>NC_136071.1:1081803650-1082428650 GCF_964261635.1 Lissotriton helveticus | reverse complement strand
CCAGAGAGTGTGGCCGACTCCCGAGGGACTGGCGACACGCTGAAATTGTGGTATTCTGCAAACCAGGAAGGCCTCCAGACCAACCCGAGTCCTACAGGCCAATCTCATTATTAAATACCGAAGCTAAAATCTTGGCGAAGGCGCTAGCCAATCGCCTTCTCCCGTACATCACTGATCTCGTCCATCCAGACCAGGCCAGGTTTATGCCCCATAGGGCAACAAGACACAATATTCGGCGTGCGCAGGTGGCGGTAGAGGCGGCCTGAGCGGCAGGGATTCCTGCGGCCCTTCTACTGGCCGACATAGATAGGGCCTTCGACTCAGTAAGCTGGGTCTACCTCCGTGCGCTTCTATCCCGCCTGAACCTGGGGCCCGCTTCTTATCCTACCTACAACTATTGTACACGGATCTCACGGCGTCAGTAAGAGTGGCTGGGGCAGTGTCTGCTTCCTTTCCTATAGGTAGAGGCACCAGACAGGGATGCCCCCTATCACCATATCTATTCGCCCTGGTCATGGAACCACTGGCGGCGTGGGTCCGAAAAGACGCACAGATGCGGGGCATCGAGTGGAGTGCGGGACCCTCGACAGAATTGCACTCTATGCGGACGATGTCCTATTTTTCCTTACGGACTTGAATAGATCTGGGCCGCGGGTCCTTGACAATATGCAAATTTTCGTAGAGGTTTTGGGCCTCCACCTGAACCTGCGCAAGTCAGTACTGTGGGTGCTAGGGGAGCGTCGGGACTTAGGGTCCTGGGCGGGGGCGTTACAGGAAGCGACGGGAGGCATTAAGTAATTGGGGATATTTTTGACAGACTTGCGTGGGGTCTCCTGGGCGCGCAATGTCGTGCCCCTATGGGAGCGTATCCGCTCGGATATGACTACATGGTCTTGTATGCCTCTGAACGTGTATGGCCACTCGGCCATTTTTAAAATGGTGGCCCTCCCTCGTCTCCTATATCAACTACAAAACCACCCGTACCCTATATCACCGCAGTGGTTCAGGCTGGTAAATTCGGCGCTTAGTAATTTCCTTTGGGCTGGGGGAGTGGCGAGAGTGGCACTCCGCACGTGCTTTCTATCCACGTACTGTGGCGGCCTGGCAACGTCAGACCTCCTGTCCTATTATCAGGCTTCCCACCTGTTAATACTGAATGAATGGTGGTATGGGTATCGAGGCGACCCTGCCTACGCCCTGGAGCGATTCATGATGGACCCTGACACACTACACACTATACTATATTCGGCTGTTAAGAAGAAGAGGCTTCCAGTGGTCACTCAGATAGTATTCCAGATATGGCGCGGCGCACTCCGTCGAATGGGATGGTGGAATAGGCTGACGAGGGAGACCCCATTGTGGCAGAATGGGCAGCTGCCGGAGTTGCTGTCCATACTGGGTTTCCGCGGCTGGGACGCGATCGGCATCTCGACCCTTAAGTCGTTCCAGGAGCTACGTGAGGAATATGACATGCCCCAGACCCAGTTTTTTAGATACCTGCAGCTCCGCTATGCTATTGCTCCTGCCCTGAGGGACCTTGACTCGCTGCCCGAGTTTAGCCCCCTGGAGGCAAAGGTATTCATGGGGGAACTGGAGAGCAAAAAGATATCATCTATTTACCAAACACTAGTTACACATTGCTCAACTTCCCTGGACACACTGCGGGCTAAGTTGGAAAACGATCTGGGTGCATTTGAGGAGGAGGACTGGAGAGAGGCGCTTGAAGCTCCCAGAGGGGTGGCCATTGCGGTACGACTGTGTTTTATTCAGTTCAAATACCTACACAGGGCCTACTATACCAGGGAACGACTGTGGAAGGCAGGCTTGATTGCGTCCCCTGTTTGTTTGAGGTGTGGCTGAGAGATGGGCACGTTCCTACATACAGTTTGGGTGTGTGATGGTCTATGGAGGTTCTGGACGGGAGTGTGGGACTGCTTGTCAGAAGTGCTGGGCTGGGACCTCCCCCGCACACCACAGTTAGGCCTCCTCCATATCCTAGAACAGGTGGGAGGGAATGTTTATAAACGCCACTTGTTGTTGTTGGGTCTCGTGGTGGCCAAGAGGGACGTGGCCCGTGCCTGGAAAGACCCCAGAGCCCCCCTATTGGGTGTGTGGAAAAGGGGACTTGACTTTTATATGGGACTGGAACGCCCGATTTTCGAGGCCAGGAGCTGCCCCCGGAAACACTACAAAATTTGGAAGAGGTGGGCAGAGTACAGAGGGTTATGGCTGGAGCCGCCGGCACATAGTGAACCTGATGAAAGACATTTGGACATTGAGCCCGTGTGATGAGGAATACACACTAAATGTATTTTGCTATGCTTCTACTTATGGACTGTTTAGATGCTGTTCAGGGGGTGGGAAGGGGGGGCTCTGGGTGGAGGAAGTGAGGGGGGTGGTGGGAGGGGGGACTTAGGGTCATCTCTTACATTTAAATGACTGTTTGAATTGTTTGCAATGTGATTATTACTTTCATGGTCACAGCCTCTCCGGGTTTTCAGGACGCTGTATGTCTTATGTAACTTTTCAACAGCACAATACAATTTTGTTCTGAAAACCCCCCCACTATAATTGAAATATCCCATAGTCTTCAGATTGCCCGCAGTGAACACTGTACTTTGGAATAAGCCTAAGGCATTCTAGGATAAGTGCCCTGGTTAGCTTCACAAAGTGGTCACTCAATAGATGCTATCCATTACTCTCCTCTCAGTTAAGTCATAGTTCAACCATCAACAAGCATGCAAGTTGAACCTAGGAAATGTAACACCTGTAGCTCCCTTCAGAACACCAAACCAAACCACTCAACATCATGAAGGGTATTGAAGACTCAACTTTCAAAGGAATTATTCAAAAATGTTATGCGCTATACCTGTGCTTCAATGTTGAGTTCAACTGAGCACATGCCTTTGGTGTTTAAATCAATAGTAATACCACTCCGCTTTCCTCTATGTTACAATGGGGCATCCAATCCTGATATAGGCATATCGAATTATCCATATTTTTAATGTGATTTCATTTGTATTTTTATACCATGCTGTACCACATTGAAACCTGTAATTACGGTACAAAAGCCTGCCCCTGACTAACTTATAACAGTCAAGTTGTGACTTCTATTGTAATAACGAAATTATGTAGCGGCTCAACTATAAAATCTTATAGCTGTGCCAAAGCAATGCTAGCTGCCAGAGCCAGCAGCCAAAGTGAAATGCTAGTCACAGAGCATAACAATAGTAAAAGTATAAACTTTGAAAACTTCAAGTGGCTTTTCGTTTTTATACTCTGTTTTTCTAAAAGGAACAGTGATTTGTAGAAAGGAGATATTTATGGAAACATATTTAGTTTTAGAGCATTATAGGAAAGATAGAAAATGTCTGCATGTTTCTACACTTCCTAAGCAAGAGTTTTTATGTAGATTTGACTTAAGTAAACTGTTGTTGTTGTTGTATAGCTTTATTTCGAAATATTTATCATTTCTTAAAAGCATTACAGTACAAAAACAATTTTAAAATATAAAACAGTAGTGCAGTTCAACCATCTAATACAGAAAAGCATTACAGTACAGGACAATTTAAAATGTACAACAATTGTGCAATTCAACCATCTAGGATACACTATACAATAAACAGCAATATACCATCATTAGAAAGAGAAGAAAACACAGTACCAAATAGCTAAAACCAGAAGAGTCAGGATGGATGACCTTCACTGGAGGAGCAATTTCCTCACAGATCTTATCCTCCATGCCCATCCCAGAAATTTTGCCAGGCAACAAGCAAACAAGGGGTGAGTATCTGAGCTTAGAATCTGTAAGGCCTCCAAGTGTGACCGGGTGCCCATCCTCAAGCAAAGAGGTTTCAGCCATCTGCGGCGAGGTGCAACATACGCTGAACACTCGAACATTAGATGGGCGATGGACTCATCCCTGTTAACACAGAAAGGACAGGTCGCAGTGGTTTGCCAGGGTGGTTTCCAGCTCGCTGTCCATTTACCCAGGGGCAGAACTCCAACCCTAAATTTAAAGTACAGTGCCCTGTCCATCGGGTTGGAGATCAGGTCTAGGTAAGGTTCTCTAAGGGGGAGATCTTTAATAAGCAGAAATTCAGCAGCAGATCTACATAATTTGAAGTGGCTCGCTCTCTCATTTGCCACCCACGACCAGAATATTTTCTTTAACAGCTGTTTAGGTGGTGATGATCTGTTGGCCCAAGCGTCTCCCAGGCCCAGTTCGCAAAGGAGGCGCTTTACTTCCATGAGCCAACCGATCTTATACCAGCCCGGGGTTGAGAGGAGTTCACGCAGGGGGTCTGCGTAGCTTGAGAGTTCAGGAACATTCCATATGCGGGCCCATAGTAGAAGAGGTCGTAGCTTTGCTTGCTCGGATATGGGGCGTGTGCCTGTATCAAGTAGAAGAGGGAGAGTGGGAGAGCTGTGAGGTAGCCTCATTAGATCTTTATGAAATTTGTTCTCGAGATGGGTCAGGGTATCAAATTTCTGCGTACCCCAGAGCTCTGCCCCATACAATGCCGCACTCACTGCTTTTGCCCTATAAATATCTAATATCACCCCGATGGGTTTAAGGGGTGAGGCACGATGTTCTTTTGATAATGCACCAGTGACCCTCCTATGAGTTAGAATGATTTTTTGATGGTGAGCCTTCCAACTCATAGAGTCACAAAGTCGGATGCCTAGATAATCGAATTCCCTTACCCTTTCGAGTGGGACTGAGTCAAGGGTTGGAGGGTGTACTGTCTTCCTAGGGGGGTTCAAAACCAGGAACTTAGTTTTGCTGATGTTAATGGCCAAGCCCCTGGAGTCACAAAACTCCTGGAACCTAGAGAGCAACGTTTGAAGGCCTAACGGGGATTTCGAGATCAACAGGGTATCATCTGCAAACAGGAGAGATGGTATCTTCCTGCCCGCCAGGGAGGGTGCATCTGCTGGTAGTTTAAGAAGGTGCTCCACCACTCCGTTTAGGTATAGGGAAAACAGAGTGGGGGCTAGCACACACCCCTGGCGGATGCCCCTGTCTACAGAGATACGAGGTGTTTTTTGGCCCTGTGCGCCCCATCTAATTTGCGCAAAGTGGCTTTCGTGGAACTTGATGATCAATGCCAGCAGGTACGGGGGGATGCCCAAGCCCTCAAGAACAGCCCACAATTGGTTACGTGGGACTAGGTCAAAGGCAGTCCGCAGATCTATAAAAGCGAGATACAGACTGCCTTTGCCCAGCTTAACCACTTTCCAATAAAGCATTAGAAATCGGAATGTCTGCTCTATCGTGCCAGTCCCTGATCTAAAACCGGCCTGGAAGTCAGACAAGACCTGCTTTTCTTCGGCCCACTGCAAAATCCTCCCCAAAACTACTTTCCCTGCTACCTTCTGGGTAGAGTCAAGCAGGCTTATGGGGCGGTAGTTGGCAGGGTCGTCCCTACAACCTTTTTTAAAAATCGGGACGACTTCCGCACCCCTCCACGAGACCGGGAGGCATCCGCCAGACATGGCCTCATTCAAAAGTAGGGCAATGAGTGAGCTCCACACCCCCGTGTTAGTCCGGAGCAAATCGCCAGGGACACCATCTGGACCTGCCGCCTTATTAGGAACAAGACACCTAATTGCTTCTTCAACCTCCTTAGCTGCAAAGGTATGGTATAAATCTGTAATGGCTACCGGCACGCTGTGTATGGAACCCCTATTCTGTCCAGGAGCCCCTAATGGATTAGAGTAGAGCTTGGAGAAATGTGCCAACCAGGCCTCCCCTGTGATATTGCATGTCAGCAATGAGTCGATCGGCCTGCCCCTGCCTCTAAGCAAGGCCCAGAAACCCCTCGAATCCTTTTTGGAGCTGGCGTCCATCAGATCTCTCCAAAAATTTGTTTCATGGGTATCCTTTGCCACTGCTTGGGCTTTTTTATAATTTTTCCTGGCGAGTGTAATCTGGACAGAGTCTTTCTTTCCAACCGCCCGGATGAGATCACCTTTGGCTGCACGACAGGCAGAGGAGTACCATTGGTCTCTACCCTTAATTGCTGATCTCCGAGGGGCTCTGGCCCTACCCTGAGGAACTATAAACAGGTTACTAAGGGAAGCGATGGTCTCTGTGAACGTCGTAAGAACGTCGTTATCGGTATCCAATGCACCTAAAAGGTGCTTTAGTTTTAGCATTATGTTCCCAGCATGGGCCATTCTCACTTCGTCCGCAGCAACTTTCGCCCATTTTAATCGCCTACCACAATTGGATGGTACAACTTCGTGGGATGATTTCCAATTGGAACGAGGCAATGGAGGATTCCCTTCTTCCCACGGGAGGGCAAGGGTTAGGACCAAGGGATTATGATCGCTATCGATTGTGTGTTGGACTTCCATGTCATGGAAATACTGCCATAAGTTATGGTTTAGCAGTATATAGTCTATTCTAGAGGTGTAGCCCACCCTATTAAAGGTGTGTGCACCCCTAGAATCTGATTTAGATCGGCCATTAGTGGCCCTAAGGTCATGTTCTAAACAGAGAGAATTAATATCAATGACATTCTGGGTCCATTTTTTAATTGGATCAAGAGCGAGCAAAGGAATGCCTCTCTTAGCATCGTCTTCCCAAGTGTCCAAGATGTCTTCGCTGGCTAACGGTTCAAAACAGCAGTTGAAATCTCCAGCCAGGACAATGAGGGAGTCAATGTTGCAACCACTGAGCTCCTCTTCAACTCCAGTTGAAGATAGCAATGAATTCCCCCCCCTGGCCCCCCTGAGATACAGATTGAACACCTCTAACTTCCTGCCCCCCGGACACTGTATGGTGAGTCTCATGAGGTCAGGAGATTGGATATTTATATGTCTTATGGAAAGTCCCAGTGTGATACTGACCCAGATAAGAAGGCCACCAGAAGGGCGGCCTTTACTGCCCTGTGGTTTGGATGCTGGTACAGAGTAGGTCGTGAAACCCACCCTGTGGAAGGGCTCCAAGCACCAGGTTTCTTGAAGGAGGCAGATCCCAAAGGGGTCAACAAAGGAGTTCCAATCTGGTTTATCAAAATTTCGAGCAAGCCCTGCCACATTCCAACTTAAGATCTTGAGCTGGGGATTATCTATGGATCTAATGCGGATCGAGGAGGCAAGGGCAGGGGAGTCAGTGTTAGAGCCAAGAGGCTGGGAAGACTGAAGAGAAATTGTGGGGGACAACGAAGCAAAAACTATCTCACTCGCAATTGCAATGGCACTGATGGTACAATTGGTGTTAAGAGAATGCAGCGAGCCCTGTACAGGCAAAGCCTGAGTCCTGGTTTGGATAGGGGGAACAGGGCTAGTCCCAACAAGGGTAGTCGACAAGGGACAAAAACCAACTTCCACCAAAGGTGCATGAGGCTGAGTCGGTGGTGCCAGGTCAGGAGGCATAGGTAGTCAGTCAACATCCTCGAGACAGTCGTACCTATTTGAGGTTGTTATCCCGAGCCAACCTCTGGTTGGATTATGCTCTTTGGAGTAATACCCCCAACTGGGCTGATAGGGAACCATGGACCAATTGCCACCATGTGAGTATGCATCTCGAGGTGGATAGAAGAAAGACAATGGCCTCGGGGCAATAGATGAACCCCCCTCCTCAACAGCCCAGGAACAAATATGGCTAGCCGTGTAAGGGTCTTCAAACGTCACGACTATACAATCGCCGGGAATGGATTTCCTTGTGGAACCCACCCACGGTACTCTACGTACCATTTTGACTCTGCTCGTCCTGCCATTAGGGATCGGTCTGTACGTATTAAGCCAGTGCATGACCTTATTCTGTAAAGACCGGTGATATTCGTGGTGGCCATTCGCTGCCTCCGGCACGCCAGTCAGAACCACCACGTAATCATTGGCTTCTGGAGGGAGATCAATGTACCCCCCTCGGAAATTACTCTTGGTGTGAGGGCCCCCAGTAGGACGGAGGGAAGTTTTATTCTGGGAGACCTGAATAGGGCGGAGGGTGGAACTATTAGGATTCTGCCTCCTAGGAACAGCCATATTAGTGCGGGTGTATGTTTTTGAGGTGGAAGCATTTGGGATGATATCCCCGGGCGGGGGTGCAGAATTTGTAGTGACGACTCTCTTGGTACGTGGTTTAGGGATAGGCTGACTGGGACAGGGCGCAATAGGGTGGGAAGTTAGGCCATGCGGGGCTGTAGGGGAAGGGATTAAAGCCTGAGGAGCAGTGTTATTTTCTATCAAACCTTGGTGTTCAAGACCTCTCAAGCCAAGTGTAGCCAAGGCTATGATGCTTTTCTCCATCTCTAAGAGATGGTTCTCGATTCGAGAGAGTCTTAAATCCAGGGGAGATAAGAGGCTTTTTAGGGTTTCCCAAACTACTCCTATGAATTCCCCTTCCCTCCCCTCCTGGTCGTTTGGGTAGAGGTCTGCTTTCTCGGTAGATGTATTGCTTTTGATGGCAGCAGGAGCTACCCCATCATTAACAGTGCACCAAGGAGCCTGTGGTGAAGTGTGGAGCCTTCCCAAACTACCGTCAGCTAAGATGTTAACAGCGTTAGGTGAGTGTGCCCCCATGGTTTTAGCCTTCTTATATGAGGAAGTCGATCTAGGAGTGCGTTTTCTTTTGTGTGGATTGTCCTGAATACTGTCGAGTCCACCGTAACAAGTGGACGCATCAGAAATATCTGGGGAAGGAGAAGTGGGGGTAAGAAGATGATGAGGGCTAACCACAGGGTTGGACAAGCTTTCGGGCAAAGGTAATGGACACAGGGGTGGCGAAGGGATAGGCAAAACTGGAGTGTCGTGAACATCGGCCATCGTTGTTACACACTGTTGATTGTGCGAACGCTTCGGAGTGATGGCTGATGCTATGTGCCCCAGAGAAGATTTCTTGGTGTTAGCAAACTCTAGCGACAGTTTCCTAGCAGCCGCCAGGTCAAGGGACACTCTTGTTTGGAGTTTGGTAATCTCCTGGTCTATGGCGATATTTGTGCGTGTGATAAAATCATCCATAGGACCGTTGTGAACCAACCCCCCCTTGGCAGCCCTATTGCGAGTAACACGAGTACACATAGTTACAAAAATACACTACCAGCCTAGACGGAGTTGATGGCCGATATCAGTTAGGGAGAAGGCAAGGCTAAGGCATAAAAGAAGGGGCCCAGACCAGACCTCTCAGACCTCGAACGGCCTCAAACGGCCCGCTCTTTGCCCGGTCTTCGCCCCGAGCTGCGTCCCTCGCTGCGGGAGTCCCGTTCCTAGATGTAGAGACCGTTATGGGCGGTGGGCGGGCCACGGGGAGAGCGGACCGGAAGGTCTGGCAGGGTCACGCAGGGACTCATGGACAATGGAGTCCCTGCACACGCTCGCAGCCCCTCTGTGCCTCACACCCAAGCCCTTCTCCACAACAGCGCCAGGTGCAGCACTCGAAGTCCAGCCCCCAGCCAAGGAAGACGAAGCGGCACCCGCGGAGCGGGTGCGGCGAGCTTCAGGCAGCAACAGGCAGCAAAATCCCAAGTAAGCGCCAGGAGCAAGCGCTAGGAGTAATTGTGGCGTCCCAGGGAGCAGTTGGCAAAAGGAGATAAAGTACCCTCCTGTGGGCGGTGGGCGGGCCACGGGGAGAGCGGACCGGAAGGTCTGGCAGGGTCACGCAGGGACTCCTGGACAATGGAGTCCCTGCACACGCTCACAGCCCCGCTGTGCCTCACACCCAAGCCCTTCTCCACAACAGCGCCAGGTGCAGCACTCGAAGTCCAGCCCCCAGCCAAGGAAGACGAAGCGGCACCCGCTGAGCGGGTGCGGCGAGCTTCAGGCAGCAACAGGCAGCAAAATCCCAAGTAAGCGCCAGGAGCAAGCGCTAGGAGTAATTGTGGCGTCCCAGGGAGCAGTTGGCAAAAGGAGATAAAGTACCCTCCTGTGGGCGGTGGGCGGGCCACGGGGAGAGCGGACCGGAAGGTCTGGCAGGGTCACGCAGGGACTCCTGGACAATGGAGTCCCTGCACACGCTCGCAGCCCCGCTGTGCCTCACACCCAAGCCCTTCTCCACAACAGCGCCAGGTGCAGCACTCGAAGTCCAGCCCCCAGCCAAGGAAGACGAAGCGGCACCCGCCGAGCGGGTGCGGCGAGCTTCAGGCAGCAACAGGCAGCAAAATCCCAAGTAAGCGCCAGGAGCAAGCGCTAGGAGTAATTGTGGCGTCCCAGGGAGCAGTTGGCAAAAGGAGATAAAGTACCCTCCTGTGGGCGGTGGGCGGGCCACGGGGAGAGCGGACCGGAAGGTCTGGCAGGGTCACGCAGGGACTCCTGGACAATGGAGTCCCTGCACACGCTCGCAGCCCCGCTGTGCCTCACACCCAAGCCCTTCTCCACAACAGCGCCAGGTGCAGCACTCGAAGTCCAGCCCCCAGCCAAGGAAGACGAAGCGGCACCCGCTGAGCGGGTGCGGCGAGCTTCAGGCAGCAACAGGCAGCAAAATCCCAAGTAAGCGCCAGGAGCAAGCGCTAGGAGTAATTGTGGCGTCCCAGGGAGCAGTTGGCAAAAGGAGATAAAGTACCCTCCTGTGGGCGGTGGGCGGGCCACGGGGAGAGCGGACCGGAAGGTCTGGCAGGGTCACGCAGGGACACCTGGACAATGGAGTCCCTGCACACGCTCGCAGCCCCGCTGTGCCTCACACCCAAGCCCTTCTCCACAACAGCGCCAGGTGCAGCACTCGAAGTCCAGCCCCCAGCCAAGGAAGACGAAGCGGCACCCGCGGAGCGGGTGCGGCGAGCTTCAGGCAGCAACAGGCAGCAAAATCCCAAGTAAGCGCCAGGAGCAAGCGCTAGGAGTAATTGTGGCGTCATGTTATTACATGTTTTGCAGCAAATTACAAAACGCATTTTGGTTGATCAATCAATCAATCAGGCGTTTGTTATGCGCGACTACTCACCCGTAAGGGTCTCAAGGCGCCTAGGGGGAGTGGGGTTACCAGGCTCCAGTCCATAAAGGGGGGGCTGTCGAAGAGCCAGGTTTTGAGGTTTCTTGTGAAGATGGGGAGCGATGTGTCTGTCTGAGGTGGAGTGGCAGGGCGTTCCAGGCTCGGGCCGTGAGGAAGGAGAAGGAGCGGCCCCCAATCTGGTCTTGCTGGTGCGGGGGACCACAGAGTAGGACAGATGGACAGATCGTAGGGTCCTCTGGGGTGCGTGGAATTTGAGTCAGCTGTTCAGGTATGCTAGTCTGATGTCGTGGAGGGCCATGTGGGCATGGGTGAGCATCTTGAAGGTGACTTAGCTTCGATGGGGAGCCAGTGGAGTGTGTGCAGGTGCTGGGAGATGTGGCAGTGTCTTGGCAGGTCGAGAACCAGTCTTACGGCAGCGTTCTGGATGTTCCGTAGCTTACGGGTGAGGTTTTTGTTAATTCCGGCATAGAGTGCATTGCCGTAGTCGAGTCATCTGGTGACCAGGGCGTGAGTGACCATCTTTCTGTGCTCGAGGGGGATCCATTTGAAGGTTTTATGTAGGAGGATGAGGGTGTGAAAGCAGGAGGACGAGACAGGGTTGATATGGCGGTCCATTTTAAGCTCGGAGTCCAAGATGATTCCCAGGTTGCGTGCCTGGTCTGTGGGGGTGGCCGGGCTCCCGAGGGTGGGGGGCCACCAGGTGTTGTTCCATGCATCAGGGTTTGGGCCCAAGACGAGTACTTCTGTTTTGCTGGTGTCAGTTGTAGGCAGCTGTTTTTCATCCATTTGGCGACGGCTTCCATGCCTTCTCGAAAATAGTGTCTGGCGCTATTGGGTTCGTTGGATAGGGAGAGGATGAGTTGGGTGTCATCTGCGTATGACACAATGTTGAGTCCATAGGTTCTGACAATAGGGGCGAGTGGAGCCATACTGATGTTTAAGAGTGTAGGGCTGAGGGAGGACTCCGCAGGTAGTAGGTGTAGGCTCAGAGAGGAAGGAGGGGAGTCTGACCCACTGCATTCTGCTGGAGAGGAAGGAGCAGATCCAGTTGAGGGCCTTGCGTCATGGAGTCTGCCTATTAGGGTGCGATGAGAGACTGTGTCGAAAGCCGGTGAGAGGTCGAGGAGGATGAGGGCTGCTGTTTCTCCTTTATCCAGTAGGGTGCAGATATCGTCTGTTGTAGCGAAGAGGGCGGTTTCCGAACTGTGGTTTTCTCTGAAGCCGGATTGGGAGGAGTCGACTATGTTGTGCTCTTTGATGAATGTGGCGAGTTGGCTGTTGATGACTTTCTCGATGACTTTCGTTGGGAGCAGGGAGATGGGTCTGTAGATTCTGAGGTCGATGGGGTCTGCCGAGGGTTTCTTCAGGAGGCGGTTGACCTTGGCGTGTTTCCAGTAATCAGGGAATGTGGCGGTTGCCAGGGAGCGGTTGATGGTGTGATAGAGCATGGGTGTGATGGTGTTGGTGGCTCTGTTGAAAATGTGGCGGGGTCAGGAGTCTGTGGGGCCCCGGAGTGGAATGACTTCATCGTCTTCAGTGTGTCTTCGGTGGTGTGGGCTGTCCAGTTGTCAATCGCTGGCTTCAGGGTGTCGGGTTGGTTGGTGAGGGTTTAGTGTGTTAATTGTCTTCTTCGAAGTTGTCGTAGATGCTCTCGATTTTGTAGTGGAAAATGGTGCTGAGTTTGACGCAGAGGTCTTGTGAGGGAGGGATGTCGTTGGACTCACTGGTTGGTTGGGAGAACTCCTTGATGATGTTGAAGAGTTCGTTGCTGTTGTGTGAGTGAGTAGAGATTCTGTCTTCAATCACTTTTTTCCTCGTTTTTCTGATGAGTTGGTGGTGGGCTTTGGTGGTTGCTCTGAAGTTGTTGTAGGCTTCTGTGGATTTGGTGTTCCTCCAGGCTCTTTTGAGGTGCCGGTAAGTGCATCTGGACTCTCAAAGTTCGGTGGTAAACCATCTGGCTTTCTTGGCGTGGATGTTGTTGTTTTTCTTGAAAGGGGCTATGGTGTTGGCACTGTTGCGATCCATCTGTGCAGGGTTTGGGCTGCGGTGTTGGGGTCGTCGTTTTCCATGATGGTTGGGGTGGAGTTGCTGAGTGATGAGGTTACTAAAAAGCAACTACGGGTGGGCTCTAATCAGCAAGGCTGAGCCAAATTATCAAAGAACAAAAATAGGATGCCAGTGCTGATATGAATAATTTAAACAAACAATGTGCTAACCAGAACCTGAACAGAAAATTCAAGAACGGGAATTGCTACTTAATAGCTTTTTATTTCAATATTTTAGGAAAAGTAGATTTCTGTTTTTTCAAATGATCAAAAAAAGCCTATTCACAAAGAAAGGACAAGTACAATTAGAAAAAACTAAATATTTGTCTTCAAACATTCGCTATTACACCCATATCACAGGCATTCAACAAACTTTCACACCATTCAGGAAAAGGACTATAGAAACATATATTATGATCTTAAAAAATATATATACATTTGCAAATTTACTTCACAAAAGAACAAAAAGCCACATCCTGCGGACACAGTGCTACAATAGTAAACAAAACGACTTTTTTCAAATGTACATTCGTCACAAATGATTTTTTTTTTTTTTTAACTTTCAGAGATTCTTCGTAATGTACAGACGGGATGGAAAAATTAATTAGATGACCAAGCCGTTTTCGCAGGTATGGTGTGGCAAGGAGCCTACGCGTTTCGAATCCCAATTGTTTTCATAGGATTCTCTTCAGGGCCTTGAGTAGTATCAATAGGTGAAATACGCCAAGATGGTGGAGGAGGATCGTGAATTGGAAGCAGGGAAACCGTTTCTTTGTCGGCTGTAGTGTTTATTTGCAATATTCGAGTTCAGGACCAGGACGGCGTGATGGATGCGGTCAAGATGCAGCTATCTATCCCGGCTTGGTATCAAGTAAGAAGACGTGAATCCGCTCGCGTTTCAGTCAGCACTACTGAAAAACAAGTGAAAACAGAGGAAAGACACAGACGGGGAATGAAAGGGGGAGATTGAAATCAGTAAAAATGAGTGAAAACGGAGGAAAGACACAGAGGGGGAGTGAAAGGTGGAGATAGAAATCAGTAAAAAGTGTGTGAAAACAGAGGAGAGACAAAGGAGGATTGAAAGGGGGAGATTGAAATAAGTAAAAAACTAGAGAAAACTGAGGAAAGACACAGAAGGAGAGTAAAAGGGGGAGGTTGAAATCAGTGAAAATGTAGAGAAAGAGTGGAGCGAGAGAAAGCAGACAGAGGTCCACTGGACCACTGTCCAGTTTTGGTGTGTTTAATTGTGCGCTATTGATTCAATGGGAACATAGGCTCCCATTGAAGTCAATGGGAGGTAGACCCAATCGTATCTGGAAGCATCCGGATTCATCGTACTTGGTTGGTCGGACTCTCCCAATCCGAGTGGGTCGGAAACCATTCCCAAACTCATTCGGTAGGGAAGATTTCCTAACTGCATCGGAATCAGGCCCTTAGTTACCAATGATAAATAGACATAAAAATGTAAACATCTGCAAAATTCCATAAACTGACTCAAAATGTGAAATACACTTTGAATAAGAAATGTGAAAAGGGTTAACGAACCAACACACTAATGGCTGAAGGCGGCTACCTTGAAGCTCACACTCTTTATGTTTACATGGCATAAGGACATTGGTTGTACTGTACCTAAAAAGCACAACACTAGAATTCCTTAAATGACTATAGAATCACATTTCAGTTTGGAGCTGTGTGGATTAGCCCTGGGTGTAGGACTACGCTACGCTCGCGGAGCATGCGCAGTTTGCGGTACTACACATTATGCGAATTGCACGTAGCACAGTGCAAAAACGCGTAGCGTGGCGGGCATTTTTTGCTTGCTTGCAGTCCTCAAAGTCAAGTTGGTGACCGTGAGCGAGCAAAATCAACATCCCGGTGAGATTTTTTCCTCATTCGCGATCAGCAACATCAAGTAGCTGATCGCGAGCGTGGAAAATAAACTTCCAGGCGAGATTCTCAATGCGGGGAGATCAGGTTTCTCATTGCGAGTGGTCGCGTGTGCTCGCGACCGCTTGCAATGAGAAACTAAATGTCTGCGTTAAGAAAGCTCCCACTCGAGTACAAATCTACACGAGCGGCAGTAAACGACCACTTGCACTGAGCAAGATGATGTTTGCAATGATTGCACTGTGCAGGCAAGCACTCTGCAATCAGTGCGAACAGCATTTCCATGCCGCACTACGCAGTTCGCGTAGCTACGCTTAGGGTGTGTAGCGTGAAGTGCACTTCACGTAACTACGCTTAGCGCTACTACACAAACTACGTCCAGGGTTAGTGTGGATTAGAGGGTATGGACCCCACTTTCAGACATGTGGGTGCCTTTAAGTGATTTCACCTTCCCATAAATTCACATGTCCATAATAATAATACTCAAAAAGCATTCCTGTCATTGTCGATCAAGCTTATTACCACATCAGGTAGAATAAAAGTGAAAAGCAACAGTAAGTTGCTAATAAATCCACAAAATGCAACAAAATGTGTAAGATAATGTGCAAGGTGACGCTTAGTAAGACCCAATTTATAGATGTGTGATATTTCAGAAATTCAGCTGACTTTTTTATGGAAGAAGTCCTTTTTGCAATAGAACTCCCACTGACGTGTCATCAGGTTTACCTGGTGCAATGACATCAACTTTGCAGTGGGTTTTCACAATTCAGAGAGTGTCTGCTTGGCAAAGTAAATTTCAATGTAAAAAGATGTAGTCCCGGAATTAGTAAAGATATGCTTAAGGTTTGCATTACCTTTGTAACACAAACCCAACACAAAGGGATGTGCAGGGATTTACTATCCACTGCAAATTAGGATTTGTATTGGAAAGTTTCCCAAAGTAATGCAAAGCTTTGCATTAATTTGCATCAAGCATCAAGGGTGCATTTCATGGGTGGTACTTGGTGTTCCCATGTAATCACCCATCACTTTTGACACTAATCACTATTTACAATAATTCATAGACAAGCATTTTTCCAAAATCTTAAACCTGCTTGAGGCACACAATGAGGAAAAATCTTTTCAGTTCTCCTCGTGTTTTGCTACGATGGCAGTCGGACGAGTGTCTCACTGCCATTGCAGTGGGACCACCTGACAAGTAGTCGGAGGTCCCACGCACTAGATTATGAGGCAACCACCGTGTTGGCAGTCAGAAACATCTTTTCTATGGAGGCTTGTGCTGCAGCCTGAAAAAAGGCTGCAGCACAAGCCGCAGTAGAAAAAGTTATGTTTTAAACATCCATGCACCATAAGCCAAGCATCATGTGGTGCCTGGCACCTTGTGCATGGATGTTTGGGGGGTTCCACATGTGTGAACTTTCTATCAGTATGTATTCTTCAATGGAAGGTTTTAGTATTTCATCCCCTTCTCTTTTATTACACCGGACACCCAAGGAATTCTTTATAAGCCAATCTTTATCAATTTTTCTTAGCTCTAACGGCTTATGTAAATCTGCTTGTCTACCAAGTTATTCTACATAATTCATGCCCAACTCTTGCTGTACGGGGTGATGTGAGATGCACATCGCAACACCCAAGATGTGATTTTCCTCTATCTGCAGACAATTAACTCATTTATACTTCCAGTAACCTCTTGCATAGGTCAAAATAGGAATACATTTCCTTTTGTAAACCTCTGATAGGGATCAATAGGCTTTCTTCCACTGTTAGAGGCCAGATTAAGTTACAAATCCCACAGATTGTATGAATCACTGTTTTCTAATGGACAGACATGTTGCCAATGAGTTGGAAGAATCAAAAGTTATCTTCAAGTAGTGGAAATGGTTAATGCAGGGACACAATCCCGCCCAAATACAATCCTTGGTGGCTGCCTTTACCTCATTCTATGTGAGCTGCAGAATCCAGCACACATAGAAAAAGGAAACAACAAGGAGAAATAAACATTTTTCTCCTCAGTACGCCTTCCCTGGGAAGGCCTGGTATTTTGAAATATTCCCAGGTTTAGTATTGTTAGTAAATCTGGTAATCCACCAAAAACCATGGGTGGGTGCATGAATCTCTAAATATTCCACACAAAGTGTTGTATATGAAAAAATAATTCTAAACCATTGGCGAATTCTGGCATCTGAACCTGAATTTCAGGTTTCGTTCAAATCACCACCAGTATTTGCCTATACAAGGAATAGCAACCTCAAGGAAATCCTCTCTAAAGAACCTATGATCCGAACAGAAGCTAAAGGAACTCGTCCATGTTTTAACTGCAACAGTTGTAACAACGTGATTAATGGTAATTCTATATGCCACCCCATTAAGGGCTACAACATCCAATTAAACGTCAGTGCAACCTGTGAGTCGTCCAACTTAATTTACCTGTTGAAGTGCCCATGTGGGAAAATCTATATTTGGAAAACGGAAAGGAAAATAAAAGTACGTCTAAATGAACATAAATCAAACATTCGTACTACAAACCAAAAATCGAATATTGCAATGCACTTTGTGGAACATAAACATAGTATTGCTCAACTTAAATTTTTGGTACTGGAGATTATTGTCAAAAAAGAAGGCAAGGACAACAATAAGACACTATTACAGCGTGAAATAGCCTGGATATTTCGCCTTCAGACCTTAAAGCCATTTGGGCTTAATGACCGAACTGAATTTAGCTGCTTTCTGTAATCACCGACCTGGTGACAACCTATTGCATTATGCTCTTTGTGCTGCCTGGTATTATAATGCACATATGACTGTTATACATGTGTCTGCTCTGTCAATGTACATTTATATTTAGATAGAATGTCTTTGAATTGCACACATCACCGCATACACCTAATATGGCCGCGACCACTAAAGTCAACCCGGTTTTCACCACATAGTCCGTTTTCTATCACCAGTAAACACGTGAGCATTTCTTGAACCAATCAAGGCTCATTTATCTCACTTCCTCGTTTGTAATTTAAAGCACCCTACCGTCCGGTTAGTTTCCACTCCCTGTGAGGACACCTACGACGCGAGTCCGGGATCCGTTCTTGCAGTCACCCCGTAGAAAGCTGAGAAGGCATCTTGCAACTAACATAGTAAGTTGGCGTTAAGCCTGCCGGCATAACGTAAGCTAAGTAGGGAATAGCGCGAACCTTTGCCCTCGGAGGCATTTAACTAACTAAAGCGTGTTTACATTTTTTACAGTCGAAGTCAAGCTCCTTAAACGCTTATTCAAGTAAGTGTTAAAATTCCATTTTTTGAGCTTTTTACACGGTTGCGTAGTGAGCCGTTATCATATCACAGCCGCTTCTAACACTTGTGCACTGATCACCCATCACACGCTGACATAGATATGCAGTCCCTATCAGCATGAAACTGAATGCATGTTACGTTACTGTACCAGTCTTGAATATTGACATGATGGGTTACATATTATGTATTTTTTGCTTGCAGAGCTCCTTGATAAAGGGCGATGAACCCCGAAATGCATTGGAGCGACTTTCAATGAAATAAAATGCATATTGTATATAAGGATCACTTGAAATCTTCACTTGATATGAAATGAGAATATCGAAGTAAAGTACTATTGAACATAAGTCAATTTGAACATTAAAACATTATTCTACCTCATTTTGAAGTGAGTCTTCTGTGAAAAACTATAAGGAGTGCCCAATGGCAGGAATGCGTTCATAATATATGTGCGCACATTTCTTATCACTATTTGAGAACGTGTATGGATGGATACGTTACCTGCTGGAGCACCCAACCCTCTTAAAACTCAACTGAAAAACATTTAAGTTTGTGAATATACGCTGTGCACCTAGCCAACTCCCTTTGGTCTATCTCACATATTACTGCCCACTAGGCTGGTAGCACGCCCCATAGCATCATGCAATACGATGAAATCTCAAGAACAACTGAAGCTAGAGCTAGCATTCTAGCATATGGAGATGAGGAAAAGGAACGAGTTTATGCCCTGATCAAGGAAGACCTAGTACAAGAAACATCAGGCCGTACAAAGGAACAATGCATTAGGCAACTGTTATATTTATCAAAACGTAGAATCAACCAGAAATTCCACGCCAATACCTTAATAAAATACCACAGAGCATTACGGATATCGCGTGGACTCAGGATAGCACTCAAACCATCACTGTGTAAGAACTCTAAAAGTTTCCAAGACAAATGGAACGCAATCCTCAACAAATGTAGCCTCGACCTCATCCTATTTATAGTGGAAGAACTGTCTAGTATACTGATGGAACTCACTAAGGAAATAAAAGACATCGAAAAGGAGTTAGAGGAGTCTATCTCATCCGAAGAATTGTCCAAAACCCTGGAGGATATCAACACACAACTAGAAAAACACACAAGAGAAATTAATGAAAGGAACATTCGCAAGTTCAGGCGTGACACCCTGGACTATAAACTGGGTGAAGTTTACACCTGGGCGGATGTATACGCCCAGAGACGTCGCAACAAGCCTTATGGTCAACAAACAGACACCTCCTCATCGGGGAGCGAGTCCTCTAGCCGACCACCGAGAAAAACAGGAACAGGTGCTAATATACCAGGAGGTAACATAGATACCAGTGAGCGACCAACTCCAACAGAAGACAGTCCATCTACATCAGGGCCTTTTTTAGAGGAAGGCCAAAACGAGATAGGAGACCCCAGAGGGGTAAAAGAAAAGGAAAAAGGTCACCCCAACACGAGGAGCACAAAAAAAGACACAAAAAGAGGAATACCTAGTTATCAACACATCTGATACTATGCTAACACCACACAAAATGAAATTATTGCAAAAGGGTACATCTTTTATTCCGGCTACGTCTACTAATCTACTTGAATTAGAAGTTAGTACATTCAAGCTCACACGAAAACTCCGACTACGTAATTTTTTTGACAATGTGTTACCACCTATGACTGATAAGAAACCTGACCAACTGATGGGCCTACGCCCTCCAAGTTCTTACTTACCACCCTGCAGCCATAAAAGCATCGACATGTTTGAAACTTTAGTCAAACAGGACCTCACCAAAATAAACTATCACCAGAAAGTCAAACAGAACATCACTCAAAAAGATAAGGATATGCTCAGAAAGATCGCTGGCAATAAGGATATAAAATGCATTAAAGTGGATAAAGGCGGAGCCTTGGTAATTGTGAACACAAGCATGTACCTAAGAAAAATCAATGAACATATCTCCGATCAAGATACATGCATGCAACTTGAAGCCAATCCAACCACCCAATTTAAAGCAGTTCTGACTGAAATTCTTGTGAAAGCTCAGGAATCTGGTGTGATTGATGAAAGAACAAAACATTTTTTTACTGCTAGAACATCCGAAAAGCCCGTCCATTAATATGACACCCAAAATCCATAAGAACTTGGAAGAGCCCCCATTTAGACCAATAGTATCCACCAGAGGTTCCCTGCACGAACCGGTGGGAAAGTTTCTGGACCGGTACCTCCAGCCTCTTGTAAAACAAATGAAAAGTTACATAAAGGATACAACGGAGTTTTTAATCAAACTATCTGAAGGCACTACTCAAGAAGGGGAAAATCTAATTCTTTGCACAGCAGACGTTAAAAGCTTATACACATCCATTCCCCATGGAGGAGGAATTGATGCCATCGAAAAAGCCATTTTGAACAGCAATATTAGAGACACTATGCAAACTTTCCTTATGAACTTATGATATACACTTTGTACCACAGCTACTTCGTACATGAAAATAAGTGGTATTTGCAGCTATCCGGAATGTCCATGGGAAACTGTGCAGCGCCCACATATTCTAACATTTGCATGCAAGAATTCGAGGCAACCAATATTTATGCCAATCCCACTTGGAGAAAGAACCTAAAACTATTCGTCAGATATATTGACGACCTATTTTTTATTTGGAAAGACACTAAGGAAAGCCTGGAACATGCACTCACGGAGTTGAACACCAAATACAATAGAATACAGCTCACATGGCAGATAAGTGAGGATACCATTACATTTCTTGACGTATGTATCACAAAAACCCACACAGGATTGGAAACTGACCTATTCCGGAAAGAGACGGATCGCAATAATACCTTGCACTTCTCCAGCTTTCACCAAGGCTCACTGAAACGTCATCTACCATACTCCCAGATGCTACGCATCAAACGCATAGCATCAAAAACGGCAGTATGTGAGAAACGGATGAAAGAAATGGGTTCCAGATTCCTGGAAAGAGGATATCAGTTGGAAATAGTTAAAGATGCTGAAGAACGAGTATCCAAAATACCAAGAGATAAAGCACTAACTAGAGTCATGAAACCTGAAGATACCAGGATGGTATTAGTCTCTAAATATTCCACACAAAGTGTTGAATATAAAAAAATAATTGTAAACCATTGGCGAATTCTGGCATCTGAACCTGAATTTAAGGATTAGTTCAAATCACCACCAATATTTGCCTATACAAGGAAAAGCAACCTCAAGGAAATCCTCTCTAAAGAACCTATGATCCGAACAGAAGCTAAAGGAGCTCATATATGTTTTAACTGAAACAGTTGTAACAACGTGATTAAAGGTAATTCTATATGCCACCCCTTGAAGGGCTACAACATCAAATTAAACGTCAGTGCAACCTGTGAGTCGTCCAACCTAATTTACCTGTTGAAGTGCCCATGTGGGAAAATCTATATTGGGAAAACGGAAAGGAAAATAAAAGTACGTCTAAATGAACATAAATCAAACATTTGTACTAATAACCAAAAATCGAATATTGCAATGCACTTTGTGGAACATAAACATAGTATTGCTCAACTTAAATTTTTGGTACTGGAGATTATTGTCAAAAAAGAAGGCAAGGACAACAATAAGACACTATTACAGCATGAAATAGCCTGGATATATCGCCTTCAGACCTTAAAGCCATTTGGGCTTAATGACCGAACTGAATTTAGCTGCTTTCTGTAATCACCGACCTGGTGACAACCTATTGCATTATGCTCTTTGTGCTGCCTGGTATTATAATACACATATGACTGTAATACATGTGTCTGCTCTGTCAATGTACATTCATATTGAGATAGAATGTCTTTGAATTGCACACATCACCGCATACACCTAATATGGCCGTGACCACTAAAGTCAACCCGGTTTTCACCACATAGTTCATTTTCTATCACCAGTAAACACGTGAGCGTTTCTTGAGCAAATCAAGGCTCGTTTATCTCACTTCCGTGCTTGTAATTTAAAGCACCCTACCGTCCGGTTAGTTTCCACTCCCTGTGAGGACACCTACGACGCAAGTCCGGGATCCGTTCTTGCAGTCACCCCGTAGAAAGCTGAGAAGGCATCTTGCAACTAACATAGTAAGTCGGCGTTAAGCCTGCCGGCATAACGTAAGCTAAGTAGGGAATAGCGCAAACCTTTGCCCTCGGAGGCATTTAACTAACTAAAGCGTGTTTACATTTTTTACAGTCGAAGTCAAGCTCCTTAAACGCTTATTCAAGTAAGTGTTAAAATTCAATTTTTTGAGCTTTTCACACGGTTGCGTAGTGAGCCGTTGTCGTATCACAGCCGCTTCTAACACTTGTGCACTGATCACTCGTCACCCGCCGACATAGATATGCAGTCACCTATCAACATGAAACTGAATGCATGTTACGTTACTGTACCAGTCTTGAATATTGACATGATGGGTTACATACTATGTATTTTTTGCTTGCAGAGCTCCTTGATAAAAGGCAATAAAGCCCGAAATGCATTGGAGCGACTTTCAATGAAATGAAATGCATATTGTATATAAGGATCACTTGAAATCTTCACTTGATATGAAATGAGAATATCGAAGTAAAGTACTGTTGATCATAAGTTAAGTTGAACATTAACACATTAATCTACCTCATTTTGAAGTGAGTCTTCTGTGAAGAACTATAAGGAGTGCCCAATGGCAGGGATGTGTTCACAATATATGTGCACACATTTCTTATCACTATTTGAGAACGTGTATGGACGCATACATTACCTGCTGGAGCACCCAACCCTCTTAAAACTCAACTGAACAACAATTAAGTTTGTGAATTTACGCTGTGCACCTAGCCAACTCCCTTTGGCCTATCTTGCATGAGAATACCCACAGTCCTCCCATGGAATGCCTACCAAAGCCAAGGGCTGGGTAACACAAAGCAGCAACTCCCTCACTGAGCATATCTTTTGACCATGC
Source organism: Lissotriton helveticus (assembly GCF_964261635.1). Lineage (NCBI taxonomy): Eukaryota > Metazoa > Chordata > Amphibia > Caudata > Salamandridae > Lissotriton > Lissotriton helveticus. The sequence continues at coordinate 1,082,405,577 of NC_136071.1, read as the reverse complement.
GCAGTAGAGGGTTTGAGCCAGGATGAAACCTGCAGCCTTGTCCTGCACCCAATTGGCCATGAGTGGCCAACACACTGCTCTGTATGCCATGATCAATGTGCTGTTCCTGTCCCTGCCTATCTCCCCCTTGCTCTCCATTTTCCATGTTTGTGACCCTGTACCCTCCCTCTTGCTTTCCATGGTTTTGTATGGTGTCACTTTGCTCCTGCCTGCCCTATTTGGTCCATTGTGATGCCACTATCCCTGCCACCTGCCTGGTGTGATCAGCTTGCTGTCCCTATCACCTCCTTACTGCCTTCCACTGCCTGAGAATGTTCACCTACCCCATCGCATCAAACCTACAAAGTCTGTTGTGCTGTTACTGCCCTCCCTCATGCCCTCCATGGTCAGTTGTTATGCCGAAAAACCTCTGACCTGAACTGCATTAGTCCATTGTGCAGCCACTGCCCTGCTCCATAATCCCTGTCGCTTATTGTCTGAGATCATGCCCCAACCTCTTCCTGTCCACAATGTTCAAATGAACAACTGGAGTGCCAAGATTCTGCATTTATGTCAAAAGTGCAGCACACCTGAAATTATGTTGATGGAATCAAAACTATAAAACCAATTGCATTTCCTTTCAAGATTAACAAAATAGGGCGGGGGTGGTCTTTTTCTCATAGAAATTATAGTTAGTGCTCCAGAAAGTTAAATTGATGATTTCTGAGTTTCCAAAAAGCAGCACAAGATATTTAAACTAGTTCCAGTTTTCCCATGATTTATCCAATTGATCACATTAGTATTTTTTGCACAAGTTAATTAAACATTATTCACACTTCTATCATTGGCATACATTTGTATTATATTTGGGCTACTTTGGGCTCTTTTTTCTTGGATGGTTATCTTGGGAGACTTTTATGGTATCAAGATCTCTCATGTCTTCATTTACTGAAATATACTCTCTTGAAAATGCTTTCAGTTTTACCACTTTGATTCCGTCAAGATGTAGTGTAGTTCCTATATTCCCAATAGGCTCTGCGCATTGGAATAACATAAACGATAGTTTAGACATAGACTAGGTCTCTACTGAATATGTTGGACTTAATTATGAATCCCAGCTAGCTCAGAGGTCACTAGAAACTTTCTTGAATGTTCAGGAAGGATTTAACTTTCCTGATTAGACAAGAAGGGATTAGTTTCTGACAACCGCATAAACATGACAACTTTGCTCCCTCCAGAACAAGGAGTATATCTCCAGAGTCGTAAGAAAACAATAGACAGATATTTCACTCAGTTAATCGTGCATACTTAGTTTCACCAGGAGTGCAGAGAAATAGAGAGACGGGCGTTTTCAATAAAAGGTGTTATTTATTGAGCAGTCCTCTTTCTCGTGCAAGAGAAGTGAATTGCCACAATTGCAATACTTATCATGAAGTAAAGGGCGTACAGTAAAAGGAGTATTATGAAATAATACTGTAAAAGCATTTATATGGTTTCTGAGCCATATGATACTTAAAACGGATAGAATATATACATACATAAAATCATTGACTAAACGTACTCTACTGGTGCTTCTAAGATACGCCTATCCCGGTGTACCTAACCTAAGCCTAGTACGTGGGAAGGAGTAAATGAGCTGCAGTTTAGGTTAAGTTAGTTTTGCCAAGAATCTGAATCAAGAATTCTCTTAAGGATCTAATCAGCTCCGTACCTTGGTTATAGAATGAAGGAGATCTTGTATCTCTTTCTCAGGACTCGATCTCCCAGCAACCCGCAAGGGTGACTGGAAACACCGGAGCTGGAATTTCTCGGCAGGAGAAAAGACAGCGTCTCTCTCAGTGCGTCAAATGGGAGAGTCGGCTTCCTTCGGCACTCGCATCAGCTGGGCGTCGGGCAAGTAGATAGCCGCTCTGCTCCAAACCACCGTGTGTTTGCTTAAGGCAAACGTTGGTGTATTTATACCTGGAAGGTGCAGAGTTTGACGTAAGGTTGGACATAAGACGTCACTAAGAACTTACAGTTCGTTCTGGACTCCAGGAGTTCTTGTTCAAATCAAAACAAAAGCAGGGGGAATTCCCGGGCTGCTGGAGGCTTGGTTTGTTTAAAGAACGCGTTGTACTTTCTAGGAGTCTATGGGAGTAGCCTTGCCGTATTTGGACTGCATTGGCTATGACTAAATATGGATATGATTCTTATGCCTTTATAAGGATATGTTTTGTTATAACCACATAAGAGCATGAATTGGGAATATTTAAATAGGGTCCTAGATAGTTCACAACACCCACTCCACGTATAATGTCCATCATTACTAAATACTAAGCAATACTAAACATATAACGATGCATGTGTTTTCCAACCCACCCCAAAATACATAAATTGCATTTGAAATGGTATATGGTATATACACGAAAGATGAGTATTATACTGTACGTTTTTCAAGCAGTGGTATCATCCAGATAATGCATACATAAATATTGGCTGAATGAATTGCGAAAATTACATTTATGAAATGGCTCTTAATACAGAAGAGAAGGTCAAGACCATTTCATCACATATTTATTCAATACTGTACATGTGCTAGAGGCTAAGTTAAAATATTGTCTCTAGAGTTTCTAAAAATAGAAGTTCTGTTCTCTAAGAATAGTTCTACATTAAGCAGAGTACCATGTGCCAGAAAAAAGGTAAATATTTTGGGAATGGAAAAATAATTTCGCTTTCAGGGGAAAAAATAGTTCCAATTGTTTTCAGTAGTGTTGTTTATCAAAAACTGAAGGCCAAAATCAGAGTTCAGGGAAGGCTGTGTGCTCATTGTTTTAAAAGTTATTCTCGTTGTTAGGAGAGAACATCATATCAGACAGGCTTGCGAAAAATTGGTCTACAACAGTAGGTGAAAGTTCGACCAAGTTCGAAAAAGCTGAAATAGTGCATATGTGAGAATCATTGCCATCATCGATGTCTGGATCAGCAATGCTCACAGAAGGTTGTACCTGTGTGGTGCTGCTTTCATCTTGTACTTCACCGCCACCTAATCGTAATGGTGAAGTCTCAACGAATGCCCTCATCAGAATAGGTAGCCGCTGGGGACAACACGTTGCATGAGCCGTTACCAAACCAAGCAAAGTATCGATATCCATGGGTACTGCTGATGGTAGTGTAAGACAGACGTCCAACACACATTCTTCTCCGCATAGCAGACATCGAAGCACAGGTAAGATGCAATCTTGCCAGATTGGTCTAAACGAAAGAAATCAGGTAGTACTCAAATCTCTTAGCCGTGCAAAGCCGAGGACTTTAGTGATCCATTCTCGGTATCGTATAGCCATGATCGTTTCTTCCATTGCAGCCTGAGTTTTGTCTGTGGTTTGACTTGCCATATCGGAGCAGAAGGAACAAAAATAAAATTCCTGCTACGAGTCTCAAAAGAAGAGGCAGTCCGCAGAATACAGAATGCACAAAATTCGTGAAGATGCCCAGAACTGTTTCAAAGGGTGCTAACAGTCCCGAAAAAATTGTCTTAAATACATGTGCGATGCCACTGGTATCAAACATGTTTAAAATTTGACCTAACATTTCTACGAAATGCACGGGGCAATTTGTCGATAATAGGGTATGTATCTCTGCCGCTGTCCTTGCAACTTGCAGTTCATACGTCTCTCTGGACGAGGTTAAAGGCACAGTTGTCTGTAAAAGAATAGACTTCATTCTGCTTAAAGTATCAATTGCCTCCTTGTCTGGTTTGCTGTTTGGATACAATACTTGCATACAGCAAATGACCCTGGAAGTAACGCTCACGAGATAGGTTTTTCTTGCCACCATGCCACAACAGCTGTGGTCATTTATTATAACATAGCTACTGTTGGAAAGCTGTCTGAAAAAAGGCTCTATCTGTGTTGCAGGAGTGCCATGCAGGTGACATGAAAGGTTGTTTGATGAACCTTCGCAGGCACCATGCAAGTTAATACCTTGACACAGAAGTGTACCGCTTAGTGATTTTTTACAGTTGTTACCACTAAGAAATACTACTTTTTTCCCTTCACTATAACATTTATGTGTATAAGGTAAATTCCAGGTTGACTTGATGTATCTTTTACCCAACCTTTCATACAGGCCTGCTGGAGGTCCATGGAAGACATGGCTTGGCAGTTCGGGCTGGACTGTTCCCATGAGGCACAGGGTCAGACTGATTTGCATATAGTCATGTCTGAAATGGGGTGGCTGAGTGGGCTAAAGAATGGTGATGGATTAAACCCAGATCAGTTGACTGGGGGTGAGTGTTTGATTTGCTCAAACGCTCCGTCCATCATCCCCTTTTGTATCGCTTTGTTTGCCCTAAGTGTGGCAGGGTATGCTCAGACGTGAGTCCCTTGCTCACTTGGCCACTGGATTCAAGATAGCCTGGCTGATGAGGATTATGAATCCGAAACCGGTCCCAGGATGCTTGTTTCCGGTCCATGGAAGACATGGCTTGGCAGTTCGGGCTGGACTGTTCCGATGAGGCACAGGGTCAGACTGATTTGCATATAGGCATGTCTGAAATGGGGTGGCTGAGTGGGCTTAAGAATGGTGATGGATTAAACCCAGATCAGTTGACTGGGGGTGAGTGTTTGATTTGCTCAAACGCTCCGTCCATCATCCCCTTTTGTATCGCTTTGTTTGGCCTAAGTGTGGCAGGGTATGCTCAGACGTGAGTCCCTTGCTCACTTGGCCACTGGATTCAAGATAGCCTGGCTGATGAGGATTATGAATCCGAAACCGGTCCCAGGATGCTTGTTTCCGGTCCATGGAAGACATGGCTTGGCAGTTCGGGCTGGACTGTTCCCATGAGGCACAGGGTCAGACTGATTTGCATATAGTCATGTCTGAAATGGGGTGGCTGAGTGGGCTAAAGAATGGTGATGGATTAAACCCAGATCAGTTGACTGGGGGTGAGTGTTTGATTTGCTCGAACGCTCCGTCCATCATCCCCTTTTGTATTGCTTTGTTTGCCCTAAGTGTGGCAGGGTATGCTCAGACGTGAGTCCCTTGCTCACTTGGCCACTGGATACAAGATAGCCTGGCTGATGAGGATTATGAATCCGAAACCGGTCCCAGGATGCTTGTTTCCGGTCCATGGAAGACATGGCTTGGCAGTTCGGGCTGGACTGTTCCCATGAGGCACGGGGTCAGGCTGATTTGCATATAGCCATATCTGAAATGGGGTGGCTGAGTGGGCTAAAGAATGGTGATGGATTAAACCCAGATCAATTGACTGGGGGTGAGTGTTTGATTTGCTCAAACGCTCCGTCCATCATCCCCTTTTGTATCGCTTTGTTTGCCCTAAGTGTGGCAGGGTATGCTCAGACGTGAGTCCCTTGCTCACTTGGCCACTGGATTCAAGATAGCCTGGCTGATGAGGATTATGAATCCGAAACCGGTCCCAGGATGCTTGTTTCCGGTCCATGGAAGACATGGCTTGGCAGTTCGGGCTGGACTGTTCCCATGAGGCACAGGGTCAGACTGATTTGCATATAGCCATGTCTGAAATGGGGTGGCTGAGTGGGCTAAAGAATGGTGATGGATTAAACCATCAGTTGACTGGGGGTGAGTGTTTGATTTGCTCAAACGCTCCGTCCATCATCCCCTTTTGTAGAACATGATTTGCAGCATGGTATGGCCAGCCAATCAAGGGAGGGTCCCCTTTGTGCTCTCTCCGCATAGCTTTTAGGGTCAGATTGCGCTCACCCTGACCTCTTATATATATTTTTAATTTTAGGTAGCTGTCTCTGAGTCCTGTAATCGCTGCCACAACAAATGCTTTGGTTGCGACCAAGTAATTGAGATATCAGGACACCAACTGTTAAGATATCACTAACATTTGAATTTGAATTTCTCCAAAACTGCCAAATGGATTTACACCTAATCAAAAAAAAAACTTGCTGGTAAAGATACAGCACATACACAAAATTACATGAATTAAATGCATTCCTAGTATTTTATTTCCATAAAGCATGGCCACATCATCATACTTCCTGCAAAATGCTTAAATACTTAGGGCCTGATTCAGATGGGGTTAGGAAGGCCTTCTATTGGCATTTGCTCATCCAAATCGGATTGAGAATATGTCTTTCTGACCGAGGGGCCGATTACGATCTCGCTAGGAAGGCCTCTAGACGGGTTCCAGAATGGTCAAATCCGATCCGGAGCCCATGTTTCCAACTAAGTCGTCCCACCCTTCAGAACGACCAAGTATGATGCGAAGATCTCATCCGTGTCGACCAAATCATTTCTGAACCAGAACCGTTCGCGCAATGAAGGTGGATTCTGAACGGACGAGTACGATGCATGATTCGGACATCGGTATCGACTCGGTGTCAGCAAGATGAAACGGCTGTTGAAATCAGACTTTGGGGGGGCCATAGCAGGCCCCCTTCACACGGAACCCTCCGAATCACTCGCGAGGGGTTGCAAAGGGGTCCCCCATCCAAGCATGCACAGTGTGGCGTGCAACATCGGGTGCCCATCACAGAGTGTACGCTTTTCCCCACGCACCCCTTTTTTGCTATGGAAGCCTGTGTACCCATCAGTACACAGGTTCTCACACCGTCACAAGAACTCTGTAACTCCCTCGCCACGTTCTTCCACCAAAAGATCGCAGATATACATGACAGCTTTGGACCCCAGACTCCGCCTCCAGTCACCGAACCAGTGACCCCCACCGCCACCCTCATTACCTGGACCCCCACCAGCGCTGAAGACACCACCAACATCATGAACTCCATCCACTCCTGCTCCCTCTCGGACCCATGCCCCCACCATATCTTCAACAAAGCCGACGCCATCATCGCACCCCATCTCCGGAACATCATAAACAGCTCGTTTGCGTCAGCCACCTTCCCCGAGAGCTGGAGGCACGCAGAAATCAACACCCTGCTGAAAAAACCCACAGCGGACCCCAAAGACCTCAAGAACTTCTGCCCCATATCTCTTCTTCCCTTCCCAGCCAAAGTCATCAAGAAGACAGTCAACAAACAGCTGAGTGCCTTCCTTGAGGCAAACAACTCGCTCGACCCATCCCAGTCTGGATTTCGAGCCAACCACAGCACCGAGACGGCCCTCATCGCGGCCACCGACGACATCAGGACCCGGAAGGACAATGGAGAAACGACCGCCCTCATCCTCCTGGACCTCTCGGCAGCCTTCAATACCGTATGCCATCGCACCCTAACAACCCCCCTCTTCAACACTGGGATCCAAGGAAAGGCCCTGGACTGGATCACCTCGTTCCTCTCCGACAGAACCCAGAGAGTCCGCCTCCCTCCCTTCCGCTCAGAAGCCACCAAGATCATCTGCGGCGCTCCCCAAGGCTCCTCACTCAACCCAACTCTCTTCAACATCTACATGAGCCCCCTCGCCGCCATCGCACGCAAACACAACATCAACATCATCTCCTACGCCGACGACACCCAACTGATACTCTCCCTCACCAAAGACCCAGCCACCGCCAAAACCAACCTACAGGAAGGAATAAAAGACGTCGCAGACTGGATGAAGCTCAGCCGCCTGAAGCTGAACACAGACAAAACGGAGGTCCTCATCCTCGGACAATCCCCGTCCGCCTGGAACGACTCCTGGTGGCCCTCAGCTCTGGGCTCCGCACCGACACCCTCGGACCACGCATACAACCTGGGATTCATCCTGGACTCCTCCCTCACGATGACTAAGCAAATCAACGCCGTCTCGGCATCATGCTTCAACACCCTGCGCATGCTCCGAAAGATCTTCCGGTGGATCCCCACCGAAACCAGAAAGACGGTCACCCAGGCCCTCGTCACCAGCCGACCGGACTACGGAAACGCCCTATATGCAGGAACCACCGCCAAACTTCAGAAACGACTACAACGCATACAGAACGCCTCCGCACGACTCATCCTCGATATCCCTTGCCATAGCCACATATCCGCCCAGCTGAGAAACCTGCACTGGCTGCTCGTCAACAAGAGGATCACATTCAGGCTCCTCACCCACGCACACAAAGTGCTACACGGCATGGGCCCCGAATACCTCAACAACCGCCTCTCGTTCTACACTCCCACCCGCCAGCTCCGCTCCGCCAGCCTCGGCCTCGCCACCGTCCCACGAATCCGCAGAACCACCGCCGGAGGAAGATCGTTCGCCTACCTGGCAGCCAAAACATGGAACGCCCTCCCCGCACACCTACGAATGACCCAGGACTATCTCACCTTCAGGAAAAACCTCAAGACCTGGCTTTTCGAGCAGTAACAGCACCCCTCCCCCTTCAGCACCTTGAGACCCTCACGGGTGAGTAGCGCGCTCTACAAATGTTCTGATTGATTGATTGATTGATCGATTGATAGAGTTCAATGGGAGTTCGAGCAAACTGAGTCTGTCAGCATATGGCTGCATCGTACTCGTTCAGTCGGACTTACACGGCGCTATTCGCTAGGAAAGCCTTCCGGATCAGAGTCATACTGAGGGCTTTTCTAGCGAGATCGTGATCGGCCCCCAACTCGGAAAGGTTTCCCACCGACTGAGTATGATGCGAGTAAGGCATTTGAAATTATCAAGCTGTACAGAGCAGAATCGTACATGTCTATGGGCTGCCTTTCCGATGGACCGAATACAATGCTGGAGTTGGGCAGCTTTTTTGAATCGTGCCGTCAGACTAGAATGATCAGTAGGAATTAGACTTTGGGGGCCCACTCTGGGCCCCCCTGAACCCAGAGCCTTCCCAGTCGGGTCCAAAGGGTTCCCCATGGGTCCCCCCATACCAGCCATGCACAGTGTGGCAGGCACCAGGGGGTGCCCGCCACAGGGTGCCCGAATTTCTCCAGCCAACCCTTTCTTCAAATGGAGCCTATGCATTCGGTTGGACGAAGGTTCCCATGGAAATCAATGGGAGTCTAACCAAATCGTATCTGGAAGCATCCAGATGCATTGTACTTGGTCGGTTGGACTCTCCCGATCTGATTCAGTCGGCAACCATTCCCAAGCCCATTCGGTCGGGAAGCTTTCCAAACCACATCAGCATAGGGCCCTCGGTCGGAAAGACACGTTCCTAAATGCATCGGCCCTAAGTAGTTTCTGCTCCCAAGTGTTGCACCTGAAGGGTGCTCAGATCACCAGGTCTCTGATCTTTATTTTGAAGTAACAGCATCATTTTGTTTTGGCGATGGTCTCCAACTGTACTGAGTGTCATTTAATCTGTCCTTAAAAGTACAAGGCAGAATGCAGAGGTTTTATGACTGGTGCCATTAAAAATTACCTTCTCGTTAAACCAGCTGTGGGGCTCCACAAGATACTGGCAGGTCTGTACAGCTGGAGACGATTAGGCACATTGTTTTGAGGGCACTGAGGACCTGGAAACTATTCTATGACTTGCTAGTGGTCAGGGTGGGTAGATGGTACCACTTATGAAGGGAATATGATATAAGTTGCAGGATGTACTCATTTTGCTAGCAGCAACAGTGCATGTATAAAGCAAGGAGTATGGGTTAAGTGAAATATAGGCTCACACCAACAAGATAATGGGGAATGATGAAACAATAATTGTAGTTGCCAGTCTGGAAGTGGGCACCTGCTGGGGGCAGGAAATATTTATTTATTAATTTATTTATTTTTAAAACTTATAGAGCGGAACAAATGCCCTTAGGCGTCTCGGTGCTATGAACTGAGCAGGATCAAAAGGTAACTGACGGATAGATGACCATAATATACTCCATCTGACAAGCGAGCTACCGCTTATTGGTTAAACAGCCATGTTTTTATCAATTTATGAAAGTGCAATAGTGTCTGACATGAACGGATCTGTGGGGGCAAAGCGTTCCACAGTCTGGCCTCTGTAACTACGAAACGCCAATCTCCCCAAGATACTGTCTTTACTCTGGGAACCTCTAACTGAAAGGCAGTCATTGAGCGAAGTTGCCTGTTGGGACAGTAAAAAGATAGATGATCTTTCAGGAACTGAGGGCCCAGTTGATGTGCAGCTTTGAATGCTATGCATAGAATTTTAAATTTAACCCGGTTCTTGACCGTTAACCAATGGTAACTCCTGATGACATGAGTTATGGGTTTAAATTTGGGGGTCCCCGATAGCAGTCTTGCTGCAGCATTCTGCACCGTTGGCAATTTGTTAATCACCCTGTATTGTGCATTGGCGAACAGCCCGTTACAGGAGTCCAAGGAGGACATCACCAAAGTGCTGACCAACATTTTACCTGCAGCTTCCGGAAGATAGGGAATCAGTTTTTTAATCAATTTGAGTTTATAAAAAGCAGTTGAAACTACTTGGTTAGTATGAGATAGAAAATTCAGATTGTCTTTAAAAATGACTCCTCAATTCCTAGCCTTATGTACCGGACTGGGTAACATACCCAGTGGTGAAGGCCACCATAAGCAGGACCATTCCGGGGAAAGCTTTCCGAATATAATAACCTCCGTTTTTTCAGAGTTAAGTTTCAAGCAATTGCTGGCCATCCAGTTGCTGATGGCCAACATTCCTTCTTGAAAACAATCTGCCACCTTCTCTCCATCATTAAATACTGCCAACACCAACTGAGTGTCATCCGCATAAGATGTAAGGCTCATCCCATAAGCTTTGATAACTCTTGCTAGGTCCGACACGTAGATATTAAAAAGTGTCGGACTGAGGGATGAGCCCTGCGGTACTCCACATGGTAGCGACAGTTGTGTAGAGAGAAAGAGGCCTAGTTTGACAGCCTGAGTCCTATTCGTGAGAAAGGATGAGAGCAGTTCTAATGCTCTATCTTGAATGCCCATGGCCGAGACACGGTCGATCAGAGTGACATGATCGACTGTGTCAAATGCCGCTGAAAGGTCCAACAATACAAGCAGGGCAGTACCTCCTTGATCTCTAATAATCCTTATATCTTCAGTGGCCTTAATAAGCGCAGTTTCGGTGCCGTGTAGCTTACGGAACACGAACTGCGTATCATCTAGCAGATGATGCTCCTCTATAAATTCGGTGAGCTGTCGATTCATGACCTTCTCAGTGACTTTGGCTAGAAATGGTAAACTAGCTATTGCCCTGTAATTTTTAAGGTCTTCAGTATTTAAATGGTCTTCAGTATTTAAATGAGGTTTTTTTAACAAAGTTTTGAGAAAGGTGTTTTTTAACTTATCCGGATAGGTCCCTGCTAAAAACATGGCATTACAGATCTGAGTGATAACTGGGGCGGTTAAATGAATAACCGAGCCAAGAACTGAAGGGGGACAAGGATCAGAAGTCGATCCTGATTTTACAGTATCCATTATTTCAATGATAAGTTGCTCGTTAACCTCCTTAAATTGCATAAGGCCATAGTCTAGGCGCCTCGGAGAAGTAGACTGTGTTTTGCTTTCAGTGTTGATGGAGAATTCTGAATAAATCGTATTGACTTTTTAAAAAAAGTAGTCTGCTAGAGAATCACATAAAGATTGTGATGGAGTAGGGGAAGACTGTGGAGAGTGTCCTGCTAGCTTCTTAACTACTTGAAACAATTGTTTAGGGGAGTTTTTCTTCAATCTGGGAAGTATAAAACTTTCTTTTTTCATGAGTAATCATCATCTTATATTTAGTCAGTTCTTCCTTATAACGTGTTTTTTCCTCTGGATTATAGGACTTGCGCCAGTGTCGCTCATGGTTCCTACATTTTTGTTTTTGTTCTCTAAGGGCACCGGTGAACCAGGGTGCAGAGGGAGTCGACCGGTTGGTGGAGATTCTCTTGTTAGGCACCAACAGATCCATGGCATTGTTTAGACAGTTAGAGTATCTATCAATAGCGATATTAGGGTCAACCGGGATAAGTGGTCTGGTAGCAGTTAAATGTGCTGTCAGTTGATCCTTATTTATATCTCTCCAGACTTTAAATGTCCCGGATATATTTTCCACCACCTTTTTTGCCATTATATTATTTACTGATATATTGCATATGATCGCATGATGGTCTGTCCATATTAATGGCAGAATTTCTTTTATGTGAAGATGCTTTAAGTTGGTGAATATGCCATCCAGGGCATGGCCTGCCTCATGCGAAGCTGAGGTAACCAGCTGGGTAAAGCCCAACATTTCCATATCAGACAAAAGTGCCATAGTTTCCTTATTATTCATATTTTCTAAGTGAAAATTAAAGTCACCTAGGATAGTAAAGGAGTCTTCTATCGCTAGAGATTCCATCAGGGTATTTAAAGTGGCAAGAAACTCAGTCCGTGAGCCTGGGGGTCTATAAAGGAGTGCTCCCTTGAAATTAAATGAAGGGTTATCCTAATAGAAAACTGGACGGCTTCACATGAGGAGGAAGGGACATTAGATAACCTTATAGGGAAGTAGTCGCGGGCTATTATAGCCAATCCACCTCCTTTCCTATTTACTCTGTCCTGCCTCTCCACAGTGTAGCCCTCCGGAATTGCTACCACCAGATCCGGTTCAGATGCCTTGTCAGTCCATGTTTCTGTTACAAACAGAATATCAATCTTTCTTTCTATAATAAAATCAGCAATTTCCTGCCTATGTTTGCCCAAGGAGCGAGCGTTTAAAAGAGCTATGCTTATATTCATGAGTTTGCTGTTTTTTAACTGAGGGGTGTTACTAGTCCGACTGATAGGACGTAAGCTGAAAGCACCATGGTTGCATGTTATATCCATGGATCCATCTGTGTTTTCAAGTTTCAAGATATCACAGTTGTTATCGCGACAAGGACGAAGCTGATATAGCTCGTCTGCCGAATAAGTAATAACTGACTTACTTGTAAAACGGCCTGGGGAGATGGCCCTAGGCCCGGTCTCGGCGCGGACGGGCGCAGACGGGATTGCCTTTGGCGTGCCTTTGGCGCGCCCCCGGCGCGCCCGCTGCGCGCGTCCGCTGCGGTTGCGCTGGCAGGGCTGTTTAAATACCAAATGCGCCTCTGAGGTCTGCAGCGCTAACCTGCTCATCAGAGCGGAAAGCGGAAGTGAGTGCCTTCAGCCCTCCGAGCAATCGGCACCAGCCGTGTCGGACCGGGGCTCAGCACAGCATAAGGTATGTAAAACAGATATTTCACACACAATTTATATTGCACTTTTAAAATGGCATCGAAAAATTATCATCAACAACAAAAATGAATTAAAACTGCTGCGTGTCAGCAGAACTTGCGGCGTCTAGTCGGCCCAAGAACACTGCTGTGTCCAACGCGTGAGAGTCGCAATGCCTGTTAAATACCAAATGCGCCTCTGAGTTCTTGTAGTGTGTTTTATCTAGGTACCTGAATCAATATTCTATTCTTTGCCCTTGTCCGGTTATAAATCAATAATATCCCTGCAACGGCATAAAAACCCTTTTTCATAATTCGGTCATAGCGCATGCTGTCACATTAAGCAAGCCTATTCCTCCAGCCCCCAAGAAAACACACCGAGTTCTTAAACAAATCCAAGCCTCCAGCAACCTGGGAAATCCCCGCTGCTATTGTTTTGATTTCGTCCGAGAACTCCTGTAAAGCACTGTAAGAACGACCAGTTCTTAGTGACATCTTTATTGATGTCTTATGTCCATCCTTACGTCAACCCCGGCACCTTTCAGGTATAAATATACCAACGTTGCCTTAAGCAAACACACGGTGGTAATCCTGGAGCAGAGCAGCTACTACTTCCGAAGAGCCCAGCTGATGCGAGAGCCCACGGACGCTGCCCCTCCCTTTTGACGCGCTGAGAAAGACGCTGTCTTTTCTCTTGCCGAGAAATCCAGCCTCCGGCGTTTCCAGCCTACCCTTGCGGATGACTGGGATACCGAGTCCTGAGAGAGAGATACCAGCCCTCCTGCCTTCTAATACCCAGGTACTGAACTGACTAAACCCTTACAGAGAATTCTTGAGTCAGATTCTTGGCAAAACAAACTTAACTTAAACTGCTACCTACTTACTCCCCCCCATGTATTAGGCTTAGGTCAGGTACACCGGGGTAGGCATAGTAAGAAGCACCAGTTGAGTACGATTAGTCAATGTATATATGTATGTATCTATTTTATCCATTTTAAAGTATCATATGGCTAAGAAACCATATCAATGCTTTTACAGTATTATTTTATAGTCCTGCTTTTACTGTATGCACTTTACTTAACTATAAGTATTGCAATTGTAGCAATTCATTTCTCTTGTATGAGGATAGAGACTGCTCAATAAATAACACCTTTTATTGAAAACGCCCGTCTCTCTTTTTCTCTGCAATCTGGTGAAACTAAGTACGCACCTTTGACTGAGTGAAATAGCTGTCTTTTGTTTTCACACGACTCTAGAGATATACTCTTAATCAGGGAGAGCAAAGTTGTCATGTTTTATGGTTGTCAGAAACTAAATCCCTTCTTGTCTATCCAGGGAGGTTAAACTCCTCCTCGCTTATTCGAGAAAGTTTCTAGTGAACTCTGAGCTAGCTGGCACAAAACTTAAGTCTAATATAGTCAGTAGAGACCTAGTTAACCTCAGTCCTACGTCTACACTACTGAAGATATTATTCCAATGCGCAGAGCCTATTGGGACTATAGGAACTACACTACATGGCGCCCAACATTTGGTAAGGCAATAAATCTAACGCAAGACGTTAGAGTAACTCAGTCGTGCTTTTTCACACAGACCCTTTCTCCCGTAAATACTCCAAAGACGTCTGGAGTGGGTCAAAGGATAAAATCCGCCGGAACTTAGTAGAAAGAGATTTCTATGTATAGTTTTTGGTTTATTCAACGTTGAAGGATACAGTGTTCCAAAATATTGTGCACCTAATCTTTGTTTCCTTGAAAACTTAATCTGCAACAAAAAAACGTCTTGTCAGTAAAATGTCAGACAATGAAGAAGAAAGGGAGGCAGCTAGAATAGCAGCTCGTCTCCTAGAGGAAGACACAAGTCTCCTACAGCAAGACCAGGATGCAATACTCATCCCGGTCAGCATAAGAAAAACTATAACTCTTAAACTAATAGAAAATGGACTAACATCGAGAGGTGGTACAGTCATATTCGTAATTGAGGCACATGAATATCGGCATGGATTCATGGATAAACTTTCCAGCAGCAAACGCTGTCACACATGAGTTCCACTATTACCAAATAGAGGAACCACCGGATGAGTACACTCCTTTTGAGGAGGTGGAAATCCCATTAAAATACCAAGAGCACCTGCTCTGGTTTAAAGGCGCCCTAAAACATAATAATCACATCACCAGGCTCGGTCCACTAGGTAGACCAGGAGCAACGTGGCCGGTTCTAGCCAGCTACACACCACATCCCGACATTGAAACAATGTCAATACTAAAACTTTTGGTACAGTTAAAACAACTGATTAAAATACATAGACAATTAGTCCAATATGTAATGCGGACTTCAACAGTCCAACCAGCTATTAACATTCCACAGCTGACCCCTCATCAGGGGAACACAAACAAAATTACACCACAGAACATACAGTCATGTCTGGGTAAAGTACCCGCAAAACGGGAACAAATTCCATTCTGGTTAGCACAAAAAATCACTCAAATAGAGGCAGTATTTCCGGATACTCCTCCTACTGAGAATTACAGAATTCTGACTATCTGTCTTCCAATGGGGATCGCACCACATGTGGAGGACTGTGACACTTGCGGCACAGTCTTTGCTTCCATTTACACAAAAACACATGGTGTTCCGTCCATGGCGGTAATACCAGATGTGCTAAGACAGATTCAAAATGAATACGGTCCAGAACCTGCTTTAACTCTGGGTATGAAATTACTGAAAAACTTCAAGCAGGTCTCAGCTTTATTATTATCTAACATAAAAGGAGAAGCAGCATCTGTGGCGATCCGCCAGAAATTGAAAGAAACAGATATAGCAGAACAACCATTTGAACTTGCCAGAATCATAGAAAAATCCCATGAAGAGCTAGGGAGAGATAGTTTGGGTGGGAAACCAGTAAAACCCCAACTAACTGAAAATCCTGAAAAAATATTTATTAAAAATAATTTAAACACTCCAAAAAAGAGCTGGGATGGAAATAAACAATCCACTTCCAAAGAAAAAAGATTCCAGTCTAGAGGAAGGTCTCCTCGGCGGAGAGAAAGATCTCCAGACCAAGGACACAAGTCTCCCCAGAGGGAGCCCTCTGAGAAAAGATACAACCTTAGAAATAGGGATAATTTGAAGAAACCTGATAGATATCAAGATATTGATACACGTCTCTCTCGATCTTTTCAGACTTCCTCGCAGAAATCGGAAAGAAGAGGACGGTCAGAACACAGGAAAGAGCACGTCAAGTCCAAAGACAAGGAACCTTCTCATCAAAGTAAAAAACTACAATTTCCCAAAAAGAAGGTAGCCAGCATTAAAATAGTCAAACATGCCGAGGATCCTGAGGACACAGCTGAAAAACGGACAATGCTAGACAGCGCAGCAGAAGTGAGCATAGCTCGCAAGATCCTGATGAATCATCTGGAGACAGTGGACACGAATGAATACATTCAGGTGGAACTGCAGATACCAGAGTTAGCAAACCTCATAAAATATACAAATTAACATTACGTATAGAGGGAGATAAGACTAGGAAAATAAGGGGTCTATTTTGGGATAACCTCTCCAAAGGCTATGATATCCTTTTAGCTGAAAAAGACTGGCCACCGGAGTTTGTAAGGGAGTGCCCTCATGGCGAAGAAATGATTATGCCTGCCTTCTCAAATCACATTCCAATTCATAAAAAATATACACTTGCAAGAAAGTGGGCAGTAGCCCAAGCTCCTGCATTATATAAAAACCATGTTGGATGGGATGAGGACTCTCCTCCTCACAAAATCCAGTTAAAAAGTCAACCAACTACACAGAGGCAGTACCCAATTAAGCAAGAAGCTAAAAAACAGGTCAGGGAGATCTTAGATCAACTTGAATACCAGGGGGTGATTGAAACATGCACCTCACAAATTAACAATCCTTTGTTTCCTGTCTCCAAGCCAGACGATTCATATCGTCTAGTTTTGGACTACAGACACCTTAACTCATGTTGCAAAACTTTTGCAGTACAAAACTCACATAGTGCAGCACTAATGAATAACATCGTGCGCAAAAAATACAAAACAACATTAGACATCTCTAATGGATTCTTTTGTCAAAATATAGCACCTGAAAGCAGGTATTTGACCGCTTTCTCAATATTGGGCTCACAGAAAATTCTGTCGACTCCCACAGGGGTTCAAGAACAGCCCAGGATTATTCTCAGCAAGAGTAACAGAGTTACTACAAATGTATGATGATGAGTAAGCATGGGCGTAAAATCCGTTCCGCTCGCGGACTTTGCAGATTTTCGGTAAATTCGCAATCCGCGAACTCTCGCGAACTTGCCGAAAATTAGTAAAATCCGTGCAAAGCGGATTTTTTGCTTGGTCGCACTTGCCAATGAGAATACTATGCAATTTCGCGGGAGTAAATACTTGCGAACACGTAGATGCGGCGGACAGCGACAATCTCGCAATTGCGAGGTTGCAAAATTTGCAATTTCGCACAAGAAATCCACCAGCAGGCAGCATAAACCTTGAAAATTATGATTTTTATCAGAAAAACTCCTCAGGTTGACATTTGCCTGCACTTTTTCTTTGCAAGGAGTCCATTTTGGGGGGTGGGGGTGGGAGGAAGGAAGTGCCCCACAGTCTCCAACTTCCTGTTCCTGTCCACCAGGCTCCTCCCAGTGCTTTCTTCATGTGCTGGTCACTTTGATTTGGATCTTGACCAGGAAGGATTACTTTTGTGGATGCTGTTGGATATTTGGATTTTTGCAAAACTGAAAGCACTCAGCAGGTGCAAAAGTTCAATCTTATCATTAGTAACCATTCCCTGTAGTGCTTCCTGAGGGGCCCCTTCAGAGTTCATTTGCCTACTTGCAACTATTCTATGACCCTGCTCTGACCCTCACAGCAGGCTCAGAGAATAGCTACAAGTATACAACAATGGTCCTGTTAAAAAAATTACACTGCAACAGAAAGCAATTACAGACAAAACTGAAAGCACTCAGCAGGTGCAAAAGTTCAATCTTATCATTAGTAACCATTCCCTGTAGTGCTTCCTGAGGGGCCCCTTCAGAGTTCAGCAAATTACAGATAAGGAAGCAGGTGCCAGCCAGACTGGAAGTTTAAATTCAGTGACACATTAATCAACCCCAAATTAATTCATGTCAGTTGAAGCAGGGCAGGTGTGCTTGCTTTCTTTCACCCCCATAATCTACAGTAATAAACCAACCAGAGGGTGGCAGTGATGTACCAGAGGGTGGCATGGGTGTACCAGAGGGTGGCAGTGGTGAAACAGAGGGTGCTGTGAACCTGTGATGATGAACCAGATGTAGAAACAACATAGTCGCGGCCGTTGCGAGCCGACAAGTAAGTTCGCAATTGCGAACTGGTACAGAACCCTCGCGAACTGGCAGAAATCCTTGCGAACACAAAAAAAATAAAAATCCGCAAATTCGCGAGAGTTTGCGGATTTTGCGGATTGCGAATCCGTAAATCCGCAAGTTCGCGGATTGCCAATTCGTAAAATCCGCCCATGCTTAATGATGAGGCATTATCTTATGTCGATGACATCTATCTAACAGATGATGACTTGGATACTCACTTGAAAAGAGTGAACACCATAATACTTGGGTTCGCAGCAGAGGGTTACAAATTCAACTTTAAAAAGTCACGAATTGCCCATCTACCTGTCCTGTTTTAGGATATGAATTATCAAGTGAAGGCAAAAGCCTGGCAGACAACTTCTTAGAGAAGTGCGCGGTAATCCAAGCACCAAGAACGCTGAAGAACTTACAATCAATTCTAGGTTTCCTGAATTTCGGAAGAACTTACATTCTAAATTATGCAGAGAGGGTTAAACCTCTCTATACACTAGTAAAACCTGATTTTAAAATAATCAATTGGACTCAAAAACACACAGAAATTTTGAGATCATTGCAAACAGACATGTTAGCTAAAACAAAATTGCAAACACGCGATAACACACGCAACCTTGTGATTCGAGTCATCCCAGGAAGATGCGGATTCACATACCTAACCTCTAATGAGGGAGAAAAGGTACCAATAGCATACAAATCACATTTGTACACAGAAGCTGAAAAAACATTCAGCATTAAGGAAAACATTGTTCATGCGGTTCAAACAGCTGTAGCAAAAGAAAGAGACCAAGCTGATGGCAGACAGATTACTGTCAGAACATCAGAATCAGCCTTTGAGGCATTAACAAGCCCATGTAATTTACCTACCGTGGCATTAAATCCAAAATGGATACAATGGGAAAATTCTCTTGCTACAGACAAAGTGAAATACTATTTTGACCCGGAAATGAAAGAATTAAAAAATCTAGAATATGAAAGAGAATATCCTCTGCCAATCGACATTCGGCCAATACAACAGTACGCCTGTGTAATATACACAGACGGACATGCACAACCTTCGGTTTGGGGAAAACAAGCCTATAACGCCACATGCGAGGTTATTAAATACGTGTGGCGCAGAGGTAAGTTGAGACCTCTGGTAAGAAAATCACACTCTGTAGAAAATAATTCAGATAAACAAACTGAAGTAATAGCGTTAAAAATGGCGCTAGATAATGCCGATCGCGAATTCCCGACACTAATAGTGTGCGATTCATATTACTGCGTCAAATCATACAATAACGACTTGCAGAACTGGGTTCGAAACGGTTACAAAGATGACACAGGTGCCACAATAAAGCAAAAATCGCTTTGGGAACAAGTAGTTCTTTTACAGAAAGAACTACCAAAGACTCACGTGATACATACACTGAGTCATGAACGTGATGGAGTTCATGTTTCAGGGAATTCATTGGCTGAGACAGCCACAGCGGAAGCAACTAAGCCGGCTTCCGTAGCTACAAAAAAGCGTTCAGGAAAATACGTAGACGGGGAAACGATGCTGGCGGTAAAAACGTCATCAAAAGGCGACTGTGCAGCGCTACCTGTCAACTATCCACTCAGTTATACATACGTAATCGATGCAAACTCCGTTCCTTTTGCTCAAATCCCTCGAGTGGGGGATAGAGTAATTCCAAACACGAACAGGAGAAACTTATTAATAGCAGACGCACATATGGGTGAGGGTCTAAGACACCTTAAGATTAAGGAATCTCTGAAAGAATTACAATCAATATACTGGTGGCCGGGAATGAGCCTACAACATCACAAATTCGCAATAAACTGCCCAGACTGCAACAGAGATCGCAGTGGCGAACCGGCCGGTGTATTGCCATGGCCCTTCGCTTAGAGAGAACAATGCCATCTATATGCAAAAACCTAGAAATAATGCGTCCCATTAATATTGTTATTTAAGACTATTTTCACTTAAAATGTAGACCCCAGTTCTCGGCTGACGTCTGAACTGTTATAAAAAGATTTGCGAGTCTATAGCGGCATAGACGCAATTGGCATGCTACATTCTGACCAGGGTCCTACTTTTAGCTCTCGAGCTTATAAGGAGGCCAAGACCAGCATGGGCATTGCATTGCGGGAATCTTATCACTTCCTTCCTGAGGGAAATGGGATGGTGGAAAGAAAAAACGGAGACATAAAGCAATCTATAACGGCAAAGGTATTAGGTTCAGGTGTTGGGTGGGTCAAACATTTAACAAGTGTCCAACGTAGTCTTAATATTCTGCCAAGAAATTCTCTAAAAGGTTTCAGTCCGTACGAACTATTGTTCGGGACTAGAATGCATATCCAGGACCTCGATAGTCAAACTTCAGTGGTAGAAAGAAAATGCTTTGATATCAAAGATCATTTGGCTATTTTACAGGACTTAAATGAAACAAGAAAAGACCTGAGCAACATGAAGTTGAAACAACAGCCAACAGCCTCTGAAGAGAAACCACCTGTCCCAGCAAGGCCTGTCTGGATTCCAAAGATTGGGGATCTGCTCAGAGAGAAAATCGCGGTGAAGAAGGAATTTGGGCCTTCTTACAGAAAAGCAGTACCTGTCTTAGCTGTCAACGGAACAAGATCAGTTGTACTACCGGCCCTTGCTGGGAAAAAGGAGAACCGAGTTGTATCCATCGACCTGGTTAAACCACAATCATGTGGCCAATAATAAGTAGTAGGCCAAGTGGACTCCCAAGAAATAGCAGAACACCAAAGTTTGCTACAAATCGAGAGGTTCAAACTGAGAGACTAATCACATTTGATAAACCTACAGTGAATCAACAAGGACTATGCTACAAAGCCATGGAACTTATGCCTCTTGAAACCCAAATTGCAACAATTCGTCAAGAAACACCTGTCTACAACGATGTAGGCACAGACTATACTAATAAAACAAAGAAAAATCCAGAAGCAATTCCAATAATTGACAGAACTGCATCAGGCTACTTCATCAATTTCGATGACTTCTCTGAGGATCCGAGTGAACCTGAAGAACAGCCGACAACAACAACTTTTAAAGACAAAACTAAAGAACTCTTTCTACGGTTTTGAAAAAAACGAAAGAACTCTTTCATCAACTACAAGAAACCTATCTGATTTCCCCATGGATTGAATTTTCGGTGGTGCTAGGTGTACTTTTCCTCCTGCTTTGGCTCATCATGGTACTATGCTTGGGACACTTCATTGAGGGAAAATATGTTACAATGGACACAGCAAGCCAGAACATCAACCTGGTCCTAAAGCCACACAAGTCTTCACACATCGAGAAAAGAGAACTTTCTTCAGTAAACTTCACAGCCAATCCATTACCCGGTGGGGTAGCATGGGACAAAACAGAGTACGATATATATGGCCCGGTCGAGCTCTTGAAGTATCCTCATCAATTTAAGGTTTCATTAAGTGACTTTGTAAAACCGAGTACATTCTCTGATGATTGGGACTTTGAAAGTATTAATGATATGATGTCAGACTTAGTTATGTCAGCAAAATTTACAGAACATGATTATTTACAGGGTTCATCAAATTATGATCAGATGTACTGCTACAACCACTATGGTAACCATTATTTGCATAAATCTGCTCAGCCTAGAAATGTTTTAAATTATAATCAATGGGAACATTGTGCAACTCCACCAAAAGGCAGTTCAAAAACATTCTATGAGAAATTCCCATACTTCTCAGGGTTTAACACAAGTGAAGCAGAAACGTTTTATTTCAAACTGTTAAATAAGACAGGAATTAAAACCATGCTGACAAATACAAAATTAATCTATTCAGAATTTTTTTTTGAAAAAATGACTACATTTGGTTTTGATTTTTGGAATAATAACATTGAAACAAAAACGATCTGGGGTACTAAAGATTGGCAAGTCCAAGGTATAGAATCGTTATTCAGAGCCTGCATGATCCCAGAACAAATTATATTTTTGAATGACACAATTCAGCAAACAACCTGTCTTGGCCTAGCCAAAATTAAAGACTTAAACAAACCGTCTATTCCAAAGCCAACACAAGACAGTAATAGCACTACAGATGTTGAGCTAGACGTAGCCCATATTTTTAACCAAAACAGACCACATCCTGATTGGAAAAAATGGTTGATCTGGCCCACAGACACAAATAACTGTCAAGATAGATTCCGGAACAAAATACAGGGGTTCAAATTGACCAGGCCAGACCCTAGATACTGCCAGCGACAACATCCAGGGATTGTAACAACATACAGTGTGGGTAAACTATGCCTCGAATGGCTACATACATCCACACTGGCAGAAATTAGGCAACACTTGACTTTACTTAAAGAAGGTGCTGACTTGCGTGATTTCATAATGGGACCGCGCAAACAGCGTCAAAAACGTTTCGTAGCGGCCTCTATATATGCAGCTTATAACGAAGCTTGGAAAGTAACTCAAATTAAAACAGCAGAGAAAATACGGGAAATTGACCATATTAATTTGGAAAAATCACTTTCTGTTGTGGACAATGGGTTAATGACTCTGTCCTCCAGAATATATTCACTGGACAGTATTGTATCATCTGCAATCGATATAATAGAACAGGAAATGCTAATGTTACAACATGGTCAGTCCCAATTGCGTTCTATTGTACAGCTTGGCTGGACGTTACAAAATCTGCGTTCAGGCTACGTGCCTTGGCGTTTAATCAACACAACGTCATTATTCTCTATCTTTAACCTTACTGATATACAAATCAGCTTGGCACAAAAGGGAGCAGAATATACAATTCTGAGCATTGAAAAACTTGAGAGATTACCATTGACAATGTCATTGGATGGATAATACACGGGATAATAACTATTCCGATAACAACTTTCCAATTTCGATACTGCCAACAGTATATACAGGCAGGCCAGTATGAAAGGTTGGGTAAAGGATACATCAAGTCATCATGGAAATTACCTTACACACACACATGTTATAGTGAAAAAGGACAGAATGTATTTCTTAGTGGTGATAATTGTGAAAAATCACTAAGTGGTATACTTCTGTGTCAGGGCATACATTTGCATGGGGCCTGTGAGGGGACTTCAAATAACCTTTCATGTCACCAGCTTGGCACACCCGCAACTCGAATAGAGCCATTCTTTAGACGGCTTTCTAACGGGAGCTACATTCTAATTGTGGACCACAGATGTGGCCTGGTGCCAGGAAAAGCTTATCTCGTAAGTGTAACGTCCAGGGTCACTTGCTGTGAGCAAGTATTGTATCCCAACGACACTCCAGACAGGGAGGGAAAAATTTGGCCCAGCCTGAAAATCTCTTCTATTCGAATTGATACTTTAAGCAGAATGAAGTCTGTTCTTCTACAGACGCCAGTGCACTTGACGTCATCAAAAGAAACATATGATCTCCAAGTTGCAAGGACAACGGCAGAGATTCATAACCTTTTATCAACAAATTGCCCCCTACACTTCGCAGGAATGCTAAATGAAATCTTAAACATTTCTGATACGAATGGTATCGCAAGTGTATTTAAGACAATTTTTTCGGGACTGTTGACACCTTTCAAAGCAGTCCTTGGCATCTTTCCTAATTGTGTCCATTCACTCTTTGGCGGCCTTCCACTCCTGTTGGGACTCGTAGCAGGCATTTTATTTTTGACTCTCCTTCTTTGTTATGGCAAGCCATGTCACAGACAAGACTCCAGCAACAATGGAAGAAAAGATCCTAGCTATACGCTATCTGGACCGCATAACTAAAGTCCTTGGATTAGCCCGGCTAAGAGATCTGAATATGACCTGGTTTCTTTCATTCAGACCCATCTGGCAGAACTGTATCTTACCTGTGTTAAGATGTATGCTGTGCGGAGAAGAATGCGTGTTAGACGTCTGTCTTACACTACAATCAGAAGTACCATTGGATACAGATACTTTGCTCAGTCCAGTAAAGACTCATGCATCGCGTTGTCCCCAGCGGTTACCAATCCTGATGACGGCATTCGTTGAGACTTCACCACTGCGATTGAAGGGTAGTGAAGTGCAAGATGAGAGCGGCATCAACCAGGTACGACCCTCTGTGAGCACTGCTGATCCTGTCATCGATCATAGCAATCATGCTCACGATTGCACAGTTGCGGCATTTTCCAACTTGGTCGAACTTTCACCTGAAGCGGTAAACTGCTTTTTTGAAAGTCTGTCTGAAATGATGTTGTCCCCCGAACAGAAAGAATAAACTCTTAAGCAAATGAGCACTCAGCGTTCCCTGAACTCTGAATTTGGCCTTCAGCTTTGAAAAACAAAAGCTTCTGAAAATATTTGGAACTGTTTTGACCTCTTCCCTTGAAAACGAAACTATTTTTCCCCGATTCCAAAATATTTACTTTTTTTTTGGCACTCATCATCTGCTTAAAGTAGAACTATTCTTAGGGAACAGAGCTTCTATTTTTTCAGGAACTCTAGAGACAATATATTACCTCAGCCTCTAGCATATTTACAAGAAACTGTATTTATATGTGATGGAATGGTCTCGCACTTTTCTTTTCTGTATTAAGAGCCATTTCATGTGTAATTTTCGCAAATCATTCATGCTGATATATATGTGCATCCTTTTTAATGAATGATTACACTGCTTGAAAGCATACAGTACCTATACTCATTTTTCGTGTATTTCGCATATACCATTGTCACATTAAGTAAGCCTATTCCTCCAGCCCCCTAGAAAGCACACCGAGTTCTTAAACAAATCCAAGCCTCCAGCAACCTAGGAAATTCCCGCTGCTATTGTTTTGATTTCGTCCGAGAACTCCTGTAAAGCACTGTAAGAACAACCAGTTCTTAGTGACATCTTTATTGACGTCTTATGTCCATCCTTACGTCAACCCCGGCACCTTTCAGGTATAAATATACCAACGTTGCCTTAAGCAAACACACGGTGGTAATCCTGGAGCAGAGCAGCTACTACTTCCGAAGAGCCCAGCTGATGTGAGAGCCCACGGACGCTGCCCCTCCCTTTTGACGCGCTGAGAAAGACGCTGTCTTTTCTCTTGCCGAGAAATCCAGCCTCCGGCGTTTCCAGCCTACCCTTGCGGGTGACTGGGATACCGAGTCCTGAGAGAGAGATACCAGCCCTCCTTCCTTCTAATACCCAGGTACTGAACTGACTAAACCCTTACAGAGAATTCTTGAGTCAGATTCTTGGCAAAACAAACTTAACTTAAACTGCTACCTACTTACTCCCTCCCATGTATTAGGCTTAGGTCAGGTACACCGGGGTAGGCGTAGTTAGAAGCACCAGTTGAGTACGATTAGTCAATGTATATATGTATGTATCTATTTTATCCATTTTAAAGTATCATATGGCTAAGAAACCATATCAATGCTTTTACAGTATTATTTTATAATCCTGCTTTTACTGTATGCACTTTACTTAACTATAAGTATTGCAATTGTAGCAATTCATTTCTCTTGTATGAGGAAAGAGACTGCTCAATAAATAACACCTTTTATTGAAAACGCCCGTCTCTCTTTTTCTCTGCAATCTGGTGAAACTAAGTACGCTCCTTTGACTGAGTGAAATAGCTGTCTTTTGTTTTCACACGACTCTAGAGATATACTCTTAATCAGGTAGAGCAAAGTTGTCATGTTTTATGGTTGTCAGAAACTAAATCCCTTCTTGTCTATCCAGGGAGGTTAAACTCCTCCTCGCTTATTCGAGAAAGTTTCTAGTGAACTCTGAGCTAGCTGGCACAAAACTTAAGTCTAATATAGTCAGTAGAGACCTAGTTAAACTCAGTCCTACGTCTACACTACTGAAGATATTATTCCAATGCGCAGAGCCTATTGGGACTATAGGAACTACACTACAGTCTGCAGCGCTAACCTGCTCATCAGAGCGGAAAGTGGAAGTGAGTGCCTTCAGCCCTCACAGATATTTCACACACAATTTATATTGTACTTTTAAAATGGCATCGAAAAATTATCATCAACAACAAAAATGAATTAAAACTGCTGCGTGTCAGCAGAACTTGCGGCGTCTAGTCGGCCCAAGAACACTGCTGTGTAGAACAGCCAGAGCTATTAGCCTTACTTTTGCTTGTTAGAAAGGGGCTTCAGAGGGTACACAATCAGAAGCAATCAGAGATCTTACATTACCGCCTCACTTTCTGAAATTTGACTATGATCGGACATACTGTAGCTATCATCAATAGAAGTTTCTCTTATTATGATAAGAAGTAATCAGCAACTAGCCTTCCTCAAACATATGTATTATTCTTTCAAGCAGTTACCCTTCTCTCTTAAAGTCAGTGATCTTCAAAAAACATAAGCAACAAAACATAAATTTTTCTTCATGTGGAGACTACTCTCAAGATACTAAAAAAAGTGATCAATGGAAAATACTCAAACCAGTCATAACTGTGAATTCCTCTGGGTAGCTTTTGTTTCCTTCGAATTGTAAATCACCTTGCTAATCCGAAAAAGGGCCAACCAAGTTCAAATCAGTCATGACTCTAACACACACGAAACAGACCTGCTAAAGGTCTAGGACCCATCCTCTCTAAACGGAATCACAAGCTGTTCCTTGATCGTGCCTCAGTGTGGCTGTGAGGTGCACCGATTGACAGAGTGTTCGTCATCCTGAGGCTGAAGCCGGGACTTGTGAGTGGTTTTGCAATTTACTTTACTTTTAATTTCACGGCGTTTGAATAATTGGGACTCACCTCGCCGATAATTTTAATTCAGAAACTGCACTCCCGCACTGACAAAGAGACTGCTTAATAACTGCCCCAACTAGTCAGCAAGCACTCAGGCAGAGTGTTATCTTCTGCTAAATACTCTGTGAGAGGACGTTTCTGAATACTTTGTTGTCAGAGGACATTCTAAACTGTTTAAGCGAATTAATTGATTCGAAAATTTTAAAATTGCATGTGTGTTCAAAAATTGTATTTCATGTTTTAAAATCATTAAATTGCACTCAGCAGACCCGTCGCTCACACGCAATCACCCCAGCACACACACGCTCGATTCCTGCCGATTTAGGGCAAGGAACCGAGCAGTAGGGAATTGGTGGCGGCCATTTTAGGGTGGGACAGAGCGGTGAGAGCGCTCTAGTCTCGGAGATAAAAGGAGCCCCCAGGCAGTGTCTTACGAGTCAGCAAGCACTCAGGCAGAGTGTTATCTTCTGCTAAATACTCTGTGAGAGGACGTTTCTGAATACTTTGTTGTCAGAGGACATTCTAAACTGTTTAAGCGAATTAATTGATTCGAAAATTTTAAAATTGCTTGTGTGTTCAAAAGTTGTATTTCATGTTTTAAAATCATTAAATTGCACTCAGCAGACCCGTCGCTCACACGCAATCACCCCAGCACACACACGCTCGATTCCTGCCGATTTAGGGCAAGGCACCGAGCAGTAGGGAATTGGTGGCGGCCATTTTAGGGTGGGACAGAGCGGTGAGAGCGCTCTAGTCTCGGAGATAAAAGGAAACAGTCCCTTTCCGCGTTAGCGGACGCGTATCAGCGGACGCACCTCGTCTTCGCCGGAGTCCAGCCAGAGTCAGCCAGTCTGTGCCCGTCCGGGCCAGGCCGGGTCATAGGGCATAATTCTCTGCCCCTCCTATTTCAGGTATGTTAACAGGTGCTCAACTCAGGGCGTTACGCCCTAATAGCCATGATACCTGCTTAACCCTGAACCCGCTACTAGCTGGTGTACAAACATGCCCTGAATTTACCCTCTCCTTGACTAACTATCAGCCCTATCCTGACACCCCACTAGGTACTGTTTTCAAATCTTACCAGCAGAGAGAGAGCTCTAACATTTTCACATTCTACCTGATAAACTGTCGTTCATTACCACAACACAAATTAGATGTCTTTCACCTCTTGACTGAAAAAAAGCCCACCGCTATATTTTTAACTGAGACGTGGCTTCACGACGGATCAGGTCCAGATGTTGCTACCGCCCTCCCCCCGAGTTATGCTATTGCAAGGAGGGACCGGGTAGGCCAAACAGGAGGGGGTATCGCCATTATTTACAGCAGAGATTATGTGTGCAACTTTGAACCTGCAGATATCCCTAACTGCGAAGCGGCATCTTTCAAAATTACCCTCAGTCCAAACTTCACTTTCTCTGGCTTATTGATCTACCGACCGCCAGTAAATAATTCTTCTTGGTCAGATAATTTGCCTAATTTCATCCTACCCCAACATCTGAAAGCCCAAAACTTCACGGTACTTGGAGATTTGAATCTTCATCTAGAAGATGACAAAAACAAGTCCTGCAAAAACTTAATAGACGACCTCATGGTTTTGGACATGACGCTACGTAATAGGGGTCCAACTCACAAAGCTGGACACTTGTTAGACCCTATTATATCAAATATGAAAGAACTCTCATGGCTTAACACCACGCCTGTTCTCTGGTCAGACCATTTCCTATTAAGTTTCGCCATTTCACTTAAACCTACTAAATGTCCAGTTAGGACTCCTTCAGAATCTTTTAGGAGAAACTGGAAATCCCTAAACTTGGAAGATCTCAACAATGCTTTGAAGAAAGATCACCCATGTTTAGAAGGAGATATGGATAGCGTTGCAGAGTCTACACACACATGGTTAACTGGCGCAGTTGACACTTGCCTGCCCTTAGCCCGTTGCAAAGGAAAAATACATCGTCCTCCTGCCCCCTGGTTCACAGAAGCTCTTAAGAAAGAAAAATCTACCTGTAAGACTCTAGAGAGGCAGTGGCGAAAAAATTACGAACTTCATCAAAAAGAAGTCTATCGAAAGGCCAGAAATAGTTATCATTCAGCTTGCATGAAAGCCAAAGCATGCTATGTCACCACTACTATTAACATGGCCGTAAATAAATCCCAGACTCTCTTCAATACTGTAAAAGAGTTGGCTGGTGAGAATTCTAGAGCGGAACCTACCCCTCTCAATACCCAGCAATGCCAGGACTTGGCTTCTTTTTTCACTGATAAGATTGAGAACATTGTCTCTAATATCAAAATTGACAGCAGGATCACAGGCAAGCAAGAAAACACCTCCCAATTTCCCAGAGGAAACTGTCATCTTGAAGCCTGGCCTCCCATTAAATTGGACACACTGAAGGAACTATTAAAATCGATCAAATCGGGTTCCCCACGTGACCCTATTCCTATCAGTATCATAAACAAGTTAGAGGACGCTGCTTTGACTTCCATAGCAGAGATATTGAATGCTTCCATGGAGCAAGCCACAGTTCCTGCCCTATGGAAACATGCTATGGTCAGCCCTCTACTTAAAAAACCAGGCGCAGACCCTATGATATTGGCCAATTATCGTCCAATTTCATTACTGCCTGCCTTTTCTAAAATTTTAGAGAGGCATATACATAAGGCACTTTCAACCTATGTGGAAAACAACGAGCTCCTTCCTTCGTCCCAATCTGGGTTTAGGAGTGGTTATTCCACCGAGACGGCCCTGCTCGGGGTCACAGAAAAGATCAGGGAGCTTATGGATGATGGCCAAACGGTAGCGTTGGTCTTGTTGGATCTTAGTGCGGCCTTCGACACCATTTCTCACTCCATACTGCTTGGCAGGCTGGGGGAGAATGGTGTCGAGGGCAAAGCACTGGAGTGGATTAGATCTTACTTATCCCTCCGCACTTTCCAGATCTCCTCTTCAGAGGCATGCTCTGAGGTATTCCACTCTCCTCATGGTGTGCCACAGGGATCAATCCTGAGCCCTTTGTTTTTTAATTTGTACCTGCGACCGCTGGCCAATCTCGCAGAAAACTTTGGTCTTAGTTTAATGACCTATGCAGATGACTCACAAATTCTGTTTTCACTTTCTAAATCCGACTTGTCTGCTCCATCTGCTTTGAAAGAAGGCCTTCAAGAAATATTTAGTTGGATGTCAGCTAACCAACTTAAATTAAATGGGGAGAAAACAGAGGTTCTCCTCTTAGGGAACAGTAAAGATCTCTGGAGTGATCCCCACTGGCCATCGTCATTAGGTAAACTTCCACCTCCAGCCTCTCAGGTTAGAAACCTTGGGGTCATCATAGATGACAGTCTATCTATGACTCAGCAAGCAAACAAAGTGGCAGGTATATGTTTTACCATTCTTAAATGGTTACGTAAAATTGTCTGGATGTTGCCATCTACCACCCAGAAGACCGTAGTCAATGCCTTAGTGACATCTCGGCTTGATTACGGTAACATGTTGTACCTGGGCTCAAACAAGGCAGTAATAAAACGTCTGCAACTGGTGCAGAACGCTGCGGCCAGACTGCTCTGCAGAATCCCTAGATCCGCTAGGATCACCAAACATCTTAGGGACCTGCATTGGCTCAGGGTTGAAAACCGAATTCGTTTCAAAACCCTGAATTACCTATTTAAAATCAAAGCTGGCACTGCTCCCAAATACCTACAGGACCTTGCTAAGCCCTACCTCCCAAATCGCAGCCTTCGTTCGGTTACAGCTGCGAACTTTGTGGTACCGAGGTTCAAACGGGCCAGAATAGGTGGGAGATCCTTTTCCTACCTGGGCCCAACGCTATGGAATTCACTGCCCATTCATATACGCAAGGAGGAAAGCTATATGAATTTTAGAAAAAATGTTAAAACTTGGCTGTTCGACAAATAAATGCTTTGACTGTTCTCTCTCCAGTTGTACTTTTGTGTCTTGCTGGTCCGGCGCCGGGAAACCCTTTGTGGGTAGCTGTGCGCCTTACAAGTGTTATAAAATAAATAAATAAAATAAATTTGCCCTGCAGCTGCCCCATTGCAGCCGATTAGGCGCTGCCTGGTTGACAGCCCTCTAGCCCCCGCCATCTTGGGTGAGGAGCAGGCGAGCGGTCCAGTGCTCGGCACCTCCCGCCCTCGCTGGTACAAAATGGCTCCCCCGCCTAGGGAGCGCAGCGGGCGCGCCGGCGGCCCGCCGAAGGCAAGCCCGTCTGCGCCAAGACGGGCCCCGGGGCCAGCCATGCTGCCGGGCTGACCTCTTACTCCCGTGATGAGTTGCTGAACAACAACAACGGTCAGGGCTACTTGTATGGGGTAACATATAACCGGGCCCAGAGACTTGGGATTTTAGCTAACTGCACCTCCTCCCCTGAAACCATTACAACGATAAATCCATGTCCTATCAGTCACACAGAGCCTGGTTTCCATTCTCCCTCCATGTCCATATTTTACCTAAACACCCATTCCATGGTGAAACACAAGATGGGCCTTTTTCTCTTGTTGGACATGGATAAACCTGACATCCTTTTACTTACTGAGAAGTGGTTGACCCAAGATTCTGCCCCAGATATAATAGCGGCACCGCCACCTAATTACTGCATTATCCATGCCGACCGTGGGTCAGGTAAACCTGGTGGGGGAGTGGCGGCCATTTTTCGCTATGACCTGAAAGTCACTGCCCTGACTAGCTTGAACCTTCCGGACACTGAAAACCTGGTCCTAAAAATTGAAACCTCCTACACAACAGTGGCTTGTGTCCTATTGTATAGACCCCCTAGCAATATGCCTGCCTTCCCTCTCACACTCAGCGAACAAATCGCTAATCTGGCTATAGACCATGCCAGGATTCTTCTGGTAGGGGACTTCAATTACTGGTTCAATGACCCTTTGGAAGGCCCCAAGTCGTGTGAACTCACTGAGCTCCTCACAAATCTGAACTTTGAACAAGTGTCTTCACCAACCCATCGTAAAGGCCACACTCTGGACCAGGTTTGGTCTAATTCCCTCTTAGTTACAACCCCGGCAATTACCCCATGTTTATGGTCTGACCATTTTCTTCTTAAATTTAATCTTATTTATTCCCCTAAAAGGATAACCGCCACAGCAGCTGGTGGACGGGCTAGGAAATGGAATTCCCTAGACAGATCTAAATTTTTACAAACACTTGCTAATTCCGTCCCATCCCATCAACCTGATATTAATACATCAGAAAATAATCTCTCTGGCTGGCTGCAATCAGCTAGTGACGCCCACGCCCCATACAAGAAGGTCAAATTAGCCCAGCACGCAGACACCCAAAAATGGTTCTCTCCGGACCTTAAAGTAAAGAAATTGGCCCTGCGCCAACTAGAGCGTCAGTGGCGACGCAACTACGCCCCTGACTCTAAGTCCCGCTATATTATGGCCAGGAAAGAATACATGAAATCTATCCTATCCACTAAAGCTGCCTATTTTTCCTCTCGTATTATCAACTCGACTAACAGATCAAAGGACATTTTCTCCATTCTCAATGAGCAAACAAATCTTGACAATGCCCGCCTAAGCTTACCTCCGACCCAGACCCTTTGCGACTCATTGAATGTCTTCTTTATAGAGAAGATTGCGGCCATTAAAGCCAGTATTCCACAAACCATAAACCCCACCTTCTCTGAAACCGTAAATCCTAATATTACTGGTACACTCAGCAGCTTCCCCTCCATTACCCCAGATCAATTTTAGGAGCTACTGGTAAGAGTAAAATCAGGTGCCCCTTCGGACAGATGCCCACCCTACATCTTGAAAGATTGCCTCTCAGTCATTCCAGCCCCTGCCTGCATCCTCCTAAACGATTCATTAGCCTCCGGACAAGTCCCGCTCGCGTTTAAGGAAGCAACGGTTATACTACTCTTAAAGAAACCCGGGGCAGACCCCACATGCAGGGCAAACTATCGCCCGAATTCCCTTCTCCCCTTTTTAGCTAAGGTGTTGGAGGCTCATGTAGCCAAATGCCTGTCCAACTTCATGGAGGAATCAAACTGCCTCGAACCACATCAGGCGGGATTTCGCCCTGCTCACTCAACGGAGGCTGTGGTTGTTTCAGTAATGAACACTCTCCGGGATTGTGCTGACAAACGCGTGAGTTGGTTCTCACAGGTGACAGTGCCAAACACTGGGGTTCACATTAATGGCCGACGGACATGGGTCAGGCACCAATCCCTTCCTCTTCGGCAAAGACACTTGGTGTCACCTTGAACAGCGACCTATCACTCAAAACACAAGTGGGTCAGGTGGTCTCCAAGTGTCTTTTCCAACTTAGAAAAATACGGAAGGTCCGTCGCCTTCTGACCCTGGAAGCTTTGACACAGGTGGTGATCGCCACCGTGATCTCTCACCTAGATTACGCAAACTCGATCTATCTGGGCCTCCCTCAGTACCTTCTGAAACGTCTTCAGATGGTGCAAAACCACACAGCCAGGCAGATTTTGAGTCAGCCCAGATGGCAATCAGCCACCCCCCTTTTGAAGAAACTTCATTGGCTCCCTGTGGCTCAGCGTTGCACCTTCAAAGTTGGCTGCATGATTTTTAAAGCGCTTCATTGTAAAAGTCCTAAATTTATTGCGAAACTTATTATTGAGCATGTCCCGTCCTGAAATCTGCGCTCGGCTCACCAAGGCCTTCTACAGATACCATCTTTTAAACGCAAACGCTCGGGCGGTTGCAGATTCGGCACATTGGCCCCTCGGAATGCCTTCCCCTCTGAGATCCGGCTATGTCCGGACCTCATGTCATTTAGGAAAACCTTAAAGACCTGGCTCTACCAACAAGCATTTCCGTCTGACTCTCGCATTCAGAGGTCGCTCCCACTCGCTCCTCCTCGAACCCTGCCTTCCAGAGATAGTGCAGCTGCACAGCGCCTGGTATCACCTCTGCATAGCGCTCCTGTATAGCGCTTGGTATCGTTTTACTTGATTGATTAATTTTAATCTGCATTTGCCTGGTATCGTTTTTCTGCGCAATAATTTAATTTATTAATTTGCTCAGTGCTCCTGATTAGTGGCAACTTTAGCGCGTGTACTGCTTAGATTCGCGCTACCCCACCGCCATTTTGCTGTTGTTGTTTGTGTTTACCTGGCCCCGTGTCTCCTCCGCGCTCCCGCCTCCCAAGCTGACCCTCCCACGCTCCGCCCCCCCCACTATCCATTTATGGACAGATGGACCCACGCGCAGCGTCCACGCGCTACGGCCGCGCCGAAGGTGCACCAAAGGTAAGCCCGTCTACGCCCACCCGCGCCTGGACCGCGCCCAGCGCCAGACCCCCTGGTTCCCGCAATGCCCAGCCCACTCGCATCACTTACGATGCCACCACCCTCCTAGCCCTTAACCCCGGCCGTTCCCCCAACTGCGTCCAAGCCGCTCCTGGACTCACCCATGGACCCTTCTCTTGCAACTCCTGCAAGTTCGACGGCACCAAAACCAACTCCTCATCCACCAACACCAAACAGAGACCTGACACCAACCACCTAAAATGCATCCTGCTCAACACCCGCTCGGTCCACAGACACGCCACCGACCTATGGAATCTACTAGACACCATCTCACCGGACGTCGCCTTCCTAACAGAAACATGGATGAATGCCTCCTCAGCCCCAGACATCACCATTGCCATCCCGGAAGGATACAAGATCATCCGTAAGGACCGCATCAAGCAAACAGGAGGAGGCATCGCTATCGTCCATAAGAACTCCATCCGCATCTCAACCAGCTCAGACGTCAACCTTGCCAACGCCGAACACCTCCACTTCCAGATCCACACCGACCCCAAGACCACACTCAGAGGCACCCTCCTCTACCGGCCTCCAGGACCCCGTGCACAATTCAGTGACGACATCACTGACTTTATCACCCCACACGCCCTCCCCTCTGAGGACTACATTCTTTTGGGAGACCTCAATTTTCATCTGGAAAAGAGCAATGACAGTAGCGCCACCACCCTTCCGGACAATCTCGCCAACCTCGGACTCAAACAACTTGTCACTACCCCCACCCACATTGCAGGTCACACACTAGACCCTATCTTCACCTCCAGCAAACATGTCTCATTCAGTCACACCACAGCTCTTCATTGGACGGACCACAGCTGCGTTCACTTTATCTACAATAAGACCACAATCCACAACCATCCTCAACCCACCCTGCGAAGAAACTGGAACAAAATCACCATCGACCAGATCTCCTCATCGCTTCTTCTAAACCCCCCCGCCCACTCCGCAAACCCCGACCAAGCAGCCATTAACCTCACCCAATGGCTATCCAACAGCGCCGACATCCTAGCACCGTTGAAAAAACGTCAAATCAAACTAGGCAGCAAAAACGCCTCCTGGTTCAACGATGATCTTAAGAAATCGAAGAAACTCTGTCGCTCCCTCGAGAAGGCCTGGAAAAAAGACCCAAACACCAGCACCAGAGACGCCTTCAAAAACGCCACCCGCATCCACCACCAACTAATCCGGTCTGCCAAGAAAGCCGAATTCAAAGACCGACTAGATAACAACGCCCACAACAGCAAAGAATTATTCAACATCGTCAAAGAATTTACCAACCCATCAGCCAACTCCAACGACATCACCCCCTCCCAAGCCCTCTGCGACTCCCTAGCTTCCTTCTTCCACAACAAAATCGATAACCGACCCGGAGACCAACCCACCCAACCTTCTGCAGGACCTTCACCCCCCTTGAACATCCTTAACGACTGGAACCCAATCTCCACTGAGGACACCATCCGCCTGATGAACTCCATCCACTCAGGATCCCCAACTGACCCATGCCCTCACCACATCTTCAACAAAGCAGACTCCATCATAGCACCACACCTCCGAGATGTCATCAACTGCTCCCTCAACTCCGCCACCTTCCCGGAAAGCTGGAAACACGCAGAACTCAACGCCCTTCTGAAGAAACCCACAGCTGACCCCACCGAACTCAAAAACTACCGCCCCATCTTGCTTCTTCCATTCCCGGCCAAAGTCATCGAGAAAGCTGTCAACAACCAGCTCGCCACCTTCCTCGAAACCAACAAATCCCTCGACTCATCACAGTCCGGCTTCCGAGCCAAACACAGCACTGAGACCGCACTTATCGCAGCAACAGACGACATTCGAACTCTACTGGACAATGGAGACACGGTCGCCCTCATCCTCCTCGACCTCTCCGCTGCCTTTGACACAGTCTGTCATAGCACCCTTCTACAACGCCTCAAAAACGTCGGAATCCAAGGAAGAGCTCTGGAATGGATCACCTCGTTCCTCTCCGGAAGAACCCAGAGAGTCCGCCTCCCACCATTCAAGTCAGAGGCCTCTGAAGTCATCTGCGGCGTGCCACAAGGATCGTCACTCAGCCCCACCCTCTTCAACGTATACATGAGCCCCCTTGCGGCCATCGCTCGCCAACACAATCTCAACATCATCTCCTACGCTGACGACACTCAACTGATCCTCTCACTCACCAAGGACCCTAACATCGCCAAGGCCAACTTACACGAAGGAATGAAAGAAGTAGCCGAGTGGATGAGGCACAGCCATCTGAAACTGAACTCGGACAAAACGGAAGTCCTCATCTTAGGCACCTCCCCCTCCGCCTGGGATGACTCTTGGTGGCCAGAGGCCCTTGGAAAAGCACCCTTCCCGACGGACCACGCACGGAACCTGGGCGTCATCCTGGACTCCTCACTCTCGATGACCAGACAAGTCAACGCCGTTTCATCATCTTGCTTCAACATTCTTTGCATGCTGAAAAAAACATTTCGCTGGATCCCCACCGAAACTAGAAAAACGGTCACCCACGCACTGGTCACGAGCCGCCTGGACTACGGAAACACCCTATACGCCGGTACCACCGCAAAACTCCAGAAAAAACTCCAACGCATCCAGAACGCTTCAGCCAGGCTCATACTAGACATACCGCGTAAAGAACACATCTCTGGTCACCTGAAAAACCTCCACTGGCTCCCCGTAAATAAGAGGATTACTTTCCGCCTCCTAACCCACGCACACAAAGCACTTTACGAACTTGGACCCGAATGCCTCAACACACGACTGTCCTTCTACACCCCCTCCCGTCAGCTACGATCCTCCAACCAAGCCCTTGCCACTATACCTCGCATCAACAAAACCACCATGGGAGGTAGATCCTTCTCCTACCTGGCAGCTAAAACTTGGAACTCACTTCCCACTCACCTTCGCCTCACTCAGAACCACCTAGCATTCAGAAAGCAACTTAAAACTTGGATATTCGACAAGTAATTCCCCACCCTTCCTCAAGCGCCTTGAGACCCTATGGGTATGTAGCGCGCTATATAAATCTTTTGACTTGACTTGACTAACTCTGCAGGCTTACAACTCTGACCTGGTCCTTTGTCTTCAATAGCGCCAGGAAACCAGTCAGTGTGAGTGCGCTTAATAAATCATTATTAACATAACATAACAGGTGCAGCTAAGGCCCATATGCTATTAAAAGGCCAGCTCTCACATCTTTACGCACTATGCATGCGTAAAGGCATGATCGCATGCCTGCTGCAATGGTGGAAGCAAATTCAGTGTTACAAATGGGACTTCATGATGTAATGTAATGTAATGTAACAGTTACTTATAAAGTGCACTGTGACCTGACGGTTATCCTGGCGCTGAGCGACGGTGGACCTGTGGCATAGAGAAAGAAAAATATACTCTAGGATAGAGCCAAGTCTTAATTTTCTTTCTGAACTGCAATAGTGCTTTCATCTGTCGCAACTCCGTGGGTAGGCTGTTCCAGAGCCTTGCTGCAGCAACATTAAAGGCTTGCCCCCCCCCCCCAGTTTAGCTCTTCTAACCCTGGGTACTTTCACCCAGTTAGCCAAGGATAACCGAAGACAGCGAGTGGGGGCATACCAGCTGAATTTGTTCTGCAGCGGTTTGGGCCCCAAACCATTCAATGCCTTAAACACGATGCTGAGGGATTTAAAAGGAATCCTCTGCAAAATAGGGAGCCAGTAAAGCTCCGTGAGGGCCTGAGAAGCAGAGGGCTATCGAGGTCTCATCAAGGCCAACTTGGCTGCCGCAGTCTGGATTCTCTGTAGTCTCCCAATTAAGTACTTGGGGGACTCCAGCAGCAGCAAGGCGATGCAGTAATCCAGCCTGCTCATGATGATGCATCTTACCACTAATGCACATGCCTGTGTAGGAAGCCTGGGGAGAATTTTCCTGAGGGCCCTACGGAAGAAACAACTCCCAACAGCCTTGTTGACTTGTGTTTCCAAAGTCAGCTTCTCATTAAAACAGATTCCCAAATTGCTAACCGTTTCAGATGGTGCCAATAGGGAATCATAAGGAATAGTCCAGAAATCAGCTGGGAGACAGTATGGCACTCTCCCTCAGCAATACATAAGATCTCTGTTTTATATGCATTAAGTTGCAGGGAATTAATTATCAACCAGTGTACCACGTTCTGCATACAGGTATGATAATTATCTAGAGTGGTTGACTGATCTCCCTCCAGGGAAAAGATAAGCTGATCCTGTCTGTAAAAGTGAATACAACCACAGCGGCAAGGCTAGTGCTCCATAAGGTACCACAGCAGTTGGTTTGGAATTCCCACACTAAAAAGAGGATGTTGGGTTGCAACAAATGTTTTCAAATGCTTGCCTTGTTTATAGTGAAAATGTAGCACACAAATGGCAAAATGAAATTTTGTTTGAGGCACTGTAATTCCATGCACTGGCTGCAGGGCAAATGGCAAAAAGGTCACGGAGGCTGCATTTACTCCAGTGCAGTCCCAATATATTTAAAGAAGTAATTAAATCGCAATATAACATACCAATGTAAAAATTCAAAAATACACTGATGCAATGAATTTCGTGGTGGACACTGATGCAGAAATGTTAGCCAGTTCTGTTCAAACACTTGCGTATTAGAAACATGTCTGGAGAAAGTGCTTTTCAGTTTTTTTTTACAAAAGCCCTAGTTTGAAAGCTCAATGACAACAAAGGAAGATAATCTGTAATGCTGCAAAGCCAGTCACATCGCTTGTCCTTTTCATGAGTCGGATTAGTGTCGTGTAGTAAGCAGAAGCAGACAATTGCTTTACATGTACGTCTCCATCTGTCCAGTCTTGTTGTTCAGGATCCTTTTGGTAGAGACATTAAATGTTTATGCCAGCCTCAAAAAGAAAAGTGAAAAAATGAAGCAAAATGTCTGGCAGTGGTATTTAGCTTAAACCATAGCAGTACAACTTCACTACACAGTGACATTCCTGCGGCCATGGGAGTCATGGTATCATGCAATCGCTTCACTGAGGTCAGAGGCTTTGCTGCATTACTAAATCGCTTGGGTTAGGTCATGGACTTCACTGCATCTCACGATCATTTCACTAAATCATGGGATTCTCTACATCACACAATCACTTCACTTGCGGCATGGGGTTCACTGCTTCACGCAATCACTTCACTTTGGGAATGCGTTACACTGCATTTTACAATAACTTCACTTAGGTCATGAGTTTCACTGCTCCACATAAGCACTTTAGTCAGGGTGTTACTTTCACTGCATCACACAATGGCTTCACTGATGTTATAGATTTTACTGCCTTACACATCCACGACACTTAGGTCATGGGTTTCACTGCTTCAAATATTCACTTCAAAGTGATAGAAGACTTCACTGCATCATGCTGTCTGTTCTCTGAGGTAAAAGGCTTCACTGCATCCCACAATCACTTCACTCAGGCCATAGGTGTCACTGCTTTGCACAATCACTTTGCTTCGGGTTTGGCTTTCTCTGCATCACAATCTTTTCACCGAGGTCACGGATTTGACTTCATCACTCACCGCTATATGTATCAACAAACCAGTTTGCATTTCCTAAATAGCGAATTTTAAGGAATCGCTATTTAGGAAATGCAAAACGGTATGTATGTACAAAATCGCTTTCCAATAGCGATTCCTTAGCATTCCTTAATTTGAGATTAGCAAATTGTCAATCGCAAATTACCCCTTCATTTCTATGGGCCAGGAGGCCCATAGGAATGAAAGTGCAATTTGCAATTAGCAATTTGCTGATCGCAAATTAGGATGTTTCCAAGGGTGCAGGGGTGTCTCAAGAACACCCTGCTGCACCCCTGAAAAAGACATTTGGGGGCATATGGCGCACATACATGCCCTAAGGGCATGTATGGGCGTCATATGGCACCTTTGGTTTTTATCAAAAAAGATATTTGATAAGAATTCGCAAATTACCACCAACTAGAAGTTGGTGGTAATGTGCTAATCCTTAATGGCATTTTTTGCATTTTATTTGTTTGATACATTGCATTTAAGGAATCGCAAAATTTGCAATTCCTTAAGTGCAATCGCAAAATAAGGAATAGCAAATTTTGCTATTCCTTATTTTGCATCAAACTAGTTTGATACATTCCATTTGTCTAATTAGCATTCGCAAAGGCCGAAATTCGCAGAATTTCGGCCTTTGCAAATGCTAAATAGCTTGATACATATAGCGGTCAATCACTTCATTGAGGTGAAAGGCTTCGCTGCATCAAAAACCACTTCACGAGGTCCTAGGATTCACTGCATCACACAATCAACTCAGAGTGGTAGTAGACTTAACTGCATGAGGCACTCTGGGGAAAGGAATTGGGGTAACGGCTAGGGTGGTCGACCTCAAATTTGGTAAACTGGGTTTGAGTCTCGGCAATGACCCTGAACATTCTGTGATGCTGGGCAAATCACTTAATTTCCTCGTGCCTTGCAAAAATGAATGTGTCCTCATGTAATGCAATTGGTGCTATTTAAAGCGCTCTGATACCCAATTCGGGTCAAGTTTGCGCTATATAAAACTCTCTAAAAAAGAAAAAAACTGTTCTCTGAGGTAATAGGCTTCACTGCACCACAAAATCATTTGACAGAAGTCCTGAGCATCACTGCATGTATTGTTTATATTTCTGTTAATGAATTAGCTATAAATGCTTTTGGACATAATAACATTTGCATGTTACCTAGGCATTAATTAGATTGGGAACATATAGAGGATTTGTTGTATTCATGGATGATGGATGTTTAATGTATGAAGGGCAATAACACACATGACCCATATATACACATTTAGGGTGGCCCGGGCAAGATATGCTAAGCATTTTAATGGCCACACATGCTCTAACTCATCGTTTAAAATGCATTTTCTTAGGTACTAATACCTTTTTATGAGTCAGAAATGTTTTTCGAACTCCTGAAATGGGATTTTAAAGGATACACATTCGGTATCTGGAAGTGGCATGTTGTAAGGGATCCTTCGAATACCAATTCGGTGTCTAATGTATGAATGATTTGCAACCAAAATCTGCAAGCAAAACTTTGATATTTTACCAATACCTCAACGGAGGTGTTAATGCATTCACTAAGGGTAACGGTCCCTTTGGGCCCTTTCATTTTGTAAATGTAAAAAAATGTTTGTTGAAGAGTAGTCAACGGTACACTGGGTCACTGCCAAATCTTAAACTTAGAAATATTTTTTTTTTCTTTTTAATACATTCCCATTCCCTTTAAGGACAAAAAGGCTGCACTTAAAAAATAAAGAAAAGATGTATTAGATTGAAAGGCAAGAAATTGTGGTCTTCACCCATCTGCATGAGGATGTCTAGGTTTCCATGTGTAGGAAAGTGGGTTTTGGTTACAGTACCCACAATGTTTTTCCTGGTTTTGTATGCACATTTGACTGCAGAATACTGGGTCCTTGCTAACCAGGTTTCCAGTACTGGACTGCTTACCAATAGGGTGCCTACACCCTCTCTATGCGTGCCCCACATGGGGGTGGGCATATCCTGACCCCTAATAGGCTGAAATCCCCATCCTCAAGATGGCAGATAGTGAAAAGTGTAACAGGATGAAGGCAGACTCCCCTCCTACATTACCTAATTTTCCTGCCAGTCCTCCGATCAAAAGTGGGGCAGGACTAGGGGGTCACCATCTGCTTCTAACAGCGGTGGCTAAGGGCAGAGTTAAAAGGTGCTGCAGTCCCACAGAACCCTATTCAGTTCCCTTCCCCTAGGTACCAGGGGTACCACTTACTAGGGACTGATCGGGGTAACTCAAGTTGTGCCAGTTGTGTTATAGATTTAGTGAAATAACACATTATCCACTATCTGTTCTCCCCAACCCCTAAAAATACCCCTAAAATCAGTATTTAGGTGACTCCTCAAGAACCTAACTTCAGATTCGACAGGGAAAAAGAAGACAAAGGAAGAAAACTTCGGACAGACCAGGAACTGAGCCCTACTGCAACAGAAACGGCCGAAACCCCTAACAGCTGCTGAGTCGAGAACTGGGCCAGTTGTCCTTCCTGAAACCTGTGAGGCCTCCAAGAGCCCCAGGGACCTTTCAGCCTTCGTAAATTGCCACAAACCTCTCTTTGGGCTAGCCGCTCAAGTCCCCATTGACCGCCAGTAAAGATTCACTGTGGTTGAGGACCAGCACTTCTGTCGACATGACTCATCACTGTAAAGAAACTTTGCAGCATGCCTCCATCACTTTGAGGGATCCTCTCAGCACACTGACTGATGCTGGAAAGCAGCTCCGCTCCTGAGAGCTTGCACCCTCCTGCTGGTGGCCTCGATGGCAGAAGCCGCAACATTAGAATGACCACCTCTCCTCTGTAGCCGTCCACCCTGCAACTCACCTGTGGCCTGACCGCTGCCGGCGAACACCGACATTCAGCACCCACTACATCAGGTACTCCTTCTTCTGGTGCATCTCGACTCCTGCTGTACCCGAGTCCTGGGCCACCAAAGACCATCACCTTGCCAATAAAGAAGACCTCCAACCATGCCAGGCAGCATGGTCTTCTGAAACTCCTCGGCGGAGACCTCTTTGGACAACTGCAAGGGTAACTGCATTGGCAGTACTCCACCATCCAAGACTACACCTTCATCCCAGCAACCACGACCACTTGGTTGATGGTACTTCCATAGAACTAGAGTGACCTGCTAATGGCAACCGCGGTGGTAACTGTGTTGGCGGACTACTGAACTCCATTGCATCTATGCGCCTCCTTGGTTTTGTCAGCTCACCTCACTGGTAAATATTTGACAGTATTGAACACTGTGTGCCTAGATACTGGAAGTACTGCATACTTTGAACTGCACTGCTTTTAGTTAGAATAAAAAGTGTTCATCTGAGTATTTTGAATTGTACAAAGTATAGTTCAGATATGAAGTCTAGTTCCTCACAACTTACATAAAGATTGAGTTATTTTTACACCATATTGGTCTAGGATTTATTCTTGAGTGAGTGTCTCATTTATTGTCTCTGTGAGAACAACGCATTCTTAACACTGTCCTCTGATAAGCCTAACTGCTTGCCTAAATTACCACAAACAGAGAGTTAGTATCATCTTTCTCTGGGGATATCTCGCACTCCCTACAAAGTGTACTTCATGTTAGTACACTGTACAGAGGTCTTACACCATGGGACAGCTTCACCCCTCTGAAAAGGGGCACCCTGATGTGGCGCATTGATTGTGTGGCACCTTTTTTGTGAAGCAGTCAAGGGCCGCTTGATGGCTTTTTGCCTCTACACCTATGTCCATAATGAAACTCAGGTCAGAGGAAAGTATTTCTCTTATTTCAATGGGGCCACAATCCCATACAAATCAGAGAACGCCCCCTTGAAATCGTGCTGGTGCTTTATATTTTACAGAAATAGATCCCAAATGTCTGCTGCTCTTTCAGTAATACAACAGTGCCCCGTGGGAGCACAAATCACACACACATACCTGTTGTGCCCCTGGGTCATGGTATGCAACAGTTCTTGAACAACAATAATTGAATAGCTTGCTCAGCTGAAAACTGTTTTTAATTTTGTTACTATTGATGGGCGTTCTCTAATTAGTATAATCTCATTTAAGTGCCTGCTTGTATTCTTTCTGTATAAACCCAGCATATCACCAATACAACAACTTTTATGTCTTGGAGTATACCTTTGGGTCCTATCTGTACCTATTGAGCCTGTCCTCACTGATCATTTCAAGGGGATCACCTCGTGTTTTACATGGATTTGGCAACAACCTTACCACTGCTCATTAGTGTTGAGTCAACAGTGAAGTACTTCACTGTACTGTTTACTGAATACTTCTGAGCTGTT
Organism: Lissotriton helveticus; assembly: GCF_964261635.1. Classification (NCBI taxonomy): domain Eukaryota; kingdom Metazoa; phylum Chordata; class Amphibia; order Caudata; family Salamandridae; genus Lissotriton; species Lissotriton helveticus. The sequence goes on along the minus strand of NC_136071.1, from coordinate 1,082,361,380 downwards.
TGCCACTATTGTCTGCCACTCCCCTTCAGGTTTTCCCTATCAAGAGCAAAGAGGCCTGTTGCTCAGTATGTGAGGATGTGGTTTGGGCTGGCCTAGATTCCCATATAAGCATAAAAAAAATTTTAAGAGCCATGGCTTGCTTCGGGTGTGGGGTTGTACAAGAAAATTTGAAGCAATGTGGAAAATTAGTACGGTTTGGTAAACATTATCTGCGCCATCTTGCCCTTTTTCCCTGATGCCACACTTTTTGTCGTACGCACCCGCCATTTTAGGTGCCCCGATCAGAACCACCCTCCGCACGCCACCGGCCCCCAGCATAGCCCTTCGCCCTCGCAAAGCCCGCACGCAGACAACCCCCCACTCTCGCATGCTTTGGGTCATAAACCCCCCTTCAACGCAGCTCTGCCTCAGAGCCCCATCCTGTCCCCAGCGCGACACCTCCCTTCATTCCTTTCATGGTCCCAGACCCTTTTGATTCCTCGTTCCCAGGCCGACACCTAGCTCTGCCGATACTGTTTATTGCCCCTCCCCGTACAGTAGAAAGCTTCCCTCATCAAAGGACCCCCGAGTTGATCAAAGCCCCCATCCCACGAGATCCGATCACACCCCCACATTCCATGAATCAGCGGAATGTCCAGCTGCGCGATAGTCATCACCTGTTGTAACCGGGGTGGGGACTTCAACTGTAAATATGTGTGGGAACGGGCTTGAAGGGGAGATTCGGAGGATATCCTTTCATACTTCAAAGCATTACAAGGCTGTGTTACCTGCAATAAAATTCATTTAACTGTGTATAAGAGGCCAGGCCTCAGAGATGCGGTTAGAGCACCTCGTGACGATACCTGCTGTCTGAACTGATGTGTTCTCCTCCGGAGAGAATAAACCTTGTTTCCTGCCTTCCCGTCTCCAACGCCTGCCTCTTCATTGATTAATATTTCGTGGGTTATAGAGGCGATACCGCTGGGCAAATATCGATTGTCCATTGACCTTAGTTTTGACAATTGGCGTCCCAAGCGTGGGGCCCATCAGTGACTCGTGGATCCAGTGGGAGAGGTCCTGACGACAGAGTGAACGACTGCAACGATCGGGAGAGCTCTTGCCCAATAGACCCTCGTCTGGCAGCCGATCATCCGAACTTCACTGGTTCCGAACAGACCTCTCTCGAGTGATCTACGGTCCTGACTGGGAACCATCAGGAGTGCCACGAGGAATACGAGGAAAAGAGGACGATCGGGCGCTGGATTCGGAAGACAAGAAACTGTCCATACGGTCCGGGTAAGGTCGTGTAGACACGACGAACTGCGAAATAGTTGTTAATTGTTCAGAAAATACTAGTATTACTCTTTGTTGACCTATTTGGAGATTCACTGTCTGTAAACGGAGAAACAGTAGGCTCTTTCTCTTTGCAAACAGTGAAGGATAAGTAACGCAGCCAGCGTGCCTATCTTTCTCCCCCACTGATTAAATGTTTTTCGGCACTGATTAATTGTTTTTTACCCCGAACTACTGTTCGCGGATTGTTTTCTGGAGATTCTCTATCTGCAAACAGGAAAGAACAGGTTCCCCTTTGCAGATAGTGATGGGTAGAGGACGCAGACCTTTTGCGGGCCTACTTATTCTCCCCACTGGTCGTTTATTGTTTATTTGTTATTCGTTCATGAGGTATTCACTGCCTGCAAACAACGTAGAATAGAAATATTCTGTCTAGTCTTTGCACGCAGTGATAAGATAGGCAGTGCTGACTTTTTGTCCTCTTCGCGAGCCGTCATGTCTGTCTTCTCCCCACTGGTCGATAGTTGGTTCAGCCCGGACCGTTTATTAGAGGTGGATCATCTAGCTCCGCTGGAAGGCACCCCTAATAAAGACATGTTCATAAACTATGGATTAGTTACCATAGCCTATAGTAAACTGTGGCACAGGTATACCAAAGAAAATCAAGAGAAACAGTGGCCACTGATAGGATCCTTCGATCTTGATAAAATAGAAACGTTAGAAATAGCCCTTCGTGATAATAAGACAACGCCTATTATGCTCGACAGTCTCGGTATGTAGTGCAAAGAAGCAATGCAACAAAAGAAAAAAGACGAGGACAGAGTAGGTAAAGGAATATATCGACAGGACAACCCCAGGACACAACGACCCGAAAGTAATCCCCCGACACTGCGCACAGGGCGACCAGACTTAGGGCAAAACCAATGTGCTTTTTGTAAATATGCCGGGCACTGGAAAGCCCAATGTCCGACTCTACTAAACAAGAGTAGGAGCGGAGGGCCGACAGGAATAACAGGCCGGCAGAAAGGGAAAAGGCGCGAGACAAAGATGAATCAGACCGACATGGACAGGCCAGATAGAACCACCACGTTCGATTATGCCCGATGGCACAGATTTCGCCAGGCCGATTTCAGCGACATGTTCGAGTCCTCATAGATCAAACAGCGCTAAGACGGGAAACCCAGTCTAGCTCTAAATCAACCACGACAAACCCCGAATAAAGCAAAAAGAATAATGTACACACGTGATCAAGCATTCTAACGTTTAGCCAAATAGGGAAAAGTTTAGGGTATTTCGAGGTAAGGGTTAACTCAGAACAATAAGTATGCGCAGCATACAGAAAAAGATAATTATGGCCAATAACTGTTGTATGTTTGTCTTGGGTCTTTGTATATAATACTTGTACTGTCTCCCCGTCTGAGTTTGTGTGTACGTGATGCATGAATCTACGTCATCCCTCTGCCTGTGTTTCCGTGTTACTTAACTTGTGTTAACAGAAGCTTTAGCATGAAACAACCTGGAAAGAAAGGAATGGGAAAACGAAATCAGTAGGCCACTGATGAACATGAACTTTTATTTTTTTAACATAACGAGCGAGAAACAATAACAATACGTAATAACAACACCTATTAATGCCCTAACAACAGGAAACGTTAGAAACAAGAACGGTAAACTGTAGAAAATAAAAGTCAGCAGAACACCCCCCCCACTCTAGAAACTTCCAAGGTGGGGCAGGGTTGCGGCTACGCCCAGCCGGCAGCAACCCATATAAGGCGGGTCCTGCCGCCAACAGTCGGCCAGGAAATCGTAACATAGGGCGGAGCCGGAGGAGAGACAGGGGCCAGCGGGACCCAGCCAGGGGATCGCCTTGACCACACTGGAGAGTTCTAGGGGAGGGATGTCTATGTCCTCGACTCCCTCTCCCAGTCTGGCCGCGGTGGCACGTGACAGTTTCAGGTAGTCCCGCCACATGCTCTCCCGGTCCGGCCACCAATGGCCGGGGACTGGGGCCAACTGGATCCGGCTGCAGCCGATAAGCCAAGGAACCCGTTCATGGGGCCAGAGCAAGGGGCGTCCGGCCGACGTCCACCGGAAGCCCGGCCCAGAGACGGACGGGACACTTCTTTCTTTTCTCCTCCGTAATGGCCGCAGCTACACGCCAGGCGCCACTTCTTTCTTGAATAATGGCTGCGACAACTCTGGGGGGGATGTCTTGTACATACCTCCGCGAAAATTAGTCCAGGTCGGGCTGGGAGGGAGAGGCGACGCAGACGAGCCTCTCCCACCTCCACGGATAGGAGGCTTCCCAGCCCTCGGCCCGGCACCGAAATCCTCCAGCCGGACGGTGCCGATACTTGCGCAGCACCGAACATGCAACGGTGCCGATACTTGCGCAGCACCAAACATGCGCCGCAGGTAGCCATACTTCCGCAGCACTGGACATGAGACTTGAGGCCGAATGTCCTGCTCCTACGACACAGAGTTCCTTTTTCTTTCACTCCAAAAGGTCTCCTCCACTCTTGCAGACTCGACGAAGGGCGGCTGCTGCAGGCCTCAAAATGGCGTCTGGGCCCCCTGGAAGGCGGGTCTAAGCCGCTAGAGTAACTTTGACCAGCAATGTAACTCGGACGCTTGCCCACCGGGGCACGAGCCCCCACCTCCGACAGCATCCCCACCGCCTTGAAGATTCTACAAAAGTCCCAGGAGCCCTCGGCCCCTGCCGGCTCCCGGTGAGGAACGACTGCCTTGGTCGCTAACGAAAATAACCACGACATAGCCACCCCTTCTGTTAGCACGAGTGTTTGAACTGCCGAAGAGGACTCTGGTCCAACCGCCGGTTATGGGAAACATTTTGGCTCTGATGCTACTTCCGGACTAACCCGGCCCCGCCCAAAATGGCGCCGGAATCAATGAGAACTTGCGAACGCCTCGTGGTGTTTTTGCTAAAAAAGACTCGATGTTTCGAAATATGTATATGATCCTTTGTACACTTGACGAAAAAGAGGGAGGGTTCACTCGACGAACATGTAAAAGGGTCCCGTGAAAAATGTTCTTTTCAAATGTACAATTTATTGTGATGTTTATTGTAGCCGATACATAACCTCGCTTACGACACACGCACACGGTATACATATAGGAAATTTGATCGCAACTAGTCCAACTGTACTGCCAACTATGAAATGAATGCCCCTTGACCCCTCAACTATCGATAGACATTTTAGTTCCCTGCAAATGAAGGAATAAGCCTTTTTAATATTCTTAATACTCCCAATACTGCAAAATAACCCCCCCCTACTGTACGCACTTTAGCCATTGCCGTGCCCGACCAAATACGATTGCACTGTCATATCTGCATGCTGAACGATTGTGCAAATAAAGGTTTTCCGAACTATGAAACGGGTATTGCATGTTTTTCTTTGAAAAATGTGGGGTCAGCGGGAGAGTTTTTGTGCACCCTGCTTTGTTCTCTCTTTAAGGTTATTAGAAGATGGTTGCCCAGCCCCGGAGGAAGGATCGAATCCAAGACACAATACTCTGCCTCCAAATATGCGACTGGCCCAGGAACTAACGCATGGATTAGGACCTCGACCTCCGAGGATGGGTAAAGTGGAGCGGTGTAAATAATAGATTGTTATAACGGTACGGCACTCAAAAGGTACTAGGGAACAGAGTTGACCGAAGAACTGATAAACCCTAGAACATCGCAGCGTTGAAAGAGATTTAAGGACCCCGATAGCTAGATACACCTACCAACTAGAAACCTCGCACTAAGTACCTCCGATTTTTTAACATTTCCCTACACACGGCTTATAAGGACACACTGCCCCCCCCCCCCCTGGTTCCAGAAATCAAGACCCCAGGGATTCTATCCCGAGGAGATAAGACGAGTATGAGGTAAGTAAAGGACTTTCGTACCCATGCATTTGATATACTCGAATGTTGTCCCCCTCCCTTCCCCTCTTTTCCTCCCCCTACAGGGTACACTGGAGATCACGACCGAGGTATGGTGAAGATATGAAGCTCCGCCATGTCTGATACACGAAGCGGACTAACGTTGCCAGATGGCACCTAAGCACACCCGCAAACTGTTCTTGCAACGAAAGAACCAATAAGTTGAATGACATAATGAAAAACGATCACCCTTAATCCGTGCTGTGCGAATGGACACGTGTCACGTATGTCTGAAACTATGAGAACATGTTTTTGTGCGACTGAGGCGCTGACTTGACTGGTCGGCGGACCGAGAGTGCGAGAAGTGCGATACAATGGTGTCTTTTACTCAATGCATGCCCCCTCTACCCTGCCTAAATGCTCGTCCGTCCCAAACTGCATGCTTTCGAAATTCTAACACAGACCCGTACTGTCTCATGTTGTGTAATGCGCTGAATAGCCTACCTTAATACACTGCTACCCCCAATATCGCACGTGTACTATTTAGCCTATTGTTGCACATCTCTCTCTCTCTCTCTCTCTCTCTCTCTCTCTCTCTCTCTCTCTCTCTCTCTCTCTCTCTCTCTCTCTCTCTCTTCCGAACGACTAGCGCCTAAATTGGCAAACCGCCACCCCTAGTGCACCACCCAATTGGCTCCAAATACCGCAAGTATTTGCACAAAATTTGTCCTAAATAAAATCACCCTGATGCCGTGTCACTACCTCTCCTTCCTGCTAAAAATTGATGAAACCGAGAATTGGCCATAAGGGAAAGGACAGGTAAGACGACTGAGGTTCCCTGATCTGACCCGTAATAAGGGAACTACATGTCAGCGGCTTCTATGATAAAAAAATGCCTCAGATAACGCGACCTTCCCCGTCCCGAATTGTCGCAATACCCAAACAGTAAAGGTGATCGAAACATCCCCATCTTCCCAGAACGCCCCCAGTTTTGTATCAGCTGCCCCAGACGAGATTTTTTAAACTGTCCCTCACCCCCGATTGTAAGAGATGGGTCGACCTACGACTAAAACAGGCCAGCCATTGTTCCTAGAAATGATTTGTTGATAAGCAAGCTACAGAATTTAGAATTCGAGAAATGCCACTGAACGCTTACCAACTGAACTATGGCCTTCTGCTAAATAATGCCTTTATGACACAAAGCAAGACGATAGTCCCTTACCACAGTTTTCTATGTCCCTAGTTGTTTTCCATAAGACCCCGGTTTTTAATGAAGTAGTCGGGTTGTAAGGAGCTATGTAGGAACTAGAATGATGTTTGCAAAGTTAAAGAATAGACCGAAACGAAGAAATTGTTGCAATAAACCCTGTTGAAAGTAAAATGTTTAGCTGAAAGGTAGGATGCGTTGCTAGAATGGAAAAATGTTTAGCCTATGTTCATTCCTCAGAAAGATACCTATCAGACCATGGTGATGGCACGTTGCACTTCTTCGCAAAATATAAAGCCCTGGAGAACGGTATAACTTTGTAAGGCTTGTACTAGGAAGGTGGGTCTCTGTCAGAAGAACTGGCACAACTGTAATGCAATAAAAGGTACCAGATCTCGTACCACGACAATGAATGTATCTACCAACAAACACCCAAGAAATAGTTAGGACAGGAAATCCAACAGGCCCATCATCAATTATTTTATATGTCGGGTGTGAACCCCAATGTAAGGGATGTTTCTCATTTTTGCTTGGAGCTGGGAGAGAAATAGACTTATGTGATTACCTTCCTCTGCCAATTCTCTAAAGACTGTCTTTTCGAACTCATTTTAAGGGTACAACTGTCGGAGGAAAGAAGGACCGGATGTGGGAGCACGAGGCCTGTCTACAGATTATGGAACATCTGCGACATTGGCCAAGGCGAGACTGCGACAGTAAGGAGCTGCAGGACGAGGCACTGTTTCCGAGGAAAGGGCTGACCTGATGCCCCTGCTCGAAGTTCAACGTGTGCCGAAAAATCCCCGCTCTCTGAACTCGGTCGTGAGCCCGCCTACCCGAAATTTTCCGTCCCCTTGGTCTGTTCTCGATCTGGCCCTGCTCCATCCCCCTTTTTCTCCGACCTACCCTAAGGACTGCTCACACACACATTCCTTCCACCTGAACTTTTTGACAATCGACTCAAAAGGACACAGGGCGAAAAGGACCTCTTTGACCAAAAAAGCGAGGAAAGGGTCATGCCCTGCAACGCGAGACTTAGAATAGAGCTGGATCCATAGCTCCACCGCCGGTGCTCCACAGTGCCAACAAACGACGACAACGAATGCTGAGAACTAACGACACCCTTGATTATTGTTTTTACTCTGTCTCATTTCTCTCCCAGCCGCCATTGTATTTATTATGCTCCAACCAAATATGAACAGAACTTGCATATGTATCAGTTTACATTCCGAACGACTATAAGTATCTATGAAATGTACTCAATGCTCACACTACAGAATCGTTTTTGTCCGATATTGCATTACTATGACTTTCCTGCAAAAACGAGTTTATCAATAGACCTGCCTCCTAAGACGAAAGATTTTAAATGAAATGTTTATAGCTCCTTCACCTAGGTTCCTGCTTCTCTGCTTCTTTCACCACAGTAGACATGGGTAGGAACTAGGCCAGCAAGATGTCTTGGATATGTTAAAGGGAGGACTGTGGAAAATTAGTACGGTTTGGTAAACATTATCTGCGCCATCTTGCCCTTTTTCCCTGATGCCACACTTTTTGTCGTACGCACCCGCCATTTTAGGTGCCCCGATCAGAACCACCCTCCGCACGCCACCGGCCCCCAGCATAGCCCTTCGCCCTCGCAAAGCCCGCACGCAGACAACCCCCCACTCTCGCATGCTTTGGGTCATAAACCCCCCTTCAGCGCAGCTCTGCCTCAGAGCCCCATCCTGTCCCCAGCGCGACACCTCCCTTCATTCCTTTCATGGTCCCAGACCCTTTTGATTCCTCGTTCCCAGGCCGACACCTAGCTCTGCCGATACTGTTTATTGCCCCTCCCCGTACAGTAGAAAGCTTCCCTCATCAAAGGACCCCCGAGTTGATCAAAGCCCCCATCCCACGAGATCCGATCACACCCCCACATGCCATGAATCAGCGGAATGTCCAGCTGCGCGATAGTCATCACCTGTTGTAACCGGGGTGGGGACTTCAACTGTAAATATGTGTGGGAACGGGCTTGAAGGGGAGATTCGGAGGATATCCTTTCATACTTCAAAGCATTACAAGGCTGTGTTACCTGCAATAAAATTCATTTAACTGTGTATAAGAGGCCAGGCCTCAGAGATGCGATTAGAGCACCTCGTGACGATACCTGCTGTCTGAACTGATGTGTACTCCTCCGGAGAGAATAAACCTTGTTTCCTGCCTTCCCGTCTCCAGCGCCTGCCTCTTCATTGATTAATATTTCGTGGGTTATAGAGGCGATACCGCCGGGCAAATATCGATTGTCCATTGACCTTAGTTTTGACAGCAAGAGGAGAGCCATGGTACCCTATGACTCTAGCTCTGCCCAACTTGCCACAGGTTGGATAGGGTCAACATGTTTGTTAATGCCAACCTAGGCTGTGGCTGTGGTCAGGTTTGAAAAGTTGGAGGTGAGGTAAAGTCTTCAGCTCATTCCTCACCTGGTACATGAACCTGTGGCCTCTGTGCTTCACAGTCAAGGATGTGGGATGCTGACACTTCTAGTTTCTGCTATTCTCAGGCTTCTACTGCCTCACCTAAGTTCCTTTCCTCATCCTTGAAACCCCAACTGTAGGGATCCCATTATTGCTGCTGCTTGTTAAGGACTCATCATTGGCTCGGGAGATGCGAAGGTCTCCTGTAATCCTATGTGGCTGGTGTCAGTCTGTACACTCCCACAGGACTTTCCTCCCATCACCAGCTACTGCTGTCAGATTGTGGGCATACAAGCTGGACCATGATAAAGCAGAACACCCATGTAGCCACAAAATCGTGAACTCTGAGCCAGAATATAAGTTAGAAGTATTTAAGGGAAAAAGTACTCCTAATACAATAAATCATCCACCCTCTGAAGTTTGTGTTTTATTCAAAGAAAATCTGATTTATGCCAACTATTAGAGTATTATACTGAACAATGCACTGCTTTGCAATACTTTGGGGATATTTTCTTGTGAAGGGAAAGTCACAACAACCCTGGTGTTAGACCTGGCATCCTTGGTGTGGTTTTCCCCTGTATATTTCCCTCTGCTTTCTGTGTTTTAGCTGTGTGCTGTACATCGATTTTGCTGGTCTAGATGCTTTGGGCACCTTGCTGCTGCTGATCAGTTCCAAAGTGCAAGTGCTCCCTCTGTAAATTGTGAATATGGATTGGTGTTATCATGATTGGCTTGTTTGACTACTGCTAAGTCCCTAGTACAGTGCACTGTGTGTGCCCAGGGTGTGTAAGTTAAAAGCTACTAGTGGGCCTAAAGCTCTGATTGTGCCACTCACACAAGAGGCCTTGCAAAACGTTCTGAGACCTGACACTGCAGTTTCTGCACGCAGTTTGGTACTGCCATGTTGACCTGCCAAGTGCACCCACTGGGAACCCTTCCTATCCTTAAGAATTCTGTAAAGAGTTTGGACGTTCAAATTGACATTCACTTATCTATGCAATCCCAGATTAACTTGGTCATGTCATCGTGCTTTTTCCAGCTGAGGAACTTCAAAAAGATCAGGAGATTTTTCACTAGGGAAGCAAGCATAGTTATAATGATAACTATGATTCTGACTAGGTTAGACTATGCCAATGCTATCTATTTAGGCCCCCTGCCAACAAAACCTATAAGCTTCAGCTGATACAGAACAAAGCTGCCAGAGTTATTTTCCAACAACTGGGATATTGCCATACAAAGCCAATGATGAAGCAGCTTCACTGGCTGCCCGTGGCCCAGCGGTCGTTGTTCAAGACAGGTTGTATGATCTTCAAAGCTATTTACAACAAGGGCCCCAAATGTATCTCCATGAAGATTCATCGGTACCTCCCAAAATGGAACCTCAGATCAGCATAAATGAATCTGTTGACAATCCCAAGATGTACGTTTAAAATACGGGGTGGTTCACGTTTTTCATTGCTCGGCCCCCAATTCTGGAACTCCTTGCCGATCGAGATGAGGCATATGATGGACTATATGAACTTCCGAAAAAAAAAGAAAACTTGGCTCTTTACTCAGACCTATTGCTAGACACTACTCTGGGGTGGCCCTCATCTTAGCGCCAAGAGACCTTTTGGTGTACGTGTACTCAACAAATTCCCTATAACATAACATACATCACTATTTTTTCTGAAGGTTCTCGTGTGAGTAGACATTTTTACTGTAGATTCAGTGCTTATGTGAAACCGCATGAGGTTTACGGCCTTATTACGTGGAAGGCGTTAAAAGGCCATTCATAAAAAAATTGGCAGATATTCTGTTCACTCCTCTTCTCTATACCACTACTGCTACAGCCACCTGCTCCACCATAAGGAAAACACTTAATGGGAACTTAACACCAGTGGAAATGGCATTACCAAATGTAGGGTGGCTCCTCTGAGCGCATTTACACTCATGTCTATTCGGTTCAGGCTTGCCACATTCAAAATGGTGGACCCAACTGAAAAGTTCAGAAATCTTCCTCATGCTGTGGAAGACTATCCTAGGACATGGGGGTCATTCATTGTGTCATTTCAAAATATAGACTCTACTTGGAAGTCTATATTCGGAAATAACATAAGCGATGATGCTGCCACCACACTGATAAGGCCTGGTGGACCTGTCACCTCATTTTTATGCACCAGCTGGCTCCCATTATGGAACCAGCATTAGTTTATAGGGGAAATCTCCATAAAAGCTGTCAAAACAAAATGTAACTGCTCCATTTAGGCATTACATGCGTTACACATAAGGCACACAGGACGGATGAGGCGAAGAAACAATTTTGCAGATCCCCTATTGTCGTATTCACATGCAAGACCACCCTGACAGCACTTCCTCACTAACTCTAACAAACTATAGCAACAGGCAATATATTTCTCGAATTGCAAAGATTTCCATAGACCTTTCAAGATGGCTGGTGTAACATTAGTTAGCGACAGCTATTAGGTGATAGCGAGCGGTTTGGGTCCCGCTTTGCATGTCAGCGATATTTATCGCTAATGACATGCAAAGTAGGCGTACCCAACCAGTTAGCGACTGAAAGCAGTCGCTAACGTCGCTTTCGCCTGTTAGCAAGGCAGGCATAGCGATAGAAAGAATTCACGCTAAGCGCGAATATCGCTAAAAACTAACACCTGCTCACACCAGTTCTTAGCCATTATATCCAATGGGAGGTGGATATTCTGACTAAGACCCTATTGGCGATGATGCGTGATCATTTAGCCGCTATCGCCTGTTATGTTATCGCATTGGAGATAAACGTTGCTAATAGCATGTTATCTCTGCGATAAAATCCAGCGATGCTTGGCGATAAAAAAATGTCGCTTAGCTTCTTTAGCGATAAATATCGCTAGGTGTTGATGATATGCCCCTTGGTTTGTCCCATAAGAACTAAACTTCGACAGCCATGGAATAGTTGTAATTCTTAAACTTACTTACCTCTAAATATATTAAGACTGGAGCGATGAGTGTATTATCTAACACTTACTGATCTCATAAGGTCTGCCACTTCCCTTGATCCACACTTAATTTATTTCTGATTAACGTCTGATATTTTCACATTGGCTTCACATTATTGTCTTGTCCTGCAAACTCATTTCATCTTATTGTTGTCATTAGGCCATTTAAATTTAATTAGGCGGTTTACATAGGCTGACCTGCGTAATTAATTTTGTCTGGGAGAAGTGTTCCATTCCTGCTCTCTGTGCTGCTGTGAAATTTAATTTCGTTTTGTATTTGATGAAGATTTCTTCTCTAGAATAGGTATTGACTTTTAATTCATCTTTTTCATAAAAGGTCCATGTAACAATCCTCCATCAATTGCTTCCCACGGTGCGTGTTCTGGTGAAACTAGTGTATCTTTTTTATTGCTGGTTTTAACGTTCGGCTTTTTCTACAGTTTTTCTTCTATTTAATAGCTTTATCGGTGGATAAAAAAGAGTTTGGTTACTCAGTTCATGTTTCCTTCTACTTTCCTACCCCATTTAAAATATTATATATTGGTCTGATGTCAGTATTTAAAGAAAGCATACATAAAGCGATTTAATAATGTGTTGTAAAATGAATACAAAAAGGACAGATAAATGCCCTCATTCGTGAACACCTGTTAGCGAGTAAGTGTGATACACAAAGGCAAGTGGTCTCTTCCAATGGAAAAATTACAAACTAAAAAAAATGGAGACAAATAGATGCTTCAGTGGGAGTACATGTCCTTCTGTGGATGGGGACTTACACGTAACAAATAAGTTAATGAAAATATAATGCAAGTTATTACTATAAAAAGTTTACCGTTAATTAAGGTATGGCTAGACTCGTGATGAGGCTAATGGTATCGTCATTCAAACATTATTAGACATCTATTAAATTACATTGAAATAAATTATTTTTATTTAATGTATTGCCTAATCTAATTAATAATTATTTTATTAATTCAACTAATATACAATATTTACCAATGTTGTATGATAAAGGATAGAGTAACAGACATTTAAAATAATTCAATCTGAATAAACTGTGCATAATTGTGATGAATTTGATTCTTTGTTGAGGGGGGTGGAATCCGTCTCAAGCAACAATCACAATCCTAGTCAGGGAGAACCACAAAAAGTCACTAAGTTAACCTATGCGGAATACTCTGATAGCTTGCACGAAAGCAGTCATGCTTTACTTACTGGCAATTTGTAAAGTATTTATACAGCACTTAACTAGTAATAAAGTAAAAATCAATCAAACAAGGGTTTATATGTGCGCTACTCACCCTTGAGGGTCTCAAGTCATTGGGGGGAGGGGTGCAGCTCTAGATCAGCCGAAAAGCCTGGTCTTGAGGCTCTTCCCGAGGGTGTGCAGGGTGGAGGAGTGTCTGATGTTGACTGGGAGTTTGTTCTAGGCTTTGGCTGCGACATGGGAGAGGGCTCTGGTTCTGGGGAAGCGCAGGGTTGTTGCTAGGGCGAGGTTGGCGGAGTGGAGATTTCTTTTGGGAGCGTGAAAAGAGATTCTTTTGTTGAGGTATTTGGGCCCGATGTCATGGAGGGATTTGTAGGTGTGGGTGAGTAGTTTGTAGGTTACTCTCTTCTCGACGGGGAGCCAGTGGAGGTCTAGCAGGTGTAGGGGCATGTGCTTGTGTCATGGGGTACCGAGGACCAGTCTGGTTGCGGTGTTTTGGATGGTCTGGAGCTTCTGTAGCAGGGATTTGTTGATTCCCGCGTAGAGGACATTTCCGTAGTCCAATCTGCTGGTAATGAGTGCATGGGTGATGGTTATTCTGGCTTCGGGTGGGATCTACTTAAAGGTCTTGAGGAGGATTCGGAGGGAGTTGAAACAGGTGGAGGCGACTGCGTTGACCTGGTGAGTCATGGTAAGGAAGGAGACTAGAATGATGCTGAGGTTCCAGGCATGGTCCGTCTGGGTGGGTGGACTGGGATTCTGAGTGCGGCGGGCCACCAGGAGCTGTCTCACGCGGTGGGGGAGGGTTCAAGGACGAGGACCTCTGTCTCCAAGTTCAGTTTTAGGCAGCTGGCTCTCATCCAGGTTGCAACATCTTTCATTCCTTCTTGGAAGCTGAGTCTGGTGTCTTCGGGGTTCTTCATGAGGGAGAGGATGAGCTGGGTGGCGTCAGCGTAGGATGCTATGCTGAGCCCATGCTGCCTGATGATGGCGGCGAGGGGGGCCATGTAGATGTTGTAGAGCGTAGGGCTGAGCGATGATCCTTGGGGTACTCCGCAGTTGATCTCTATGAGTTTGGAGATGAAGGGTGGGCATCTGATCCGTTGGGTTCTGCCGATGAGAAAGGAGTGGATCCAGCCAAGGGCGAGTCCTTGTATGCTAGCGTCGTGGAGTCTGGTTGCAAGAGTGAAGAAGCCAGACAAGAGACTTTTGTGTTCCTATAGCTCAGAACAGGAGGTCAGCTAACTGACCCCTGAAGATACTCTGGTAGTCCTGGGTTAAAGCAGCATGCAGACCCCGGCAGCTTTCCTCAAGCAGTGGGCTATCCTTCTTCTGTAGAGTCCACAGGTTCAGGAGTGTTCTGAAGAGTTGGTCTGAGGGGCCACAGTTATATCTGGTGCCACCTTTGAAGTGGTAAAAACGCCTATGCAGTATCCAACAACTGGTTCTGGAATTTACTTTCCTCCCCTGCCATGGCTCTGAGGGCTCTGGGGTGACAATAGACTAGTGTGATGTCCTTTTTGAGTGTGCTGAGGCCGCCCATCTGAAGTGCAAGTATGGTAGATGACAGCTCTGCCTCTCCCATCCTGACAAGGTGACCCATCTGACAACACCTAGGGGCCCATTATGATGTCGGGCGGATTGCCACCACCAGGCTGGCGGTAGCCACCGCCAGCCTGGTGGGGGCAATCCGCCCGACATCCGCATTTGTTTTCCCCCCAACATATTAGTATGGCGGGGGGGACCTCGGCGGACGGAAAGACCGTAGCAAAAAAGCCCCCTGGTTCAATGATGACCTTAAGAAATCCAAGAAGATATGTCGCACCCTCGAGAAAGCCTGGCGAAAATACCCAACCGCTGACAACCTGGCCACCTTCAAGAACGCCACCCGCAAACACCACCAACTGATCCGATCCACCAAGAAATCAGCATTCAAGGATCGACTCGACAACAACGCCCACAACAGCAAATAACTATTCAACATCGTCAATGTGTTCACCAACCCCACCGCCAGCACCAATGACATCACTCCCTCCCAAGACCTCTGCGACTCTCTAGCCTCGTTCTTCCACAACAAAATCGCTGACATACATAACAGCTTGCGAGCCAAACACAGCACCGAGACTGCCCTCATCGCAACAACAGACGACATTCGAATTCTACTGGACAACGGAGAAACAGCTGCCCTCATCCTACTTGACCTCTCCGCAGCCTTCGACACAGTCTGTCATAGCACCCTTATACAACGCCTCAGCAACGTCGGAATACAAGGAAAAGCATTGGACTGGATCATCTCTTTCCTCGCCGGAAGAACCCAGAGAGTCCGCCTCCCCCCTTTTAGATCAGAGGCCACCGAAGTCATCTGCGGCGTACCACAAGGATCATCACTCAGTCCCACTCTCTTCAACGTATACATGAGTCCCCTCGCATCCATCGCGCGCCAACACAACCTCAACATCTTCACCTAAGCAGACGACACCCAGCTGATCCTTTCCCTCACCAAAGACCCAAACACCACCAAAACCAACCTACACGAAGGGATGAAAGAAGTAGCCGAGTGGATGAAGAACAGCCGTTTAAAACTGAACTCGGACAAAATGGAAGTCCTCATCTTAGGATCATCCCCCTCCGCCTGGGACGACTCATGGTGGCCACCGGCCCTGGGAAACGCACCCATACCAACGGACCACGGACGCAACCTGGGCTTCATCCTGGACTCCTCCCACTTGATGACCAGACAAATCAACGCCGTCTCATCATCATGCTTCAACATCCTACGTATGCTCAAAAAAATCTTCAGTTGGATCCCCACCGAAACAAGAAAGACGGTCACCCATGCACTGGTCACAAGCCGACTGGACTACGGAAACACCATTTACGCCGGAACCACGCCAAACTACAGAAAAAACTCCAACGCATCCAAAACGCCTCAGCCAGACTCATCCTAGACATCCCCCGCCAAGCCCACATCTCAGGGCACCTGAAAGACCTCCACTGGCTCTCCGTCAACAAGAGAATAACGTTCTGTCTCCTCACCCACGCACACAAAGCCCTCTACGAACTAGGACCCGAATACCTCAACTCGCGCCTGTCCTTTTACACCCCCACCCGCCAACTACGATCGACCAATCAAGCCCTCGCCGCAATTCCACGCACCCAAAAATCCACCATGGGGGGAAGATCCTTCTCCTACTTAGCGGCCAAGACCTGGAATTCTCTCCCCACCTACCTCCGCCTTACACAGAACCACCTCTCCTTCAGAAAACAACTAAAAACTTGGATATTCGATAAGTAAAGTACCCCCCCTCCCTCAAGCGCCTTGAGGCCCTCTGGGTGAGTAGTGCGCTATACAAATTTTAAACTTAACTTAACTTAACTACCGCCCTGGTCGCCTTGCGACTGGGGCGGAAAAGGAATAATATGGTGGCGGTGTATCAGACACCTCCAGCCATATTATGATGGGCAATTGTGGATGCCTTTCCGTGGCAGCAATGCTGCCATGGAAAGGCATGTGGAGAATCCCTGCGGGGGCCCGTTGCGGGCCCCCAGGGACTCCAGGGGGTGGGGGGTGCACATGGGGGGTACCCCGCAGCAGTTCCATGCACAGCATGGCAGGAACTGCGCGGTGCATGCCATGCTGTGCATGGAAGTGCACAGCATGCTTTCCTACCATTGTGGCGGGCGGTGCTACGTGCACCGCCCTCCACAATGGTAGGAATGCGGGATGCGTCCGCCACTCTGGCGGGCGCATCCTAATGCTGCCGACGGGACCCCCGCCCTATGGCGGGCGGTCCCTACTACCGCAAGGATGGCAGGCGGCAAAGTCTGCCTGCCATCCTAATGGGCCCTTAGTGTCCCTTTGTATCACTGTCTGGAAGGGATACACAGAGGCCAAACACATCTAGTCATGTGACCCACGATACAGACTGCAGGCACCAAACTGTTAGGACAAGAAAATGCCAACTGTCTAAATGTGGCATTTTCAGATTTGTGCTTAAAATCTGACTTCACAATCAAAGAAGGTTTTAATTTACATTAGAGACCAGCATAGCATTTCAACCTGTTCCAAAGAAAAAGTTATCATTTAGTAAATGTAATAAAGCAATCCAATGTTATCTTATGAGAGATGTAGGCTTTAAAGTAGTGAAACATGAATTTAAGAGTGTTACACTACCAGGACATATAAAATGTAAAAAGTATACGGACAACTTTTTAAATACAATGCACCCTACTTCAGGGGCTCTTTAGGGCCTACCCCAGGGGTGACTTATATTTGTTAAAAATAAAGGTTGTGACCTGGCAAAAGGTTTATTCTGCCAGGGCAAAATGGCAGTTTAAAATGGCACACTCTCTGCAATGGCAGGCCACAGACATGTTTAAAAAGGCTACTTCAATGGGTGGTACAATAAGCGTTGCAGGCCCACTAGTAGCATTCAATTCACAGGCCCTGGGTACATGTAGTACCCCTGTGCTAGGGACTTATAAGTAAATTAAATGTGCCATTTGGATGTGAGAGCTGACTTTACCATGTTTAAAGGAGACAGCACAAGCACCTTATCACTGATTAACAGTGGTTAAGTGCACAAAGTCCTAAAAGCCACCAAAAACAGGTTCTAAATACAGAAGGGGTGAAGGCAACATGTTTAGGAGTTGCCTGTGGAGAGCCCAGGGTCCATCAAGGGGTTGCATCAAGTTAAACAACACTATCATGAAACAATCATGCCATGAGGAGTGGAGATAGGGTGCTTACGATGAGTTCAATGTTTCATAAGAAGTAGAAGGCTAGTAGGGGCTGATGTGGAAGCAGCAGCTATGGGACATGGTGTGAGGAACAGCTTGCTTTTGGCCTCTTGCTCTAGCCTGACAGGTATTACATGCCAGTTGTCATGCCTCTGTACTGCACCCAACCCCCAATGCCTGTAGATTGCTAATTGCCCACCCATTTTACCTCATATTTGTATGTACCACATATGACCTACAGGCCATGCTTGCCCTGCAGAGAGGGCCAACAATAACTCCATGCAGCAATTTTACATAGCTTAGAGGTGGAGGAAGGATAAACAATAGTGGTATGGTGAGGCTACACTATTTAAGTTAATTAAAACAAAATTCATAAAATAAAAGTTGCTAAATAATAAATATTAGTATTGGGCTTGATTAAAGTAATTGTTAGGCATTTGTGACTAAGTAATGGTCGAAACAAAGGATGATGAATGCGTAACTGCATTTGTATTGTTATTTATAGTCTGTTCAAGTTATAGTAGAAGTGGTCATAGCACAAGCAGAAGTGGTATGCATCTGTCAAACATTGTGTGAAGGTGGTCTTTCAGAATACTTTCGATTGACTGGTTTAACATTCCATGTTTCTATCTTTTATAATACTTTTAAACATTAGATGATCGTACTACACATATAAACCTGGCTCCATCAGTCCTATTAGATTCCATTGTCATTTCTCTTTACCTAGTTAAATAACAATATCCCTTACATTTCTCATAAATGTATTTGTCCTAGCATATTTAACACAATGAGAAGTATTAATCAATTGTTTGACACAGCATTCTCACAGCTGCTAGTCTCATTTCAATCCAATTGTGGTAATTGATGTAGAATTAAGTAGATGGAGTATTCTGCACAAGTCAGGCTCTTCTACACAACTAATGAAGGAGCTCCATATTTAAAAATATGCATATCTTTCCTCTGGAGCAATGTTTTCAAGGAATCTAAAGAACTGATTTTATAATGTGAAATAAACATCAGATTGTCCTGCGTTCAGGTTTCCTCACAACAGATTCGTGCAATTTGCCATCGATATATAGTTTCGGATATTTATATTCTGACACGCTTTCTATTGTGCTCATATGAACTTTTCATGAAAACACTTACCTACATAGGACAAAATGTCATTGCTTTAGATTTAGAGAAAACCATTTTGTGACAATTCTCCCACCATTACTTGTGTCTGGTATGTATGGTACACAGAGGGACAGTTGCTTTATGGTTTAAGACTACTTCATCTTTTTGGATCCTGAAATTGAAAGTGTTTATCATTTTTTTCATAGCTAACATAAGGTTTTGTAGAATAGCTAGCCAATCAGAGGTGATAATGACTAATGTAGTTATGGAGAAAGACGTTAACTGCACCACGGTTTGTAATTAAATATGTAGCCAGATGCCTATTATACAATTTTAAGGTCTTTTAGCAGACCTAAGAGGAAATATCATTATGTTGACAGTTTTGGTACTTAAAAGACAGCACGTAGAAATAGTTGGAAGTCAAAATAACTGCAGTAGCATGTGAGTGTTTCAAGGTAAATGTGTTGAACAGTGGTTCATGCAATATTAATAATAATGCCATTTTGACACATCAATATCTAATCTACAAGTGGAGAAGTGTGGCTCAAGTGTGGCTCAATGGTTAGAGCGGCAGACCCTGATGCAGAGGTCTAGCCTGGGACTAGAGTTCAATTCCCCGCCTCGGCGGGTCTTGGGCTCAAAAATTCCACGGACCTGATAATTCTTGCCTCGGTGCCTATTCCAATCATGGAGTCCCACTCTGCAACTCTGGGCAATAGCTTGCTTTATCTCCACCACGGCCCCCACAACGCTAAGGATGCCTGGCCTCCACCTTGGGGGTGCCCAGGAGTGGACACCTCACAGGGAAAGCCAGGATGGGTTCCACAGCAGTATTCGTACAAGCGCCTTGAGACCCTTGTGGGTGAGTAGTGCGCTATACAAGTATCAATTTACATTTTTTTTCCATGTGTCAATCAATCAATCAGGGGTTTATAGAGCGTGCTACTCACCCGTGAGGGTCGCAAGGTTCTGGGGGGAGGGGGGTACAGCTCTGGATCAGTCGAAGAGCCAGGTCTTGAGATCCTTCCTGAACATGTGCAGGGTCGGGGAGAGTCTGATGTTCACTGGGAGCTCATTCCAGGTCTTGGCTGCCAGGGCGAAGTCGTCAGAGCGGAGGTTCCTCTTGGGTATGTGGAAGGGGACTCTCTCGTTTAGGTATTGGGGTCCGATGTTGTGGAGGGATTTGTCGAATGTGTGACATCTTTATTCAGTTCTGTCTTTTGAATGAATAGTACTTTGCATTGTAGGCTTTTGAACTACATTGCTTTAGTCTCAGGTGACTAATCGAAGTTGTTGGTGCCTTTCTAATGAACCATGTGAATCTTAGAGATGGAGGTTCAGGAAAAGCTAGATCTGGTGATAATCACACCTGAGCTAGCAGAACCTGGAAGAATAACCAGAGACTGGGGAGTCATGAGGAACATAGAAATGCGTAATCAGGAGACTTTGCGCAGAGATCATTGGAAGCGACAATTGGAAATTGGAAATACTGGCCATTGGGAGGCAAGCAGAAAAAGAAAACATTCCCCAAAGTGTCAGAAAAGAAGAATTATAGTGTGATTGGCTAGAGCACACAGGAAACATGGCCTTGGCACCTGGCCAGCCAGAGGCGTTTGCAGGGTCTGAGGTGCAGTATATATTACCATCATACGCCTTGAATGCAAAACATATAAACCAAATCATTCTGCTGAAATCTGAATCCTTTATGCCTCCACTGTTCAGCTTCACACATTTAAAAAAAAAATGTTATACCGCCTCAAAGCTTGCACAATATTTTGCTTACTCTGCAAGAAAGGATTATAAATGTTTCCTAATTTATTGTAACGTGAGATATAAAAAATGGAGATTCCGTTTGGATTGATGGAGGGACAGAAGAGTAAGAGAGATGTGGGAGGCACAGGAAGTGATGAGCAATACAGTAAAAAATCTGGGCTAAATTTGCTGAACATTTAATATGGTTCTTTTATGTTTTAGATTGATGCTCTAGCAGATTCTTCATCAGATTTAATAAAAAGAATTGTCTGAGCAGTGGGCAAAATGACATGATATTTTTGAGAACTCCAATACTTCTAGAACCAAGTGAATGTTTGAGATTCATTCTTGTAATCTAGTGCCTTCTTCTGGCCTCTGATATTGTTTTTCTACAGCGGCTTTAATGCAGCACCAGGCTATTTCTTCCGAAACAAAAGGATTTACAGACTCAGTGCCTACCATCATAAATGCCACTGGATGAGCATATCAAGGCACATGTTTCAGCCCAGGAAACACCTATTGTGTTTTTGTTATGAGACCTGACAAACATGACATTTCATATCAGTTGGTCAGTGTGAATATCGGTTTACAATTTGTGCAAAATTGGCCAAAACAATGCAGAACTGCTTACAGAAGTGCAATTTACACAATCTGGTCCATAAACTGTGTTTTTAAAATATTATTTCAGTCGAGCTGCTGCTTTAATATAGTTCTCAAACATTTTATGACTTGCTAATTTTTTCGATTTAGAGATGCACCCATGAGTTAATGATCATTGTTTAAAACTGTCAGAGCTTGAGAACCTCAGGTTCTTGCTGGAGGATTTCTTTTCTGAAGAACTCTGCTGAGTTCCAGTGAACTCACTAACACAAAGGCCCAGCCAGATATATTAACACTTTGCACCAGGTTTGTGTCACTTTTGTGGGAGAAAACCCAGCTCAAAGTGTTAGAGGGGGATTTACTATCCAACACAAATCAGTATTTGAGTTGGTTAGTGTCCCAAAATGAAACAAAGTTGTGCGATACACTACTGTGCACTACTTTGTATCAAGCGGGCATTTTATAGGTTGTGCATGGGCGTTCCCATGCAACCACCCATGGGTTTTGTTACCAGTTCAGATTTACAAACATTGGTAGACAGGGATTTGTGCCAAATTCTTACACATTCTCGATACAGGTGTAACAAGGGAAATGTTTTCATCTCTTCTTGTTTTTCCAACTTTGCATGTGTGTTGCACTGTATAGCACACAAACAAAGTGGGAAACACCTTAAAAGGGCAACTATCCAGTACAAAACCAGTGCTGCGGAGATCGTACACATCCTTGCAATATGGCACATGGGTATGTGGGTTAGGGTATGGCTTCCAAAAGTGTGCCAGCGCTTTGGGAGAGAAATTAATGCACAATATCCTGGTAAATATGGCACATTTTAGGTCAAGCCAAATACAGCATGCATGCACTGCGCCCTTCAAAAAACAAATATTTTTTTCTAGAAGGGGCTTGGAGCTATTCCACAGTTTACTATTTGTTTTATTAATTGTTACTCTTATTTGCTGCCTCATATTGGACAGTTTGTGCCACTTTAACTTTCTCATCTTTCGGATACAGCATGGACTAATTGCTTCATTCCAGTCAGTATCCTTCATCTGCCCATTCTGTAATTGAGGTACTATTTTTCTTCCCTCTTGCTCTGTTGTGTTGCATCTAATATCCTACTCATAATGCCTCTGTTTTGCTCCCCCCCACCTACTTTGTGTTGCTTTATGCCTCCCATCTCCTAAGTCCATGTACATGTTTCTTCTTCCCTCCCACTTCTCACCCACCTGTTGTTTGTGTTGCTTCTTCCGAATCCCACTTCCCACCCTCTGCTGTCCCAGCAGTGGCCACGCCATAGTGCTTTTTTCTAACATTTAGCCATGCTGCACAGCAGCCATATTACAGTACAACAAGGCTGAAAGCCAATGGCAAAGCCAATAGCTCTTGAATAGGTGAGACCTACTGGTTTTGCCAATGCTCATTTCTCTCACCCTTTCATGCAAGACAATGCTCAGGTAGAGTGGCAACATTTGCCTAGCATGGCCTTGTGGTAAAAATAGTAAATTTCGGCCTGAGTGTGGGATTGACAATAAAATGAAACGTTAGATACAACAATATTCCTATTGTACTATAGAATAATATCCTTCTATTCTGATAGCAATGCAAATATATTTACATGGTTGACCCTCGTTCATCAATTCACAATGTGTCATATTATTTAAGTATTTCAACACAAAAGAGAATCATCAACCCAGTTTAATGAGGCCCAATCAGTGTCCTACAAGTGTGCCTATAATATATTACATGTCGGAGACAATCAGGCAAGTGTTGTGGTTAGTCTGAGCATTTGTCAGCTTTGTGTCAGTTGGCAATGTTGGCTGCAATAGGTGTTGAGTCCAGGGGCAATGTATTCCCATAGCTTAATTGATGCAGAATGTTCCTCAAGATGGGCACTACTCCTCTCGAGGGGCACCACAGGAAACCTTGCAATCCATAATTCATTATTATATAAATGGAGATAGTGGCTTAGCTGGGTTTCAAAACTGCTCGGTGGAAAAAGATTAAACTGAAAAGCGACTGGTCGACAGAGCAGCCAAGCTTATAAATTAATTGTGTTACATGTGTGCCTTTTAACTCATCTTCCTTGTCAGCATTGAAGTCCAGGCCACGTTCAAAGGATTTTTTTTTATTCTTTACCTCTACCCGCCCTACTTGGTTGATTAGTGACAAGATCAGGGCCCGGAAAACGTGGGGCCATAGAACCCTGCTGCCTACCCTAGTCACAGCCATTCTTGGCATTTCAGATACAAAATACCCTAACAAAATGAGTTTGGACTCAAACACTACACTTAGGATACTCTATTATGGACCCAAATAGAATATAAAGAAAGATAGGAGGATACTAACCCGTCACTCATCCAGAGTTTTACCAGGTTCTATAGGACCATCAAAATTGACAAAACCCTCTACCATAGCTGATGTGGGTTTGTGGAGGACAGTAAGACTTGAATTTTTAGTGAGAAATAATCCATAGCAAACACACAGTTTCACTTGGAAAATCGCAAGACCTCAATCTCCACTAAATAGCACTGCCAGGGTTATAACACACCTATTTCAAACTGCATCTCTCTCTCTCTCTCGCTCCAACACAGACACACACACACACACACCGCAAATAGCATCTCTCTCACACACCACACACACGTGCCCAGGTTCTACACAACACCCTCTGCTGGGTACTCTCATACATGCAGACCAAAATCTGTCAGTTGAAGTATTGTGGTCAATTAGTTGACAAATGCTACACTATAAATAAAATAAACAAATAAGGTAACGCATCTAAAGCATGGCTAGGGTCAACTTGTTTGAGCATAACGTTTCCTAGTAAATTCCATGTATGGTTTGAATGCATGATGAAGAACAACAAGTCAAAAACAATATATTCACCAACCAAAATCTGTCATTACATTTGACTACAGTATGTGAAAGATACTTGTTCTATTGTGTGGGGCTAGGAGATGACCCTGCCTTTGAGTTTTTCCTAGAATTACTTTGTGTACAGGGATTTGTAGTTTTTTTTATGTTTGAAAGCTTTATTGAAATAAAGTTGTTAATACAGTAAGGTGACATCAACAGAACAAAATGAGAAAGGGGAATTCATGGGAGAGATAAAACATAATCAGCTGATGGCACAATGAAAAAAGTCAAAGCATTTTAAAATTTTTAAGGGGGGGAGGGAGGAGAAGGGGAGGGAGGGGAGTAGAAACCATGTTAATACAATTCAAGAATAAAATAGAAATAAGCATAATGATTGGTGCCAATAAAGTACAGTAAATGCACAAAAATCTAGAAAATATGTGGAATAAGAACGTTATAAAAACATGAGTAAAGACAAAACTACATTAGTGAAATCTAAAGCATGTAACTACAAGCAGGAGTACAAATGTTCAAGGAGGCTTGAAATTATCAGAGGAGAGCGGAGTGTATTTCTTTTTGGCGGATTGATCTAAATATAGGGTAAGAGGCAACCAATATAGTTCAACATTGCGAGACGGTTTGCAGGAGGATGCAAAAGCAACATCCAGTCTATGAGAATGACATAGTAGGTTCCACCAGCAAATTATGGAGAGTTTGATCAAAGACTTCCAATTAGAAGCGATATGTTGGAGTGCAAGGGCTAGCATAAGATCAAAAAGGTCCATGTGAATGCGGGGAGAGGTCAAAAGATTCTGAAAGGCTACCCAAAAACACCAAAGAAGCAGAGAAAGAAATAGAGCGATTAAAAACACGGGAAATGCGAGACCATACCTGTGTCCAGAAAATTCGGACTGCAGGACAGAGAAAGAAGAGATGAAAGAGATCAGTATTGGGAGCGTTGCAGGTCCAGCAGTTGGCAGTAGAAGAAGAAAGAAAACGAGAAAGAGAAAGTGGAGAAAGGTAGAGTCTGTGATAAAAGAAAAATAAGGATTGAGTGAGAGATGCAGTACGGGAAGTCTTCAAGGATTTAGCCCAGAGTTTGTCCCAAAGAGAGGTCGGCCATGCGCAACCCAAGTCTTTTTCCCAAGAGAGTTCCAGTTTTGATTTGGAACGAGCAGGATCAGAAGCTGAGAAGTATTGATAAATAAGAGAAGCCTTAGGAATAGTAGAGAGAATGGTAAGTAGAGAGGAAGACGATATGGGTAGTACATCTGATGGGAGAGAATAGTATCGATCCAGAACGGTTTCCATCAGGATGCAGTATTTCTTTGCAAACGAGGGAGGACAGTGAAATTAGGATTGAAATTGAGGACAGGAACAAGGAGACGAACCATCAAAAAGATGGTGAACCCAGATGATACCCTTCGACCTCCACGAAGCCCAGGCAATAGATCTATTTCGTATTAGAATGAGTGAGTTATACCAAATGGGCATTAGTAGAAAAGACTCACGAGAAACAGAAACTGTGGACACCAAGGACCGTAAAAGAGAAGAAGTATGTTTGAATAATGGGGGATTAAGACATGGAGCCTTAGCAGTGAAGCGAATGACATCCTGAAAGGAGTAAGGGAGCAATAAGTCACGTTCAACAGAGAGCCAAAGGGGAGAAAAAGGGGACATGTCCTGTGATAACCAGGGGGTATGCTTGACGAAGAGAGAAAGACTTATGATAGAGTCGGAAATCTGGAAAATTAACCCCACCATTTGTTGTAGACTTACGAAGGGCTAAAAGAGATATACGTGCCTTCTTCTGCTTCCAGAGAAACTTAGACAAAACAGAGTCGATACGACGGAAGTAGAGAGATGGGATATGGATTGGGAGCATGGAGAGTAAATAAATCAAGATAGGAGCAATCATCATCTTAATAGAGTCAAGACGACTCCACCAAGAAAGGTATAGGGGGTTCCAAGAAGAGAGAAGAGAATCAATTCTAGAGATGACTGCATTCATGTTAAGTTGGATAGAAGATGAGATAGAATTAGAGAAGAGAACACCAAGGTATTTTATTTTCATACTATTCCAAGCAAATCCAGTGGAAGCGAAGAAATGTGGAAGGCAAAATTTAGTTATAGGAAGAATCTCCGTCTTATCCGAATTTATTTTATATCCAGAGACCAGGGAAAATTTCTCAAATTCATCTAATAAGGAAGGAACAGAGGTAGCTGGGTCTGACATGAATAAAAGTATGTCATCCGCATAGGCAGATAGTTTAAGGTGATGATCACCATACGGAAAACCAGAAATGGAAGAATTGTTACGAATAGAGTATATGAAGGGTTCAAGCGCTAAGATAAAAAGAAGAGGGGAAAGAGGACAGCCCTGACGAACTCCACGTTTAAGAGTGAAAGGGGAGGTAAGTTGACCGTTGACAAGGACTGATGCTTTGGGCATAGAGTATATTAAAGAAATATAAGAAATACATTTAGGACCAAAGCCATGCCATTTCAGTGAATTCATCAAAAAGGACCAATCAACCCGATCAAAGGCTTTTTCAGCATCCACCGAGATAGCCGCAAGGGGAATAGAAAGAGAGGGGGCCTTACTTAGAACATTGAGAAGGAGTCTGGAGTTGTCTGAGGTAAGGCGGCCCTTAACAAAACCACATTGCTCTTTCCCAATGAGATGTGGCATGAGTGGATCAAGACGAAGAGCCAATCATTTTGCAAAAATGTTATAATCCACATAAACTAGAGATATTGGCCGATAATTCTTACAGAATTTGGGATCCTGCCCCTCTTTGGGGATGAGGCATATGCTAGCATCTTGAAATGAGCCTTGAGCCAGACCAGAGGAACAAAAAGACTGAAAAAGAAAGAGGAGTTTGGGCAATAGAAGATCGGAAAAGTGTAAATAAAATTCAACTGGAAATCCATCAGGCCCTGGAGTCTTGCCCTTGGTTAGAGAAGACAAAGCAGTGGATAACTCAGAAAGGGTAAGATCTGTATCAATGTCCGAGAAATTAGGTTGGGAAGTATCTGGTTTAGGCAAGTTCTCAAAATATGTTTGGAGGAGGTCTGGGGTAGGGGGGTTTTCAGGAGAATACAAAGACTCATAAAAGGATTGAAACTGCTCTAAAATTTCTTTATCTGTGTGTAAGAGGACATTAGAAGGGGAATAGATAGAGTCTATGAGGGTTCGCTCCTTGCGCGATTTTAGATAATTAGCAAGTAATTTGCCCGATTTGTTACGACCTCCATAGTACCGTGCACTACTCCGAAGAAGAAAAGAAGAGGCTGAATCCGTAGTAAGCTTGTTAAATGCAATTTTAGC
The DNA here is from genome assembly GCF_964261635.1 of Lissotriton helveticus. Classification (NCBI taxonomy): domain Eukaryota; kingdom Metazoa; phylum Chordata; class Amphibia; order Caudata; family Salamandridae; genus Lissotriton; species Lissotriton helveticus. The sequence continues at coordinate 1,082,333,986 of NC_136071.1, read as the reverse complement.
TTGAAGAAGTTCAGGAGACATATGATAAGGAGAGGAGGTGTAAAATTGATGTTCTAATGACTTAATATGTGCAAGAGCAACCTTACGTTTTTGAAGAAACTTTTTTTTTTTTTAAACAAAATCAATAATAAATCCGCGGGCTGTGGCCTTGAAAGAATCCCAAAGAACATGGGGAGAAGTATCAGGATCAGAGTTAATTTGGAAGAACTCAGAGGTGAAAGAGCGAAAAGAGGAAGAGAAAAGAGGATCTGTGAAAAGGGAAGAGTTAAAGCGCCAGCGAGAAGATTTAGGAATAGGAGGAAGAAGTTCAAAATCAGTGATAATAGGAGCATGATCAGAGATGACAATAGGCTTAATAGAAGAAAATGAAAGACTTTGAGATAAAGAGGAAGAAAGAAATATATAGTCTAAACGAGAGAAAGAAGCATGTGGGGGAGAGAAGAAAGAAAAATCTACAGTGTCCGGGTGGGTGAGCCTCCATGAATCCACAAGATGAGCCTGTGTAATAGTATCAAGAAACTGTTTATGGGGTTTGTGAGGGGTGAAACGAACAGAGGACTTACGGTCTAAAAAGGGGTCAATGATCTGATTACAATCTCCGCCTAATAGGAAGGAATCATCTTTATGTTGGATACATTTTGCAGTAATCGAGGACCAAAACGAGGAGTCAAAGCATGTAGGGCCATAGACATTAAACAGAGTAATTGGGGTAGCATTAATAGGCAACTTTTCTAGGATCCAACGACCCTCATCGTCCTTTTCCTCAAGAATTACCTTACATTTGAGACGTTTGTGGATCAAAATAGCAACACCATTTTTTTTATGAGAAGCTGGAGAAAACAAGACAGTGCCAACCCATAGTCTTTTTAGTTTCAAAGATTCAATATCCGAAAGGTGGGTTTCCTGAATGAGAACAATATCAGGATTGTAAGAGGAGAGGTGTGAAAGTACTCTCTGCCGCTTAATAGGATGGTTAAATCCTTTCACATTCCATGAAACAACTCTGAAGATCAAAACATATTAAACTGTTCAAAATTGAAAAGTGCAAAAACATACTGTACAAGCAATTAGCCAAACATTAAAGAATCAGAAAATAAGCCAACCATTAAAAGAATAGAAGGAAGAATAGGGAAAAGTAGAAGAAGAAGAAAGGAGGAAAAAAGAAGGAAAAGGGAAAAGGGAAGGAAAGAGAATAAAGGAAAAGGAAAAGGATCTGCAAAGGGAAGAGAAGGAAGAAAAGAGAGAATACAGAGAAGACAGTACAAATCCATAAGGATGACTGCAAGAGACATACCTGAAAGGGAAGATACACAAAGGGAGATGGGGAAGTGGTGATGCGTAACAAGACGGGAAGACTAGGATCAGAAGCACAACCGTACCGAAACCTCACAGAATTACAAAGGATGATACATGATGAGGGGGATAGCCGAGACACATCTGTATAAGGGAAGAAAGAAAACAATTAATATATAAAGGAACATATGACATACATTCTATTACTATTAGACAAAAACATAAGTAATGCAGGAATCAAATACTGAGTAGGGTAATTGAGAACATGTTCAATGACCTAGAAGAAAAAAGAAAGAGAGAGAAAAACCGAGTTAACACCGGAAAGTAGTAAAAGAATTGAAGAATAGCATTTACTCAATAACTTTAACAGTATTTAACAGTATTTATCAGCCACTATTTGAAGGCGAAGAATCCATTCCATTGTTGTTGTGTAGAAGAAGGAAATTACGGAGCTCGCCAGGATCTTGAAAAGACCAAGTCTTGTTTTGATGGGTAACTCTGAAGGTACATGAGTGGAACAAACCATATCGGGCCCCTAGGGAGCGCAAAGAGGGTCGAAGAGCCAGGAATTCCTTGCGTCTAGAAGCGGTGGCATTAGAAACACCTTGGGACAAGTAGACACGTTGACCTTGCCAAGATAATTGTCGTTTGGCTCTAGCTGCAGAAAGAATGGACAGCAAATCTGTGAATTTCAAAAAAAGGATGATAACACCACGAGGTTTCGTAGAGGTAGAAGTACGTGACCCAAGTCTATGTGCTCTTTGAATGCTGATGGACGTAGAAGATGGCATGTCCAATAGTTTTTGGAAGGAAGGAGGTAAAGAAAGTGACTGGATCATTACCCTCAAGAGTTTCTGGCAAACCATAAATACGAAGACTGTTCCTCCTATTTCGATTTTCCAAATCCTCTGTGTGTTGTTGTAAAGATAGAACAGTCTTTTCCAAAGACTCAATGCGTTGCGTGTTGGATTGGACCTCAGGAATTTGTTGTTCTATGGAGGAGAGGCGGGTATCCATGACCTCCCACTTGTCCTTCAAAAGCTGCATATCCCTACTCGTTTACTCAATGAATGGGCGCAATGCGCGGATCTCTTCTAGAATTAAATCAATAGAAGGCGAAGAAGGAGGTGAATCTGATGAAGAAGAGTCCTGCTTCAGTCTTTTGCTAGATGACGCAGAAGGTGATGATTTATTTGATGGCGGGTGGCCTGAAGAGGAGCGTTGAGAGGAGGAGGTCGCCATCTTGGCAGACTGTGAGGAGGCGCCTAAGATAGAGGAACTCACAGGAGTATTCGCAGAGGGGGTAAACATAAATTTGGGCTTGCGTAGATTCACCATAGGAGAGATCAGGTCAATAGGAGCACAGTTGACAAAGGTACCTATGTAGAATTCCGTCCAATGAAGACTAGAGAGCTCGAGCCACCTTTAACTTAATGGTAATGGTTCTGGTACATTGATTGTTCCACCTAGAATGTTCTGTACATAGCCTTTAATGAGTCACTACACTTCAAATCAATTGCGGCTGATATTTACTATACCAGTTTCACGGTCGGGGGCTCCCTTTATTCCTTTGTGCTTGTCTGGAATGAATACTGTTCTGAAAATACCAGTCTGATGCTTGCTTTATCTTGACACCAAACGACAAAATCACAAGTTAGTATCATGAATGGGGTCGGGTCTTTGGCTTTGTTAGTTCTACTTTGCTGATAATTCTATGCCAGAGCCCACAGACGAGATTATAAATTACTTTAATTGAAAAGTATGGATCCTTCAAGGAAAAGAATTGCGATATCCTGAAAAAACAGGCCACTTTGAATTCTTTCCAACCAGCATTAAACGTTACTGAGTGTGAAGAAAAGTTACTATTTTGGACATAGCAGCCAGATGCCCGCTTTAACCTCTTTCATTAAATGACAGTACCACAACTATGTCGCAGAGAAAGGCTTGTACATGCTTCAGAAGCACATATCATGTAGAGAACCTTGTATCATTAGGGCATGGCAAAGGCAATTGCCGGCATGAAGCAGGAGGCATTAGACACCATAGTAAAAGTGCAGGGTGCAGCAAATTTGCGAGAAGCAGGAGCCGCGGCTCTCAAATCAGCCGGGGTAATCCTAAAATGGCGGCTGCACAACATCGAGTTGGAGATACGCCTTGACGTGAAGTAGGGCACTGACAACTATGAAATAGCCCCCAAAGCTCACCTCCAAGGTCCGTTGGATGAATGTAGGCGATGAAGTGAGGAAAGCGCCATCAGAAAGCGGAAGGGCAAAAGTCCGTCGGAAAACCGCTAATGCTGAGGCAATTCACAAAATGGCGGGTCCCGGCATCACGAACCTTACATCCGAATTAAAATCATCAAACAAAGTCAGAAAAAGCCACCATGAAGCTCCAACTGCTCACGGCATGCTCCGGTTCCGAAATCCGGTGAGTTGTTTCAGATACGGTCCCCTTCACCGCAGGAAAGTCACAAGGAGGTAGTTCGGCACGGAGGAGCTCCCCGCCTAGCCGTCCATCTTGCGCGGCACCTAAGTCACGCCCCCAGGGATTTGTAGTTTTATATTTTTATTACGAATACAATTCTAGAATGCAAACTTGTTAGGTTTCAAAAGCCTAGAATAGCTTAATATGGTGCTGTGGCCTGCAGCATGGATGAGTAGGTCCCACTTGCTAAAAGCTCCTGCCGGAGCACTGAATCCATACATAATTCTGCCGTCCTGAGTCCAACCGAAGCCTCCTGGGTGGCTCTAGGAGATGGGCACATGCTGCTGTATGCTTAACAGCTGTCCCCGAGCCGTCCTTCCAAAAACGGCCCCAGGGGCCCCAAACCAGCCCCCCCCACCCATGCGGCGCATTGGGGGATTGCCCGGTGCCTGCTACGGCAAGTCCGGCCCTAGTCCTTCCCCCCCTCCTCCCCTCTCCTCCAGTGATAAGCATCGCTAATTTCTGAAATGGTGAGTGGGTGAGAGGAACCGCATGGTCTAGACCATAAATAGGAGTTAGAGGTGTGTGGTGTTGGGTGGAGCCGGAGAGGAGCAGCTCAGTGAGGAGAGGAGCAAAGAATACCAAGCGTCCTGGTGGTGGAGGACCGAAGGCTGTTGGATGGCCCCAAGAGGTGAGGCGGCCATAGAGTGCGAGGCTGACGGCCTGCCACGTGAGACCACAGCAATGGATTGCATAAGGAGTGGGAGCCGCGGGCCTGATGAGCGGCCGGCCCTGTTGGCTTGTGAGAAGCCTGCAACCAGTGAGCGCCCTTGACCCCAAGAAGTCAGAGGGGCAACTGCTGGTGGACAGAGGCTGGCAGGCCCCCCTTCCACCTTTCTTCTCCACATCGAGGGGTAGGAACCTCCGGGCCTGAGTGCTGCTTCACAGGTGAGAGGTGCGGTGTGGCAGAGACTGGGCGCAACTGCTGGGTCAGGGTCCAGGAGGGGAGTATCACTGAAGAGGCAGCGGGTCCATTCGGCTGCAACTGCAGTGGGCTGAAGAGAAGGGTCCCAGGTTCCCTCTTGTGGAAGACAATTTTTATGGACTGGAATCTAGAGAAGGCTAAAGTGATTCTGGTATTTTACTGACCTCTGCTGGTCGTTTTCTATCAAGAGAGTTAAATAGAGGCAGTTGCCAGAAGAAAAAAAAAGGAAAGTCCCTCAGCAGAAAGTAATTCTAGTATTTTACTGACCTCTGCTGGCTGTTATCTATCAAGACAGTTAAATAGCGGCAGTTGGACAGAAAAATAACAAGTCCTAGGGCTGATCTCCAGAGCACACAAAGTACATACACATATAAGAATATAATAAGTATATACTAAAGTATATACAAGAGGTCTTGAATGCTCGACCTAAAAAGGTCACTTTTAGAAAATTGCCATTATTTTTGTACTAATCATTTGGAATGTACAGCCTGTCCCTTAGTCACATGACTAGGTGTAGCTGGCAGTTGATCCAGCGCCCCTATAGAAATTCTGTCTCAGCAACGCTACTCAACACCAGATACTCACCATTAATCATAATCACTCATAAGGCCCATTAACCAATAAGACAGATTTTGGGCAACTGAATCAGGTGACCTAATTAATCAGAACCTATTCACAAACTATTTACACATTTATATGCAATGACCATGATTATACGCATTAAACGTTTTAATTAAGTCACTAAGGTAAATGGATCAACTAATGGTAACAAGACTTAAATAACAAGGCCAGCTTGTTGTTTTAGAATCTTATTTATTAGCTTTATTCATGTAAGTGCATTTTATGAATCTCTTTATTAGCAATTTTTGCAGCTTTTATTAAAGGAATAGCACATTAGACTGTCAATTCAAAGTAAAATCAAATAACATGATTTAAGTAAATAAACAGTTTCCATCACCTAAGTTCTCTGTCTAAAACTCACTTTACCTAAAGAAGTAATTAATAACCCTATTGATCCTTACGTGCTCCAAAAAGTCCTTCAGCACAGCAGGCCATACAGGATTCGGAAAGCGAGAAGCGCCCTCCTACCCAAAGGGGCACTTTTTATACCTTTTTCCCTAGCTAATCTAACTAAAAAGAATACTTTTTCCCTGCCATCCAAAGTCCTGATTGGTTGACAGATGTCAGTGCACACATGGTGTCATCATCTTTTCGAAGCCTAGTTCCGACCTTTCTATGAGTCTATTGTATCTTATTCACGAGTCACGCAGCTTCCTCAAAGAGAAACATTTTTGTAAATGACAGTCCGTGACTTCCTTAGCTTGGCAATCTCTGCCGGTTTCCGACCTTGGTTTAGCTTTGTCCTTCCATGAGCTTGAGTAACACATTCTTCAATTGAGATTGCAAAATAATGCTTAACGTGATAAAAATTTCCACGCTGGGCTTTTGCTCTCTCTGGACAGGACTCGTCAACACCATTTTAGCATTGCTAGGCCTCAGGCCCTAGGCCTCTCTCATGGAGAACTAGTATTCAAACAAACACAAAAGAATAATTAATGCAAGAATTAGAATTCATTCTGTTACCCACCCACCTTTGCTAATTATTAACCCATTAATCTATGTTACCTAGCTGAAGCAAATAAGGCAACAAACAGAATTGTGCAACATAAAGACGAAAAGACATAACATGAGCACACAAAATAAGCACATTTAATACTGACAAAGACAATAGACAAGGTTAATTCATTATTTTTCACGTACATGCAGATGCAACATAAAGCACATATATGAGCACATGTATTAGTCCCTTATGCAATGAATGCATTTTAATCTAGGTTGATTAATAAAATTAACTCCAATCTTATTAGTACAATTATTTAATTATGGAAGTTTAACTTTGCGAGTCGAAATAAAATATATTTCTAAATCTCGCTCCATCAACTCCCTCATCTGATGATTTCAAAATCACCAAACTACACCCAAAAATTTAGCAAACTTTTATTTCAGAACATGTTTTGATTTCCACTGTGTAACTATTTTTAAATCCTTGTCTCAGCTGTTTGCCTGCAACTCTCATATTGATTTCTACTAAAATCTTCCAGTTCTATTTCTTTCTCCTGCTCCTTTCTGAGCTTATAGATTCTCTTCTTTTCCCCTAGGTACTTCTTTCTTTTGTGTTACATGCAACTAATCTTCAACAAAAGTATCACAAAGACTATAACTAATAAAGGTGTCAGTATTTTGCCTAAGATTGAACTACCTATCTCTTGAAACCAGGTTTTGATTGCTAAAAATTCTTTTGGTCAGACGTTCTGAAAAATCTTCCTCTTCTAAAGGTACAATCTCTGAATGAATCTCTGAAATGTTTTTGATGTACATCTCGATACTCTGACTCTTATCAGGGATATACGTACAGCAGTGTTGGACATGTAAAATGCCACAAACTCCTCCCTCTTTTGCTAACAGAATGTCTAATGCAAGACAATTCTGCATTACCATAGATCTTAAAGCAATGAGCTCAGTATCAACTATTGTGGACAGTTTTCTGATTTTAACTGCATTCAGGGTTATACCTACTAAAGGTATTACTGCTTCAAAGATGTCTCCCAACATTTCTGAGAAACGTTCTCTTTTAAATCTACTCAGATGACTGTTAATCTCAAATGAACCCTCTGCATTTCTGTCAACATGAAAGATTTTTGGAAAAACTAAACCAACAAAGCAAGTCCCATACCAGTGGTCTGGGAGGTTGTAATAGGCTTTGTCCCCACATACAAAATAAATTCCAGGGAAAATTGGATCCTTGCCACCTTTGAATCCCCAACCCCCCATGATCTGATAAGTGTCTTCGCATTGACTGGCACCTACAAAGTAATTATCGAACAGTGTATTATCTCTCCTAATACAAAATTTACCACTAACAAGTTTATCTATATGTATTGCAACATTTTCAAATGATTTGCCATTTAGCTTTTCGTCCTCTATCTGCCAAAATTTCGATTTGGTTTGTTTAAGCATTTCATTTCTCTTATAAATTGCTCTTCTCTCTTCGACCAAATTCAGAAAAGACTTTTCTTCAGTTCTCAATTTACAAGTCAAATTGTTTTTAAAAGCATACTCATAGGTAAGCTCATTAGTAACAATGAAAAATTCCCTCATCTGATTTGCTTGTTTATGCTTATTCAGACTTTTGTCAATTTTCAAATTTGCAAAGATTTCATCATGATTCGAATAGTAATATTCTAAACGACCAGTCTGATAAAATAAACTAGCTATCACACTGCAGGTTATGCCATAAGTAAGAGGAAGCATATTATACGTCACCCCCTCCGAAACAGAAGCAGGCAATTTTAAACATATATAGCAATCTTTAACTTCCATTTTTACATACTCGGCCAAAAGCCTTGAAAAAGTATTACTAGAAAAATCACCAACAGATCTATCTTGGTGAATCTCTGGTTTGTGCTCTATAACTCTGTTAGTTTTGCTTGTTACATCATGATTATCTTATTTAGCCATAGCTTTACTTGTCATGTTAGCTTTATACATCTCCTTATCTATCCCAAAAGGGAAAATGACAGCTAAAATTAACCAAAGCAAGATTATTAAAATCACACAAATAGAAGACATTTTACAACATCTCCTTAAAATAGAGCATCTAAAATTATTATTAGTATAAGTATAAGGCATCTTTCCTCTATTAACAAGAGCCTTGCAAAGAAAACAAAAATCTAAAATTAAAAATTTCTAAAAATTTTCGAAAAATTTCTAATACCCCCTATTTTTGATTTTTTGATTTTTTTTAAAGAAAACCCTACTTTCTAACAACTTTTCTCCGACCTTGCATCACATCAAATTGTTTTCCAGCTGACACAATTTCTTCGATCTTGTGTCACCTAACACAATTTCTTCAGCCTTATGCTAAAAACAAAAACCTTAAAATTTACAGAATATTTCAATCATTGTCACTATTGTCATCTATCTCCTCCTGACTACTGCTGTTCACCTCCACTACAGGTGGGATGATGATGTATGTCCACTCAGGGGACTTATATTTCTGATTTGGTTTTACAGCTCTCTTTGCCCTATTACTAATGACTTCTATTTTCTTTCCTGTTTCACTTTTCTTTTCAGTATCACCTTTTTGACTTGATACCTCATTCACTTGTTCTTTTGATCTATTCACCAATTTGAATTTTAGGCCTTCATTTTCACTTGGCCAATTATCACCTTTTCTTGGTAATTTCTTCTTTGGCTCAGTCACATTACACTCTGTTCTCCAAGCTCTTTTTCTGAAATTTCTTATTTGAGAATCTTCATCACTCTCTTCAGTTTCACTGTCAGAAATTTGAATTCTGGACTAAGGTACTTCTTTACTCGGCAAAGACCTCAAACTAGCCACCCAATCTCTAGTTCTATCGAGACTGGACTATGGGAACTCAATCCTTACAGGCATACCCAAATCACACCTGGCTCCATTAAAAACAACACTACATGCGGCAGCAAGAATGATCACAGGATGCAAAAAATTTGACCACATCTCCCCAGCACTCAAAGAACTTGAATGGCTCCCGGTGGAAATGCGTAGCTCCTTCAGAACGGCCTGCCTAACACACAAGGCCCTCCACACCGGTAAACCAGAATACTTGGCTAACAAGCTCAAAAAAGCAGGCCAAAGCAGATATTTGAGAAGCTCCAACTCCCTGCTGCTCATCCCACCAAAAACCAGAAAGAAGAAAACTGCGGACTGCTCCTTCACTGGAAATGCCCCCAAAATATGGAACTCTATCCCCCCTCATATCAGAACTCTACCTTCCTATCCGGACTTCAAGATCCAACTCAAATCCTTGCTCCTCATCCGTTCCTTGGGTCCTAGATAACGAGGATCTCCCTCTGAACTATACGCTATCTCTGTATCCTTCTACCAAAAGGCCTACTGTTACGAACTTCTCCTCCCCCAACATTGTCGTGAGGACTGCCTTTATGTGTTATGTATCTTTTTGCTCACCATGCCTTTCCTCTTACTGTAAAGCGCTCTGCTACCTTCGGGTCTTGTTAGCGCTATAGAAAACTTCTAAATAAAATTTCACTCTGTTAGGAACTCTATCCTTATAGCTGGTACTTGGTAATTCGTCCTCTTCTTCTTCTTTAATCACCTTCAACTTCCCAGTTTCAGAATTTCCGTTCCTGTTTTCAGAGCTTCTCTTCTGCCTTTCAATACTCTCCTGATCATCGATTGCTTTTTGTTCAGACTCTTTTTCCGCTTCTTTTCCTAGCAGATCTTCATCATTATCAGAGTCTACTATCACAATATCCAAATCCTTTTCATTCAATGCCTTATTCACAGATGAATTTTCCAGATGTTGACTTTCCTGTCGATCTTCAGGATCTGGATTTCTCTCAGGTTCTTCTTCAGAATCTGAATCTGCTGTAGTATCACCTTCGTCATCAGGATTTTCAGGTGGTGGTACACGAATTGTGTGACTTGCGTGAATCCACCTTTTCAAACCCTTGCACTTTACTGCATTTGTTGTGACAAGAATTATCTGTCTTGCTTTCTGCCACCTGGGTACCAAACAATTTCTTCTTCGATGAACTTTTGTTCTTACCCAGTCTCCTGGTAACAGATCATGTGCTTGCTCTTTGTCTCTTGTTATCACTTCAGTTCCCACCTGATGGAACACAGAAGTCACGACGTCAGAAAGGGTCCTGCAGTACTCCAAAATGACACTATCATTTATGCACATCAGCTTCCCTACAGGTACAAAAGCTTGTCTCATGACTCTGCCCATGACAATATCATGTGGGCTTAGCCCTGTCTTTTTATCAGGAGTACTTCTTAGAGACATCAAAACAAGTTGAAGCGCATCTGTCCACTTCATACCTGTAGCTAAACACATTTTTCCAATCCTGTTCTTAATTGTACCATTAACTTGCTCAACAACACCTGATGCATCTGGTCTGTATGCGCAGTTTAACTTTTGTTCTATGTTCAATGCTTCACAAATCAATTGTAACAATCTGTTTTCAAAATGTGTTCCACAATCACTTTCCACAGTCACCGGAAAACCGTACCTTGGTATGATCTCCCTTAAAAGTAATTTTGCAACAGTAACTGAATCATTGTGACGTGTTGGGAACGCTTCAACCCACCTTGAAAACAAACAAACTATCACGAGCACATAATGTAACTTGTTGTGGGGTGGCATGTCAATGAAATCCATTTGTAACCTTGTGAAAGGTGTCGGAGGGAAAATTAATTGTGGACAGGAGGTGTCAGGGGGCTTGGCGCAGCAGCTCAGAAGCCGTGCTGGGGAGACCGTGAGAGAGAACTAAGGGAAATGGCACACCTTAATTTGTAACCGGTGCTCCTGGAACGCTTGCTCTAAAAACAGGAAAAAATGGATATATGAGCCTTGGAGACTGTTTCTGAAAGTTTGTACAAGTTTTATTAGAAGACACAGCTTCTAGAAATATTCAATAATAGCGGTTTGATATGCACTGTGCTGTTTACAGCTGCTATGAGAGAGAGAATATGCTTTAAGTACACTTGTGAGCTTTGAGGCAGACTGCATAGAAAAAGGTTAAGCACATATGGGTACACTCACCACTGTATATAAAAGTCATATCCTGCAAGTACAAGTTAAACACCTCTAATGCAGTGAAGATAAAACAAGGTCAGAGAAAACATAGCATTTCAAATGGTGAAGTATAACTTTGAATGCAATAAGGAAAAAAAAACACTTCATACAGCAGAATATACAATAGAGCAGCAGAGCCTAGAGTCTAAGTACAGGTAACAAGGGCTATCTCGAGTAACCCCTGGGAAAAACTCCTGTCCGACACTCAAGTGCAGACGCGGAGTAGTTCAACGATATTCTCGCGGACCACCCTTTTATAGTGACCAAACAATGAGACTACGTCATATCACGCCACCTCGTATCTTTCCATCGTCTCCTACGCCCCTGCCTGGTACCTTCCCATCATAAGTGTAGATGTAGCCCCCTTCTCGTAATTGTGTGTTGCACGTACGCCAGTCTAGGCTGAGTTCCTGGCATCTTGACTGGAGGTTTGTCATTAATTCATCATACACAACACAAATGTGTTAATATTACTTTGAAGGGTTCTATTCATGCGCTTATGTGCCAGTCTGTGATACCGATTTGCCACTTTGTCCTCATTTATCGGAATAGCCTCAGCTGTGGCGGGAACTTCCTCTTTCTCTGTTCACAGCTTTCAGGTGGGAGCCTGGGGTGTGTTGCAAGATTAATAAGGAACTTGAACTTTATCGTTCATGACCCTAGCACACAGTAGGTGGGGGCCCAATGAAGGGGTGCGAAGCCACGCAGACAAGTGGAGCTGGGTGAAGCTTGGTCAGACCTGCTTTCTGTTTCTGCTCTAAGCAGAAAGAAAATGGCAGTGCTCAGGCCAACGTAACTGAGGCCTATAACACTCAAGCAGCAGGGCCTACACAGGGGTTAATGCTGGCTAAGTGATAAGGGTGTGCTTGGATAACTATGTAGTAAAATTATCTCCCTCTGTCATTCCCCCCTCTGGTTCATATTTGAACCAATCAAAACATGTTTAAACATCATACGAACTGCATACTTAGCTGTAAATGGGGGAAGTGGCCAGGGCTATTTATAAAGAAGTAGTTCCTAAATCCTCACCTGGTCCTCCTAATCTCTTACACATTGTCTCATAGGGACGTACCAAGTCTCTCTCTGAGAGAAGTGGTGGGCCACCATGTACTCGGGACTGGTATTCACTTTCAGAAAGGACCTGCTCTAAGTGAAGGTCGGGGACAGTACGCTCTATGTTCAACACTGCTATCTCTACATCTTCCCCTTGCATACCTGTGTTCACATCTGTGTAGTTCATCTCAACTTTCTTATACCTTAACCTTCTAACATAATGCAACATAATCTGTGTTCCGCAATACACAATTACAAGCACACATAATATAGGCATTATAAAATTTAGTACTGCAGATAGCCATGAAGGCATCCAGTCCAAATTGGGCCAACTACTTAAAACATCTGCTTTTGCACTTCCATCCTCAGGCATCTGTTGTCCCAAATTGTCCAAGTCCTCAATGGCCTTTGTAAGTGTTCTGTTATCCGCATCATCGGCCAATATCAAGGCACAGCAGAACGACTTTCCCATCCTGGCGCATCCACCACTATTCATCGCAATTAACTGGTCCAAAACATAGTGTTGTTTCAGAACCATGAGTCTCAAAGGACGTAGTTCTTCTTTCACGGCGTTGAACCCATCACGGGTGTTGTTAACAAGCTGCATCAGTTCATATCTCCTTACTTGGAGCCATCGAGCATTGGCTTTGGTCTGGAACATGGGGATAACTCCCCCAAAGTAAAGTTCAGCATCGTTGAAATCTTCCGGAATCTCCTGAAATTTGTCATCTGAGGAGTACTTTTTGGCTTCTCCTTTTCGGTGGTGGAGCAGGGTGATATCACCTGCCATTGGGTGTGCATAGATGTGGGAAATGTTCGCTGCTGCGACGACGAGATGCAATTCATGCATCGTCACGATGGAACAAAGTCCTTGCCATTGGGGAGGCAACTGCAGATAGAGATTTTTTCCGCAGATCCAATAGATGTCCATGAGGATGGTTGTGCCGTACATTAAGTCCGAATTAAAACTAGTGCTGTTGCAATTAGTATTCCGACCCACAGGAACCGTTCCATTACCTAGGAAGCAAAGGAGAGGAGACTTTAGCTTGTATGCTCTTTTCGTATTGTATGGTGTACCCTCATTAGAAGTGTATCTTCTAGTTTCCCTACCCCATATCTCAGCACACTCCCTCTCTATATCCTCATTTAAATTATGTTTGTGCTCTTGTCCTACAGTTGTGCTACCTAAGGAGGCTGCCTTACATATTAAGTCATGTGGACCATTCCACTTGTTGTTGAAATAAATGTTGGCCTTCAGGTGTAGGATTGGTTTCCACTGACAAGGGCATGTGTCATGGGTATGGTTACATCGGTGATGTTCAGGTGAGTGGCATTTCGATGGGGGTGTTGGGAAGGTGAAGTACCCTAGTTTCTTATAGTGATGTTCCCAAACCTGCATTATGTTGGTTGGTACTTTCATATCACAATAAACCTCCATTCTCCTTTCAATTTCCAATGTATTAGTGATGACCCTTAATGTTACATACTTGTCATCCCACTCTGTGGTATTTACAAATGTATCATCCACTTTGGCTGAGTGGAGCTGTATCTGACCATGTATGCGGCAAAGAAACAGGTGTAGAAGACATTTGGCTGCGGGTGGTGGGACTTCTTTAGGAAAGAGCAATCTATCCGCGCTGACAGCGTGAGGAATGTGTGAACATACAAAGCAGGACTCATTTGTGACCTTTCTTCCAACCTCCCTTATGTCTCTATATCACATGTTATCTAATAGAACGTTGTGAATCACATTATCCTCTGCTCTATCAATAGGGCGCTGGGAGAGGGAATCAGGCATAGAGTGCTGGTCGAAGGTGTAAACAACTGTCTTTTGGATATTACTGATCCAGTCTGGAATCTGCAAAGCCTGTTCTTCCTTACTTTGGGTACACGATGTATATCCAACTGGCACTATCTCGCGACTCATTCTATATCTAACACGTCTTTTCCTTTGGCGGGGACGTTCAGGTGTACCTGTCATAGGGGGATTCAGGGTGAGTTCAGGTACCAAGTCCCTATCTGTGGGGTCTGCTTGGGGTGAGGAAGGTGTCGAGGTGGGTGGTGCATAGGTGTCATAGCTACTACTGGTGCTTATCCCAGTTTGCTTGTTACCAGGAAGTGTTTGGAACACGGGAAGCTCTGTGGCCGTGGCAAACTTAATATTGCTAATAGCTTCTCTCTCTCTCTCTGATCGCACTGCTAACCAGCGGAATGTTGCTACTGAAACTACAAACATAACAAATAATATTATTACAATTGTACATATCTTTTTCATTGAAAGCTTGACATGGAGGGTGGTTCTGTTGCTGCGTCTCAGTCCGTAGGCCATCATACGATCTCCACTTCCTTGATCTTGGATCGTTAGCTGGCACATGATGTCTTCTTTGCTGTCAATGTTCAGAACTTGGACGGTGACGGGTGGAACCTCAAAAAAAGTCCAATTACAAGTGTTCATTGAATTGAAGTTTCTCCACTTCCGGACTGCTTCATATACAAAGATGTGTGTCCCTAGGCGGAAGTTCATCAGAGATAGGACCCTTGTTCTTTGTCTTTGATATCTGAATGAAAAAGAACTTTGGAGCACGCATTAGTGCACATAAACGAACAACAATTTGTCGCTTACAATATCAGAAGAGGGCCCAGTGACTTGTTTTAAGTCTGGTGGAGAGAACAACCACATACATTGATCTGTCAGTGACAAGCCGGTGAGATGTGATGTGATGAACAGAGCTGGGAGTGTTCCTTAGTGTAAATAGAGGAATTAGAAAGGCAATGTAGCCATTACCTTCCAATTGGGCACTATGACCGCCACTGTCACTGCGAGTCACTGCGAATGGCATCCAGTAATCCTCAGTGACATATGACCTCACAAAGCAGGAATGTAGCTGCGGCCTTTGTGTCACAATGGACACATGGTCCGGCTACCACTACCATGACATGTCTGTATTTCTGGCATTTGTCAAGCATGTCAACATAGTCAATGGAACCTTGGGCCCTGGTATTGTTGAGGCAACTCTTTCTATAGCTGAATTAGGAAAATACTGTCAATACCATGAGGCATTAATGAACCAAGAGTTGTATATGCTCATGTGCATTGGGGATGGACCACTCTGTCTGCAAAGTGGCGGACATGATATCACTAGGAACATGTGTAGGAAGGTGTAACTGAGTGTGTGCTATTTGCAAAAACCTTCCTGTCCTTGTTTGTCTGAAAATTAAATAAACAAATAAAATCTTATTCCTGTGTACTCCCCTCTTCTTCCACAGCTCTTTTCCTTCAGGTGGGGCACTTCCCTGTATCTCTCTAAGGTGCAGCTGTGCAATGAAATCATAGTGCTGTGTATTATCAATGGTGTACAGGCATGATGGATCATCTTGCACTGTTGAGGGTGCATTCTGGGCAAGCAGAATGGGGGGGGCTCAATCATTTTGTGCTGGGGTAGAGATGGTGCATGTCTGGACCTTCTAGCTGCTGCTTGTGTTGAGTAATATGGTGGTGGCAATGCTATCTGCTGTACAATGTCTGGAGAATCTCAGTAGTCAGTCCGTATCGCTCTTACTACTGCAGCTCCTGTTCATCTCTTTTTTACGTCATTAATAGTAGAAAAACCATCAATGAAGTACAAGTCATATATACAACCACCTCTAAAGTCCGCACATTCTAGTCTGACAATGTTGTAACACTGAGCATTGCTTATTCCCTGCATTCGTCAATCTCATTGTTCGCTGCCAACTACAGGAAGCCTGTTTCCTGTTTGGCTCTACGCCCAGAATATACTGTTGGCCAGGAATGCTACTTTATGAACATGGCCCGAAAATAAAAAGGAAACTCTATTAATTTCTCTGCATTTTATAATATCTGAAAACATGTGTTGTCTCTATTTGCAACATGCAAAATATACGTGTTGTATTATAAAATAAAGATGGCTTATTTGTAATGCACATGTTCACTCAAAATGGTATATTGATGATGAACAGCAGATCTCTATTGTATTCCAACTCAATGTATTCTTTGAATCCACCTTAGAAGGATGAAATGCTCAATAGACGACCTAGCAGCACATGATCTCGTGACTCGTGATATTTATTTATCTGAAAAGAAATGTGATGCAACTAGTGTGCTTCCATTCCATCATTTTATCTCTGGCTGCTGCCTGTGTCAGCTGCTGCTGAATTTTGAACACGGGAATTTTGAAAATGCGAGTAAAATACTCATCATCAGCGAGCGATGGGACACTGAAGAGTGCAGTCTTCAGGCCAATGATCAAACAATACGACATAACTTGAGGATTTTTTTTTTAACAGACAACATTCTGGTCGGTGGTGTATCAGGAATGGAGAACGTTATTGTGCCGTTCTCATTGAAATATATTCTCATATTTATTTTGGTCATCAGATCACGTCCCAAGAGGTTTACTGGGGACTGTGGTGTGTAAAGTAGACGTTGTTGAATACTTTTACCTCCTATTTCTATTTGTACTGGCACTGTGAAAGGGACCCTTAATATCGCCCCAGAGAAATCTTGTGTGTTTGCGCTCTGGTTGGAGATGGGCAGTGCCCCCTCCTTGATACAGGAGAATGTGGCACCTGTGTCAACCAAAAAACTATACGTGTTGTTGTTAATCATGACAATCACATCTGGGTCCTCTCTAATGTTTGTGAGACATGACAAGAAGGGACACACTAGAGTTATCTGTGGGCTTTCCTAACTTGCCTGGTACTGCTGGATGGTGCCTTGTGAAACCGAATTAATGGGGGGCAGTACTGTAGCTCCCTGTGATACAGGAGCTTGAGTCTGGGGCACCATTTGGTACTTGGGCATGTGTTGCTGAGGTAGCTGTTGTTGTATGTGATCTTTTGTTACCTGTGCGTTACCTCCTAGTACTTTTAAGGCACCTTGTGAAGAATTAGTGACAGTAGTCACTTGACTCACTGGTGTAGCTAGCCTAACTGCATCAAAAGCCTTTATTTTCTTTAATTTTTGCTGTTCTAGTTTAGCAGCTGCGTTCTTAATAGCTAATTGCCTTGTTTGTGACATTAGAGATCCAATGTCTGAGACATCGGGAAACTTCCAGCGCAGTTCGTTCCATAGCGCTGATCTTATCTTATTGAAAGGATCACCATCTAAATTTGAATTAGTGGTGGAAAGCCTTGTGTCGATGCGTGAAAACATATCCTCTGCATCCTTTCCAATCAGGGATGTGAGCAGGCTTTTCATATCCCAAATAGCCAATGACACACCTGTAGTGTCATTTTCAAAGGCTTGTATCCACTTTCCCGCACCCTCTGTGAGGGGTGGGAGTTCTTTCTTCATTTTTTCACTGTCCGTTAGGGACCAAGTGACTGAGATAGGGAGGCCATTGACCTTTTCGGATGGCAGGGGCAGCTGGTGTGTTACCCCTGTGGGTCTTGTGTTATCATACCTGCGTGCGTATTTCTTCCAGACCCTTAGGCCTTGGCGCATGTAGGTGTAGTTCCAATCATCATCTCCTGCTTCCTGCAAGATACATTCTTCAGCAGTGGCCATTTGCTCTGGCTCAAAAGATCCTTCTCGGGGCCAGACATTCTCTTGAAATGCATTAGCCTTTGTCCAGTCTGCCAAGTTATCTGAGAATGGATTGACATAAAGGTCACTCCCTTCTCCAAGTATTACTATCTCATTTGGCGTCAGCAGACCACTGGTCAATTGCTGTCTTGGCCTGTAAAGGGCAATGTTGTTCAGTTCTCTAGATATTGCTGTGCGCAGGCGTGTTGCACCTGATACATCATATTCCTGTGGGATGATCTCAGGTCGCCCTTCGTTACCTAACATAGCAATACTTTCTATCTCTCTTCTTCTCTGCCTTCTCCTCTTTTCTGTCTGTTCGAACAATTTTGGCAGATCCAAATAGTCTTGCTCTGGCTGTGGTGTCACTGGTCTACGTGGTGTAACTACTGGAGGTGATGTCTGAGGTATAGGCGTAGGTGGTCGTGTCACCTGAGTGTTATAATTAATTATTGTAGACGGAGCTTGGGGCACACTTAAGTTGGCTGTGAGAGAAGCTGCTGTGTTGATCTGTGGTGGGGCTGCACTTTGTGCTTCCTGATGCAAGTCTACCCATGGCCCTTGCTGTGGCATGATAGTTGGGACCCCATCACTGTGTGGCCCTACCTCCTTCTCACCACTAGCTAATTCATTTGGTGCTTGTTGTTTCTTTTTACTAGATTGGACCAAGTCACTCATCAGCTCAGTCATGCTGTCCCCTATACTGGCTAGGTATAATGACAGTTGCTGGAGTGTTGCTGTATTACCTGTGGGGCTTCTTGAGTACTGTTTGTGTGACATGTCCCCTGCTTCTCTATCCATTCTTTGGCATAGGTCACTTTTTGCCCTCCTCTTGCTAATGTCTCCCTCAGTTGCTACCTCAGAGGGATACTGTTCACTGTCTCTTTTTACTTCATTTAACTGTAGCTGGAGTTCTCTCTCTCTGTTAGAACCTGTGTTAAGGGGCTGCCACTCATTCCAATATGTCTGTGTATCATGCTGATGGCTAGGGGATCGGAATGGGCCATAATGTCTTGTTCTTGTGATTTTATGGTCCTCAGTGAGGGATGTGGGTGCTGGGCGGTCAAGTCTGGGGAATGGCATGTGGGAGCTGTGCTGCGAACCACCAGAGGCCTCATCGCTCTCTTTGTTTTCTTCCTGCTGGGGGCTGGCGATAACGTGTCAATTTGACCTGGCATTCCTGATGCTGCTCCTTGCAGTACTGGGCTTTGGGAGCTTAGGGATAGCTGGCCTAATGTATTCTCTGGTCACTGTCTTGTGAATTATCTGAGATGTCTGGGGCTGAGGCATCGTCACGGCCTATGGCTGTCTGGACATTTGATAAGAGTCCTATGTCAGTCTTGATACCCTGTCCTGAATCAATGTCATCTGCGTCATAGGCTGGTGGATGTGCTGTGGGTGTGGACATTATTATTCTGTGTTATGTGTAAGCAGGGGTAAGAGTGTAACACCACCGGGTGTTATTGTCAGCCTTACCTGCTGCAAGGATGTTACGTCGATTCCTAGGGCTGATATTAGTGTCAAAATGACTGTACATGTCAGGTGTGAGACAGACTCAGGGGATGTTGCTGTACCTTCCGAAAGGGCAACAATACAGCAGTTCACTACGTGTACTGTGATCTGTAGTCTTGGGTTTTGTCTGGGCTGTCTCCTCATATCCTAGGGTTGTCTTTGGGCGGCGGGCAATCTGTGGCAGTGAAAGCAACAATACTAATCTCCTTTTAACATGCGGTTTTGTAAATATGCCCACATTTCTGGATAATGCGTCGTGGAAGGGTGTCTTTGTAGTAGTTCTGTGAGACTTGGTGATGGCTGCTGCTGCAGCTGGTCATGCAACTCGTGGGCGTAATGCTCACAGCCTAGTGGAGTGAGGGTATCCTGTGAATCTCCCTGCCCCTCCAGGCAGCTGGTGCTTGGAGGAGGCGGTGTGAGTGAACACTGGTTGGCGATATCAGGACTTTCGCTATTAATTACACTACCTACTGACTGAAGTATGAGTTGTGTGTTATCAGTGAGGGACGTATACGTTGGCACTGGGAGGCACAGTCTCACTAGATGCAATGTAGATGCCCTTATCTCGGTACCCTGTGTGAGTGGGATTCCCAATAAGTCCCACGCTCTAGATATTAAGGAAATTTGGCTTCTGTTAAATTTCCTATATGTTTGTGCGCTAACGTTCTGCACTGATATAATTTTATTGTCTAATATGTGTAGAACCACCTCAACTGGTTGTTGTCCGCTATAGCTCATCTGTACTTTTTTGGTTGTGTGTACATATATGTACCGGACATCTGGCTGATCTCCTGTCAGTTGTTTTCGGGAGTGGGGCAGTTTACCACAAGCTCATCACCTAATGCTTCTGTAATGACGGAATAAAATGCCTCTCTAATTTCTTCTTTTTCTGGGCCCTTGTAAATACCTTCTGGGGAATTGTCAGGGAATTCCAGGGCAGTAGGGTGGCTACCAAAACAAGCCTCAAGGACTTTGCTCTTCAATGGTTTGTGAGGCCACAATGATGTCACAATAGCAGGTATCTCTAGTCCCGGTAATGTCATAAAAATCTGCACGTGTATGGCGTGTGTAGTTTTGTATGTCCTATAGTTATGTATCCTGTTCATTTGTGTGGTATGTAGCTAAAAAAAAAAAAGAAACACTCCATGCTAATCTAAACGACACTCAGTCATCCAGAGAGCGCAGAGTACTTCTCTGTGTCCTCCCTCGTGAAGCCTGCAGTGCTCGTGGAGGGAGGGGGCTATCCTGAATGCCACGTGTGCACACAGGAGAGTAGCAGCATTAATAAACAATATATCTATGACAATTGTGGTGCTCAATATGCTGTATCTTTGCGGAAACTCTTAGTTTATCAGTGGCAGATCAACACATGGGGATACATAAAAATGCATTCTCCCTAGTTATTGAATCTCACTAACAACCCAGTCTTTAATTGATGTCCACAAAATATTTGCAGCAGTATTTCGCAGGCCCCTACCCAAAAATAATAGGATTGGTATGGGGCCAGTCAACATAAGAAAATGGCCATGAGGAAAAAAACAATAATATAAAAAGAATTACTCCTTTGAACCTGATAACAGGCTCTTTACTTAGACACTAAGCAACAACATACAATCTTAAAAGAGTACCTAATAATTAGCAGCCTTAGTACCTGTGTTTCCGAAAGAAAAAGCAATGTACAACAGCGCACGCAAAAAGAAATAAACACAGAGGGTACTTTTAACTGGCGAAAATACACTGGCTAAAATGATAAATGTTCCTGATCACACAGCAGGAATTTCCCTGGTCACACAGCAGGGACAAGCGGTGTCTGAAAATACCGTTAGCTACGCGGATCTTCAGATTAGCTTCTTCTCCGTAACCTTATAAGTACAGAGGAACTCCTAAAAAGACAGACATATGCTTTTGGAAGACGCCAGACGCACCTTCCCTTCCCTGATAACCTATTAGATTTAGTCAGAGGTTCTCCCTTTCCTTATATAGAGAGACACTTCAATCAAAATAAATAATGAAAGAACTGCCACATGCGTTCTATCCTTCCCTGTATTCTATATGCAACAGGGGCTTCTCTTAAAATAAATGCTAGGAAGGCGAATACCCCAACCTCCCTCTTCCCTGCGGGGCTATATACACAGGGGAACCTCTTAATATAAATGCTAGGATAAAAAGCTAAATGTAAAAATAAGCGTTACAAGACGACAGAAATTTCCTTCTTTGTAAGTACAGGAGGCGCAGCAATAACATGCAGCTAGCTATTTACAGAAAGAGAAACACGTAAATCATAGTAATGACGTAACTGTCAGGCTCAGTCTCCATTTAGCACACAATCCCTCCTCTGCGCAAGATCAAATGGCGAGGCCAACAGACAGGGAGCATGGAAAAAGAGGCAAAAGTACTGCTTGCGTCACGACACAACACACCTCTCCTTCCTCCGCACCCAAGAGAGAACAATAGCAGCGACGGGCAGTCAAACAATATGATGCTTACCCATGCGCTGTGTTCATCCCAATGGCCCGGGTGGAGAGTGGTGCAGAATCGCTTAACAGCTTCGTACTTCCTCTCCCTTAATCCAGATGCATCCTGTTTCAGTTAGTTTCTAGCCATCACGTCGAGGTCACCAAGATGTCAGAGGGAAAATTAATTGTGGGCAGGAGGTGTCAGGGGGCTTGGCGCAGCAGCTCAGAAGCCGTGCTGGGGAGACCGTGAGAGAGAACTAAGGGAAATGGCACACCTTAATTTGTAACCGGTGCTCCTGGAACGCTTGCTCTAAAAACAGGAAAAAATGGATATATGAGCCTTGGAGACTGTTTCTGAAAGTTTGTACAAGTTTTATTAGAAGACACAGCTTCTAGAAATATTCAATAATAGCGGTTTGATATGCACTGTGCTGTTTACAGCTGCTATGAGAGAGAGAATATGCTTTAAGTACACTTGTGAGCTTTGAGGCAGACTGCATAGAAAAAGGTTAAGCACATATGGGTACACTCACCACTGTATATAAAAGTCATATCCTGCAAGTACAAGTTAAACACCTCTAATGCAGTGAAGATAAAACAAGGTCAGAGAAAACATAGCATTTCAAATGGTGAAGTATTCCTTTGAATGCAATAAGGAAAAAAAACACTTCATACAGCAGAATATACAATAGAGCAGCAGAGCCTAGAGTCTACGTACAGGTAACAAGGGCTATCTCGAGTAACCCCTGGGAAAAACTCCTGTCCGACACTCAAGTGCAGACGCGGAGTAGTTCAACGATATTCTCGCGGACCACCCTTTTATAGTGACCAAACAATGAGACTACGTCATATCACGCCACCTCGTATCTTTCCATCGTCTCCTACGCCCCTGCCTGGTACCTTCCCATCATAAGTGTAGATGTAGCCCCCTTCTCGTAATTGTGTGTGGCACGTACGCCAGTCTAGGCTGAGTTCCTGGCATCTTGACTGGAGGTTTGTCATTAATTCATCATACACAACACAAATGTGTTATTATTACTTTGAAGGGTTCTATTCATGCGCTTATGTGCCAGTCTGTGATACCGATTTGCCACTTTGTCCTCATTTATCGGAATAGCCTCAGCTGTGGCGGGAACTTCCTCTTTCTCTGTTCACAGCTTTCAGGTGGGGGCCTGGGGTGTGTTGCAAGATTAATAAGGAACTTGAACTTTATCGTTCATGACCCTAGCACACAGTAGGTGGGGGCCCAATGAAGGGGTGCGAAGCCACGCAGACAAGTGGAGCTGGGTGAAGCTTGGTCAGACCTGCTTTCTGTTTCTGCTCAAAGCAGAAAGAAAATGGCAGTGCTCAGGCCAACGTAACTGAGGCCTATAACACTCAAGCAGCAGGGCCTACACAGGGGTTAATGCTGGCTAAGTGATAAGGGTGTGCTTGGATAACTATGTAGTAAAATTATCTCCCTCTGTCAAAGGACCACCCTCCCGTCCTATGGTTCCCATGCTCACAACTGTTTTTCTGTTAGGGTTCATTTGTTGACAGATTAAGCATCTCTGGCAAAAGGATTCTGCAATTATCCTGAATTTTGGGTTAAACCAAGTTTGTCTGAATAGCCTAATCATAGAATCTCTTCCAATATGTCCCTGACCATGATACATCCTGGCCATGTCAGCAATCATGCTATTTGGTAAAACTGGTCTGCCATCTTTATAAAGCCAAATCCCATCCTCTTCTCGCTGCCTACATTCTGCTTTTAACCATGAGTCTTTTTCCTCATCACTTGCTTCATCTTGTAAATCTTTAACCCCTTGCCATGTTTCAACTACAGATGTTAGCATAAATGAACTCAAAACATGTTCATTATCTTTTTCTCGATTGATTGCAAAATTGTTTCTCGCACAGTATTTTGCAATTTCATCTGCATAGGCATTTCCTTTGGTGATATAATCTCCACCTTTTTTATGAGCTGCACATTTCACGACAGCAATTTTCTTTGGTAATTGAATGCCATCAATTAATTTTTTGATAAAATTTGCATTTCTAATTGGAGTTCCCACAGAAGTTAAATAACCTCTTTGAGACCAGAGCTGACCATAATCATGGACAACTCCATATCCATACTGACTATCAGTCACTATGGTGATTTTTAATCATTTTGCTCTTTCACAGGCACGAATCAAAGCAATCAATTCTGCTACTTGAGCTGAACGAATTCCTTCGAGACATGATGCTTCAATTACAGTAGCAACTGTGCAGACTGAATATGCTGCTCTCAGAAAACCCTCATCTGTTCTCAGACAAGAACCATCAACAAAGTAAACGAAATCTGACTCAGGCAAAGGAACATCTTTAATGTCCTGCCTAGGCTTGGTGCAATATTCTAAAACATCCAAGCATTCATGGTCAATGTCGTTTTCATTTCTGATTTCTGTCACAGTACCATCTGGCAATAATGTGGAAGGATTTAAATTCTCACACCTTGCTATCAAGACATTATCTGATCCCAGAATAACTTTCTCGTATTTGGTAAGTCTATTACTTGTTAAGTGCTGCGTTTTACTTCTGGTAAGAAGAATTTCAACAGAATGGGGTACATAAACTTTTACAGGAAACCCCATTATGATTCCCTCACTTAGCTCAAGACTCACACTTGTTGCAGCTACTGCTTTCAAACAGCCTGGTAATGCTTTTGCAACAGGGTCAAGAACTGCTGAGAAGTATGCTATTGGTTTTCTCAGTTTTCCATGTCTCTGAATAAGGACTGATAATGCACATCCTTCTCTTTCACTGCAGTACAGCTCAAAACCTTTCTCATAATCTGGCATACCTAGAGCAGGTGCTTCACATAAACTTCTTTTTAATTTTTCAAAAGCTTCCATCTCAATTTCTGTCAGAATAATTGGATCTTTTATATCTGATTTTGTTAATCTCTGCAATGGTTTTGCAATTACTGAAAATCCACTAATCCATTGACGACAATAGCAAACAATCCCTAGAAACATTCTGACCTGTCTCTGTGTTTTTGGAGGTTGCATTCCCTCAATCATTTTTATTCTCTCAATTGTCACTTGTCTGATTCCTTTTGCAATCCTGTGACCAAGATATTTCACTTCTTGTTTGCAAAACTGTAATTTTGCAGGAGACACTTTATGTCCCTCATCTGCTAGGTGATTCAAAAGAGTGATTGTATCTGTAACACAGTTATCTCGTGTTTTTGCTGCTACAAGCAGGTCATCTATGTATTGAACCAATGTCGATTTTCCAGGTAAATTTAAATTCTCCAAAGATTTCTTTAGCAACTGATTAAAGATAGATGGACTCTCTGTATACCCTTGAGGGATACGACACCATGCTAATATGCGATCCTGGAACCGAAATACAAAAATTTGCTGGCTATCTGGATGCAATGGAACAGTAAAGAATGCATTGCAAAGATCAATGACCGTGTACCATTCTGCATCATGCGGAATTTGGTAAAGAATCACTGCTGGATTTGGAACAATTATTTGATTAACCTTTCTCAGGTCTTGAACTATCCTGTACGTTCCGTTTGGCTTTTTGATCCCCATGATCGGTGAATTACAAGGACCACTTTCAATTTCTTTCAGCACACCTTGTTTAATGAATTTGTCAATTACTGGGATGACACCTTCAATTGTTTCTGCTTTCATTTTATACTGAGGAATGTTTGGAAAATCTGTTCCTTGTTTCACTGTAATTTTAACTGGATCAACATTTTTCATTAAGCCCATTTCATTTCCTGTCAAATCCCAAATTTCAGCTTTCACTGTCTCTTTTAATTCTTCTGGGAGATTATCTTTGTTAAATACACGAAACAATTTACTTTCTTCTGCTTCAACCATTAACATTGTTAATCTGTAAAGCCCATCTTCTTCAAGGGTTTGAAGATCAATACCCTCCGGTGAGCAATATATTTTGCAGTTCATTTTGCAGAGTATGTCCCTTCCCAACAGGTTTACAGGACTGCTGTTACAAACTACAAATCTGTGTTTGTCTTTGAATTTTCCAATTTCAATCTTTACAGGCTCAGTTAAATCTGTTTTAATTTGTTGATTAGCTACACCAACTACTTGGATGCTTTCCCCAGAGAGAGGCAGGTTTTCTATTTCCACTGATCTAACAGTAGAACGGGTAGCACCAGTGTCCACAAGAAAAGTGATTTCTACATCATTCACCTTACCATTTATATATTGACCTGACTGATCTACCTCAAGAGTGGCTCCAAGCACACACTCTTCCCCCTTTCTCAGGCACAGTCACTCTCATTAGTGGTTATTTGTTTAGACCACTACGCACTTTTTATTTTTGGGATTGAAGAAAAACATATTAAAATTCCTTTTTTCTTCTCTACCCAATTTTATTGTTATTCACATTCACGCATTCTCACCCTTTGTTTCACTTTTAGAGCACTGCTTTCAGTCATCCTCGTACACACGATCTGAATTTATATCACTGGGTCCCACATGTAGGTCTAGGCTTTGACATCTGCCAGTCCGCAGTGGGTACACTACTCTACCTTCAGGTGTGAAGGATCCCAGATGATGAAGGGTGGATCCGAGTGGTGACTGATGGGAATCTTTTCACAGGAAAGGAAGACCCTAAGCGTGACTTTAGGAGCACACATTATTAGTTTGACTTCTCCTTTACATAGTATTTAGCTTAGTTTGCATATGAGTTGACCTCTTGCTATTCTTTGTTGGTTTAACAGGCATAAGTAATCCTCAGAATCACTTCCTCCATTTTCTGTCATCAAAAATTGTTGAGAAACATTTGGCACATTCACTCTTTGCGGTCTGATTACCTGATCACCTCCACAGAATCCTGATTCCGAATTGTATCTCTGCACATTCACACAGTTTGGTAGTGGAGGCTGTGGAATCTGACTCTGCTGATTCACTACCTGTCGCTGTAGCTGTTGCTGCAGATTCAGCTCATTTAACTGTCGCTGTAGCTGTTGCTGCAGATTTACATCATTCTGCATCTGTGGATTCAATGATGCATTTTTTAAATTTCTGGGCGGATTTTTACATTTGCGCTTCCAGTGTCCAATTTCGCCGCAATTAAAACAAGGGAGCTTTTGTTTCAACTCCTCAATATTAACATTGAATTTCGGTTTATTAAAATTTCCCCTAAATTTACCTTGACTCTGATTCTGATTAACATTAACATTTTTATTCTCTAAATTTGCAATTTGCTGTTCAGCTACCTCCACCTGTGCCCACATTGCCTTTTCTTTTAGCTTCTTTTGCTTGGCCTCTATCTCGTCACTACAGTATTTAGCCTTTCTCAGAATATCATCAACTGAGAGTGATTGCCAGCCGACAATTCCATTTCTAATCATCTCTCCAATTTCAGGTCTCAAGCCATAAACAAATCTGTATATGAAGTGGCTCATGTCCTTTTCACTTAATTTTTCATAGCCACTGGACTGTTTAAATACCAACAGTAACCTTTCATAGAATGAATGTACTGACTCTTTTGACTCTTGATTTGTTCTGTCAATTTTAACCCAATCCACTTCTTTTGGGGGAATCTTATTTTTCAACAAATAAATTACCTTATCATACAGACCCATAACTTCTGATGATGGAGCAACTGTTACTTCATCTCGAGCAGGTTCTACCTTTGGCCAACTTACAGAAATTTTACATTCTGTCCAAAGATCTGACAGAACAACAATGTCAAAGAATCCATCAAGATCAATCCATAAAACTTTTGAGACTTTTATAAATCTATCCACCTGTCGATACCATTCCACAGGCTTTTCTCTGAGTCGAGGAAAATCATTTGTAAATAACAAAATGTCCTGTCTTGACCAAGGAACATGCACATATCCACCTCCTGCTATTTCTCTCATTGGATACTGATTTGCCACCATGCCTCTTTCTCTCCTTTCTTCCTCTCTTTTCTTTGTCCATTTTACTCTCCACTTGCTTAAATCTCCCAATCTTTTTATATATACAATCAAATCTTTTATATGCAAAATTCTTCCTATTGTATTCAGGCTCTCAATGTCTTTTTCAGTAAAATCTAATCTGCAGTGTTTTCCAACATTCTTCTGTTTGCTCAACTCAATTTCTAATTCAGTAGCTAATTCTTCCAACTGCTCATATTTATTTTTTGTTTTCCATTGTACACTTTTACAAATAAATAATAATTCATCATCTTGATAATGCTTTAAATTATCAGGTCCAATCGTGCCAATAATTAATTCCTCTAAATCTGCTTTTAATCTAGCAACATCAAGTTTTGGGGTTAAATCTGTTTTTTCAACACTCTTTTCTGGAGTTTCAGTATCTGATTCTGCTCCAACTGGAGTTCTACATGATGCATTTTGATTATAAGTTACATCAGGTATTGTTTTCTCTCGATGTATTTCAGTTAAACCTGAGTAAAATTTTTTAGCCACTTTCTGAATTTCTGCATTTAATGGAATAGTTAAAGCTGAATGTCCCATTTCTCTTTGACCAAAAACTGGGTGAACTGGACCAATCGTTATTGGAACCGTTACTGCTTCCATACTTTTAGTTAACTGCTGTACTAATTCTTCTTTCGGTCGGAAATATTCTGAAGTATCTGGTATTTCCTTACTTTTTTCTAATCTTATTATATTTCTAGAAGTTTCATTTCTTAAAACTGGGGTTTCAGGGAAATTTCTATTTTCACCATATACACTAGAATTAGTTCTCGTTTCTACTCTTTCAGGAGTTTGCGTATTATTCGGGTTAAATCTGGGTGATTCTTCATTAAGTGGTGGTGCACTTGGAGTGGTTTGTGTAGAAACCATCGGGGTAGACCATGAACAGGCTGGTTTTAAAGGAGTCTATTTCCTATTTGTAAGATATATCTCTTCTAAAACTGGATCTTCCAATTCACTTTCTTCAATATTATTTTTCTTTTGAGTATTCTTTTGACCTAGTATTTCAGTAACCATTACTCTTACTGGATAGAGACCATCACACATATCTGCTTGTCTCCATCGGCGCATTCTATCTTCATGAGTTTCTCTATTAATGTTCAACTTTGGGGCTCTTATTATACCACTATTTTCTCGTGCAAATTCAAACATCTCATCTTCCCATTCAACTAAAGCCTCAAATTGAGTAGGTCTAGGCTTTGGCACAAGAGCCATCATTTTTTCTCTTAAATTTTTCAAAACCCTCATATTAAATGATCCATCTTCCGGCCATGCTAGAACACCATCATTTTTGGTATAATCCATCCAATTATCGAACCAAAGGCAAGTATGATAACCATATTCATCTTCCATATATGCTGCAGGTGTTTTGTACTTATGAAGTAATTTTCCACCTCGCGTTTCGATTTTCTTATCAGCCATGTAAGCTTCTTCTCCTCTTTTTTGTATTAATCAAATCCGCTTAATTCCAAATGATCGTAAACGTTTCCTGGTTGTTCCGCAAAATCAGCCAATCCGTGCGCGAAACTCACCAGCAAACCAATCAGGTTAAACTACGTCACCACCTTGCTCAACCAATAGAATTGTCGCTTTCAGGATGAGCCAATCAGCTAATAGCTCGTCTGAATCACGTGAGCCAATCAGCGCGCTAGCTGTGACGTATGTTAGTCAATCACAGCGCGGACCCTGTGACGTACACTGCCGCTGCAGCTTCTCGTTTCTCACTCCTAGCGCTCACCCCTCCTTCACAAAATATTTTCACAGCGCCATTTTAAGAAAACTTTTTCAATGAATTTCAATTAATAACAACAGAAAAATAAACCATTTGTCTGTTTCACTAAATAAAGTGATAGTTTATACAATCATTCAAGTATTCTTTGCGTGGAATAGACGACGCTATTCTCACAGAATATTCAATCATTAATAAAGTATCGCTACTCTACCCTTCAAACAGGTAATAACGAACTCTTTTCCCTCTGAATGCACATAAAGTAACATTTCAAAGTTTGACTCGAACGAAATTACAAAATGATTTACGCACTTTCAAACGGAAAATTTTTCTATTCATACATACATGAAATCTTGGTAGGACCTTAACCAACCATAGAAATCCACATTTGCCAGTAAAATAAACGACGTTACCTTACCCTTCACACAAGCTCAGATAAATTCTATTACTCTTTTCGCAGTGAGTTTTAAAACAGGCTCCTAGTCCCTATACTCGAAAGCTACAATTTCATAGACAATCCTCACTATACATTCTACCTAACATACCTAAAATCCCTAAACTCGTGTTGTACGTCCACAACACTAGTGATATATGACAATACCACTATTTTGAAACAGAACAAATGCACTGTGCAACTTTATTTGTCACACTATTCTTGTACCGGTACAACTAGGAATTTTCACACTGCTGGAAACAACCTTTCGACTACATGTAACAAGTAAACAAACTCGACATATATTAAACATTGATCCTATGTAATTACCATGTAGCATGTCAGTTACCATAGTAACCGTAACTCTGCTACCAGAGAATTGATCCAGCGCCCCTATAGAAATTCTGTCTCAGCAACGCTACTCAACACCAGATACTCACCATTAATCGTGATCACTCATAAGGCACATTAACCAACAAGACAGATTTTGGGCAACTGAATCATGTGACCTAATTAATCAGAACCTATTCACAAACTGTTTACACATTTATATGCAATGACCATGATAATACGCATTAAACGTTTTAATTAAGTCACTAAGGTGAATGGATCAACTAATGGTAACAAGACTTCAAGGCCAGCTTGTTGTTTTAGAATCTTATTTATTAGCTTTATTCATGTAACTGCATTTTATGAATCTCTTTATTAGCAATTTGTGCAGCTTTTATTTAAGGAATAGCACATTAGACTGTCAATTCAAAGTAAAATCAAATAACATGATTAAAGTAAATAAACAGTTTCCATCACCTAAGTTCCCTGTCTTAAACTCACTTTACCTAAAGAAATAGTTAATAACCCTATTGATCCTTACATGCTCCAAAAAGTCCTTCAGCACAGCACGCCATACAGGATTCGGAAAGCGAGAAGCGCCCTCCTACCCAAAGGGGCACTTTTTATACCTTTTTCCCTAGCTAATCTAACTAAAAAGAATACTTTTTCCCTGCCATCCAAAGTCCTGATTGGTTGACAGATGTCAGTGCACACATGGGGGTCGATTCCGATTCGGGAAAAACCGCTCCGAATAGTCGTTCGGAGCGTTTTTCCCGTACGAATTGTACCCTGCAACGTCCCCCATACGTACGACGAAGTACGATTCGTACCAGGAGCCGTACTCCGTACGAGTCATACAAGACACCGTACGACTCTAATCTCCGTACGATTCTCCCTTGGAACCCGCTGTACGCAACATCTGTACGGTTCGCGGCTGGTTTTTACGACCCAGCAAGTACGATACGTGTCGGGTACGCACCGTACGACCCTTTTTCTAAGGGAACTGAAAACAGCCGTAAAAGCAGAGTTCGCGCCAAAACAGGTACGGAACGGCCCCCCGGGTACGGTGCATACCCCCCATGATCGCAGGGGTATGCACTGTATCCCTGCAATCATGGAGTGTACGCGCCGTACCCCCATTGTACGATCGGTGTATGAGCCGTACCCCCATTGTACGATCGGTGTACGAGCCGTACCCCATGTACGATCGGTGTACGAGCCGTACCCCATGTACGATCGGTGTACGGCTCGTACACCGATCGTACAATGGGGGTATGGCTCGTACACCAATCGTACAATGAGGGTACGGCTTGTACACCAATCGTACAATGGGGGTACGGCTCGTACACCCCATGATCGCAGGGGTACGGTGCGTACCCCTGCGATCATGGGGTGTAAGGACCGTACGGTGTGTATGTGTTTGTGTGCTTTTCCGTACGACTCGCCCTTACCTGACGTGGACCGTACGAATCGCGTCCTCATACCCCGGTCCGGATCGTACTCGTCGGGTCGTACGGCATGTGTACGAGTCGTACAGTTCACGGTTTCAGCCTTGCAATACGTACGGATCGCGACGATTCGGACGGATTCACGGAATACGGATCGTACTTCGCGACTCGGACGGACGGGTACGATTCGTACGGAGAGGGCTCCGGATACAAATCGTACGGACGTTTTTTTTCCCGAATCCGAATCGACCCCATGGTGTCATCATCTTTTCGAAGCCTAGTTCCGACTTTTCTATGAGTCTTTTGTCTCTTATTCACAAGACACGCAGCTTCCCCAAAGAGAAACATTTTTGTAAATGACAGTACGTGACTTTCTTAGCTTGGCAATCTCTGCCGGTTTCCGACCTTGGTTTAGCTTTGTCCTTCCATGAGCTTGATTAACACTTTCTTCAATTGAGCTTGCAAAATAATGCTTAACGGGATAAAACTTTCCACGCAGGGCTTTTGCTCTCTCTGGACAGGACTCGTCAACACCATTTTAGCATTGCTAGGCCTCAGGCCCTAGGCCTCTCTCATGGAGAACTAGTATTCAAACAAACACAAAAGAATAATTAATGCAAGAATTAGAATTAATTCTGTTACCCACCCACCTTTGCTAATTATTAACCCATTAATCTATGTTACCTAGCTGAAGCAAATAAAGCAACAAACAGAATTGTGCAACATAAAGACGAAAAGACATTACATGAGCACGCAAAATAAGCACATGCCATTAATAAATCATCCGCATTTAATACTGACAAAGACAATAGACAAGGTTAATTCATTATTTTTCACGTACATGCAGATGCAACATAAAGCACATATATGAGCACATGTATTAGTCCCTTATGTAATGAATGCATTTTAATCTAGTTTGATTAATAAAATTCACTCCAATCTTATTAGTACAATTATTTAATTATGGAAGTTTAACTTTGCGAGTCGAAATAAAATATATTTCTGAATCTCGCTCCTTCACAGTCGGTCTCTGTGGCGTGCTCTCAGATAGTGAGACAAAGGGAAGATAGGTGTTGGCGGGATGGGCCACTCTGACTTAACGTGGGGGAGGAGCTGTCACTGACCAAACTTGCACATCGCAAAGCTCCTGCCTGAACACACTCACAAAGAGGTTGTCACTAGTCTTTTGTGTACCTAGACAAGCTAGGGCCAAGGCAGAGAGGTTAGGGGATACCTGACACCTCAGATGGATGGAAGCCTTTGGAAAAATCTCCAACTTCAAAGGGGGCAGCAGGTGGAAATACAGAACCCAACTCTTCAGTACCCATCTCGACCTGTGGAAGTCTCAGAAAAAGGACTGCTGTGCTGCTTTGCTGTAAGAAGGACTGCAACTCTGCTGCCCTGCTCTGCTGCTCTGCTGCCCTGCTGCCCTCCTGTCTTAGTGAGAAGGACTGGGCATACATCTTGAATCCTGGACCATCAGAGTAACTTCTATTGGTAGTTGACTGACTTCCTGGCCAGACCCTCAGGTACAGAAGGCTCTAACCACCTTGAACCCAGCACCTGGACATTGCCAGCTGTAAGTCCTATTCTCACAAGTGGTGACACCCCAGTCTTGATCCCATCGAAGGCGGACGGAAGGTGCTCTACCAGTCCAACAGTGCTCCCTGCAGAATCGATGCAGCATGACACATCACCTTCCAAAACTTCACAACAGCTGCTGTGGGATCATCCTAGGAGCAGGACTTCGCATTGCAGCCTGCTGCTTCCTTGGGCCCAACACTGCGCAATGCATCTTCGATGCAGGTCTTCGCATCACAAAACCCTTGACGACAGCATCCTTGATGATGACGCAGGACCTTGTATTACAGACTTGTAGCTTCCAAGAATCGCCACTGTGCAACACATCTCCACTCAAGGACCTCACATTACCTCAGCTGCACGACGCATCCTCAATGCGGAATCTTGCAATGCTCCGCAACCAGGATTTAGGTACTCTTGTTATGTTCCCCAACCCACAGACTAGTGCCTGTATCTCAGATGAAGACCTTGTCGACCTTCGGATGAGGAGTGGGTGTTATATTCCCCAACCTAGGCCTAAGTAGCAAAGCAATGTTTCACCTACATTTGTTCTACCTTGCTCTACATACCGGTTCTTGCACTGACCTTTTACCCAGTTATGTGCTAAATAAAAGTCAATTGGTTTCCTCTAAACGAGCCTCATTTGGTATGTATGAGGATTCTTAGTAAAATCCCCTGCACATGACGTACATACCAGGATTAACATACTTTGTATAAAAGTCATGGTCATCTTTATCCTAGGGTGACAGAACTACTTTGCATAATTGCAAGTATTGATTTAGGCTCAATTACATAATCATACTCACAACAAATCAATTGAGGCAGGAACACAGAGGCTATCTTTGTGGTATAAAAGAACTGTACCTTTACTAGGTAACTAGAGCATACGCTTCCATGCTGGCACAAGACACTGAGGTCCCTGCATCCTGATACTTCAACACGCAAAGGTTTGACATCCCTTGCGGTGTCCACCTCGAGACCAAGATAGGGTCCTTCATTCTCTCCTGTCAGATGATGGGATTGGTCCTTTGCTAAGGGATTCTTGGCTTTACACCCACATACATGCTAGGTACACTTAGGTACATTTAGGTAGGGTCCGCATCGGAGGAGTACGCTTGATTACTGTCATGTTTATATGCCTGCATATATTCACTGTTTTCACTCCGTGGTAGGTTTTTACCTTCTATTTACTCTGTTGGGGCTTGTAATCGCTTACATTCGCTTCTGGCTATTGATTGTAGCAGCAAACATGTTTCATACTAGAATGACTCTGGTTCAATAAATGCTTATTAAAAACGTCTCCAACATTTATTCTGTGTCTCTCTGAGACTAAGAGGCGGATTAGGATTGCGGGCAGACTTTAGTCTACCCGCCACCTTAGCGGTGCTGGGACCGCCCGCCAGTGTTGTGGCGGTCCGGCACCTGCAATTAGGATGCCACCGCCACGGTGGCGTTGGCATCCTCCATTCCCAGCATTGTGGCGGGTGGTGCTCACAGCACCGCCCGACACAATGCTGGGAATGCACTGTATACATTGTCATGCACAAGGTGACAGGCACAGTGAGGTGCCTGCCACCATGTCCATGACAATGCAGGGGATACCATAGGTACCCCCATGTGCACCCCCCACTACCCCATTACCCTGGGGGCCCACAGCGGGCCCCGAAAGCAGACTCCACATGGCTTTCCATGGCGAGGTCTCCGCCATGGAAAGCCATGCTCTGCTGCCCATGCTAATATGGATGGCGGTGTCTAGCAGACACCGCCACCATAGATAGCCCCTTTTCCGCTCTGTCGACTGGTCGACCAGCGGAAAACCAGCGGACAGTCTTTCCATCCGCCGAGGTCCCCCTGCCATACTAATATGGCGGGGGGAAATGGGTGGCTGGCGGGGAAGGATGTGGGGCGGATCCCCATGCGGGCGGCGGTGATCCGCCCTGCATCCTAATCGACCCAGTGAGCACGATTGACTGAGTAAAAAGTGCTGTACTGTTGCTACAATCCCTGAAGGGTCAGGGGTTGTCATGTTCAATGGTTGCCAGAAACTATTCACTGCTTGGTAATGTTAGGGGGCTTATGGAGGCACTGTGAGATAGCAGGTCTATAGGCTATCCAGTGGGGGTGTCTGGAATCAGTGTAAACACCAATCACTCAGTTTATGTTGTCGATCAAACACGCAGATCTCATCTATTTTTAGGAACTGTACAACACTCTTTTTCAGTGGGCCTAACTTGATCCCTGTAGCTGACCCACACTCCAAAATGGTCAGCCTTAACTTGTGAATTTGTTCTGGTCTGTTGCAACCAGATAAATACAGGTGTGCATTTAGGCTCTGAAATGTTTTAAATTGCATACTTTTGGTTCTACTGATTGGACTTTTGTCATTTTCATCTTAAATTATTTATTAATTCCCTTTATTGTTTCAAATTGGTGTCATACTTTTCTTGTGGTGTGTTTTAATTACCCTAACAAGGATTGTGGTTGCTGCTTGAATAGGGTCTCCCACCCCAATCGGGAACCCAGGGGCATATTATCAAGGGGGTTTATCTCCGCTTTTTTGGCTTTAAAAGCCAAGAAAGCGGAGATAAAATTATCTCCCTATTACCTAGCTGTCGCTAACACCAGTTAGCGACAGCTAATAGGAGATAGTGACCATCTTGGGCCCCGCTTTGCATGTCAGTGATATTTATCACTAATGACATGCAAAGTGGGCGTGCCAAGATGTTAGCGACTGGAAACAGTCGCTAACATCGCTATCTCCTATTACCGCCTTATGGAGATATTCGCGCTAAGCGCAAATATCTCCAAAAACTAACACCTGCCCTGAGCAGTTCTTAGCCATGTTATCCAATGGGAGGTGGATAACATGGCTAAGAGCATTAGCTCGGTAATGCATGAATATCGCTGACTTTTCAGCGATATTCATGCATTGCGGCCGTTTTTTATCGCATTTGCGATAAACCTTGATAATAGCAAGGTTTATCTGCGATAATTTCTGACGATGCTTAGCGTTAAAAAATTCGTTGCTAAGCATCGTTAGCGATAAATATCGCTTAACGTTGGTAATATGCCCCCCAATTCTTTACAAGCATCTATTCTCTTTTTCCAATCAAAGCAAGGAATGGTTTTGGGAATATAAATAACAACATCAAAATCTTTGCCACTTTAAATTGTAATCAATTATTAAATATAATTTAATATGTGCTCTATATACAAACCAATGGGTCAAATCTAGTAAATTAAATTGATTTGATGGGATTAGAATTCTCCTAATAAGTATTTAACTTGATGTGAGAACAGCAGATAAAATGTCTTGATGATTTTGTACTTGAATGAGTTACCGCTCAATGAAAACACAAATATTCCTTGAGAGAAAGTGACTGTCAGCCAGTACACCATTGACAATAGTGATGAACAACTAAACAAGATGAGTCGGGCAGAGATGGAGTAGAGGCACTCACATCCCATTGAGCAGATAATGCAAAGGCTATGGCTTTCTCAGCTAGATGGCTCCCTCTGGAAGTTTCTGTTGTTTTTTGGAGTTGACAGGCGTGTTCTTCTGAAGTTGGGACCATCCAGGAGTTGCATATCTCTCCTGAGTCTGGTACCCATGGCCTAACCTCAACTCAAAACCTTGTCCATATAAAACTGAAGGAGCCGGATGAACATGATCTCGATTTGGCTTCAGAATCTCGAGTTGATGGTACTTTTTCTCAGAATGAAAGCATAGAGGGGAAATAAAATGTTAGTAATGTCAATAAATCCAATTACAGTTCTCCTGGGCCATTAAGAATTACAGACTAACAATTAAGGTTAGTTAATTTATTACAAAGTCAAAATCAACTGGATATATAGACACCTAAAGACAAGGGTGTAGAACTACATTGGGACTAATACAAAGATGAATCTCCGAATAAAGTTGAGGCGATGCAGCATACACAAGACGAATAATTCAAGTATCCAGGATACAAGAGTCTATATTTCCCTGCATCGTGGGTTCATGGAAATAAAGCATTAATCTGTCCCTACGCAAGCCCTAAAGTGAGATCCCTAGTTAAGCATTTTGCAGGCAGGATCAGGTAAGGTGTCAGTGTGTGGAGTCTTCCTTACAAGTCTGTCCATGTCTATTGGGTCAAGTAGCATGAAGCTACAGAGACAGAACTCGTTCTAAGATGCTCTCTCTCCAAAGGGCAAAGAAGGAGTGGGCTCTTTCCCTACCTACAATATTCCCAAATATTGTTGGTCATATCCGAAGATGCTTTTCGGTTCATGCCATTCAATCAGGTCACATTCTCATAGGGATTTCTCCATGGTCGTTGATTCAGCATAATGATCTTGACCTTGATTTCTAGACCTTCTCTGGTGAGAAAGTACAACAGTTCTCATTATCAATAATAGCTTCCAATGTATCCTGTTCTCTCCTTGCCTAGCTCCTAAAACATAGACATTATTTTAGCTAACAAGCGTGCTTCTTCAACCTGCAACACAAACGTGAGAAAGAACAGAATCTAACTTGTACACAGAATTCAACCATTATTTTCTAACGCAAGAGCTTCCAGGGAAATGCATTTCAGGCCTACAATGTTCAGCTAACATAAGAAAAATTAGCATCAGCTTTACGAAGTTACAAAGGAATTAAACATATTAAGTTAATATTTTCATCTATGTATAAAATGACACAATTATTAAACACATCCAAAAATAAAACCTTTAGTCAGCTGCACAACACAAGTGCTATATTAGATTTTTCATACATTAAAATGATGGTAAACAACAAACACAACAGAGCAAGCAGGAAAATGGATCACTCAGTAGAAATTACCCTCAAGGTGCTAATAGAAGCTAAGAATGAGAACACACAGGCAGAAACAGTTATAGCAAATTTGGGCAGTGCGTGGAATGTAGTAACAAGCAAAATATACAAAGGAGTTTAAAATAATACACAGAGGTAAGGGTGATATTATTTTTTGTACTATATATGTTGGGCTGGCAGGCAGTGGATTTATAGAGCAATGTTGCAGAAGGCTGGCATTCGTACACTGCAGGTTATCAGCAAAATGTTATGTGAAACCCTTCAGTTTTCCACCTAAGATGAGGAAAGTGCACCTGAGTCTTTATAAGGGAGATGTCAATGCACTGAAACATGTTTGTGTACCTCAAACCAACCTTGTGCATCTAATGAATACTGGAATCCAATGCAAGCACCCTGAACTAATATTATGTTTGTACATCAACTATGTCCAGAGACAGGATGAAAAATACTCATGAAAATCTGAACTTCAATAACCTGGGGTCCACCCATGCCTAATGACTGAGGTCATGCTAAGAATTGATGGAAAGCACAGCTGAGAGAGCTCCTATGAAAACTTTACTCAAGTTCACAATGGGAAAAGTTACAAGTAGAATATAAGAGTGAGAAAATAAAATGAACAAGCATACTGTAATGGAGCCCAAAACAGATGACCATATTGAGCAAACATGTGCAGTAGACCGGGAAACCAGAGGAGGTAGAGGTGGTAACAAATACTAGAAATGTAATGACAGCAGTTCATGATTCATGAGCTGAACAATAAATAGTTATGATTCATTTTGAAGTAAGCTTTATTGGAACTAAGTTACAGAAATTCACTGAAAGACAAGGAGCCACAGAAGTCACAGCGAAAATAGTGGTTGATAAGTGTAGCGGGACGAGGCCGCGTGCTGTAGGAGACTGCGCTGCAGGAGACTGGTGGGCTCCTGGTTCTGACCCGGTACGACCTCCTTCCTTACAGACAGAACCATGGGGAACGGAGTCCGAGGATCATGACGATGAAGAACGCGGCTCCTTTAAGTGGATCTACAAGGAGGAGGAGGATCCGCCCAGAGGACACGTCAGCAGGACCGGATTGGCCAAAAGACAGGAAGCGATGTGGATGGCGTGTGACGTCACCCCTGAAGTGCCGGAGAGGAGTGAAGACAGAGAACCAGAGACCGGAGACGGGAGAATCGAAGGAAGAAGCGGAGAACCCAAAGAACAGCTGGGAGCAAGCGGAGGAGCGGCCGAGGGAATGCCAGGAGGCCAACGACCCTGCGAGTCGCCGTGCCACTCTCCCGGGGGAGGAGCGTGGCTTGCCCAGGTACGTCAGCGTATGGCGGCTTGGGTGGGGAGCAAGCGTGTAACATAGTGTAAAAAGCCCCCGTTTGAGATCCTGCGTCTCCCCCCCCTCTTGTGTCCGTTTACCCCGCGTTTATCCTCACCGTCTGTTTCCTCCCCTCACCCCAGCACTGAAGTGTGCTAGAGTTGTGTGATCACTGGTGGTTTGCTCTCCCAACTCACTACACCTGGGTCCCCCGGTGCATGCATTCCCCGCGGACATTGGAACTAACGGCCCCTTTCTGTTGGTCTCCCTTTTCCCTGGGTTACCGGAGCCAAGACGACGACCAAACACCACAACCGTGACCAGACCTCGAAGGGGCGGCAACACCCAGCCTAAGAGGAAGAACACCCGAACGTCACAACGGAACCCAGTCAGTTCGCGAGGGAGAGACTTACGTTCAGAACAAGGAGAACTCTCATGTTAAAAACCCAACGTGGAATACCAATAAAGCCCTCGTTAACCCCAAGAAGTAGTGTCCTGCCGGTTCCTACCCCACCAACCGATACCGCCCCAACCCCTGGTATACAGGGCCAGTCCACAATAAGGTTAAAGTCCTAAAAACAGGAGGAATTGGATAGAATGTGCCAACATGTGGATGACGAAGAGGGACAATCGAACCACTGTAACTTAAGCGTCCTTAGCATTCAGGAAGGGATTGAAGGGCATAGTGCCAGATTGTTTCTTAAAGAGTGGATCCACAGCTTGTTGAAGATCAGAGTACTCTCCAAATTCATTTCACTACAATGCACACACAGCATTGATGCCACTCCCTTCATGTCATCCCGTTGTATGTATCAAGGTATCATTGTAAAGTTGTTGAACTTACGAGACACACATGAGATCATTGCAGATAGGAAGGTGAAAGGAACCGACACATTTTTAAAAATCCCATAGTGCTGCTCTTTTCTGGCTATAAAAAGAATGTGCAGAGATAGATGATGTCTAACTAGAAGTGGAAAAGGCAATGGAAATAGACCCAGAAAACAGAGAATAAGCAGAGACAGAAAACAGACACACACTACTGTTAGTTAAAGACAATCCATCAGACACATCTTAAACAGGTAAAGAGAGACTGATGGAAGAGTGTTTAGATGACCTCTGGCAAGAGGCTTGGTAGAGTAGTCAACTTTACTGCCTTATGATAGACTTCACAGACCCTGAAAGAAGAGAATGTGATGGCAAAGCATAATGAAGAGAACTGTGGTCAACTGAATACAGGTGTATTGTCGTGTAGTTCCTATAAAGCTATATAGGATCTGCACGTTTAGACAACATAAGCTGTAGGTTTGGAGTCAGACTGATTCTGGACACCCCTACCGGATATGTCAGCCTGTATACCAGCTGGCCGGCAGTGCCACTAGAAGCTCCTCTTACCAAGGAGAGCATAGTTTTTGGCAACTATCCAACATGACATCCCTGTCCCATCAGGGATCGTGGAAACAATGTACTACTTTTTGCTCAGTCACTCGTGCTCACTTTGTCTCAGAGAGATCCACAGAATAAACAGTGGGGACATTTTCCAATAAGTATTTAGTGAACCAGCGTCATTCCAGTGAAAAATAGGTGTGCTGAAACAACCATTAGACTGTAACAGATATAAATGATAATAAGCACTAACAGAGTAAAAGGATGGTAGATTTCTACAATTTTTCGAAAACAATAAATACAGACAAGTATATAAAATACATGACAGTAGAATTTGTACTCCTACGATGCATCCCTAACTAGATGTACCTAAGTGCACCTAGCACGTATGTGGGTGTAAAGCCTAGAATCTCTCTAGGATAAAGTCAACCCCATTACCTAAATTGAGAGACTATGGGACCCTGTCTTTGTCTCAAAGTGGACACCCTGCAAGAGATGACAGACCATTGCGAGCTGGAGTGTCTGCATCCAGGAGCCTCAGCATCTCACTTCAGTGTGTTGGCATGGAAGTCCTCTTCTCCTCTGACTACCTTAGCAAGCGATGGTGTATATATACCCAAGTGTTTACCCCCTGGGGATATAACTCGCTGTGTCATGTCGGACTGGGATGACGGAGGAAATGACCCTTGTACATCGTTTTCATGCAGGAGATGGTAGGCCTGCTGTCCCGCTGTGATTCCAAGAATCCTCATGCATAATGAATGAGGTCTAAGCTTTTCGGAGAATACCCCTTGTCATCTTTGGACATTACCGTAACTAGGTAAAAGGTCAGCTCTAAGAATCGTTAAGAGAGAATATAGGTGAAAGGTTAGGTGACTTCCTGAGCCTATATTAGGGTAGCTATATGGAATATAACAGTATGCGAGAGAGCTACAAAGACTAAAACTGTTCACTAAAACAGAGCGCCCCTTGACCCTGTGTTCAGGCAGGTCGCTCCCCACGCTGCACAGCTAGCTCCACCTGTCTTTGCCAATGTCCTTCCTCCTGCTGCAGTCACAAGTTCGTGCCTCCTGTGCCCACTCTGGTTTTTACGCTGTAAATTGCCCGCTCTTCTGGGCTACTGTGTTGCCTTTTTTGTCTTTTTTTTCCTGCCTTCCTCTGGGCTACTGTGTTGCCTTTTTGTCTTTTGTACCCTTCCCTCCTCTCCATGTAGCTCTCTGGTTCAGTTTTTCCCGCCTGTGTACCCTGCGTCCTGCCCGCTCACTCGCCCATTTGCCCTCCCACATGCCTCCCAGCTGCTCCTCCCTCCCACCTACCCTTCTTAATGGCGGAAGCAGGGCAAATCAAAACCATCTCAGATGCTTACTACTCAACACCCGCTCCATCCACAAGCACGCCGTCGAACTCTGGGACCTGCTCGACTGATCCTCCCCAGACGTCACCTTCCTGACTGAGACCTGGACGAACCCTCTTCGGCGCCCGACATCAACATAGCTGTCCCGGATGGCTACAAGATTACCTACAGGGATCACACCAAGAGACCGGGAGGAGGAATCGCCATTGTCCACTGGAATACACTTAGAATCTCGACCAGCACCGAAGACACCCTCAGCACCGCTGAACACCCGCACTTCAAGATCCACATCGATCCCAACATCACCCTCAGAGGAACCCTCATCTACAGACCCCTCGGGCCCCGACCACAGTTTAGCGACTCTATCACAGACATCATCAGCCCGCACACACTGGCCGCCACAGACTACATCCTCATCGGAGACCTGAACTTCCACCTCAAGAACGCCAACAACAGCAACTCCACCACCCTGCTCGACAACCTCACCAACATTGGACTCAAAAAACTCGTCACAACACCCACCCACTCCACCTGACACATACTCAACCCCATCTTTTCCACCAGCAACCACGTCACCTTCAGCCACACCACCAAATTTTACTGGACTGAACACCGCTGCATCAACTTCTCCTTTGAGAAAAACACTGCACACAGCCACCTGCAACGTATCCCCCACCGCAGCCGGAACAAGGTCACTGAAGACCAGCTAATCACCACCCTCAACCTAGACCCTCCAACCGATTACACCAACACCGACATTGCCGCCCACAACCTCAGGCAATGGATCGACGACTGCACCAACACCCTTGCCCCAATCAAGAAACCCTCAAGCAGACACACCGACAGAAGGGCCATCTGGTTCACCACCGACCTCCAAGCATCCAAGCAGACTTGCCGAAGTCTCGAGAAAAAGTGGTGCCATGAACAGAGACCTGACAACCACGCAACCCTCAAGAACGCCAGCCGCAAACACCATCAACTCATTCAAACCGCCAAAAAGGACCTCTTTCAGGGAACGCATCAACAACAACTCACACAACAGCAAAAAGCTCTCCACCATCGTGAAGGA
This sequence comes from Lissotriton helveticus, assembly GCF_964261635.1. NCBI lineage: Eukaryota > Metazoa > Chordata > Amphibia > Caudata > Salamandridae > Lissotriton > Lissotriton helveticus. The sequence goes on along the minus strand of NC_136071.1, from coordinate 1,082,290,696 downwards.
ACTCGCCACCCCCAGCTCCAGCTCTAACGACATCCCGCGTCACAAGACCTCAACGACTCGCTAGTGTCAGAGGAGTAGTGAAACTCTTACCGTCAAGACATATCTCAGAGAAACCTTGAATAATATTAAAGAAACAACATTAACATATTACCTGACCTACACTACTCTCTAACTCCTATCTATCTTTTTATACCTTATGTTCCAGGTAACTTGCTTCTCTTCTTTCTTTATTGCTCTCACTCTTGTTTTCTCTCTCTCTTCTTTCTTAAGAGTAACAGCTATTTAAATAAAACAATAATTACTTCTGTGACACCTCCCTTATATCTTTTGATATTTTTCTGTTAAATTAGTTTCTCACCTTTTAGTTTGCTAGTTAATCTTTCCCTAAAGATATCCTTGTCAGCAGGATTGAAGATTATGTATCCTTTAACTAAACCCTATTTGTAGAAATATATGAACCTAACTAATGCCCTAAATATCTTTTTTTTTTAAATCTAAACTATAAGTGTTAGGCATGTACCCTAAATACCTAAGTATTCTTATGCTATGTGTGATGCCCTAAATCTGCACTATCTAAACTACGTCTTCTCGCTCTCTTCAGGATGCACAATATCTCAGAGTCCAGAGGTAAGTATTGTCTTCCAGGAAATCTAATTTCTCTTCCTTAAACACATTGTCATTCTATAGTCTTTGTCTTTAATCATTAAATTCGTATCGAATCACTTATCTCGAGTTTTCTTTTCTTCCTCAGGTCGTTTGTCGGTAGAGTTCTCAGTTGAAGAAGCTGCTCGAAGAATTTGCCAAAAATTCAGGTACGTAGAATTGTCTCTAGGAATACTCCTGTAACGCGCTCACCAAAAGTCCGCGTTAAACGGTAGCCGAATTTCTGCCTTTTTCGTCAGGAACTAGGAAATCACTACAGGGCACCAAAAACGTCCGCCTCAGTACGCTTCTTTAGTGAAGTGCGCATCAGTCTGTGCTCGCGCACATCACCTTAACTCTTGCACCTGTGAGAGTCATGACAACTAGACCGACGCCTCATCGGCGGCCATCTTGGAATTCCGCCGATGAGTCAGGAATCAGGAATCGCCAAACAATATTCTGGGAACGTTTGCTTTTGTTTGACCAGCGCAACTTGCCTCTGTAGATCGAGGTAGCGCCCACCGTCTGCTTAGGGGTTCTGACAGTACTCCCCAACAAAGGAGATCCCTCCAATCTAGGTTTAGATGGAAATCTTCGGTGGAAAACCTTCACTAATCGGGGAGCATGAACGTCAGACCAGCATTCCCAAGAGCGTTCTTCAGGACCGTAACCTTTCCAATCCACCAAGTAATACAGCTGTCCTCGAACTTTCTTGGAATCTAAAATCTCTTTAACTTCGTATTCAATTCCTGACTCGAATTGAATTGGCTTAGGTGGTAAACCTTTTTGCAGATTTGGTGAAGCCTTTTTTAGTAAAGAAATGTGAAAAACAGGGTGAATTTTCCATTTTACTGGTAGTTTCAAATGATAGGTTTCAGGATTTATCTACTTCTCCATTGGATAAGGGCCTATAAATCTAGGTAGAAACTTCCTGTTCCCTTTTAACCTCATATTTTAGGTACTTAACCATACATCACCTTCCTGTAAATTTGGCCCTTCTCTTCTCTTTCTATCTGCAGAAGCCTTGTACTTTTCTTTTGCTTGTTCTAGATTTTTGGAAGCAATCTGATGAACCTTTTCTAAATGAGTGACTAGATCTTTTACTGCTGGAACTGAGATTTCAGTATGGGTCACAGTAGCATTTGGATGCCTCCCATAATTTAGATAAAATGGGGACTAACCTGTAGATACATTCCTAGCATTATTGCGTGCAAACTCAGCTGCCCAGAGGTAATCTGACCAATCACCATCCTGTTTCAAAAGGAATAACCTGAGATACTGCTATAACTCTTGGTTTACCCTCTGAGTCTGACCGTCAGTCTCGGGGTGATAACTAGTGGAATATCTGGCCTCAATTCCCAAACGTGTCAGAAAAGCCTTCCAAAATCGAGACAAGAATTGAGAACCTTGGTCCGGAATGATAGCCTTTGGAATAACGTGTAACTTGACTATGTGTGTACTGAAAAGATTGGCTAGCTGTTTGGCAGCTGGAACACCTTTTAAGGCCATAAAGTGTAGCATTTTGGAAAATGCATCCACCACCACCCAACTCGTATTATAACATTGACTAGAGAGCAAGTCAACTATTAAATCTGACGTGATAGTATGCCAGGGACCAGGAGGTGTGGGCAGGGATCTGTCGTTCCGATTTTCCCTGAGTGCAGACTTCACATGTCTTGACATAATTCTCAATATCAGCTCCCATTCACGGCCACCAATAGTGTCTTTTGACTAGTTCTTCAGTCTTGGATTCACCCTTATGTCCAGCTAGGAGATTGTCATGACAATCGTACAGTACTTGATGTTGTAATTCTTTAGTGGGTAAGTACAGAGCTCCTTTGTGATAGGGGAGTTGATTTTGAATTTCTCTGTTGGGTTCTTCCTTAACCCACTTCTGCATATCCTTGGGGCTCATGGTGTGGACAATTTGTTCCTTCACAAAGACGGGTGTAGCGGCACAAACGATTTTTGAATCTGGTATTTTTGTTTGGCTTTCCCCTCGAGACTTGTTGATGTTCGTTCCCAATCTGGACAAGGCATCTGCCTTTCCATTCTGTGCCCCTGGTTGATAGGTGATTACGAAATACAGTGACCACCTGAGTTGCCTAGGGGTTAGTGTCTTGGCAGATTTCAATTTTTTTTAATTTCGGTGTTCGGTAAAGACCGTTACTTGATGCCTAGCTCCCATAAGGTAATGTCGCCACTCCTTAAGTGCGTCCTTAATTGCCAGTAACTCTTTTTCAGTTATTGTATAATTCACTTCTGCTGGTGTTAGTTTCCTTCATCTATAGGCCACCGGATGTAGTTGTCCTGTTTCTTTGTGTCGTTGGGATCAAACTCCACCTATAGCTTGGTCTGAAGCATCAGTTTCAACATAAAATTGTTCTGATGGATCTGCATGCAAAAGTGCCGGAGCTGAGGTGAAACTTTTCTTTAACAACTTAAAGGCTTCTTCCGCTTCTTCTGTCCATTCGAAACGAATCCCTTTCTTCAGCAATCTAGTGAGGGGTAGTATCTTCCGTGAAAATTCATTTATAAACCTCCTGTAAAAGTTGGCGAAGCCAATAAAACTCTGCACCTCTTTCACACTTGCAGGAGATTTCCATTCCACAACTGCTTGAATCTTTTTCTCGTCCATGTTCATTCCTGTTGGTGAAAGAACGAATCACAAAAATTCAACCTTGGAGACATTGAACGCACATTTTTCCAATTTCACAAACAATCAGTTTTCTCTGAGTTTTTGCAAAATGTTTCTCACTTGTTCTGGGTGCTTCCTTCTGTCGCTAGAGTAAATTAGAATGTCGTCAATATATACTATTGCACATTGGTCGATGTACTCTCTGAGGATATCATTAATAAAATGTTGGAGAAGTGTGGCTCAATGGTTAGAGTGGCAGACCCTGATGCAGAGATCTAGCCCGGGACCAGGGTTCAATTCCCTGCCTCGTCGAGTCTTGGGCTCAAAAATTCCACGGACCTGATAATTCTCGCCTCAGTACCTATTCCAATCATGGAGTCCCACTCTGCAACTCTGGGCAATATCTTGCTTAATCTCCACAACGGCCCCCACAACGCTAAGGATGCCTTGCCTCCACCTTGGGGGTGCCCAGGAGTGGACACCTCGCAGGGAAAGCCAGGATGGGTTCCACAGCGGTATTCGTACAACCGCCTTGAGACCCTTGCGGGTGAGTAGTGCGCTATACAAGTATCAATTTACAATTTTTTTTTTTTGAAAGGCCGCTGGGACAATACATAGACCATATGGCATGACTTGGTATTCATATAAACCAAACCTTGTTCTGAAGGCGGTCTTCCACTCGTCGCCCTCTCTCATTCTGATCAAATGGTAGGCTCCTCTCAGGTCTAACTTAGTTTAGATTTTAGCTCCCATAACTTGGTCTAATAAGACTGAGATGAGGGGAAGTGGATATCGCTTCTTCTTTGTGATTTTATTTGTTGCACGATGATCTATGCAGGGTCTTGGGTCCCCTTCCCTCTTCAGTACGAAAAACAAGGGCGAGGACACCGGCGATTGAGACGGCCGGATAAAACCATTCGCCAAGTACTTATCCAGATATTCCTTCAAATGTTGATGTTCTTTTTCTGTTAATGCATAGACTCTGCTACATGGCAATTGGCACAAGGCTCCAAGTAAATTTTACAGTCATATGCTCAATGGGGGGGCAATTGTTCTGCTTTTTTCTCGTCAAAAACGTCTGCAAAATCTTGGTATTCAGGGGGAATTTCCTGAGAATTTATTTTGCACACCGATGAACCAGTCATACATAAGGAATGAGCTGGACTAATCTCACACCGCTTCTCGTTTCCTCCAAAATAATTTTCTTCACATTAAATAGAGTCCATAGTTATTGTTCGTACACCCCAATTGATGGTAGGGTTGTGCTCCGTCAGCCATGGTAATCCTAGTATCAAATGGAACTGAGGTGCGTCGATCAAATTGAATTGGATTGTTTCCTCTTGGCCATTTATTGAGATCATTTGCATCTGCTCTGTATGGCTGACAATGGGTCCAGACGAAAGATTAGTACCGTTGACGGCTCGCACAGGTTCACTCTTATCCTTTTGTATCGCTTGCAATCCAATCTTAGCTGCGAATTTTAAATCGCAAAAGTTTCCAGTAGCCCCGAAATCTATCATTACCGAAACTTCAGTCAAGGGGACTTGTCGAAATTTGATTACCATTGACAAAATCAAGTGGGGAGAAGAGGACTGTAAGGTATTTGCCAACCGATGTTCCTTTGGAGTTGAGTCTTGATTAGCATCCTCCTGTCCAACTCCTCCTACAGGTGGTGCTGCAAGTTTTACTTCGGTTTAAATGATGTCTTTGGTTTCTTTGGGCAATTTCTTACAAAATGTCCGTTTGAGCCACAATACATGCACAGGTTTCCAGCTCTTCTTTTCTCTTTTTCCTCTTTCAATAACGGACCCCTGATGGTTCCAATCTGCATCGGCTCTGGGTTAGATAGTCCTTCTCCAGTTCGATTAATCTCAACCCTTGCTCAATCAAATCTTGGCACAACTGGCTTAAAATCTTTTCTTTTTTCGCCTCTTCTTTCTCCTTGGCGAAAGTTAATCTCTAATATCAAGTCTACTAATTCGGAAATTTCTGTAGGTCTGTTTGGTATTTGGGCTAGGACATCCTTGAGATCATAACGCAGTCCACGATAAAACACTGCGGACCTTTGGGGGGCGTGGTTTGGACGCCGGAGAAAATGGCCGCGTAGGTCTCAACCTCCTTCTGTGGCTCCGCTTTTCTTTGGAATTAAGGCAACCAAAACTTAACAAAACCTGACGCCGATGCCAAAACCAACAACCAGAATGTGAGGGCTACCCGCTACATGACTTTGGTGGTGCTTTACCGCTTACCTTGAGAACGGCAGACCTGATTGCAGCGTGACCGTTACCCCACCAAGACCAGACAGCGGCATACAACGAGGAAGCCCTTGAGAGGTAACGCGGCAGCTAACGCGGCAACTACAGTCCCAAGACAGGGTGACTGTCGGAGTGATTGTCGGAGACAGCCTGGGACCCTCAAAGCCTCCGACCCGCCATACGGCGAGAGTACCTATTAAGAACAATCAACAGTTGAAAGGTAACGCGCCCATACAATTAAAATGGCGAATGGCGGATGGGATCGGTGACCAGCGAACATTGTTATACGCCTTCTGACACCATATATGTGATATATATACGGCATCAGAACAACTGTGCACTGAGCAACTGAGCACTGACCCATATCTAAGACCTAGTAACAGAGCTTTTGTTCGATCTTGATGCCCATGATGCCCATGAGTGTTGTGATGCATGACGTGTAAGAAAATGGCGGGCGCTGGCAGCACGTAACGGAAGATCACCGAGAATACAAGCATGTCTTCGGATTCGCTTCAAGTGTTATTAGGATGGCGAATTCTGAATGTGAGTGCAATATGAGTGCAAGCTGTGACTAAGGAGCAACGAGGCTTGATAAAGTCGACTCATTTTGGGATGCCAATACAGTTTGGGAAGCCAATACAAGTGGTGCTACCAATACACATTTGGGTGCTTGTTCTGCTCTGTGAAGGAAAATGGTGGGGGCTGCAGGCACTTAATGGAGGTTCACCGAAAACACCGATACAAGCACATAACCTTCCGCACATTGGTTCACCGCCACATATGATAATTGTGATACTCTGATAGGAGAGCATAACGCTTGAAGGGGATGATGACCCTTGATTATTGTCTGTAAAGAGATCTCTGGTACCCCAAACAAACAAAATGACGGTCCTCTAACCTCGAGTACACCATTAGCAACAGGTACTGCGCAACAATACCTCCAGGCAACATTGCTTATCCTCGAGTCTCACAACAAGTAGCCCCCGTACTGAAGGAATGTAAAGCAAGTGTAAAACACAAATTTCTGCATGGGGTCCTTAACTTTAAAAGCGGAAATGCGAAGATTTACAAGATCGCTAACGCGGCGGGCGGACATGAAACCCAATGTTTCTACTAAGCACCTGTCCACATAAACAGCTATTCGCCTGCTAAACAGCATTCATATAGCACGGAAATCAGTGTTCCTGATACATCTGGCCAAGGTGCTACCGTGAGGGGCGTTGAAGGTTGATATATAGAAAGTTCATAATTACATGGTCACTCCTAAAACGTACTAAACTACTACAGCGCTACCACTATTGAACAAATTACAGCAGTACTGATTTAAACATCGCGAAGGCGGACTACCAATGTACATGTGATAAGTAACTGAGCAGCATATTAAACACTGTGGCTTTAATAGAATTTTGTTAGGTCATCAGTAATGTGACTTCATGTACATAGGAATGTTCTAAAACAGCCAGTTGATGTCAGCTGAGTTTGTTGGTGGATGAGATCTTTATTCCTGGATTAAACTTCATCTAATTCATCTATTTGAATCCTGGATTTATTCATGGAGAATACTTCACTGGCGTAGTCGGCTTGGAACCCTCCCAGGAACAGATCTCAACACAAATTTTTATGAGGAGAAGGATTAACCCTGACAAAAATGGCAATTTTGTCAACCCTCATCTGACTGCATAGCACCTTTAAGGCTACATCTTCCAACATCATGAGCCTTCATCACCGTATATTCGCCTTGTGAGTAATACCATTACTTCAGCTTATCCGCCGTACCCCTGCCTATCTCCTCTTACACTTCCATTGCGCTAAGCTTTGATTAAATTCGGCTAAACCCACGCTCTTCATGACTTTTCTGCCTTCCTTGATTAATTGCTTACAACTTTATCAAGCGCTAGCAGTCAAGCCTGAAGAAACATAACTTCTATTTTCCTTAACCTAGCGCGAGCAGCCCAAGGTGCTGTTTTCATACAAAAATAAACATTGCCGCCAGCGTTAGGAGATCTAAAGCGTGTGTTGTCAGGCAACAAATGGATAGTGAGGAGATCTGTAAAGCGTGCAACCAGGCGTACATTCAAGTGGAAAGCGGCTGAATTGCGAGAACTGCGACGCGTGCAGCCAAGCGTACATTCAAACGAAAGCGAGACCTGCGACGCGTGCAGCCAAGCCAGCGCGAGCCTATCTGTGTGCGCAAGACTTCCCTGCATTCAGTAATCAACATCTTTAACGCGAGCAAGCTGCCAGCCTCAGTTTCCCTAATTAAAAATAAACATTCTCAAGCACGAGGAACTCGACTGTACACGCTAATAAAGAGCCGAAGTCCAGAGCGTCTAACGCGTGCAACCAAGCGTGAAGCCAAGCGTGTGCAAGCCATCAATCAAAAATAAACATTCGAATTCCTTAGGGCGCCGCGCCGCATGGAACTGTCTTCAACAAAGAATGAGCAGAACAGCTGTCTAACGCGTCTGAATCATTAATAAACCTTCAACGATAGATCTTACTTCTGCATACCACCAGATTGAACTAGAAGAGTCTTGCAGAGATTTCACGTCATTTATTACACCTTTTGGCACATATAGATTCAAGAGGATGCCATTTGGATTAGTATCCGCTTCTTCTGTATTCCAACGGGTGATGGAAAAAGTTTTGAAAGACATTCCCAGTGTTTGCATATATCAGGATGATGTATTGGTTTTTGCAGAAAATGTATCTGATCATGATGTCACCCTGAATATGGTTTTGGAAAGATTTAGCAAACACAATCTCACAATAAAGGCTAGCAAATGTAAATTCAAATCTGACTCAATAAACTACTTAGGGCATAATATATCTGGTGAAGGTGTGAAACCTAAACCTGAATTAGTGGACACTATAAACAAAATGGTGGCACCAGAAAATAAAACTGAACTCATGAAGCTTTTTGGCATGATCGAATATTATACAAAATTTATAAAAGGGTTTGCTGAGTTGACAGTAAACATGAGGTGTTTATTGAGGAAAGGTGTAGAATTTCACTGGTCAGATCAGTGTGAGAGTGAATTCATCGAAATTAAGCGAAGGTTAAACAAGGCTCCTGCGCTAAAAAGTTTTAATCCAAAGATTAAGTCTATATTGGTTACCGATGCTAGTGAAAAGGGGTTAGGTGCTGTATTGAAACAAAATGGTCCTGATGGTATGCAAACCATAATGTTTTTGTCAAGAAGTTTGAGAGATGCGGAAACTCGTTATTCTGTTGTAGAGAGGGAGGCTTTGGCTGTATTTTGGGCAGTAAGAAAACTAAAGAAGTTTCTTTGGGGTTTGGTTTTTGATGTCCACACAGATCACAAACCTTTGGTGGAAATTTTTAGTAAAAAAGGTTTGGATCTAGTATCTGGGAGAATATCGAAATGGATAATTGGATTACAAGAATATAGCTTTGGTGTTCAATACATTCCTGGTGTTGATAATGGTATAGCAGATGTTCTTTCACGTCTGATTTCTAAGAATGATGTGGATGATGAAGATCAGTCTGAGTTAGATGATGAATTGGTTTGTTCAGTGGATTATGAATTTTTGTCAGAAAAGAAATGGTCTGAAGAATTAGGAAATGATAGCACATTGTGTGAGGTAATGTCCTTGATAAAAAATATTCATGGAGAATACTTCAGTACATTTAGACGCTAACCCCTGGGTTGGTAAAAACAAACAGTCTGACCAAGAAAATCGGAGAGTAGCAGCATACACGACCACAACTCGCGCAACAGGCAACACATGGTCATAGAAGGTTATTAAATCTGCACTGGCTACCACTGACGACTCCTAAGTCAAGCTCATTGATAAACCTCATTGATAAATCTCAGGATAAACCTCAAGACAAATAAAAATCATCGTCTGGAGGGCAACACAGGATCACGCGCAACCGCGAACTGACCACATAAGGAGACAAGAGATCTAGACGGACATCGTCTCTCGAGGCGCTCAAAGCGGAACACTCGTAGCTAATTACACCATCTCACTAATCTTACCATGGGAGACAAAGAAACGACAAAGAACCTAAAGAGGCTCAAGGCTGAGCCTCCGAACCCTGTATCACCCATCAAAGGCAGGAAAGATGTCAGTGACACTATGGACATTATACTAAGTAAGCTAGAGGAAGTACGGGATCTGGCAAGATCCACAAAGGAAGAAGTCGCTGCCATCAGGCAAGATATTCGGGACACTAACTCCAGGCTCACTGAAACGGAAACAAGAATCAGTCACTTGGAAGATACAGAAGTCAAGACCTGCGGGCCCTTAAATGCCTTACTATAACCTCGGAACGAATAACAAGGAGATTGTCTGAGTTGGAGGACAGGAACCGAAGGGGCAACCTCCGCATATTTGGTATTCCGGAGGGATCAGAGGAAGACCACGGATCATGCGTCTCCTTCCTAGAGTTGTGGTTCTCCCAAGCGACCAACCTTACCTTCCATCAGCCACTTGAGTTTGATAGAGCACATAGAGTTCCGGGCAGAATCACGAAGTCTCAAAAAGATCCCAGACCCATTGTGTGTAAACCATTACGATACCAGCACATGGAATAGATTCTATCCTTCGTCAGAAAAAACAACCATATCCTCTGGAAGTCGAACAAGGTGTATATCTCACAGGACTATAGCAAGGAAACGGTTGAGATAAGGAAGGCATTCCTTGCCCTTCGCCCACAGCTACGATCATTGGGTCATCAATTTGGATTCATAGGTCCAACAAAATTTCGAGTATCTATCCATGGATCTCCTCAGGTTTTCACGGATCCGCAAAAGCTGAAAAAACTCCTGGATGGCCAAGATGAACGGCATATGGACACGACAGAGGTAGACTCGGAGGCTGCCTCAGCCTCACCCTCTGCCTCTGCCTCAGCCTATGGTTACAAATGAATATCCTTTTCACTGTGTGCTTTTACTGTACATTCCTATGATATCAGGGTTCACATACGGGGACCGTGGACTCTGAATGTAAGCTCTAATTGTCCTTGCTATTGTAATCTGTGTTGCCTGCCGCATACTTGCTTAGATTATGCATTAATGAACTACAACGGAGCGTAAGATGCTTGTCTTACTATTCAAGGACACTAGTCTGTTCTGTCTGAGCAAGTTAAGCCAAGGTTTACCGCACTACCCGCAAATTGTTGTTCATTGTTTATGATCAGGATTTCATTGATCAGAATTTATATGGAATGCTTATACGGAATGCTTAACACTTTGAATTTATATGGAATGCTTAACACTTTGCAGTATATTTTGGTTTTAGTACCATAATTAAGATATTCTGAAGTGTAGTCAAAACAGTTGATGGTCTAAGTAGCTGGACCAACCATGTAACAACTTCAAAATGTGCCTAACAGCACTTAGCACAAACCTGCCTGTTAGTGATGTTAATAACGTTCATTCCGCTCAACATCCACACGACAAATGGTGATAATAGACATAGATGCCAGAAGGCTCAGTAGAATTAAGGTTGCATATGTATACGTAAAAACAGGCACTCAAGATACAGGATGTTTTTGGATTGTCTGCATATGTTAGCTGATGTTTCATTGTTGACTTAGTTCCTATCCTTAAGCTGTTCTTTTCGTAAGGCCATGGGAGGGACAACGCGGTTGTTCTCCTAGTCACCATGCCTATCGGCAACGTTTGGGGAGGGATGGGCGGGCTGGGGGGGAATGGCGGAGGGGGTGGGGAGGGAGAAGGGAAAAACAGGGGTAGGTTTTGGGTGTTTTTTTTGTTTCTTTTGTTCTTCATCAATGTGCTTATTCTTTGCTTCACAACAGTGCCAGGATGCTCACATTTCATATACTCTGGTGGTATTAACCCATACACAGTGAGGCGTTTGGTCCTCACTATTATGGTTGTTCAGATCTTCCTATCTAAGCTGTCAGGTCTCAACTCTATTATGTATAGGTATTCAAAAGTTTTAGGTTGGAAGGAAGGCTACCTACAAAGGAAGTTGGTTGTCAAAATGTACCTGATCGCACTGAAGTGTCTGATACATACTTATGTCTTCGCACACACTAGGCTGCTCACAATACGAATACGTAGTGTTGCCCTCACGGTGACGGTTTTCCAAATACTCATCGCAAAGCTGCTGGATCTTGAACCTATCACACACATGTACTCGCACACTTTAGTCTGGAGAGATAGCAGTTCATAGGGGAGCGTGGTTGGCAGGATCTGCCTAACTGTACCGAATGTTTTAACACATGACCATGTCTTCATCTATAGTTAACACACCCCTCGGGGTAACAAAAGTAGGAAATCTGAAAGTGCTTTCTCTAAATGTCAAAGGCCTTAACAAGCCTGTCAAACGCCAGAAGATTCTAGACTATTTGCGCAGACAAAAGTGTGATATAGCATTACTTCAGGAATCCAAACTAGAGGCTAAACAGTTCCACACTCTCAGAAATAAATACTTTACCGAGGTTACAGGCTCGGAAGCTGTTGGAAAAAAGAACGGGGTAGTGACACTGATAGCGAAAAAATCCAACATTGATTTGCTTTCCTTCATGACTGACACCAAAGGGAGATGGATCACATCAACACTAGTAAAAGATGACACGGAATTTTATGTCACAAACATATATGCCCCAAACAAATGCGACCTAAAATTCTGGTCAGATCTATCAAAGCATATCGACAATATCCCGGACTCGGCAGCCCATATCCTAGCAGGGGATTTCCCCTTCGATCCGACCCTTGATAGGGACTCCCGGTGTTCTTTCCGTAGTAACAAATCACACAAGGCCTTCCTTAACCTTTGCGACCGATTCCACTTCATTGATCCATGGCGATTACAAAACCCAGATGGAAGGGACTACACGTTCTACTCTTCCCCCCCATGACTCATTCTCCCGAATCGACTATTCATTTATCACAAAAAACGCCATCTCCAGAATAGAAGACACATCAATAGAACCAAGAGTTCTATCTGACCACTCTTGCATCACTCTATCCATCTCCAACGTGAAGCCATCCACCCGCTAATCTCTTTGGCGTCTTAACGATGAAGTTCTTGAACAAGAACAGCATCAGAACTCCATTGAAACTGCCATCAACGTATATCTGGTACACAACAACAGGGGGGACACTACTGATTTGACCCGTTGGAAGGCATTAAAAAGCACAATCAGAGGGGTCATTATTAAAATTAAATCAGCGATGAACAAAAACCACACTAAGAAATTAGATGACCTGGAGAGAGCAATAGCTTCGTTAGAGGCCAAATATCTGCAAGATAGGAAGGAAGAGACACTCTATAAGGTGGCCAACAAAAAATATGAGTACAATAAGATAGTTAGCGAGAGAGCAGGGGTGTGGCTAAACAGGAGAAAATGGTTTAAATTATGTGAATCGAATAAAGCTGGTAAAAGTTTAGCAGCCTATCTTAAATTCAAAGTGCAGAAAAACATGATAAACGCTATCATAGACCAGTTGGGGGTGGCTCAGTCCGACCCTATCAAAATTGCAGATATATTTAAAGATTTTTACGAACGTTTATACGCCAAGAACACGGGAGTCGAAGGCAACAAGATCAAAGACTATTTGGGAGAATGCAAGCTACCTTCTCTCTCACCAGATGAGCAAGCAGTCATTAACGGCCCAATTACAAGCTTGGAAGTTGAGAAGGCCATAACATCGCTAAAAAGTGGAAAGGCTCCCGGACCCGACGGGTTCACTGCCAGATTCTATAAATGCTTCTCTTCTGTTGTGAAACAACCACTTCTACACATGTTCCAGGAGATTAATGAGACAGGTGAAACAAAAGGTACACCATTATCGCGGTTTTGCCCAAGGAGGGAAAGGATCCAACACTGCCCAAGAACTACAGGCCCATATCGCTTATTAATCTAGATTGTAAGCTCTTAGCCTCGATTCTAGCCAACCACCTTCAGGGAGTCTTACCCGAACTCATACATCCGTCTCAGGCAGGGTTCTTGAAGTATAGGCTTTCCAGTGACAACACCAGGACTCTAGCACAGGTGCTGGAGAAAGCGAAGCTATTAACCACCCCTACTGTGGCTATCACACTCGATGCCGAAAAGGCATTTGATAAGGTAGACTGGACGTAACTGGAGGCCGTACTAAATAAATTCAACTTGGGGGCATCATTAATAAAGATGATCATGTCTCTATACTTATGTCCATCTGCTAGAGTTAGAGCGGGAGGGTCGTTCTCGTCATCGTTCCGCCTGCATCAGGGAACCAGGCAGGGTTGCCCCCTCTCCCCCTCATTATTTCTATTGGCTATTGAACCGTTTTTACACCATATAAGGTCCAACAAAGACATATCCGGAATCCCCTTTAAAGATTGCACGATAAAAATAATGGCCTATGCGGATGACCTTTTGGTTGTCTCAGAAAAGGCGGATGAGGCTATACCGGCCCTTCTCCATACTATCGAGGAGTTCTCGAGGGTGTTGGGATATAAATTAAACAAAGATAAAAACAGAAGTCAAACTAATAAACAATCTAGGTAATAAGGATATTCTGGGAGATTCTGGCCTAACCTGGCAACCGGGATGCTTCAAATACTTGGGGTTGGATTTTGACAAAGATCTAATATCTACGCTAAGAATCAATGAAAAAATACTCCTAAAGAAAATTTCCAAACTACTTGACGGTTGGTCTCCTAAATATTTATCCTGGTGGGGTAGGGCAGAAACCTTGAAGATGATGGTAACCCCTCTGGTAAATTACTTGGCAAGCATGTTGCCAATGACCTTCTCAGATGACTTCTTACATAGGATAGATATGCTACTTGGCACCTTCCTGTGGCAAGGGAAGAAACCCAGGATATCAATGAAAAAGCTACAACTAGCTAAAGAGAAAGGCGGCCTGGGCCTCCCAAACTTCAGACATTACCAAACTGCGTTCCTATGTAAACAGGGTGCCCAATGGTTAAGCGTTGAACCGTCCTATACGCCACTATGGCTGGATGTTGAAAGAGACATCATTAACAATGTTCACCTCCCTGCCCTACTCACCATGGACCTTACACATCTGCCACATTCGAAATATATCCTGTTGAACACTAGACGGGCCCTTCTAAAATTCGAACATTCCCAACACACGGGAGTAAAATTCAAAAAATCAACATCCATATCCCTATGGTATAATCCTGCACTGAAAATCAATGGAGTGCCTCTCCGATGGGAGCACTGGTCTAATAAAGGCATCCACTTGGTGAGCGACCTCTACGAAGGTTGCAAAACATTACCGTTCTCTTCCCTCCAAACCAAGCACCACCTCGCGCCGATAGACTTTTAAGACTTTCTGAAACTAAAAACACTCCTGTCTACTCATTCCTTAGCGCCCTCTGTACCATGGCTCTGGAGCAACATTACTCGCATCAGAGCGGCGGGACATTTTGTTTCAAAGGTCTATAAACTTCACCTTCCCCACCTCAAAAAGCTCACAGACGGAATGAGACAAGATGGGAAACAGAACCCAACACAACGGGTCTGACTTTTGATTGGGACATAATACACGCCACTGCCTTCAGAAATAAGGTCTCCCCCATACTGTCACAGACTAAATACATGTTAGTTAATAGAACGTATTGGACACCAGATAAGCTCTATAAACTTCCCCTAAGAGAAATGTTGGAACTGCGACTTAGGAGTAGGAGACATGGCCCACATGCTTTTTAATTGCCCTTCCTTGGGAAAGTACTGGGAAAGAATCGTGGGCTGCATAGAACTCATTTTTAGTATTAAGCCTCTGAAGGATAAATAAAAACGATTTGAAATAAAAAAAACACTGCGGACCTTTTACTCTCCGGCCAATTTGTTTCAACTACCAGTTTGTTAAACTGGGCTAGGTAGGCCACTAAATCTCGATTACCCTGACGCAGTTCCAGCAACTCATTGTCGAAGGCCTGAGAAATTCTTCGTCTGTCGAAAATTCGCAGAAACTCCTTCATAAACTCATCATAATTTTGCAAAATGGGGTCATCTTTGGAAATTAATGGCATTGACCATGACGCTGCGTCGACATTCAGGTATGATAAAGCAAATGCTACCCTGGACAGTGCCTCTGGGAAAATGGAAGGACGGCACATAAAATGTAGTGATCATTGAGTCAAGAATATTTGCGCCTTTTGGGGGTCCCCACTAAAGCGTTCAGGGGGGGCTAAAGGAATAACTGGGGATAAAGAATGAATTACTTGTGTAGTTAGTCTATTGGAACCTTCTGCTAAGGCATTCTCATTTCCTTTTCCTGGACCGAGTGGTTGTCCTACTCTCTGAGCCAACTCAGTGGTTTCTTTCCTGGAATTTAGAATCTCTTGCCTAAGACTCCGATTATCTTCTCTAACAGCCACCGATTCTTTTTGGATAGCTTCTAGAACTGTACCCAGACTTTGTAAATTAATACCCTCAGCCATTCTGTTTGGGTGCAAGTGTCTAACGTGGGCACTTCACTCTGTCAGAGGAGTAGTGAAACTCTTACCGTCAAGACTTGCACAGGAACAGAGACGCTAGTTCCCAACTCCCTCCAAGGGATGTCCCAGAGCCAGTTATTAAACTTGACCCTAAGG
The DNA here is from genome assembly GCF_964261635.1 of Lissotriton helveticus. Taxonomy (NCBI): domain Eukaryota; kingdom Metazoa; phylum Chordata; class Amphibia; order Caudata; family Salamandridae; genus Lissotriton; species Lissotriton helveticus. The sequence goes on along the minus strand of NC_136071.1, from coordinate 1,082,274,610 downwards.
AACCCCCCGGGGGAAGGGGGAGTGCATAAAATAAGAAAATGACAGAAGAGACTGTACTGGAACTGTTCTACTGCCTCTCTTGTTCAATCCGACCCGCAGACATATCTCAGAGAAACCTTGAATAATATTAAAGAAACAACATTAACATATTACCTGACCTACACTACTCTCTAATTCCTATCTATCTTTTTATACCTTATGTTCCAGGTAACTTGCTTCTCTTCTTTCTTTATTGCTCTCACTCTTGTTTTCTCCCTCTCTTCTTTTTTGAGAGTAATGGCTATTCAAATAAAACAACAATAACTTCTGTGACACCTCCCTTATATCTTTTGATATTTTTCTGTTATATTAGTTTCTCACCTTTTAGTTCGCTATTTGATCTTTCCTTAAAGATATCCTTGTCAGCAGGATTGAAGATTATTTATCCTTTAACTAAACACTATTTCTAGAATTATATGAACCTAACTAATGCCCTGAATATCTTTAAAAAAAATATAAATCTAAACTATAAGTGTTAAGTATGTACCCTAAATACCTAAGTATTCTTATGCTATGTGTGATGCCCTAAATCTGCACTATCTAATAACTACGTCTTCTCTCTCTCTTCAGGATGTGCAATATCTTGGATTCCAGAGGTAAGTATTGTGCTCCAGGAAATCTAATTTCTCTTCCTTAAACACATTGTCATTCTATAGTCTTTGTCTTTAATCGTTAAATTAGAATCAAATCACTTATCTCGAGTTTTCTTTTCTTCCTCAGGTCGATTGCCGGTAGAGTTCTCAGTTGAAGAAGCTGCTCGAAGAATTTGCCGAAAATTCAGGTACGTAGAATTGTCTCTAGGAATACTCCTGTAACACGCTAACCAAAAGTCTGGGTTAAAGGGTAGCCGAATTTCTGCCTTTTTCATCAGGAACTAGGAAATCACTTCAGGACACCAAAAACGTTCGTCCACCTCAGTACGCTTCTTTAGTGACAGGCGCATCACCTTAACTCTTGCACCTGCGAGAGTCATGACAACTAGACCGTCACCTCATTGGCGGCAATCTTGGAATTCCGCCGATGAGTCAGGAATCGCCAAACAATATTCTGGAAACCTTTTTTTTTGTTTGACCAGCGCAACTTGCCTCTGTAGATCGAGGTAGCGCCCACCGTCTACTTAGGGGTTCTGACAGCTAGCCACCTTCTTCTACCGCAAGATCATTGACATCCACGACAGTTTCAACACTCTTACCACCCCACACCGGCTGGCACCTCAGACTCACCGCCCCCTAGCCACAACGGCCTCCTTCTCTCCTGGAACCACATCAACGACGACGACACCATCAAAACCATGAACACCCTTTACTCCGGCTCACCATCAGACGCCTGCCCCCACCACATCCTCAACAAAGCGAGCTCCATCATCACACCCCAACTCCGGATGATCATCAACAGCTCCTTCCAAAACGCCACCTTCCCGGAGAGTTGGAAACACACCGAGATCAACGCCCGACTCAAGAAACCCTAGGCAGTCCCAACGGACCTCAAGAACTTCAGGCCCATCTTCCTGCTCCCGTTCCCAGTGAAAGTCACAGAGAAGATTGTTAACAAACAACTGACCCACATCCTCAAAGAGAACAACACCATGGACTCGCCCTAATCCGAATTCCGCAGCAACCACAGCACCGAAACTGCCCTCATCACCTCCACCGACGACATCACGACCCTGCTGGACAATGGCAAAACCGCAGCCCTCATCCTCCTAGACTCTTGGCCACCTTCGACATCATCTGCCGCCACACTCTAAGCACACGCCTCCACAATGCGGGGATCCACGACAAAGCCCTGGACTGGATCACCTCCTTCCTTACTGACAGAACCCAGAGATTCCCCCTCCCTCCATTCCGATCTGAAGCCACCACAATCACCTGCGGCTTACCCCAAGGATCATCCCTCAACCCGACCCTTTTCAACGTCTAAATTTCACCGCTCGCCAACATCGTCTGATTACACGACCTCAACATAGTCTCATATGCCGACATCACCCATCTGATCCTCTTCCTCAACAAGGACCCCGCCACTGCCAAGACCAACTTCCACGAAGGAATGAAGGCTGTCGCACAATGAATGAAGAACAGCCACCTGAAGTTGAACTCGGACAAGACGGAGGTATTCATCCTCGGCTCCACCCCCTCTTCCTGAGACGACTCCTGGTGGCCAGCCTTGTTAGGAGATGCACCAACACCCACTGACCACGCACGCAAACTGGGGTTCATCCTGGACTCATCACTATCAATGACCCAGCAAGTCAACACCATCTCCTCCTCCTACTTCAACACCCGCCGCATGCTACACTAGATCTACAGATGGATCCCCACTGAAACCAGAAGAACGGTCACCCAGGCCCTCATCACCAGCAGGTTAGACTACGGTGATGCCCTCTACGCGAGAATCACGGCCAAACTCCAGAAAAGACTTCAACGCATACAGAACACCTCCGCATGCCTCGTCCTCGACATCCCCCGCCATAGCCACATCACTGCCCACCTGAGAGACCTGCACTGAATCCCTGTCAACAAATTTTGTTGAATGCACTGCATCACCAAATGCGATGCAGTGCAAGCAACGAAATTCATTGTATTTATTTATATGTTTACTTACCTGTTAAGGTCCGTAATCCATACATTACCACCCCCACCCTGCCCCTCCCCCTCCCCACGTAACCACCCGGCAGGTACTCTCACTACTGGCCGCGGCTGCCTCACGGGTGAGTAGGGCGCTCTACAAATGATTGACTAATAGGTGGGAGTACAGATGGTTCAAAGTGCTCCGGAGATGATTCTATAACACTCATAAGAAGTAAGAGATGGATGGGATTAAAGTTGACAGTAAGAATCCATGAAAAGCTCATGAGAAACAAAAGGTTGGTCGTAATCAGAGTGAAAGGTCAGTTCCCAAATTTGTCCCAGGTTGGGTTATGGTAGGCCAGACTTGTGTTGCAACAGAGAATGACATACTAATCTACCCTTCGGGCTGAGTAGCACGACAAAGGGTCTGAAATAGGCTGGTTTTAGGAAGTGGATTTCACATAGGTGGGTTACAGGCTTTTCTTATATTAGAGTGGTGGGTTGCAGAGTACTCACTGTAAGGATGTGTGGTGAGGGGTATTTAGGGTTGAGCCAATGGTTCACTTGGGTAGTTAAAGTGTCACCAAAGGCTGATTTACAATGGGGTGCTGGTTATTGTGCTTATGTGGTTATGATGCAGGGTGACTTAACCTCAATGAGGACAAGCTCCTAGAAACTCCTTACCTCGAATGCAAACAGCTTGTGAAACAATTCAAAATGAAAATAGCCATTCAAGTAATCTTTAGACAGATGCATGAATTTCTGTTCAATCAAGAAATATGTGGAGTGAGCAAAAATGTCATAATTGCTACCAAATTCTATGTTAAGCATGATTCACATGCATGTGGCAATACTGGTGAAGAAAGCCACGCAGTTCAGATTTGAGAAACTATGTAGCCATCATTGAAACACAGATGTAAATGTAAATGTGCTGGATTTGTAAAGCGCACAGCTGCCTGTGAGCGTCCCGGCACTTGCTTAGGGAACCCGTCCTGGTATTCCCCTGTGAGAAACCCCGGCAGGGTGTCCACAAGGTGAAAGCCAGGCATCCCGCCACGAGGGGCCGTAGTGGAGATTAAGCAAGCTATTGCCCAGAGTCGCAGAGTGTGACCCCGTGAGTTGAGTAGGCACCAGAGCAAGAATTGTCGAGTCCGTGGAGTTTTGAGCCCGAGACCCGCCGAGGCGGGGAATCGAACCCTGGTCCACGGTCAATCTCAGTTTCCGGGTTTGCCGTCTCTAACCACTGAGCCACGCTTCTCCACAGGAACTAACAGCTAGATTCATGAAGCCAAATTGCGATCGCAATAGCTGCGAATTAGCAATTGCGATCGCAATTTGAATAAAAGGAATTCATGATAGTGAAAATACAAAAAAGCGAATTCGCTAAATAAATATTGCGAAATCGCAAATAAATTAGCAGAATCCATGAGGAAGCCCATTTGCGATTTTGAAATTGCGACAAACCATGGAGTCTGTGAATTCAATTGCGAACTCGCAAAATAATCGCTATCGCTATTCATGGAAATTTGCAAAATGCGAAAAGCAGAAAATCGCAATTTGCGACGCGCAATTTAAGGAGAACCCAAACCAGGTGGTAACCAGTAAGGAAAAAAAATATATATTAAAAAAACGTTAACAAACTACCAACAGTTGCAGGCCTGATCAAACACACTTAAGGACATGCAGCTGGAGCATGAGGACTCTCACAATGCCAGGACTCTACATGGTGGTCAGGCGGCGAAGGCTACAGCGAGCAGCACGGAACAGACGTAGGATCCAGGAGCGGATATTCCGCCAGCGGGTCACCCTTCTGGGCCAAACCAGGGAGCAAATTTACGCTAAGTACCGCCTTAATGGGGCAATGATCATCAAGCTGATCCGGGACCTAGACCCCCTGATGCAGCACCCAACAAGGAGGACCAATGCCGTGCCCACACTCGTCCAGGTATTGTGCAGCCTGCACCCTCTGGCCTCTGGAAGCTTCCAGGGGATAGTCCCTGTTGCAGGGGGGATATCCCATCCCACCATGTCCCGCTGCCTAAGGAGTTTCCTGGATGCAATGCTGACCCGGCTACACCACTACATCTCATTCCCCACCAGCCAACAGGACTTGAATGACACCAAGCTACAATTTTACAACGTAGCACAATTTCCACATATCATATTATTATTATTATTTATTTATTTAGGGAATTTGTGGAGCGCAGCTATCACCTTACAGGCATCCTGGCGCTTAGGCTTCACAAAGTGGCAAACAAGAGTGTAGCAGGGGCAAAGATGTGCAGCCGATTAAACCTTCAGAAACAGCCAAGTTTTGACACGTTTCCTGAAGAGGAGAAGTTCCTCTGTTTGACCAATCTCCAGGGGCAGACTGTTCCAGAGCCTGGCGGCAGCGACTCCGAAAGACCTTCCCCCCGCCCTGACCCTCCTGAACCTGGGGACTTTCACCAGACAAGCAGTTGCAGAGCGGAGTGCTCTGGTAGGAATGTACCAGGCAAATTTGGCTTGCAGCGCGCTCAGCCCAAGTCCATGCAGGGCCTTGAAGACAAGGCAGAGAGATTTAAAGGATATTCTTTGCCTCAACGGAAGCCAGTGAAGCTCAGCCAGCGCCGCTGATGCCGAGGATCTTCTAGGACAACCCAGAGCCAACTTGGCGGCGGCAGACTGCAATCTTTGTAGTCTATCTAGCAGCATACCCGGTGACTCAAGCAAAAGAGCATTGCAATAGTCGAGTCTACTCGATATGGTACTTCTGACCACCAAGGCCCGAGCCTGTAAGGGAAGTAAAGGTAGGATCTTACGGAGAGGCCTAAAAAGGGCAAAACAGGTGGACACCGTTTTCGCCACCTGAGCTTCCATGCTTAGTTTATTATCCCTAATTTCAAAAAGGGGGTGGTGATGGACCCCTTGTTGTAAATAATTTTGTCCACCCTAAGCGTGGAAGGGTATACTCAGATGTGAGTCCCTTGCTCATTGCACCATCAGGATTCAAGCAAGCCGGGCCGAAGACGGCTGAAATGCCAGAAACCGGTCCCCGGAAGCTTGTTTCCTTCCCAGTGTAAGAATTGGCTTTTGTAGTCTGGTCTGCCCTGTTCCCATGATGCACTGGGCCAGGGACAGACTAATTTGCATACAGCCAGGTTCTGAAACTGGGATGGTGCAATGAGCTAAAAAACGGTGTTGGATCTAGCCCTGATCTCTTGACTGGGTGAGAGTACTCTGCTTAATTCAGAGACTCTGTCCATCACCACCCCTTGTTGTAAATAATTTTGTCCACCCTAAGCGTGGAAGGGTATACTCAGATGTGAGTCCCTTGCTCATTGCACCATCAGGATTCAAGCAAGCCGGGCCGAAGACGGCTGAAATGCCAGAAACCGGTCCCCGGAAGCTTGTTTCCTTCCCAGTGTAAGAATTGGCTTTTGTAGTCTGGTCTGCCCTGTTCCCATGATGCACTGGGCCAGGGACAGACTAATTTGCATACAGCCAGGTTCTGAAACTGGGATGGTGCAATGAGCTAAAAAACGGTGTTGGATCTAGCCCTGATCTCTTGACTGGGTGAGAGTACTCTGCTTAATTCAGAGACTCTGTCCATCACCACCCCTTGTTGTAAATAATTTTGTCCACCCTAAGCGTGGAAGGGTATACTCAGATGTGAGTCCCTTGCTCATTGCACCATCAGGATTCAAGCAAGCCGGGCCGAAGACGGCTGAAATGCCAGAAACCGGTCCCCGGAAGCTTGTTTCCTTCCCAGTGTAAGAATTGGCTTTTGTAGTCTGGTCTGCCCTGTTCCCATGATGCACTGGGCCAGGGACAGACTAATTTGCATACAGCCAGGTTCTGAAACTGGGATGGTGCAATGAGCTAAAAAACGGTGTTGGATCTAGCCCTGATCTCTTGACTGGGTGAGAGTACTCTGCTTAATTCAGAGACTCTGTCCATCACCACCCCTTGTTGTAAATAATTTTGTCCACCCTAAGCGTGGAAGGGTATACTCAGATGTGAGTCCCTTGCTCATTGCACCATCAGGATTCAAGCAAGCCTGGCCGAAGACGGCTGAAATGCCAGAAACCGGTCCCCGGAAGCTTGTTTCCTTCCCAGTGTAAGAATTGGCTTTTGTAGTCTGGTCTGCCCTGTTCCCATGATGCACTGGGCCAGGGACAGACTAATTTGCATACAGCCAGGTTCTGAAACTGGGATGGTGCAATGAGCTAAAAAACGGTGTTGGATCTAGCCCTGATCTCTTGACTGGGTGAGAGTACTCTGCTTAATTCAGAGACTCTGTCCATCACCACCCCTTGTTGTAAATAGTTTATTATCCAGCATGACGCCCAGGTTGCGAACAGTGGTGACCGGTTGAGTTTTTGTTACTGTTTCTGGGGGCCAGAAATTGTCCGGAAAAGGACGAGGAATCCGACCTCCAGCACAGAACAGCAGCTCCGTCTTGCTGGCGTTGAACTGCAGTGAGTTGCTGTGCAGCCAGCTCACTGTATCTCGCATACAGTCATGAAATGTCTCCAGCGGGATCGAATCCTCACCCTCCCACGACAAGATGATTTGGGTATCATCCGCGTAGTTAATAGCACTGATCTGATGAGATTTTATCAACGTGACCAAGGGTTTCAGATACACGTTAAATAAAATAGGACTAACTGCCGAGCCCTGTGGCACCCCCGGGGCACCGGGGTGAAGTCAGATTGAAAGGGGGGGAGAGACACCGCCTGCTTCCTACTGGATAGGAAGTAGTGAAACCATTGCAAAGCAACTCCCCCTACCCCGGCCTCACTCAATCTTTCCAGGAGGATCGCATGATTGACCGTATCGAATGCGGCAGACAGGTCAAGCAGAATCAGAGCCGCTGCCTGACCTCTGTCTGCACACATTCGAAGATCCTCCATGGCAGTGAGCAAGGCTGTTTCCGTCCCATGAGCTGGGCGAAAACCAAATTGGATTTCGTCGGGAAGTTGATGTTGCTCTAAATGTTGAGACAGAAGCGAGTTCACCCAGCGTTCAGTAATTTTTGCAGGGAATGGTAACAGGGAGATTGGTCTATAGTTTTGTAAACATTCTGGGTTGAGGGAGGGTTTTTTTAACAACGGGGACACAAGCGCCTGTTTCCAGGATGCTGGGACAGTGCCACTTGCTAGTGATTGATTACAGATCCTACACAGGGTAGGAAAAAGTTAGTCCCCATATTCCTTCCAGATTTTATGAGGGATAGGGTCAAGAGGTGAACCTGAAGAGATCCCCCGAGCCAATCTGCCCAGGTCTTCCTCCGTCATGGAAGGGAACTCCGAGAGGAGATCAATGGACAGCCCGCCGGGATCCCCCTCTCCAACCCCTGCATCCCCAACCCCGGAGCTGGGGGAACAATTCACAGTGGGAGAGGTGCTGAGATTTTGAATAATGGTTTCAATTTTTTCATTAAAAAACAGAGCAAGGTTGTCGCAGAGAATCTGCGTAGGGGGAGTCGACGTTTTAGTGCATTCAGGGTTGGTAAGACCGTTCAGAATCTGAAAGATGCTTTTGGCACTATTAGCCGCAGTACAAATAGAGGAGCAGAAGTAATCGGCCTTAGATTTGTGAATCAAGGCTTTGTATTCGGCCAGTGTAGCTTTCCAAAGAAATCTACTGGCATTTGTGTACCCCTGCCTCCATTTCCTTTCTGCCTATTTACAGGTGAGTTTTAAAGCCTTTAGAGAGTCGTTGAACCAGGGGGCAGAGGCTCTACCCTTGTGTCTTTGTTTTTTTAACGGGGCAATGGAGTCTCCCTTTGTTGTAATTCTAAGGCACAAAGAGGCATAATTTTCATCGACTTGGCAGTCTGAAGAGAAGCTGTCCTCAACCTTAAATACTGCACCAGTGGTTCTCAACCTCCCAAGAATTCTCCAGTCCCTGCACATGAAATCAGTAGTAGTATCTTGTGCCTGTGTGCAGGCCGTAGTACTATAAACAAAGAACTTAAGAAGAAGGTGGTCCGTCCAGGTCATGGGCAGAATCTCACTCATGTGTGCTAGCTGAGGAGTCGAGAAGATCAGATCAAGCCGGTGTCCAGCCCTGTGAGTGATTCCCCTGACATGTTGATGGAGACCAATACTTTTGCAGGAGTGGAGAAGGTTAAGCAGCCCTGAATCTAATGAACCATTCATCCACAGGTTAAAATCTCCAAGGACTAACAGTTTATTGTGAGAGGCAGCCATATTAGTAAAGATGGTAAGCAGTGACTGCTGTTGCTGGATGCTGAAGGTCCCGGGTGGTCTATAACAGATAATACCCGTGAACATCACCCCAGAGCGACTATATATAGATAGGCCAAGCAACTCCATACCAACGACCGGATCCAGGTCAATGGTCTCGATATGCCAGGATGCCCTGTAAATCAACCCCACCCCACCACCACGTCCTTTAGGTCTGGGAAGGTGAAGTATTTTGTAGTCCTGAGGGCAGGCCCAACCCAGCTCAACCTCACAATCATGGTGAGTCCAGGTCTCAGTAACAAACAGGGGGTCTAGTTGATGTGTTTCCACCAATAGTTGGATTTCCACTGCATGCTTAGGCAGAGATCTAACATTAAGAAGCCCACAGGATAGGAGACCCCCAATCACAAAATCACTCAAAGGCACAGCTGAATCCTTGAAAGAGAGTTGCCCTTCATGCGCTTGACCACCCAGGTTAAGCAGGGTCTCTCTAGAGAGTATTCCCCTTCCTTTCCAAGGAAGGGGAATTTATGCGAACGTGTGGGGCAGCATAACTGGCACTGGGCGCGGCATGGGCGCGGACGGGCGCAGACGGGCTTGCCTTTGGCCCGCCCGCTGCGCGCTCGCCACAGTGTCATTTTATGTAGCCTGCTCCCCAACCACTAGACCGCGAGTGAGTGCTGCCTTTAAAATGGCGGGTCCGCTTGCACGGACGAACCTGGCCAAAAGAGTATAACGAAGGAGCGGGGATTGCTCTACTTACAATAATGTTAAAAACACGGTAAACACAATAAAAGTAGTTGCATTGACTGTACCCACATCCACATCTGCCCACCAGCACAAACAGAGTACATGTATCGCAACCGCAAGTGCTACCACTCTCTCAATATCCAGATGGTGTGCAATGCCAAGACAATCATCACGGACATAGTGGCACAGTACCCGGGGAGCACACATGACTCCTTCATATTCCGGCACAGCTGCATTCATACACGACTGGCCAGGGGAGACTTTGGAGAAGGACACCTACTAGGTAAGTACACATGACCCACAATAGTACACTGTGATAATGTAGCTGCGCAGAACAGGCACTCACCCTCTGCTCCTATCATACAGGTGACAGCGGCTACGCACTCCGTGAGTACCTCCTCACCCCATACCTCAACCCTGCAACACCATAGCAACGGCGTTACAATGCTGCACACATACGCACAAGAAATTGCATTGAGAGGACATTTGGCCTTATGAAAAGCAGATTTCGCATACTGCACAAGACTGGTGGGGCCATGAAATACGAGCCTGAGGTCTGCTGCCGCATCGTGGCCGTGTGTGCAATCCTCCACAACATTGCTACTAAGCGCAGGATACCTGTAGACATCTCTGGCAGTGAGTCGGAAGGGGACAACCAACCACCTGCACATGTGCGTCACGCACGCGGGGAGAATCCTGCAGAAGGACACAGGCGCCGTAACCAAATCTGCATGAACTATATCTAGTGCACACACTCCCCACACCCATAACTTCACTCATGCATGACAATAGTAATAATGACATGAGTCAGATTAAGTTAGACAGCATGTATGTTATTGCTACAGCACAATAAAGTGGGGATTTCCCAAACTGTTACATGAATGACATATTTCGTCATATGTCCCATATTCCTGTGGAGGGCATGCTTGTAGCAGCAGCATGTACCCTAATGGTAATGTTCAATTGTTCAATGCCTCCTCCGGGCAGATGCTCCCAACCTCCTTTCACGCCGTGAGGCAGCAGAGGGCCTGCTGCTGCGGGGGGGTGCTACCACCGGTGGCACGGACAGGCTACTATGGCTGGAAGTAGCCTCACCGGTGTCGTCAGCCCCCCCCCCCCGCCTGGCCATGGACAGTTGCCTGCATGGCCTGTACTGCTGTTGACACCTGCTCCAGAGCTCTCGCGATGTCCTGACAACACTGGACCATTTGGACCTGCATGGCCAAGGAGCGTCGCGAGAGCTGGGAGGTCGCGTTGCCAATTATGTAATTGGACCGCGTGTATGCTGACAGGCGGGCCAGCAACTGCCGGTGTCTGCGCCGGTAGAGGTTGCGCTGGCTGTACATGGCCTGGGTGTTGGCCTCCATAGCAACTGTCATCCTCTCCATGCGGTCAGACATCTGACCAACATTCCTGGCGGTCTTATTTAATTGGAGGTGTATAGCCGTCAGATGACGGGCTTGGGTTTGATGCACATGGAGCATACGGCGCTCAATAGAGAACCCACCTTGTCGCACGTTTGCTCCCCTGCCAGCGCGGGATGTGTTTTTGTGCTGCTCCCTCACCAGTCCGCTTGACTGGCTCCTCACAGCCACAGGGCGATGGGTTTGTCGGCGTGATGCTGCTGGTGTTGAGAGCACCACTGGTGGTTGTGTGACGCGCTGTGGTACTGCTGCGCCTGTTGGCGCAGAGGTGGCACTGTCCACAGGGGCAGGTGTTGGAATGACCGCTGGTGCGGCAGCTTGCCCTGATGGTCCTGGCTGTGGTGATGGATTTAAGTCTCCCTCAGTGTCCTCTGGGTTTTCCTCAATTAGCAGGGCATCACTGTCGGAACTGAGGACTTCTGCGCCACCTGTGATGTAAAGTTGATTAGTTACATGTTTCTTCTACATTTGATCTTCCTACATGCATGCAGGCTACCATTCCCTGACTCACTGTTGGATAGACTCTCACTAAACAGGTCTAGCTTAATGGGGCTAGATGGTAATTGTGACCAGGCTACATCTCCCACAATGCAATAGCGCTTTTGTGGGGTGCTTTGGCTGCATGACTGGGGTTTGGGATGGGATGATCTGGAGTCATGGACATTGTTAGGGGACAGGGGGCCGCAGTCGCATGGCACTTACCTTGTGTATCTTGTGTGGGTCGGGAGGAGTCCAGCTGGATCACCCCCACGCATGCCTGCGGATTAATGGTGTCCTCGATTCTGTCCTCGAGTGGTGTGTTTGGTGGGACAGTGGGTTCCCCTCCACCTGTCGCAGCACTCTCCCCCACCCTTTTAGCAATCTTCTCCTTTGCCCGCCCTCTGAGATCGTACCAACGTTTCTTGATCTCATCAACAGTGCGCTGAGTCACCCCCACAGAGTTCACTTTTGCGCGGATGCGCAGCCATATCCGCCTTTTATCGGCTTCAGGCACCCTTCGGGAGTCTCTACCAAAGAGACGATTATGGTCCTTGCAGACTCCCTGGATTAAATATTCGAGCTCTTGCTCGGAAAATTTTATTTTTCGTTTTCTTCCAGTGGAAGTGTCTCCTGCAGCTTCCTGTGACATGCTGGCCACTTGGGTGTCTCCTGGTTTTCGCCTGTGGGCACTCTGGAGGGGAGCTCTGGCAATGCTGATTCCACTTCAGGCTCTCACTGCTGAATAAGGGTGGAACCTGCCTACTTCCTGGTTGTGATGTCATCACTGTGCTCTGAATGCGACTTCCCGTTTTTGCGGTCTCGCAATTAGCGAGATCGCAATTTGCGATTTCGGTAATTGCGAAATCGCAATTTCAACACGGGTATCGGCCGATTCTGCGATTTTTTTGCGATTTTTGTGAAGTCGCAATCGGCGATTGCGAATCTTTTTTTTTTCTCGCATATTATCATGAATGCCAATCTGCGATTTCTAAATTGCGATTCGCTATTTTTCGCTATTTAGAAATCGCAGATTTTGACATTGATGAATCTGGGTGTAAGAACATAATTGTCAGGAATTACAGACTGGGAAAGTGGACACCCACCAACTCTGTACATTTGTAAATGACCTTGGCCTTAAGTATGCCTGACATGATAGAGGCACATCAGTCCCCTTTTTTTCTATGGAACGTGCTACTTTTTTGTTAAACAAACTTCTTATCTATTTAAAGCCACTGAGAAACATGGTGTGTGGATGTGGAGAACATGTCCGAGTCAGAGTAGTTGAGCAAATGTAACAACTAGACCCACAATGTATGGACAGTTAGAGATTACTGTGAAAGATAAGTCACTGGTACCTTTACTATACCATAGACTTTTGCAGCCTACTGCTAGTCATTATATAGCAGTTTGACTGTAGTGGGCTGCTGCATTGGAGTACACTAGTTAAGGATGGCCAGCTATGACTCTCATCAAACTTAGACAAAGTGAAAATTGAGACAGAGATCATGATGAAATGTTAAGGAGCCACAGGCCAGATTCAAACCAGTAAAATGCCAGGCCCACACAGATTAATTAAGAAACAATGGGGATGTGGGTGAATATATGTTGGCATGTTTCAAAGAGCCAGGGTTGGTGTAAGATTGCCTGGAAACCCGGTGACTTGCTAAACCTGTAGACAGTGGTGGCTCACAGTGGGAGGGCTGCAGGGTGGTGGTTCAGGGAAGGGGCGTGGTGGGGGGTAGTGGAGTCGGACATACGACGTCCACGAATAAAGTATGTAAATAAATAAAACTATTAACTTTGCGCTTGCTGCATCCCCGACCTGCCTGTAAACCTGTCAGAGGCGACTGCTAACCTAATACCCAAAGGAGGGGAGCATTAGGAAGAATATGCATCATATCACCCAATCTCCTTCCTTAAGGTGAAAGTAAAGGAGACATTATGGAAAAAGACTACAAAAACTGTTGATTTCCTGGATCACATGGATTAACCTGTATTAATGCTCCAATGATCAACTAAAATGAGCCAACAAAATCTCTGTAATTGTAAGAGTGTTTCAGGCGAAATTCCACGCTCTTTGGTGACCATTTCCCTGTACTTAGGGGATGTGTTTGGCCTCATGGACCGGAGCTTCCTGATTCGGATACTGGGAAAAATATTTTGACTATAATTTTGCAGATAATGTCTGTTAGATTTGGGGGTTTCTAGTTGGCACAGGCAGGTACTTGTGACAAATAGGGACCCTTGCCTCTAGTCAGGGTACTCCTACAATAAACCCTGCTCACCCCCTTGGTAGCTTGGCACGAACAGACAGGCTTATCTCAGAGGCAGTGTGTAAAGAATTTGTGACCACATACAGTAACCCAGTGACAAGACTACTAATGGACACCACACAACGTTTATATAAAAAATAAGTATTCATTATATAGGCTTAACACAAGACCATTAAATGACAAAAATCCACAATAATATATTTAAAAATTGTAGTTTTAGCTTAGTTCAGTTCATTTCAATGTACCTTACGATGCGTTGCGCTTCCACAACAAGTAATGTTGCAGCGATGGAAATTAGGCAAAGTTCTGGTGCAAAGAAATAAAGACGTGAAGATCTTCCAGATGCAGCACGCTTCTCCGATGATGCGAGAAGTCTTGATTCGTTGCGTCAACTGCAGCGGCGACACCCTTGTTCAGCGATGCAACCACAACAGCTTCAACTGTGACACATTTCTCTGTTTGCGAGAAGCTTCCGCACAATGCGACAACTACAGCGGCAGCATCCTTGTTCAGAAATGTGATGGCAGCAGCTCCGATGGCGGCAGGCTTCTCCGGGGATGCGAGGCGCTTTCCTCTATGCGGTGCAATGTGACAGTGACAGCGGCGACACATTTGTTCAGAGATGCAACGGCAGCTCCAGCGACGGCAACACGCTTCTTCCTCGTTGCGGGACACTTCTCTCGATGCGGTGCAATACGACAGCTCCAGAGGGCACACCCTTGTTCAGAAGTGCGACGGCAGCAGCAGCGACACGCTTCTTCCTCGTTGAGTCGCTCTTCCAGCTCCTTGCGACACGCAGTCCCTCAGAAGGCCCAAAACAGCAGCAGGCACTTCTAAAGAAATCTGGGGAGCTAGGGGGTGACGTCTGTAGCCCCTGAGACTTCAGCAGGAGACAAGCTCTTTTCCAAGCCCTTGAAGATCCTTTACAAGTTGAAAATAAAGTACACAAAGTTCCTTTCTCCTTCCTTTGGCAGTCAGGTAACCACTGCAGGCCAATCCCCTAAGCAGTACTTCAGCTTAGGAATTGTCCCTCCTCAGTTTCTTCAGGTTCCTCTCCTCAGCAAAGGTTTCTTCTTGTAGTCCAAAAGTGATCTAATTCCTTGGGATCAGGGTCCCAATATGTATACCCCAAAATCCTTTGTCCTCTGAGGGCAGAGGGACCTTTGCCTAGTCTAAACCAGTTCTGGAGCACTCTGTTTACAAGACTCCTTCTTTCCTTTCATAGTGCAGGGCAGAAACAACAGACACCCCACAGGAGGTGGAGCCAGCATTATGGAGGGAAAGCACAGCCCTGGGGCACTTTGTTGACATGATTCCTTCTCTTCTTTCCCAGTGTAGGGCAGAGACATCAGACGCACCACAGGGGGTGGAGCCAGCACTGTGGGGGTTAGGCACAGTCCTATTCAGGTCCTAGGTGCAACTTCTCCCTCCCATCTAGATGCAGATCTCTTTATTCACCACTGCGCGGAGTCATTCTGTCTCCTCGAATGCCCCAGCCCTGTCACTCAAACTCCAGACAAGGAATACACAGCCTAGCAGAGGCAGGTTTGGATAGTTAGACAAAAAAAGACCTACTTTCTAAAAGTGGTATTTTCAAACACAGAATGTTAAAACCAACTTCACTAAAATATGTATTTTAACATTCTAAGTTCAGGCATACTAAACTCGAATTTCGACAGTGTTCCCTGATTCAGTGAGGATTATAAAATGTAATAATCTAACTGCCAATACTGGCCTATGGAGAACAGGTAGCCTTGCAATAGTGAAAAACGAAAATGGCTGTAATTTACTATTAGGACATGCCACACACACCAGGGCATGTCCTACCTTATACTTACAATGCACCCTGCCCTTGGGCCTACCTTAAGGGTGTCTGATATGAAGGAAAGGGAAGGTTTAGGGACTGGCAAGTGGGTGCACTTGCCTAGTCAACATGGCAGTACCAAACTGCACACAGGCTCTGCAATGGCATGCCTTGGACACATTTACAAGGCCACTTCTGTGGGTGGCACAACCAGTGCTGCAAGCCCATGAGCAGCATTTGGATTTACAAGCCCTGGGCACACTCAGTGCACTGTACTAGGGCCTGACAAGTAAACCAAACAAACCAATCATGGAATCACCAATTCATACATTAATTTACAATAGGGAGAGCATATGCAATTTAGCACTGATCAGCAGTGGTAAAGTGCCCTGAGTCATAAAACCAACAAAAACAGGTCAGACAAAATACAGGAGGCAGGCAACAAGTTCAGGCATGACCCTGCAAAAAGGGCCAAGTCCAACAATGTCTTATTGCATATAACATACCCTGGATTTACAGTTCTCAGAATATTATAAGAGTGTATTCAATTTAAGATGCTCTCAGGGTTTCTGATGAATTGGATTGAATGCACACAGTAAACAGTTCTAGGTTAGAGTATAGGGCCCTTACCAGACTTTCCCTGAGAGCAGCAAAGGAAGGTTTCAAGGTCCAGTGAATAGATGTCTCCAGGGCAAAAATAATAATATTTTTTAAGATAATGTCGAGGCAGTGAAGACTAAATTCAGGGAAGACAGAAGTTACTATAGAGGGTTAACTCTTTCTGTTGGGTAGGGCAGCACTTTTCAAGATGAAGATCCTGCCAATGTCTCCTATGCACACTACTGAGCAACATATTCTGGGTATCTAAGGAATATACCCAAAAAACAAGGCACAAGTTATGAGAAAGAGGAATGCCACAATAAAACCATTTAAGGTCTACAGACGTGAGTTATGGCATAGTATCACTCCCTCACATTCAATCAAACTACTGAGCTTCTCTAACAGTGGTAGTGAATGATTGGGCATTCTTGTCCCTTAAGGAAGCCTTAGTTCCGGTTTGTAGAGAAGCTGTGCGAGAGAAAAAGTATGTTCACATGTTTCATGAAAGTGAGATGCACATTTAATTGCGATTAATTATCAACTGAGTGGATTTGGACATTTTAGGCACCATGCATCTCTTAAATGTTTCACAATGCACCTGACTTATTCGATATTGCTTACAAAAAATACAAATAGAAATGGTATAAAATAAAACATGCTGGTGCTAAAACCCACTTGGGGTACAATTTGGTGGCCATGAACAATTGCAAATCCTTCCAGGCTACTTCAATAGAACCATTCCTGGAGAATCACAGATTATAAAGAACCCTAAATTGTGCATAAATCTCACGCCTTTTTGCTGGGTCTACGGTCCATATAGGTCAGATGCAGCATGGGTCAGGCTCTGTATTTCCTAATTTAGGGCCCGATGTAGGACACCAAATACCGATCGGTAACGGCCGATTTCGGCTGTTACCGAACGGTATTTGACTTTTGAAATGTAGAGGGCCTTAAATTTACCGATTCTGTAAATTTACCCATTCGGTAAAATACCGAATCGGTAAAATTACCGAATCGGTAAATCTAGATGTAGGTGGCACTGAAAACAGTGCCACAGGCCCTTAAGAATTCGTTATTTACCATGAAATACTATTTCATGGTAAATAATGAATTCCTGTGCACATCTGTGCATGTACACCTGTGCCATGTGACAAGCCAGAATCATGGGGGGATACAGGGTGTCAAAGTGACACCCTGTCCCCCTTGACAATTCAGTAATTTTACCGAATCGGTATTTACCGATTCGGTAATTGACATTGATTCCTATGGGCCTCAAGGCCCAAAGGAATCAATGGCAATTACCGAATCGGTAAATACCGATTTGGTAATTACCGAATCATACCGATTTGGTAATTACCGAATCATACCGATTCGGTAAAAATGACCGAATTTTTACCTTAATCTCATTTACCGAATCTAGAATGCCGAATCGGTAAAATTCTGTATTCTAGAGTTGGTAAATGAGATTTACCTACATCGGGCCCTTAGTGCTTTAGTGCCACTGAGGGTTCAGGTTTTTCAAAGTATGCCAGTCAATTATTCCCACCCCGGCATATATTAATTCAGAAAATGAAATACTGCATCTTGAATATTAAAACTCATCCTTATAGGAAAACACAGCGCGCGTGGAGGTTTGTGTACCAGGTACCTTTGCATTTTACAAATCACGCAAAGGACTTAATTGTGTATTTTGTTCACCTTTGTGGCAGTTGTTTGAAAGACTGTAGGGATAATTCAGAAAGGCATGATGATTAAATGAAGCCCGTGAAATACTACTCTTGTAGTACTAATAGATGTTCGTGCACAATTGCTAGAGTTAATAAGGACTATGCCTTGTTTGCACTTTCACTAACAGGAACATTACATTTTAGAGCTAGTTCACAAATGTATTTACCAGTGCGTGAATTTGTAGTCCTCCATTACCACATTGCATATACATATATGCCTTTGTGAACTGCACCCCAGCTGCTTATGGAAGGTTGTATTTGGACCTTTTGTAGTATTGATGAACAATTGTATGTGTTATTTTCCCTGCTCCATTTCTTATACCATTGGAATAGAAGACATAAATACGGGCACTAATGTTAGTCAGTCAGTCAGTCAAATACTTTATTGCGATAACTTAATATCATACAAAGACAATGACAAATGTATAAAACAATGACACATACATTAAAAACATTTAAGAAGCAGTTTAAAAATGACAAATTTAAAAAGAACCAGCGACGAATTAATGAGACCAACATACACAATATTACATATTAACATCAGCCTAGCTGGTAGAAAGTGCATAGTGCTAAAGTGCAAAAGTGCAAAAATACTAAGAAATATTAAAAAATATGCTAAGGGTGTCCCATGAAAAATAGTTAGAACAGGCAACTACTGACCATGTTACTTCGGTTCTAAGAATGCTGACCCAAAAGGTCAACATACTAGCTAGAATGTTAATCTGTACTACAAGGGCAAGTAGGCACATTTTTAAGTCTAATATTCCTGCTTCTAATAGCTCTCACCAGGAAACTAGCCACATAAAACATGATCCTGGGAGTTTGTAGCATTTGTAAGTAAATAAGAGCAGGTCTGACCAAAATAAATCCTGCCTCCTTGAGTATAGGTACAAGAAACATTTTCCGAGCTTCATTATAGTGGCTACAAAATTTGTTATTGTACAAGTGAATGATTTTTTCTAAGAGTACCAATTTATGCAAGAACTTAAAGCGAAAGAAAGATATTTTAGGTTGAAAAATCACTGTTTTGGGCAATTTGCTTTTATGTACACTCATAGACAAATTTAAAGCTGTAAGGCACTATTTTCAGTCCTTACTTAAAGATGTTTACTGTAAAAAATAAAATAGTGTAAGTAAATTGTTCCTAACTATGCATTGTCTTGTTAGTATGCATGCAATGTTCTTGCAGATGTAGTGCTGCAAAACTGCATTCCTTTTTCACAGCTGCCATTTGTTGAACGGTACCTGCTGGAAATCTTCTGAACAGGAGAAGTGCACGTCTATTTGCTCTGCAAAAATGGCACATTTAATAAATATCATAGAGCAGTATATTCAAGTACTTACATTTTCATCTTTAGAGGCGAGGTATAAATCTATTGGACCCCAGCGGGATCAATGCACTTACATTTGACATAAAATCCATACCTGTAGGAGATTTGCTCGCATTCGGCTCATCTTGTTTTACAAGTTCCAAAGGTACAGAGCTACATGGTGTAATCTGCCGGAAAAGGCCACACTCTGGGCTTACTTCAGTTTCAAAAAGGCTTTGATCAAATATTCCATATTCAGTGTGATTCCTTATGTAATGGAAATATCTATTAAAACCATTACAAATGGTCCCTTAAGTATGAACTTCATGAAGACTGATTAAGCATTCATGTTAAGCACTTAGCTAGACACCGGGGTCATTAATGACTGTGGTTTCAAGATACCGACCGCATAATAGATGGCTCCTTCCAGCACAAGACACGCATTCTAAAATGATGTACCATGGATTACATTTCTTTCTATTTGAATATGATTTTTTTCCTAATTGTGTCTTAAAACTGTTCTATGATTGGTCAGTAAATATACAGCTCACTGTGAACAAAGATTGTATGGATTAATAACCTTATAACAAGTGTAAGTGGTATTTGGCGCACCTTGTAATATATAACGATACCATGGGATGCATTATTTATTGGGTGTGATAAGTAACACATACTATGAGTTTGTGGGAAATAACATGTGGATTTTTGTGGTTAATGTATCCAACTCCACATGGTATGGTAAATAACGTACATGTTTCCCCTATTACATTTCGGCAGGTTTGACCGGCCGAAATGTAACGAAACTTGAGGCATTTAAAGCATCCAATGGTTATCGGATACAATGAATATCTTTTAAGGGCCTAATTATAAGATGGGGTATTATTTATCGCCTCTCATAAATAATGATAACCGCAGGGTTTGTTCTTTATTGGGTGCGATAAATAACACCTATGATAAGTTTAGGTGGAATAACATGCAGATATTTGATTTAACGCACCAAAATCGGCATGATACAGTAAAAACTAGGGGGCCCATTAGGATGGCTGGCGGATTGCCCCCGCCAGGCTGGCAGTAGCCACCGCCAGCCTGGCGGGGGCAATCCGCCCGCCCTCCTCTCCTGAATCCCCCCCACCATATTAGTATGGCGGGGGGGGACCGCGGCGGACGGAAAGACCATCTGCCGCTTTTCCGCCCCGGTCACCTTGCAGCCGGGGTGGAAAAGGTTTAATATGGTGGCGGTGTCTATTAGACTCTGCCAGCCATATTACGATGAGCCAGGACAGATGCCTTTCCGCCACGGAAAGCATGCGGTCTTCACTTTGGGGGCTCCCTGCTGGCCCCCAAAGTGAAGGAGTTGTGGGGGGTGCACACGGGGGGGGGGTACCTGTGGTACCCCCCTGCATTTGCATATACAATGCGGTAGGCACTGCGCGGTGCCTGCCGCTTTGTGTATGCAAATGCATACTTGCATTTATAGCATTGTGGCGGGCGGTGCAGAGAGCACCGCCACCACAATCTTATAAATGCAGGATGCGCCCACCACTGTGGCGGGCGCATCCTAATACCCCCCACAGGACCCCCGCCCTTATGGCGGGCAGTCCCGAATTCCAATAGGATGGCCGGCGGACTAAGTCCGCCCGTCATCCTAAAGACCCCCTAGATGTTTTCCTCTAATAAATTTCAGCAGAAAACTTAACTAATGTTGTGTTGTTTAACACATCAATAATTATTGGATGCATTAAATAAAACAAAACTCGTAGTTTCATACCACAGATAAACACGGGTTTATGCATGGGAGGGAATTAACCTCCCAACTTGTAATCAGGCCCTAACTCACAATTCTGACCCATGTGTAAACAGGAGTTTACACAGAGGTCAGAATTGATGTGTCAACACTGATATATATTATTCTGTAGATCTAAAGTTATGTATAATAGATGTTGTTGTTATGCAATTAGTTGAATATTGAATATGGTACCATACATATGGACAGTTCATAGTAGATGACATTCAAGCATTCTGGTATAGTGATGAAACTCTTGACAGAATTCACATAACCATTTCTACGTTTATGTTAAACTAATGCATGAAAATAAATTGATTTAGGAGGGCAAATTCACTTTTACAACTCTACAAAAAGTGAATTTGCACTCATAAATTGATTAATATTGTTACAAATTCTGTTCCAACTGGTGGTGACGTCTCTTTCTCCTCTCCCGAATTCTATGCCAGAGCCAGAGATCGGGAAGAACAATCTGCTAGGGGAAAGAAGAAAGGGGCACCAGGTGCCCGCCCCAGGAACACAGGCACCCCTGTGTGTCTAACACAATCGGTTGTTGCTGGTAACCGGCTTGAGCATGTTGGAAGTCCGAGACCGGCAGCGACAGAGGAGGGCGAGTTCTGTGTGCTGCAGAAGGCCGCAAGAGAGCCCAAACAAAGTGGTAAAAGTGGCTCTCGTTTAGGTCCTGCCCAGACCTCCCACATTCCTGGATCCCCCTGCACCACCACCCACCATACAATTCACCTGGGACCATAGATTGGTGGCATAAAAGCCCAGCAATTCTGAGGATCCAATGGATTGAGAGACGCCATAGGAGGTAGCCGGTGGGGCAGACAAAAGGAGCCAAGGACACCAAAAGACTGGCACTCACCCGTCGGCTGCAACAGGAGTAACAGGTGAACATTTCACTACTCATTGCTCTGTAGTCGCAGGCATAAGGTTTGAAGGACCGGAAGTGCTCTCTGGTCAATAGGCGGCCTTCTGCTCACTGCAGGGCCTGATGCCAAAATACCCGCAACTAGATGGGAAGGCCTTCCCATCTGAGTGCACTCTCTCTGCTTGTCTTACACTTTAACCCTTATCTACCCAGGAGACTAATCATGTGTGCATAAGATTGAATGCCTCTGAACATCTGGAAATGTAGGTATTCAGTGCCAGATGTACGACGCTACCAATTTGTGAGTTGCAAATAGCGTTGTTTTGCAACTCGCAATCTGCAACTCCCATATAGGAATGTAAAACATTGTCTCAGACACTGTTTGTGATTCCTAATGGGGTAGCAAATTGCCTGCCTCATTAATACTCATGAGGCAGGTGCAATTTGCGACCCCATTAGGAATGGCTAGCACTCCTAGGGATGGTGGCCTGCTGGGGTCAGCAAACCACCATGTCTGTGACTGCTTTTTAAATAAAGCAGTTTTTTTTTTAAATGCATCCCGTTTTCGTTAAAGGAAAACAGTGTGCATTTACAAAAAGAAAAATTAAATGTTACTGTTTCATTTTTTAAGAGTGGGCAGTGGTTGAAATATTTTCAATGCCACTCATAAAGGGGATAGATCACTTCCCATTTGCGAGTGGGTTACCACCCATTTGAAATGGGTGGTAAACTGCAAGTGTTTAGCGGCTGCAATTGCGGCCACAAAACAATCTTACATTGAAGTGCGAGTCACAATTAGGAAGGGACGCCCTTGGCACACCCCTTCCTAATAGCGAGTCGCAAACCCTATTTTGCAAGTCAGTAATAGGTTACAGACTCGCAAAACATGGTTTGTAAATAGGGTAGACTTATTTTGGGGTTGCAAATGGGCCAATTTCCCGTTTGCGAGCTAAAAAAAAATTGTCATTTGTTCAGCCCTCAGTCCACCCTGACAATGAAAGGAACTCAATAAGAACACCACTGGTCAATATAAAAATAAAACCAAAGAAAGGAAAAAACTCCCTTAAAGGAAAGAAGTCAAATGAGACTATCAGCTAGATTCATCATTGCAAAATGGGCTCGCAAAGAGCCAGATTTTGAGAATCTGGCCCTTTGCGAGCGCAATTTTTGCATTTGGGATTCATCATCCCAAATGGAAAAATCGCTAATTGCGAAATCGCATATTTGCGAGGAATTACATTTAAGGAATCTCTATTTGAGATTCCTTAAATGCAATTCATTAACCATTTTTTATTTGCGAATTCGCTATTTCTGGCCGCTATTTACCACGAAGTCTGACTTCGTGGTAAATAGCGAAAACTTAGAAAAATGCACTTTAGTGCATTTTTCTAAGTGGTATGTTACACACACACATGTCCTTTGGACATGTGTGTGCGCAACATCAGGCTAAATTTACATTTCAGGGGTGCCACAGGGTGTCCTTTGGACGCCCCTGGCACCCTTGAAATCGCATCTTTATTTGCGATTAGCAAATTGCTAATCGCAAATAAGGAATGACTCCCCATTCATTCCTATGGGCCTTTGGGCCCATAGGAATGAATGGGGAGTCATTCCTTATTTGCAATTAGCAATTTGCTAATCGCGAATAAGGAAGCTGTAGGATTCGCAAAATAAATTGCGATTTGTACATGATTCCCGTTTTGCGAGTCTGTAATAGCGATTCCTTATGAATCGCTATTACAGACTCGCAAAACGGGACTTTGATGAATCTAGGTGTCAGTGCACTAGAAACTCTGCACAGTTACAAGCACATCAACACCTGCATCAGATGGCAAAAGAGACAGAAAGATAAGATATTATATCCCCACAGAGGAAAGAGGGGAAAGCAGTCAATATGGCCCAATGAAGGCCAACAGGTGGAGCTCCCACCAATAACAACTCAGACTCCAATTAAAATCAGAGAGATCAGAGTTTTGTCTAGTGGAAGTTTTGACTCATCATAAAGTACTGCACGAGGTTAAAATGCCTGCTGCAAAGCATGTGTCCCATGCAGATCACAAAGTGCACACAATGTATTTAAATAGGTCAGTGTTGTTACTGCTTCTGTCAGTTAGCCCCTTTTGTTACTTGCAGTTTAGAAGTTTGAATCCTAAGATAGAACTGTGAGCTATTTACTATCATCAAAGAACTGCATGCAAAATGCCAGGTATAGATTAGAGCATAATGATTTTACCCAAAGGCTTTCATTATCCTAATGTTGCAAAAAGAGTTCACTTTGGTAGAAATCAATTCTTATTAATAAAGTCAACCCCAAACCATGGTGCTACATTTTTAGTTCTGAGTATGTGCTTCTCAAGACCAAGCACTCTTAAACTATCCTGCCTACCAGTATAGATGACATGTGAGTCCTAAACCTTGTAGTCCTCTGTCTGATGTAACATTTACTATACACTGATTTACACACTTCTTATTCATTGTCTGTGTTTAATGCGTATTTGATGTAAAGTGCTCTCACACCCTACACTGGTATGAGCTGCGCTATAGAGCAAAAGAAATGCATGAGAGAAAGAGTGGTTATGGAGTCTTGAGGGTCACTGTTAAAGGGTGGTAGTGAGTGTGGTGGAGGTGGTCATTGGAGGCGCTGACAAACATTGTAACATCGGGTGCCACCTGCGCTAAAGCCAGTCCTGGGTGCAGCCTCTAATTGTGCACTCTCAGGGGCAGCAGAGCAGACCATCTATGGTCCTCTTTCCAAGTTCAGCGTGATCTGAGGGGCAGGGTCCCAGCTGTGCCACATATATTCCAGGAAAGAGCCCAGAGGAACCATGCAGTTATTAGCCAATGGACTACTGGTACCCTCCTACTTAGTGACATGTTACCTGCAATTTGTGGCATCAGCTATTCAAGATTACCTCATTCTTACCCCTTTCAAAAGGGCATGACCCTTCCTTGGTCATTAGAATCCCGGTAGCCCAAACTAGAGGTGTGGCTACCAGTGAGCTACACACCCACAGGAAAAGAGGTTGGGGATGGGTTTGTCCTTTCTGGCTCTGGCTCCTTTTTGTCTGCAGGTACAAAAGGCATCCTGCTCAGTGGTGATGTTCCAGTCGGACCTTCAAAGGCAGCTTCCTTTTGAAGCTCGCCTACTGTGCTAACACCCCGATCGACCAACCTGGGAGAGGAGGTAACACTTAGCTCTGTGACAATTGCCTTTGTTCCTGTGCAGGGAGTCGTTGACATGTTTCACCAGGCTGGTAGAAAGCTTTCTGTGTGCCAGTGTTTTTGTGAGGTCACTGGACTAGCTGCAGTGCAGAGTGGCAACTTTCTAAAAGTTGCTTTCTTTAATAATCACATCAAATTCAACCTAGGCATCAGGTGGGGTTTAATGCCACAGTTAATTTGACACCTTATGTTACCGCTTAGGTAGTCCAAATCAGAGGTTAGCCCTGTAGGAATGCCCGTCGGTAACCCAGTGTTAGTCAAATGATTTACTCTCCTTTCCAAACCAAAATTACAATTTGGAAGTGTTGCTGTCAAGACATATGAAAAATGTATGTACTGCCTAAAAATATATAGCTCCCAGTCATAGGGCACTATCGGCCTTCCTTAGGGGTGAATTACATATAATATTAAGGGAAGTGAGGGCTTTGCCATTCGTTGCATTTGCAAACTCGAACTAGCAGTGAAAAAACTGCCTTTCAGTCTGCAGTGGCTGACTTGGGTCCATTTTGTCCTTGTCACATGCAGGTAGGCACAAACAGTGCTGCAGTCCTGTATGAACATTCTGCCTTACATGTCCTGGGTACCATATACCAAGGACTTATAAGTAAGTCAGTACTTGCCAATTGGAGTATCCATTTTGGAGGAAGGTGGATGTCTGACTATGTGGTTACCCCCACTTTTTGCCTGGTGTTTTGCTGGTTTTCGACTTAATTGGACTGGGAACCTGCTATTCAGGGCTCCAGTCTATCTGCTTTCTCTATAAAATGGACTCCATGTACTTTAGGTACATACCAGATTGGTTACTGGGTCACCCTTGTGAGCCCCTGTATAGTGTACTCTGGGTACTCAGGGCATAGGTGCACCCTAGGCCTACCAGGGGCTGCAGAATGTATTGTGCCACCCCTGGTTAGCCTTCCAAACTGACACCACAGGTCTGTTCTTACAGCCTGGGTAAGGTGGTGCAATCACCCCTTACTTAGATATAGTATACCTATATCTACCTTATATTTAGACACATAGTAACCTATAAGTCATTCCTATGGCAGGCCTTAACAATCCTGGAGGCAGAGTGCTTGGTTTTAAGTGCCCTAGCATGAGCTGAGCCCCTCTGCAGCTTTCGGAACCATCTCCTTATAGCTATTCTATGATATAGCCATACCATATACTCTTAAGTGCATTATAATCCTCGCAGTAAACGCTAACTTTAGTTTGGATTATCAAAACATGTCCTGTAAGGTGTCAAACACTTTGGAATACTACCCCCCCACCAATTCTGGCGGCGGGGGTAGCATTCCACCCTTCTAGAGGGAGAAGACATGTAGTTACTGTTAAACCGGTTAAAGTTAAACAGAGCCCCAGCATCACAAAATGGATGCTGCTGCCACAGACATGAGTCTGCCCTCCTGCTGCTGGACGAAACTCCTGCAGGGGAGGCCTGGACAATAGGTTTACTGTCCAGGGAGGTGCTGGCACCCACCAGACAGGCTTTAGTGTATTGGGGCAGGGAGGGCTGCATTCAGTGAATGTTTTCCAGACACTGCCTGGGTCACACAAGGTGCTCCATGCATTTCCCAGTTCAAACCGGTTTCTGGGGCACTCAGCCTCAGCTATGGCGTGAAACTGGACAAAGGGGAAGGGGTGTAACCATCCCCTCCCCAGTTTCACCCATAGGAGGGACCTTAGAGTTAGTCCAACCCCTAAACTTACTATAAGTATAGAACCCCAGTCCCTAGGACTTTAGATTACCCTGGATGAAACACTGCAACATATATCTTGGGCCTTCAACATTCCATATTGACTGGAAGATGGAAGAAATCTGCCTTGTGGTCAAGGAGTGACCACCCTGTTCAAACAGGCACCAACAGCATCTTTGCCAGTCTGCAGTTTTTGAGGCTTCCACCGGATCCTGAAGAATCTGTGACACAGAACATAGACTTCCAGACATCTCTGACGTTGACCTGCACTCCCAGCAAAGCTGAGACCTGTGGTGGACACGAGAGACGTGGGATCAGAACTCCTGGGCATCCTGCATTTTTGCTACTGCACCAAGGTATCCCGAAGTTGTGAATTGGGGTGCTTGAAGCCCCAGCCCTGAGCACCTTTTGCACCAAAGCTCAGAGGCCTACACTCCACGAGTGTCCCGTGGGCCTGCTTTGTGCATTTCAACTTGATGCATCTATGTGGTTCCTAGTCCATTGGCTAGTGAGCCTCTACGAAGACCAATCCTTGATTTACTTTGCTTTCCTGGTTGCTCCAGGCTTGTTCCAACTACTCCCCAAAATAGAAGTTCCTCAGATCTTGCTGGTCTGCACCCAAGGCCATCTCGACATCTTGCATGGATTTCGTTTACCAAGGCTTGTTGGGTCCAATCCGGATACCAACACCGCAGTCAACTAGATCCTTTGTGGGACAGCTTGAATCCAGCTCCTGGTTGTCGTCGACTCCTCCTGGTCCTCTTGGCTGAAGAGATAAGCTTCACCTTTTCACCTGAAATCACCCAACATCTGGTGGCATCTTCCTATAGCCATCCAGGTCACTGACTAGTGGCTCAGACTCTGTCTCCTCTGCTTTCAGGTTCTTCACATCTCCGATCCAACCTTGGATCCACCCGGACACTTTTCCTCTGGTCGTCTGCAGCACTTCTTCGCAGCTCTCCATTGGAATCGATGATGAAATCCGACACCAAAAGGCACCTATGCACCCGGCTTCCCTGGGTGAGGTAACACGAGTACTCCGGTGCTCCCGTGGGTCTTGACTCTCGAAGTGTCCGAGTCTAAAAGGGTTCCATCGTAGTTCACCTAGAGGTGTCCTTAAATTGTAAATTTGTAACTTGTTCGTTCCCATAGAAAGCCAATGGTAACCCGCGGCTGTGTTTAGACACTGCACGCATCTCCAGTGAGCCTCCTACATCCTAACCTTTGGATGTTCCTAGAAGCCCCAGCGATTCCACAGGCCCCAGGCCTGCTTTCTAACTCTCACGTGGGTCTTATACCACTATTTTAGTATATGGTTTGTGAGGTCCCTAGGGCATAACGTATACTGTGAAACTTATCGTATACTAATTAAGTTCCTTTTATTGTACTTTTACCTCTGACCTCATAAAGAGTGCAGAGGGGTTGTGTTTAGAATAAATACATATATATTTGATATATGCCTTGTGTGGTGTGCTTTCATTTGGTACTCAAGGGATTATAATTGGTAAAACAACTTGCTTAACTCGTCTCCAAGTCTTAGCCTGAAGGCTGCTCTCCACAGCTACCACTAGGATAGCTTTTTATAAGGTTGACTTTATAACCTACCATCAATAAGGGTCGTTTGGACTGGGGCAAAGTGCCCACTAGAATAGTGGACATCATATACCAGGCCAGCTTCTCACACATTTTAACATATCTTTTGTATAGGGTTAGAACATTGCACTGAGGTCTGGTGTGCAGGCCGATAAACTTTAGCATCAGTCCAGAAATGTAGGGTGAATATGCAAAAATAGCCATTTCTTTACAGCAACTAAGGCTTTTGAGTAAGTTCACTATTTTCATTATTCACAGACACTGAGTGTAAACTTACTTGAAAAGTGTAGGTCTCATCCCCAAAGTATTGCAATAGACTTACTCTTCTATAGGTGGGCGACGTCCTTTCCGTAAACCTCTCCCTGACTCTCTCAAAATCTCCTTCACTTCTCCCTAATCTTATTTATTTATTTATTTATTTATTTACTTGTTAAGCGCGGCTGCCACCCCAAGGATATCCTGGCGCTGAGACTGCAACTATCCTGCTGGCCAACTGTCACTACCTAAGTTTAGGGAACAGAAAAGTTTTGAGGTTCTTTTTAAAAGGGGTAAAATCCTGTGTGCACCTCAGCACCAGCGGAAGAGTGTTCAAGAGTGTGGCAGCCGCGAAACTAAACGCACGGCCGCCCATCCTCACTCTATTGACCCTAGGAACTGTGACTAGGAACGCGGAGGCAGATCTTAAAGGTCTGGCAGCGCAATACCAAGAGAAGAGGTTTTGAAGCGAGGTCGGTCCCTGTCCATGCAAAACCTTAAAGACAAGGCAGAGAGCCTTAAAACAGATTCTCTCTTGGATGGGCAACCAGTGAAGGTCTGCTAAAGCACCTGAAGAAGAGGCAGAACGAGCGCGGGATAGGGCCAATTTAGCTGCCATATTTTGAACCCTCTGCAGCTTTAGAATCAGTGTTTTTGGGGCTCCCAAAAGTAGTGCATTGCAGTAATCTAATCGACTAAGAATAGAACTGCGCACTACTTCTGCCCTTACCTCCTCAGGAAGGAGCGGTAAGATCTTGCGTAAGGCACGGAGTAAGCCCATACAGCCCGCTATGGTTCTATTCACCGATGCATCAAGCTGCAGATTGGGTTCAAATAGGACTCCCAGATTTCGGGCCGAAATGGCCGCCTCCACCGTACCGTACACACATACTACAAGAAACCCATGGTGTTAGCGCGCTTTACAAATTCCCCTTACAATACAATACAATACAATACCTGGAATAGATGTCGGCCAAAAATTGTCCGGAAGCGGGCGGGGGGTTCGGTCTAGCGAGCAATGAAGGACCTCCGTTTTGGAGCCGTTAAATTGGAGCGAATTGGCTCGTAGCCATTCCGCAGTGGCCGACATGCAGCGGTGGAAAGTGTCACTCGATATTGCCCTGGTACCCTCAAATGAAAAAATCAATTGGGTGTCATCGGCATAATTGATGACAGATATGCCGAATGACTTTACCAGGGCAACCAGGGGGCGTAAGTATAGATTAAAGGGGATAATCCTATCCCCTTTTGTGGTAAAACTGTTTCTCTTCCCACTCACTCCCTCTAATCCCACCAAATTTACCATTAAAATGCATACTTAAGTGTGAATAGGCTCCACAGTCAGAGCTGAGAACTCCACACACACATATATCGTGGCATACATTTTGTGCTATAAAGCATACTATGATGTGCAGTTTCTGGATTAGATCCTCCAAGTGTAATCACTATTGAAAACAAGATTTATTTTTTATTTATTTATTTTATGTGCTTCTATAGCGCATGAATAGACCCCCGTAGGGGTATCTCCGCGCTTTGCCTTACAGAAGGAGCGTGTACTGTGCCAAGTCATTGCAGAAATTACTGGGCATAGGGGGGAATTAACTACTGTTAAAAAGGTGAGTTTTAAGGGATTTTCGGAAGGACAAGTGGTTGGTTATTTGTTTCAATGTAAGGGGAAGGGAATTCCAGAGAGTTGGTCCAGTATGAGCCAGAGCGCGACCACCTTGTCGGGATTTCTTTATTTTGGGGATCTGTAGTAACTTAAGGTTACTGGAGCGTAGAGAACGGCCTGGGACATAGGGTGAAAAGGCTTTTGTGAGATATTTTGGGCCATTTCCTGACAAGCATTTGTGTATTGTACATAAGATTTTAAACTTAGTGCGTTGCTGCACTGGTAACCAATGAAGTTCAGTCAGTAGTGGACGGGAGGGGGTCCTAGATGGTACGTTAAGGACTAACCTCGCCGCCGTGTTTTGGACTACTTGTAGTTTGTTAAGTTGGCCTTCATTGGTAGATAAAAGAAGGCCATTACAGTAGTCCAGTCTACTAATAACTAGTGCCTGGACTAGGGTTTTTCTATGGTTGTCAGAGAGAAAGGGAAACACCCTTCGCAATAGTCCAATGGCCCTGAAGCATGTGCCGGCAACTTGGTTGACATGATCTTTGAATGTCAGGGATTGATCGAATATCACACCCAAGTTTTTCACGGTCTGCTTTGGGATGGGAACTGGTCCCAGTTCTAAGGGCCACCACTCATCAGACCATAGTGTCACTGCATCTCCAAACAATAAAACCTCTGTTTTGGCCACATTACATTGGAGGCAGTTCTCAGCCATCCACTTTGCGACAGCCCTCATACCGTCTGCAAAGGATTTTTTCAGGGCAGGTGTTAAGGTTTTAAAAGGGAATAGAAGTTGGGTGTCGTCGGCGTAGGACACCGGGGTAAACCCAAAGGACCTCACTAAGTCGGCCAGGGGGGCCACGTACACATTAAACAATGTGGGGCTTAGGCATGAGCCCTGTGGCACAAGATTAGTAATTCCAGCAGTACATGTGGTCGACCATGGTGTGCATCAAACATGAAGATGAGCATTCTCTGATAAGACACCGTCTTGTTAAACATAGAAGGGAAAATAAATTGAAACACAGGAGCATATTTACAAAATTCATTTTATAGTACATTTATTAGTAGTACCACTAAAGTTCTACAAAATGCTATTCACAAAACTACGGGCCTGAATTACTAAGGTAACAATAGACTTTTGGTCTAAACTTCTAGCAAACATTTAAGTTTACAAATTTGGTAATTCACAAAGGGCATTTACGAGTAGTATCTTGGGCTGGATCTCTGGCCCAAACGTGGACATAGTGATAGTACTCAATGACCTTTGTGAATTCCCAAAGTCATAAACTTAGACGTTTGATATAAGTTTAGACCAAACATCTAAGTTTAGCTTTGTGAATTGGGTCCAATGAGTGTAAATCTCCACCTCTCCTATCTTTTCCGTGGGAAGAGCCTACATATGTAGGTTTACCACTTAGAACTAAATGTGGGTGGGACTAGGGGTGAGGCTGGAAAATGGGGCATACCTACTACTAAATGTGGGGATTTAGAAAGGGTTACGAAGGGGCTTAGGGACTGACATGCACTCACCTCAGCATTTTCAGATAAGAAACTAGTCTTGAGCACTTAATGAATAAATGAGAATGAATGAATGAATGAGAAAGTTTATAAAGGGCTCAGCTACTCCAAAAGGAGTGCCCCGGCACTGCAATATCACGTTGCCCTTGACCTAAATATGGATCACCTTGCAAAAAGCCATGTTTTCAACAGTTTCTTAAAACTCGTCAGGTCCTGGGAGAGTCTGAGGGGCACCAGGAGTTTGTTCCATGCCTGTGCCCCCAGTAGACTGAAGGATTTACCTCCCCTGCATGCCAAACGCACCTTAAGGACACGTGCATATGCCCCAAAGCTTAATCTGATTGCCCTTGTCGGACTGTACCAGCCAACCCGTCTTCTAAGGTAACGAGACCCCTTACCATGAAGGGCTTTGAAGAACATTACTAATGCCTTAAAGTGTATCCTCTCCCTGACAGGAAGCAAGTGGAGGGCTTTGAGAAGAGGTTCCATATGAGACCTCGGTTTAAGGCGAAGAATGTCCCTGGCTGCGGCGTTTTGAGCCACCTGGAGGCGTTCTAGGAGACACTCCGACATTGCTAGATAGAGGATGTTCCCGTAGTCCAGTCTTGATGTAATCAGTGCCTGGACCATTGTCCTCCTGCAATCCAGTGGAAGGAGTGGAAAAAAACTTCCTCACCATCCTAAGTAATCCAATACAGGTCCCAACCAAGGCCTGAACTTGGGCACGCATAGAATGAGTGGCATCAATCCGAATTCCCAAGTTTCTGACTATAGGCTGGGCCACACTGGGAGGAGAAAATTCTTCTAGCCACCATTGACTCCAATCCTGCACTGTAGGCTGGCCAAAGAGGATTATTTCTGAATTATCAGAATTACACTTCAGCTGGTTTTCCTCCAGCCACCCAAAAACATCAGTGAGACAAGATCTAATCATGTCCCCATCAAACTCGCTACCTCTGTTGCAGGAAAAAAAATGCTGCGTGTCGTCAGCATATGAAATTATCTTTACTCCGTACGACTCCACCAGTGTTGCCAACGGGACATATACAAATTAAAAAGCGTTGGACTAAGGCAGGAGCCCTGAAGGACTCCTACTTGTAAGTATGGCAGGGGAGTGGAGTACTGGGGAGTCCAAATCACCTGCTCTCTGTCTTCCAGATAGGAGGCTAACCAGGCAAGAGCCCGCCCCCAAAACCCATTCTTTCTAATCCGTCTAGAAGCCTACTGTGTGGCACCATGTCGAACGCTGTTGACAGGTCCAACAGTATGAGGATTGCTCTACCCCCCTGGTCAAGCTTCTCCTTTATACGTTCTGTTCAGCAGTTCTGTTTCCATACTATAATCAGCCCTGAAGCCTGACTGAGTAGGATGCAAAAGATTGTGTTATTCGGCGAGCTCTATGATTGTTTTGTTTACGTGCTTCTCCAGCACTTTCGAAAAGGCTGGAGGCAGGGAGATAGACCTGTAGTTGGTGGGTATTAGTGGGTCGGCGCCCATTTCTTTTTAGAAGGGGCAGGATTTTTGCCTGTTTCCAAAGAGGCCGTACCACACCCGCAGCCAGTGCGGAATTCAAAACCTCATTAATGTGCTGATTAATGGTGGGAGCCAGAGCCGTAAACAGCTTTGCGGGACAAGCGCCAACTGGTGAGCCTGATTTCAGGTTCATAAGATAGGACAATGAGTCCTCCATTCCAAAGGCCGGAAAGTGAAATAACTGAGGGCCTTGTGGGGCAATGCCTGATAGAGAGGACCCTATTACATCCTACACTGACCCAGGCCCAACTGTGTCACCCTTAGATGACTCCGAGAGGGACTGCTGGCTCGTCTCTATTTTAGCAAGGAATGATTAGACCAGCAAATGAGTCCAGTCCTCTGACAGTGGCGCTGTTCTGCTATTCACCGTTGGGGCCATAAAAGACTTCACGATTCCACTCTTATTAGTAGCAGACATGATTTTATTCTACCAACAGTCCACCTTTGCCTCTCTCACCATTCTATAGTGTTCTTTTTTTGGGCAGCCCTGTAGGTATCCTTATCTTCCTGGAGATACAGGCAATGCCATTTCCTCTTAAGCTTTTTGTATTCACAACTACTGATTCTCAGTGGTTCATTGAACCAGGGGACTGAGTGGCAGGAGCCTTTCGTAGTGTGTACTGTAATAGGTGCAACAGCGTCAATGTTCGTCCTTAACCCGGCCTCAATTGCGCAGGCATCCTCTACCGGGCTGCCCACCAACATAGGGATGGATGAGGCAAGCGTCCTCTGTAAGAGTGGTAATGATATCTTATTAAGGGCTCTAAAATTGTAGTCAGTGGCCTTAGCCACTGGGAGCTCACTCTTACCCATTATTGAAATCCTAAAAGGGACTAAGAAGTGATCCGACCATATGATCGGAATCAGGGCCCCAGTGGTCAATAAGGTATTACTGAAGACTTGGTCTAACACGTGACCCATCTTATGGGTAGGCTCCTCAATACAACTCAGAATGCCACTAATGCACTTTATTTGTCAGTGCTGTCACTGAGACTGTCTGCCATTAGGAGATACGCTCTGCATGTGACTGTCTGTCTGAGCCTTGTTCTGTCGCGCCAGCAGGGTGTGCTCAGGTTCCTAGGTAGAACTGTCTGTCTCTCCACTCTCACCCAGTCTGGTGGTGGTGAAGATCCTATAGAACAAAGTCTAACTCCCCTTCTGAGCCATCACTGCCTGCATCTCCCAAAAAAGACTCAAAAGTGGGAGAAACCCAGGTTTAGCTGTCATTAAACCTCATGTCAGCACCAGTGCCCTCCATGTCTCTACCTGGAACAATATTTTCTAGCAGTCCCTTCCCATTTTCAAACATTGTAATCAAAGAAAATCTGTGGCTTGGGTTCATCGTTCTGGCAAGACACCAGGAGAACACAGACGTCTTTCTCTTCTACCTCAACTCATCATTTTAACCAAAATTTTGAAACAAAATCACTGAAAAGTTACCAACTCCTGAGTTGAGGAGGTAACCCATTTGTAGGGGACCACTGCCAACTCTAAAACAAACTTAGAAAAAAGACAAAAAGGGGTCCAGACGCACTTGGGGGCTCACCTTGCTCAACACCCAGGTCCCACGCAGCTCCAGCGCTCCCCTCCGCCGCCGCACACACAGACCAGCGGCCGCAGTGCGAGGGGGGCATTTCTACAACAAACTACACTACCCAGACGCCCTAGCGGCGGGACACGCCGCCGGACAGGAAAGGCCGCGCCAGGAGGCGCTTGAAAAGGGATACCAGGAGCGGGGAGCGGGGGGTCCAGACGCACTTGGGGGCTCACCTTGCTCAACACCCAGGTCCCACGCAGCTCCAGCGCTCCCCTCCGCCGCCGCACACACAGACCAGCGGCCGCAGTGCGAGGGGGGCATTTCTACAACAAACTACACTACCCAGACGCCCTAGCGGCGGGACACGCCGCCGGACAGGAAAGGCCGCGCCAGGAGGCGCTTGAAAAGGGATACCAGGAGCGGGGAGCGGGGGGTCCAGACGCACTTGGGGGCTCACCTTGCTCAACACCCAGGTCCCACGCAGCTCCAGCGCTCCCCTCCGCCGCCGCACACACAGACCAGCGGCCGCAGTGCGAGGGGGGCATTTCTACAACAAACTACACTACCCAGACGCCCTAGCGGCGGGACACGCCGCCAGACAGGAAAGGCCGCGCCAGGAGGCGCTTGAAAAGGGATACCAGCACCCGCGTCGCGGGACCGCGCGCGGATCGGCGCCGGGCGAAGCCCGGGCAAAGGGCGGGCCCTCTGTGGCCCTCGGAGGACGGGACGGGCCACCACTCTTGGCCCCATCATATGAGAAGGTACAGCCATTCATTCATCTTCTCAATCCCTACCGTTTTAACTATCTACATTGGTCCCCGGGATCCTGTCTTCCACCTATTATGTCCATCTGGGAAGAGCTGAACGCACTGTGCGGCACAAACTATATCCCGGATGCTTCTTCCCCCCCCATTGTAACCAGAGTCACTGATCAAACATTTAGCACTCCCCAGGCTTCCCCCCTTATTACCCTCTCTCCATTGAATAACTGCAGCCCCTCTTTACCTGGCCCCAACCCAGCCTCATCAACATTGGATAAAGCTGAAACCCGACCAAATGACTTTGTATCCCCCCTACAATTGACTCTCTTGGCCCAAATTGAGCGCCTATTACACACTGCTCTATCTCCATTGATAGCAAAAATCAATGATTTGGGGGACAGGCTGTACAGGATCGAAAAATCTGTAACAAGGTCAAATCCAATTCCTGGAAATGCTGTTATATCTACATGTTCTATCCCCGCTAACATCCAGGAAAGGTTTATCAACAATGCTCCCAGGATACCTCAAACCTGTGACTCCCCTGTTATACCATCTACTCTACCTGGTCGTAGTGATACCCTGAATCCTGAACATGCCCCACATAGAGCTCCTATTAACTCAGTAGAAAGAGGGCATCGCATTGACCTACCCCCTGAAGCCGCCCCATATGTCACCGTTCTTTCTGGGGTCCCGGCAATCAGCCCAGGCACACGTGAATCACACCAGGACCTACTGAATAAAGCCATTTATTGGCTTAATAACAATAGACCATTACCATCCGGGCTAGATGGTGGGATACTGAGTGTCAGAAGGGTGGGGTGGCTTGGCCATCTGCCCAAAAATGTTTCGGGGGACTTGATTTTAATCAAATTCAAACGTAGGAACATTACCTCCTTTTTGCGATCTACCCAGCCCAAACTCGGAGATGGTCCCATCTGTATTTGGGACCTGCATGACTTTTACCCTGGTTCCCGAGTCTCAAATCACTATAACACTGGATGAAAAAGGGGGATTTTGTGTATTTGGGGTTACTGACTTGCTTCGAATCCTTGATTTGTTAAACTATTTTAGTTGGGTTAAATGTATCCCCTTTTAATTATGCAATGTTATGCTGAGTTATTTTTGTCTTTATGTATTGGTTTTTGTTGCTTTTATGGTTTTACTCTCAAAAGCCGAATAAAGCTTATTTTGACTTTTGACTTTGACTTTGACTTTGACTTGGCTACATTAAAAAATGTTTACTTCCTTTTTAAAGGCAATCACAGACAAGGAGGTCTGCCGACCCTAGCAGGCCACTATCCCTATGATGTCCACAATTTACAACGAGTTGTGATTTGTGACTTATCTCATTAATATGCTTAAGGTATTATGATCCAGTCCAAATCAGAATTTTACAAACTGAGTATTTAATACACCCTTTGTCTTTTTTACTGAAAACAGTGCACATTGAGTATCAATAAATAAATAGGTTTGTGAGGGGGCGGAGCTTGGCTCGAGACAAAGATGGCTGTTTGAGCCTCAAGCACCACAGCACTGACGAAATTCTGCATTCATCCGGTCACCCACCACTTCAAAACGATCAACGGATCATTTTTTGCCCGTTGGAACGCTGCCGTACAGCGCCGGAGCTGGAATACGCGATACTGCTGTGGGCAAATGCGGAGGAATGTATGACTAATTTACTACTTCTAAACCACGACTTTCTGAACCACGAAAGGTGAACAACGAGCTATACTAAACCACTACAGTTTTTTATAACGACTTCCTAAACCACGAAAAGAAAACAATTTATGACTGGCCATTAGACGGCGCTATTGTAATAATAATACTTCTTCAAAATATTTTTACATTGCTCATTACCCATTATCATTTTTATTTGTTCATCTTTTTTTTTTATTTATAGTTATATTTTTTAAAACCTGACAAACTACAAATGATTCTTAATTGTTGAAATTGATATTAAGCTTAAAAATTAAAATGTATTAAAAAACGAAACATTAACAATATTGATTAAGCATATTTTTGATAATAATGGCATATCATTTTATTTTTAAAAATATTTTTTTTACAAAATGTTGACACTGATTTATATTAAAATGTAAACCACCTACCTGACAACATGGATGGGGAGGAGGAGAGACTCGTGGTGTTTTGTTCCCCCAATGTATTACCATGCTGGCATTATGAAGGCTGGCTGCTTTCCAACCTTCCTCTGAGCTCGTCAGCCTGATATCTCCATTCAGTTGTCATTTTGGGGGTGGGGGACGTGCATGGCCTAAATCAAGAATAATAGAGCGCTATCTTGTTAAAATATGGGGCATTGAGAATCACGCACCATAGGGTGAACTAATATCAGATAGTGCCAGCTAAATCGGTTCTTCTTGAATTTGGCTAATATTTGTAGGAGGCGTCTCACTGTGATGTAGCACCTGATAATCAATTGTGAGTCTGTGACCAATTGGAAACGGCTAATTTTTGTGCACATTGGATGACTCTTTTACTCCTCAATTCTGATTGGATGTAGTCCCAGCAAAGATGATTTGGAGTAAATATCTCCCGGAACAGTGTTGTTCACTTTTTTTTTCTACAGCTTTTTTCTTTTACATTGTCCCTGAGAGTTTGCCTCTCTTCTGTTTCCAATTTTATTTAAGGGGTGGGGGGCGGAGATGAATGACGTGAGCAGTCCGAGGTGCATTGCATTGCAGTCCGGGAAAAGTCGTGGTTAAGGACTTCGTGGTTTATAACTTCGTTGTTCAGGATTTGTTGTGGTACAGACTTCGTTGTTCAGGTAAGTCGTAAATAATACTTCGTTGTTAAGGGTGTTTCCCAATGCGGAGGTGACGGGCAGCAGGGACACTTGAATATAAGTGCACGGGGAGGAGAAAGACAGAGTGTAGCACCGAGAGTACACACAGAGAACTGAGGCTGAGTGGTGCCGCCATTTTGTGTGCAGCCAGGAGGACCACGAGCACCAGATAGCAAAAAGGAATGCACGGGGCCTGTGCCCTTAGGTCTAACGGTGCTCTGTGGGAGTAGCCATTGGCAGTGGGGATCTGAGTTACACTGCACTGGAGGGCACAATCCCAGTGACATCCGACCACCAGAGATGCCGCCTGGCAGTGAAGGTCCAGCCGGGATGAGGTGACCACTGAAAAGGGGGCATACAATTGAGGCTGTACTACCTCTACAGATCCCATCACGCCTGGCAGTCATAAAAACAAATACCCAAATCATCTGCAGAGTGGAGTGGACTGTACACAGCGCAGCGCTGGGAGGCAACTGCAAGAGAGACCTTGGAGACCTAGGAAGTGTTTGGGGCAGGCATTACACGGCGGGACCGATACTGGCGACGAGGGGGCACGAAAGTAGGAGGTGCTACAAGCAACAATAGGAGACACTCCTTGCAGTTGGAATACTTTATTGTGCTACTGCAGGGTGCCACTTTCCTGTTATTGGATTGAGACGACACAGATCGCCGCCTACGTAGGGATCCATGACCCGGCCTCTATCCGCTCACCATCAGAGAGTTAGCAGGAAACAGTCGCTGAGCAACTGTTCCACCTAAGAGAAGACAATGGGCAAAACGGACAGGATGCAGTCCAAGCTTTCCTTTGAACAAAAACGCTCTAGGTCGTATGACTACACGTCATAGGAGGCTAATAGGCCTACAACGCCTATGGATATGGAGGACGACCCGGGTACCCGAAGCATGCTGCTATCAATGGAAAAGGGATTGCAGAGTGGCATCTCCTCCCTGGGCACGAACATCAATGCCCTCTCATACCGGATGGATAGAATGGGGGAAAGGATGGACAAGCATGTGGAGGGTTAGATATGTCCGATCTGCAGCTCACGGAGATGGAGGAGGCACAGACCACACTGGACATGGACCACAACCAGCTCGGGAGGTTTATGCGGGTTCTGCAGGACAAAGCGGAGGACTTGGAAGCCCATTCGAGAAGCTGCAACTTACGAATCACGGGCTGTCGGAGACGACACAAACTGGCAACATAGAACACTTCGTAAAGAAGTTATTGGTTGACCTTCTAGGTGCAGAGGTGTTCTCGAACATATTTGTTGTGGAAAGAGCGTACCATTCCTTAGGGTCCTGACCCAGCCGAGAGCCCCGTAAATTACCGGGACAGCGACGCTGCTCTGTATACGGCGAGTACAAGAGGCACGTCGACAATTTGTACCCATGAAAAAGCAGCTGCGCGAGCTGGGTCTGGACTATGCAATGCTGTATCGGGCCAAGCTACGGGTGAACAGACAAGGGCGCTCTCACATCTTTATAGATCCGAAGGCTCTGCAGAAGGCACTTCAAGACGGGACCAGGGAACAATGAAAGAGCCCGGAACGGTTACTCCTGGATGAGGCGGCTGGAGGATCGCTTGATGAGCAGGACTGAGAATCGATTGGTTGCACAGAGCCAATAAGTATTTTGAGGGTTGAGGGGGGCGGGGGGAAGGGAAATGTGTTAGGATTGTATATATTGCTGTGCCAGGGCGGTCATTTATCAATACTTCTATATATAAATCTATGCAGTGGCTAACCACTAATGTCTGGTACACTGATGTCAGAAGGTAATCCAGGGACCCTATTATAGCCACAGCATCAGCCACAGGAGCCGCCCATTGGAATGCAAGACACTATCATGCCAAAAACGCTAGGTTGTGGTGTGGTACTCTGGCATGCATAGCTGCGAAATGCTATTTAATGGGGATTGTGTCGTTAAAAGTCGGTGTGTGGAGGTCGGGACAGGGGAAAGCTGACGTTAGGCCTATAGCTGTATACAGAGCGACCTCTGCCCGTGAGTGACAAACACTACCACTGTTGGGAGAGGGAGGAGGGAGGAGTGGGTGGACCCTATAGTGGATGCTGCGCGACCGAGTTGTGGATGGTCTTCTGTAGGTGGGGGGAGGGGAGGGCAGGGTAGGGACAATGTTGTTGTTTTTGAGGTTGGAGTGGTCAGCCAAATTGTTGTATGATGCACATTACATATACCAGCCACAGGACTCAGGACACAATGATATGCTCTAAACACAGGATGGCAACAACTAGTGGGGCTACTTTTTACACCTATAGATTCAGTCAGGGCACTGTCATGGAATGTGAGGGGCTTAAACAGCCATCACAAACTCCAGAAAGTGTTGAACTCTTTAATTAGACATAATATAGATGTTGCCTTACTTCAGGAGATGCGTCTTCCACTGCATAGCCCAATGATGCGCTCCAGGGGCCTTGTGGGCAATGTCAATGCCGCAGGTTTCACAGCTCATGCAAGAGGAGCAATGACATGGGTTAACCCCAGTTCTGACTACACAATATGACAGCTGACAGCAGACACGGTGGCCGGTTTGTGATCTCCAAATGCCAGGGTAGGGGGTTGGATCAGGTTATAGTTAAGGTCTTTGGCCCCAACTATGACTGCCTGTAGTTCTTTGCCACATTGACTAACACGGTGAGTGGGAGC
The DNA here is from genome assembly GCF_964261635.1 of Lissotriton helveticus. Taxonomy (NCBI): domain Eukaryota; kingdom Metazoa; phylum Chordata; class Amphibia; order Caudata; family Salamandridae; genus Lissotriton; species Lissotriton helveticus. The sequence goes on along the minus strand of NC_136071.1, from coordinate 1,082,233,575 downwards.
GGGAAGACACAAATACTTTGGTGTGGTGACTTCAACCTGGTTAGGAACCCGGACTTGGATAGATCAAGGGGCCTGTTAAGGAGGCCGGCGATGGCGGTCAGACCTATAGAAAGAGTTATGATTAGCGAGGACCTTAATGATGTATGGAGGGCGCTGCATCCACAAGTGGTTTCACACACTATTCTGCTTACTATAACCTACACACACGTATTGACTACTAGCTGGCGTCAACGTCTCTCATGTCTCAGATACGCACTTGTCAGGTTTTACCGTGCACTCTGTCGGATCATTTACACTCTTGCTGGTCTTGTCCACCCCTAAGAAAACAATCCCACCATTCACATGGCGTTTCCCTCCTTACTCGTTGTTGGACCCTCTCTTCAAAGAAGCGATGGCAGAAGCTATAGATACATTTTTTACTACTAATATTGGATCAGGGGCCAGTAGTCAGACGGTTTGGGAAGCTTTCAAAGTGTACATTAGGGGGGTGGCCATGACTAAACACTCAGGGGTTATTCGCTCCATTCAACAGAAATTGTTGAACCTGGAGTGCAAACTGGGAGAATTGGAGACTTGTCAGTCGTCCGGGGAAGAGGGTGACACCATAGACACAATGAAGTCATTATTAGTGGAGTATCAGGATGCAGGGATAGCGAAGTGAAACATCTGGGTAAATATGCCACAGCGCGCGCGTACGGAGAGGGACATAGGCCGGGATCAGTATTGGCTCATATGTTGAAAGCCAAACGCAGCAAAACTTTAATCACCAAAATCTGATCGGAAGATGGCGACCTGCTAACGGAAGAAGAAGACATCGCAAACAGATTCAAACAATACTATTCGGACCTATATGCCTCACGCTTGTCGTATATGGATGGGGAAATACTAGATTATTTGGAACACATTAAGTCACCCTTCCTATCAAACACGGACAGAGAGTACCTTACGCTCCTCATTGAAAAAGACAAGATACTTGAGGCGCGGCGGGAATGAAGGTGAAAAGCGCCCCGGGGACAGATGCCACAATCGATTAGTCGCTATCCCCAAACCAGGTTAGCCTCCGGGGGAATGTGGATCTTACAGACTGCTTTCTGTGCTGAACGTGGACACCAAGCTGTTTGCGAAAATTTTGGCTAGCCACCTGGCCCTATTGACCCCGGAGCTAGTGGCCCCGGAACAGGTGGGGTTTGTGCCTGACAGAAACCTCACTTATAACCTGCATACGGTATTCAGTACAATGCAACATGTTCGGCAAGATACGAAAGCTATTGCGGTCTTCTTGGATATAGAGAAGGCTTTTGACTCGGTAGAGTGCCCCTTTATGCGACACGTGCTGACCAGAATGGGACTCTGCCCAGTCTTCTTGCAAATGATAGGGGTACTATACAACGCCCCCTCAGCGCGCATTGGGCTGGGGAACCTAGTTACTGGTGCCATCTCCATCTTCAGGGGAACCCGGCAGGGTCGCCCCTTGTCACCGACGCTACACGCATTAATCGCTGAGCCCTTGGCATGTGCGCTTAGGGAATATCATGGCCATAGGGGTGTCAGATTCCCTAACTATGAAATTGTGGTATCAACGAACGCGGATGATACCTTGCTGTATGTGAGTGATCCCGAAAACAATCTCTCCCCGGTCCTCATAGAAGTGGTGCACTTTGGAGCACTCTCCGGGTTAAAGGTCAACTGGACTAAATCCATATCCTTTCCACTCACCACGGCCACTGCACACTTTGAGATGATGTATCCAATGCTGTGGTCTGATGACTTGGTTAGGTACCTCGGCATTAGATTGCATCCAGACTCGGAAATCGTCTTCTGTGAGAACTATGGGACAGCTGTAGCAAAACTAGAGGATGACCTCGAAACCTGGATTGTGCTGCCGCTGTCATTAATTGGTAGGGTCTTCATCATAAAGATGGTGGTGCTGCCCAGATTCCTCTTCTTGTTTGTAAATATACCGATAGTGCTGCTGCGCTCCTTCTTTGTCAGACTAAATAAATCATTGGTAAGGTTGGCTTGGGGGGATAAGCAGGCATGGGTACAATGGCGGGTTCTGACACTGCCATGCCACCTGGGGGACTGGGTGCACTAGATCTTGAGCTATATTATAGAGCGGCACAGGGTGCGCAAGCACACAGTTGGATTCACGGCGCAGATAACATACCATACCTTAGACTTGAAAGGCTATTTGCTGACCCACTCCCCCTCCTAGCCGTTATTTTTGAGCCGGCAGATTGCAGAACTGGAATACTGGACTCTCTCAACTCGACTTGGCACGCCTGGCACAACTTATTACAACAACAAGCGGGGCACTATCATACTCCCCAGAAATGCCAACAGATTGGGTGGTCTGGCTGACCCCCTGCAGTGATAAAGAGGTCCTATGAGCGCTTCAAGCGCTGGGTATACACAAAGCGGGAGACCTGTTCTCAGACGGCATCGCCAAAACGTGGGACGAAGTCATGGCCAATACAGAAGCACCCACTTTACTGCAATGCTTCCAGTTCCACAGAGTGCACAGAGCGCTGCATCAACAATTAGGGGATGACTTGAACGAACCCCCCGAGGTACAAGAACTAACGTATCTCATTAAAACTAAATCTCCCCGCAAACTCGTCTCCAAAATATACAAATTGGCAATGTCCCATAGAGCTAATCAGTATACCAAGGCTAGGCTGGCTGTGTGGTCTTATTGCTGCAATAACACGAAACGCATATCACTGCACGGCAAACACAGACTGATACACTTCAAATATATTAATAGAGTGTACTACACGCCAGAGAGACTGCACAGGTATGGATTGAGAGAGGACGCAACCTGTGACAGATGTCGTTCCCCGAAGGTGGATTTCATACATTTAGCGTGGGGTTGCCTGGGTGTTTTTCATTACTGGGAAAAGATATTCCGTGAGATAAGCACTATAGTAGAGTTGAAGGTCGCTCTGGACCCAGTGGTGGCGTTGCTGGGCTATTCCAAAAAACTAAAACTGCTGAAGGCAGCTCGCAGACTGGTGGATTTAGGCTTACTGATGGCAAAACATAGAGTGGCAATGTGCTGGTTGAGGGACCTTTGCCTACAGTGTCACAGTGGTCACACAATATCCTTTATTGTTGCACACAATCAGAAATTTCAGCAAACTCCTTCCACCACAAAGCAGGCCGAAGAACTTCTGGGGGCTCTACACTACATACCTGAAAGGTAAGGGAGAGGGTCCAACTGAAGAGACAATGACCGGGTCAGAAGTAGGAACTAATATTCCAGTACCATAGAGGACAGAGCTTTTTTACAAACTAGGACGCACTCTACAGGCAGTTTAAATTGCTGAGCTCCGACTGATAGATGGGGCTGGAAAATAGGGTGGAAGTTAGTGGACATAGGAGAATTTCGACACTAGGAACAGGGATGGGTAACCGGACAAGAGTCTCATTGTCGAGATTTTACACAAATGGTAAGAGTCCTGACAGCGGCAGGTTGAGCTGACACCTCTTTGTTTGTTTGTTATAAATTTTTGAGAACCATCTAGGATTACTGAAGCGCAGCAGACACGCTATGTACATTAACAAGAATTGCAACCCTTAAGAACAATGCTGCCCGGCCTCCGGGATGTGGGCTATGAAGCTGTGTGATGTGCATTATGAATATACGATGCCGGCCACAGGGTTGTAGGCAAACTGCTGTGTATGTCAGTGATACCTTGCACAATACATTTGTTAAAAACATAAATAAATACCTAAATAGGTTTGCATCAGAGCGATCAAACTCCTGGTGCATAAAAATTTTATGATAGACATAGCCAAGGAAATGGCAAAAGTATGTGAATTCAGAAAAATGGTGGTGGAAGGGATCTGGCTCCTCTTTGAAATTTAAAACATCACCCACCTGTTATTTCTTTCATTTATGCAGTAGAAGTAAGAGACACGTGCCTTCTTGTCTGTCCTTAATTACAGAGCAGGAGTCTTCAACTGGTAGCTTGGGAGCAGAGATAATGGTAGCTCACTAATATCCTGGGACTAACTCCCTAAAGGGCAAATGAACACAGTTTGCAATCCAGAGAGTCTAGCCACATTAGTGACAGCATCACTATACACCTCCAGATTCTTAGAGTGGTAGGCAGCCAAGCCAATGGCAGGGCCTCACATTTACACACAAAAACAGACTGCGACAGACTTCAGGATATGCTTCAAAACAAAATGATTGAAAACCCAAAGCATATTTAAAGCTCCTCTTTGAATTAATGTAAGTTTTACTTTTTCCTTCAATTTTCATATCAGAATGGTTAAAATTGCACCAAAGGGTGATATTTGTAAAGGGATCCCTCGATGTTGTCAATAGTTCATATGCCATCAGTCGTTGGCCAGTGTTGAGAGATTTGATGGCTGCTGGCCATCGCATTGAATTTGGTATTGCAGTAACTATGTCACTTCAAACACTTTCCCCCACATGCATCAAAGGTTTTTGGAATCGCAAACGGTGCGAATCGGAAAATTCGGCCGTTTGCGATTCCAAAATCACTTTTTGCTATGCATGAAACTTTTAGGAATTTTTTGCACTTCTAAAAAATGCGTTTGCATTTAAGGAATCGCATGTGTGCGATTCCTTAAATGCAATGCATGATTTTTTTTAAAAATGTGAATTCTAAAATAGGAGGTGCAAATTAACACGAGGTTGACCCTCGTGTTAATTTGCGAAAATTTTAAAAAAAGCCAAAAAATGCATTTTTTAAACATGCATGTTACAGACGCACATGTCCTTAGGACATGTGTGTGTGAAACATGCACTTGAAAATACATTTCAGGGGTGCAGGTGGGGTCCTTTGGACCCCCCTCTGCACCCTTGCAATGCATCAACAAATTGCGAGTGCAAAAAAAAAAATGCAAAACGGCATTGATTCCTATGGGCCTCTAGGTCCATAGGAATCAATGTAATGCCATTCCTTAATTGCGATTCGCAATTAAGGAATCGCAATTTCCGAAAATTAAGGAATCCTACAAACTTTTAGGAATTCTTGATGCATAGGATTTTGCATTTCCTAAATAGCGATTCCTTAATTTTCGCTATTTAAGAAATGCAAAATCCTAGATTGATGCATGTGGGGGTACACGTCTTGGTAGTAGGTGCATGATTCCATCACATGAAGGCATTGTATCCTAGCTTTGCTTTTCCGATCTTTGTGATGGATCTCTTATCCCAGATAGACCTTGAGCGCAATCTCCACCTGGAGCTTCGCGGTGTGGTCCACCTTCAATTACTTCATTGCTTTAGGATGCACCTGGTTAAGTGCAGCAGTGTGTAATGGCTTACCTCCCCTCACTATGCAACCTAACCTTGCTCATGTCAGCCAGGAGTCGGGTTCAACACTTTCTATATTGATCACAGTGGAAATAACAATGATCCTTCTCTAATAAATTGATCGCTGGTAGGTTATATTTTGTTCTGTGGATACAGTTGAGGAACCCTTTACCTAGTCAATTGCTGACTCTTGTCTTTTCTGGATTGAGTTGCCCAAAGCTAGCGCCTTGAGGTCTCTGCTGTTATTTGTTGTATTATATCATGCAGCAACCCAAATGCATAGCAATCGCTGTGTATAGGAGCAATACAATCTTTTGAGATACCACTGTGTGCTTGCATAAATACCTTTAAGCATTCTTTCAAAACAGAAACCAACAATCTCCCAAATTTTGTCATGGTGGGTGGCCGTTCAGTATCTGGCTAGTAACCTTTCTAGTTCTCGTTGAAATTTCTGAGAATCAGGGAATTGTGTGTTATTTCCTAAATACGTCTTATATTTCTTTCCATCTTTCTAGAAGAAATGCCCTATTAATGAATAGCGAATTGCTCTTCAGAAATTGGCGGTTGGAAAATGGCATTTTTTGTTTAAAAACATAATAGTAAGCATAATCACAGGTCTGATTTCAATCGTTGTAGCAACACTTAAAAACAGAAATGTAGATGGGAAGTTTTCTGAAACGCTTTCCCAATTAAATAGGGGGAAATAATATAATAAACAGCGTGGTAATCTTGAAAGGCTGTGCACGATCTGTAAATGCACAAACGCAGATGTCAGCATATGTTGATGCTTTCCATGCCACTCAGTGTAATTCTTCCCTTGAGGCGAGTTATTGGCATCTCGGGGTTGGTCACATAGAAACAAGTTGTTTATAACTATCCAGCAGCAAATTGCCATTTGGTGTCTCTGTCACAATGGTGCAGTAATTGATCATTTTTGTCAAGTGACAGAGATGCCCCTGAGGCGTAACAGTGCAGGTCTGGCTTGAGAACATGCAGTGGTTTGCAAAAATATACACGATCAGAGTTTTGTTTGCTTGGACTCTTAACTAGTAACTTGTGAATCAAATGTTAATAAACAGAAATTTGCAGCTACTTTTGTAATATACAGAATTGGGCAGGTTGTATTTTGTTTTTGCAGGCTTTTGACAATGGCCTTTATGCTTCTATTCGACTAACAATCGTATTTTTCCTAATCTCTTCCTGCTTTTTAAAGGTAAAAGCTAGTAATGCTCTAGTTGTACAGAAGGAATAGGCGCAGCACCATACAAGTATTGTAGGAGCTCTCATAAAAAGCAAATATAAGCTCATAAAAACATAATATGATGGGATGTTTGGATTGTAATCTAGTGATTACATTCACTACTAAATTCATACTGTGTGCGGTTTTTATTTTCCCTCGGAAATCCAAAAAATGATTTTGTGAGAAAGTTGATTATTACTCATCGTGTATGGTACTCCTTGACAAGTAGCAATATCACTATTTGTGCTTGGTCCAGTAAAGATTTAGTAATCTAAACCTGGGCTCAACCCCTGGCAACGATGGCACAGAGCTAAAAGACTTTATTTAAGAACATGTGTAAAGCATTTAAAAGAACCAAGATAGTTAAAATATCAAAAGCATTACAGTGCCAACCATGGTCTTCTGGATGCATTTGACCGAGACCTAGGTGTGATTTAAAGCCGTCCACAATGCAGCGCAGCTCAGATACAGAAACCAAGTTCAACCAGGTCACAACTTTCACCTTCTAACTTAGCCTCTAAAAATGGAAGCCATAAATTCCTCAAGGGCAAATCAACAGGCTGTGAAGGAGATGGGTTCCACAAGGCCAGATTGCCATAGGACGAGTTCCTGGTGAAGCCGTTGACTTCTTACAAAAAAGTTCTGAGTGGGAGAAAATCTAAATTGACGCCCAAGGAACGTCCCTCGCTGACAGTATACTTTGGGTGCCTTCACACAGTGAAGATTTCTACATTCGTACTTAGTCACTTTTTTGGCTCCTCCAGCAGAGCAAGGCTGCAAGCCGTAGCTGAACAGGGTGCTAAGAGGCCAGATGTCCCATAGAAATTGAAGTGCTGCTGCCGAAAAGCTCAGATTAAGAGCAGTCGAAATCTTTGGCTCAGTAGCAATGCTCTTTCATTGGATTGTCTTGGCAGGTTTGTCCCAATCCTCTGGTGCTCTTTGAAGTCAAAACGTTTCCAAATCACAGGGTTCTGGGGATTTTTGGAGGAGAACACTTCGAAACAGCAAAGGGTCCCAGGACCTCAGGAGCAGTACTTGCGGGTCTCACTCCAGCAGAAGCCACTGGTATGATCCAGTACAGGTTCAAATTGAACTGGTCAGCTAGGCTCATCAGGAAAGTGTTTTTAGCAGCTTGTTCTGTCCCTTTAGCTTAACAGGAGATTATGCTTCTCACCACTGCAGTCCACGTTTTTGCTATGGGTACACGTGAAACCAGGTTCAGACTTTGAGGTCCCTTCACAGGTTTCAAAAGCAGGTGCGGTCCTTCTACTGTCTTCCACAGGTCCAGTTGTGTTCTGAAGAGGATTCCTAGGGGTGCTCGCTTCAGCATGTCTCTGCCACCACAGAAGGGATCAAGTAAATGCTATAAAAAGAAAAGCCTAATACAAATGTGCAAGCCATGTTGACGGTTAGGTGGTGACTGAGTCAAATTTGTAATTAAATATGTATGCTGACATATTAAAACCTAGTTTCAAGATGCCACAGCTCCTTTCCACGGGGTGATACAAATCAGTTATATACCTCCTGGTTTGATGTTTTAGGTTCAGGTTTAAGAATTTCAAATCATAATCATTTTCTGTTCTGGCAATTTATTAAATCAGGTTGTGTCTTAGGTGAGCATACTGATAGGTATGTTGTTAACTGTCAAGATCCTTTCCCCTGAACATATACAGCTTTACCCAGAAATATACTATGTTTCGTTTTGCAGTTCTTTCATATATTAGCATGGCTGTATTTTGACATGAGCACATCAAGACAGGAGTTGGAAATCATTTCAGAATATGCTTGTAAAGCATGTGTGATATTTGTATGCCAGCTATGCTCTTAAACCATAGCATCCATTATGCTGCCTTTTTTGTGATTTGCTGATGGAAAGGTTTATTAAGTCTTCCACCATCTCGCGCCCATCTCTTGGGCAATTCATTGACCACTGAGACCGACGTGTGGATGGGGGATAGACTGTGGCAGCTACTCCCAAAAAAACTCCCAAAATGGATAAGAAGTTATTTTAATGAAGGTGTGGATATCAAATAAAGTTTAGTCAAACTATATTTGTTGTGCCCCGTCTAATCTGAATATCTGAATATTAGCCACTACATGTTGCTGTTGAGACTCGAGATATATATATAGCTGTACCTCTGTGGGTAATATTGTGTTGTAGCCTGTAAATATACGCCAGACCGTCTGGTCTCAACAATGATTAAAGTGACTTTATGTGAGTCAATTGATTACGAGTATACATATGTCGTTCAGCCTTTTGACACTTCATCCTGCCGAATCACATTCTAAAGTTAATTGCTGTGGGAAACATGGTTTTGTCAGCTCATCTTGGCCATTACTCTGATTCTCCGGAACTGCATTTTCCCGAGTATAATTTACTGCCTTCAACCAGTGAGTGAGTAGTTAACTTGCACAATTGCAGTCGTGGAAAAACACCCCTTTCACATTGACTTGTGCTCTGTGGAACTATGCACATTCCACAATTGACCCATAACCTGTTGAACCATGCCTCTCCTATTATTGAGTGGTATTAACTAATGGTCCTGCCAACATCATGAATTAAATGTGGAACTCCTATATTCTCCACTAACTTCACATAACTACCATATACCAAGATGAGCTTTCCAAACATTAAAGTTAAATGTCACAGTGTAATCAATTTCTTCTATACCGCCTTGCAAAGAGTGTCATCAAACCCCTGTACTGTTGATCTTACCCATCAGTTTATGCTCAAAATAATTTTCATCGACTGAAAGAATACAATAAATCTCACTGTGATGACTAGGCTAACATCATCACAGATAATATATTTCCAAAAATATTAAATCATTTACTTATTCGAAACATATTGTAATAATACTTTCTTTATTCATGCATCCAATTTTAACATTGGCTAAACATCCTGTTGTTTGATCATAGAAGGAGAGAGCTCAACCCCTGGTAGATATTTAACAGAGCAGGCAGGCTTAACTAAAGAAACTGTGCAAAACATTTAGAAGTACCAAAATGGTTAAAAGTAAAAAACACAGCCTAATAACATTTCCACTGCAATTGTAAAAATAGTGAATATTTTAATGAACAAACCCCCACATGCATCAAGCATTTTTGTATTCGCAAACGGTGCGATTCCTTAAAATCGGCCGTTTGCGAATGCAAAAGTGCTTTTTGGGATGCATGAAGCAATTTTAGAATTCGTAACATGTGTGCGAATTCTAAAATTGCGGGTGCTTTTAAGAAGTCGCAGATGTGCGATTTCTTAAAAGCAATGCATCATTTTTTTTAAAAGTGAAAATTCGCAAATAGGGTGCCAAATTTACCGAGTGGTTGAACCACTCGGTAAATTTGGAAAAAGTGTGTAAAATGTGTAAAATGTTTTTTTTTCAACATTCATGTTACGGACACACATGTCCTTAGGACATGTGTGTGTGCAACATGATGCGAAAAATACATTTCAGGGGTGCATGGGGGGGTCCTTTGGACCCCCCCCCTGCACCCATGAAATTTTCTAAGTGCCACTCGCAATTTCCATTGACTCCTATGGGCCTTTTGGCCCATAGGAATCAATGGGAATTGCGAAAATTAAGTTAAGAAATCGGTATTTCTTTGGGATTCGGTAAAAATTGCGATTTTTACCGAATCCCAAAAGAATACCGAAAATATTGATGCATATCATTTTGCATTTCTTAATTTGCGATTCCTTATTTTTCGCAAATTAAGAAATGCAAAAAGACACAATGATGCATGTGGGGGATAATTACATGCAAAGGATACAAATCCAAAAGAAGAACCAGTGATATAAATGATCTAAGTTTTAATTAAAAATAGCACCAAATATCACAAAGTGCCATCTACAGGCAACTGATCACACTAGATAGGGGCAAAGTCAAAAATTAAGGCTGACTGCAGTTGATCACTGGTCCGATTCAGGGACTAGATTCATCCCAAAGAGTTACCTTATTTTCTTAGAAACAGTTCTAGACATTGAAGGGTCATTGATGGATTCATCGGTGTCATAGGTAGAAGCCTGAAGCCAAAGTATGGCTCTTCAGCAATGGCCTGGAGGGCACGGTCCCAATGCATTTGTCAATGAAGGTGGGAAGGTTCCAAGTAGAAGTTCATGATTTACTCAACCAATGACTTTGATGTCGATCGTGTGTCGGTCGGCATTGGATCCGGTGAAGTTATTTGTGGTCAGTCTTCAGCTCCTCTCTGAAAGCAGGAAGTCCCTAAGTGAAGCAAAGCTGTAGACAGGAACCAGCGAAGGGTTCAATGTCGTCAGATGCAGATTCGATGCCGGTCCTAGTAAAGAACCTAACTGGACCTGCTGGAAGTAAAGTTTCACCAGTGATGCACCCTCGCCAGATTGGCTGGCAGGTAGTTCCTGGTCTTGTGTCTGTTCTATGAAGAAAAGTTGTCAATAAGATTTTCAGGGGAATATTTACTAGTGGAGTTGCTAGTGATGTAAGATCGACGCAAGTCCTAAATGAGATTTATGAAGCCCTGTAAGGCCACTTTGCATGTCCTTGATTGGCCCTATAAATCTGCAGTAACGTAACCCAGCCCACATCTCTGTGTTGCCTTACTCTCCCCTAGGAAGGTGTTCCATGAGCACTGCATAAGTGTTCCCATGCAACTCCCATGGTTTTTACGCATTCTCAGATTTACAGGAACTGGTATACCTGGGATGCACTAAAAAGATACGCCTTCCCAGCAGAGGCGTAACACTGGCAAATACCTTTCTCTCTCAAATGCTACTTCCTCTTCCTATGTGTGCTGCATATATGGCTGGCACTAGCCGGAGTGTGAGATTGACTCAGGTTCCTCCCTAATCTACAGGGAAACAGTTCTCAGGGGAAACCCTATCCACTTCTGCAGCAACTCTTGTTTAACTGGCAGAAAATAATCCCACATTCACTTCTCTACCCAGAACCAACACAGCAAAACCATTCTTCACCTGTGCAGAGCTCCCTATATCCATCCATACGGTCTGGGAAATGGTAAAACCTCCCACAAGTCACTCTAAACCAGTTAGGGGGCAGCTTCCCCTCCCTCTGGGTTTGAAGTCAGCCGGGCAATGAACAGTAAAGGAAGGCAGGACCAGCAGTGAGCTACATCTGCCAGTGACAGGGTAGGCATTTTTCATTTTCATTTCATGAAGCTTTATTCGGTACATGATATACAATGACCATAAAAGCACACAGCAAAATGTTATACAGTTATAAATACAGGTATAAAACAGGTGAATATTTAAAATATCATACTTTTCCTAAGCTGGATTGATTTACATAAAAACATAGCGGTATAAAAACATATGTCCGGAGAATTCATATTAAAAATCAACTTCATGGCATCGTCCACATTATAAATACCGTTTATAAACATTGGTTTCAAATAAGTAACCCTAACATTCAGATAAAGATTGCATATTAACATGAAGTGCAGTGTGCTTTGATTCGAATGACCATCACATGGGCAGGGTTCAACTGGGTACTTCTTTGGTTGAGGGAAAGCCACCAAAACGTGAGCCATTCCAAATCTAAGTCTGGTTAAAACAAACTTATGGGCTGGTCTTGTTACAAGGCTCAAATACAGATGGAAGCCTTCACTTTCGATATGTTTATTGAACAGATTAACTGAAGTAAGGTGACCATTAACAACTAGATGTTTTTGGGGTCTGTACGTCATAAAGATATTTTTCATGTCCTGCTTGGAAAAATTTCCGGCAGAACATGAGTCAACCAATATATTGAGTCCATAAATAACCTGGAAACTGTCAACAATATATTTAAGCCAGGGTATCTTAGTATAATTATCCAGGTCGAGACAATCCCTAATAACATGCTGATTAAAGGCTGTCTCTTCCTTGTGCCAAATCGCACGCCAGATCATTTAAGGCCTTAATAAAATGAGGTCACTTAAGTGGGCACTCCCCACTTCCCTATGGATCAAATCAGTTGAGGCTGAAGTAGGTAGGCATAGAAGTTTTTTTAATGAAGGTATTTTCTTCCCTCTGCAGGGAACCTACGTTGGTGTAGCCCCACAGCCCGCCCCATATAATGCAATAGAAACACTCCTTGCCTTATAAATTTGCATCATTTATTTTATTTTTTATTTTTTATTTTGAGAGTTTTATACAGCGCGAACAAGATCTTTGCAGATATCAGAACGCTTTACAGAAAACAAAAGCAAAGGATAAAAAAAACAAGCAGGTATTGAACAAAGTCTCTGATCACAGAATAAACGAAAGTAAATAAAAGGGCATCTAAAAGGGGGGGGAAGTTTCACCGAGGAGCATACTAACTCAAACAGATACAGATAATACAAAGGTGAAAAAAAATATCAAGGGTCAATGTTCAAGTGAATTTAGCCATAAGGATAGCTTTTACTTCCTTCTTGAAAAATGCAGTGGAGGAGATAAGTCTGGTTTCTGGGGGGAGTGCATTCCAGATCCTGTGTGCCATTCCTGAAAAGGATCGTTTATAAGTTTTTTCCTTCCGGAATCTTCGAGGTTTCAGAAGAAGATTTTTTGTGCTTCTAGTGTTTCTTGAGCCACCTGAGATGGTCAGCATCTGAGTGAGGTAGCTGGGTGAGTTATGGTGTACAGCCCTGTGAGTCATACAGGCGATTTTCAAATGGATTTGGGCTTCGAAAGGCAGCCAGTTCAGGGATCTCAAGTCAGGGGAGATATGTGAGCTTTTTTTGATCCAGTGATGAGTCTCGCAGCAGAGTTCAGTGAGGCTTTTAAGAGTGCGGTTGTTGATAGGGGGAGTCCGCAGAGGGCGACGCTTCCGTAGTCTATCCGAGGAATGACCAGGGCTTGTACTGCAGTTTGAAAGTCTTTAGCTGGGAGGAAAGGTCTAAGTTTCCTCAGAGTATTTATTTGGAAGTTAGCTCCCTTTATTGCCTTGCTGATATGGTGTTGCATATTGAGGTTGGTGTCCAGGGTTATGCCAAGGGATTTCGTGGAGTCCACGATGGTAGGTTGGATGTTGAGTGCAGTTAGGTGTTTAAGCCAGGTTTGAGTGGTGGAGATTTTTGCGGGAGGTGTGATCAGAAGGAACTCAGTTTTCAGAGCATTAAGTTTGAGGTGATTTTCGGCCAGCCATGTTTGGGTGTTTCTGAGCGTTGAGTTCAGCAAATTGATGTCTTCGGGGGATTGTAATTTGAGATAGAGCTGGGTGTCGTCAGCATACATATGAAAGTGTACATTGGATGCTTGTAACAAGGTAGAGAGAGGCTCCATGAATAGGTTGAACAGTGTTGGGGATAGGGAAGAGCCTTGTGGGATGCCTAATGTAACAGGCATAGGTGAGGACATCAAGTTGTTGCTCTTGAATTTCTGTGTTCTGTTATGCAGAAAGGAGGTAAACCACTTGAGAACGGTCCCTGATAGACCCATTCTGGTATTTAACAGCTCGAGTAAGCTCTCGTGTTTGACAGTGTCAATTGCTGAGGATAGATCAAGTAAGATGAGGAGGCAGGTATCATTCTGATCTAGGATTTGGAGGGCGTCATCAATTATGTGTGTCATTGCTGTCTCTGTGCTGTGACCAGATCGGAAGCCTGATTGATGAGGGTTGAGGAGGTCAAACTGTTCAATGTGTTTTGTTAACTGGAGTTGTACGCATTTTTCCAACAGTTTGGCCAGGGTGGGGATATTGGTGATAAGACGGTAGTTGTTCAGGTCCGTGGGGTCAGCTGTTGGTTTCTTGATAATAGGTGTGACTTGACCCACTTTGAGGGAGTCAGGGATGAGTCCTTGTTGAAGTGAGCTGTTAACAATTTTGGTCCACAGTGGGAGGAGCAGAGGGATAAAGTCTTTTACAGCGTTGGCTGGAAGAGGGTCTGTGAGGTGATTAGAAGGTTTCAGGGTACTGGGCAGTTTGCCAATTGTTTCTTTTGAGTAGGTATCAAATGAGGACCACGCGGCATTGTTTTTTGTTTCAGTGGGTGTTATGCTGTGTGGACTAGAGTAAAGGCTAAGGTCTTTTAGGAGATCAATCCTGATGTTGTCGGTCTTTAGGGTAAAGTAGGCTGAGAAGGCTTCACAGGATGGTGTATCGAGCAATGAGCTATGTGATTGTTTGGGCTGTTCCTTGGATTGTGTTTTGATTAGCTCAAACAATATCCTCGGTTGGTTCTTTGCTTGGTCTAGCTGGAGGCTAAAGAGGTTTGATTTAGAGCGTTTGATTTTCCTAAAGTAGGCATTTCTCTTTTTCTTAAGAGCTTTAAGTCATGTCCTTGATTCGTCTGTCGCCGATCTTAGAGGCGAATTTGAATATACCATAGGCACTTTCTACCATCTTGGACCTAACATCTACTAGTTCCTGCGACCAACTACCATCATACGAAAAGATAACACCCAAATAACAGAATTTTTCCACCTGTTGTACTTTCACCCCATCAATAAAAAAGGCATGACTTTTGCTGGTACTAGCACCACAAATCATTGTGTGGGTTTTACTCTTATTAATTACCAGCTTCCTTTCTTTAATAAAGTCAGAAAACTGATTCATCAGGCGCTGAAGACCTATGGGGGTCCGCGACAGAAGCACAGCATCATCTGCATAAAGCAGAACTGGCACACCTGACCCATTAACCTGTGGTGCATCAGCTTTGACTGTTTTTAAAACTGAATCAACAGCATTAATAAAAAGGGTAAACAACAAAGGGGCAAGGACACAGCCCTGTCTTATTCCGCGCTTCACGCTGAAATTTGGGGTACATTCCCCACTTGCCCCAAAGCGCACACATGTTTGCATCTTATCATAAAGTCTGGCTAAGAAAAAAATAATAGCCTCTGGTGCGTCAAGTTCCAGCAGGACTGGCCATAGAATGGAGTGGTCTACCAGATCGAATGCGCTGCTTAAATCGGCAAAGCAAAGATATAAAATACCAGGCTTGGCCTTGGTATACTTGCTGATTAGTAGTTCTAAATTCAGGCATTGATCTAGTGTTCCTCGGCCCTTCCTGAAGCCATATTGAGAGCTCGCAAGGATCCCACACTCATCCGCCCACTCTTCCAGCCTAAACAGCAGCACTCTACTCATGATTTTCACCGATGAGTCGAGCAGGCTAATTGGACGGTAAATAAATGCTGCTGACTTGTACCCCTTCTTATAGATAGGGACAATGATGGAATCTCCCCATGTAGGTGGAATCAGGGTTGAAACTGCAGCATTTAATACCAGGGTAAGTATAGGTCCCCACAGCAGTGGGACGGTCTTGTGTACATCAATGGGTACTCCGTCAGGTCCTTGGGCCTTACCCCCCTTACTGTTCTTAATACTATGCTCGACCTCTCTCAAAGAGATATCTAAAGGGATTAAAGGCCAACATCTTTGTTCTACATCAGAGGGGCCTGCAGCTTGAAATATGGCTGAAAAATGGGAGACCCAGGCCTCGCTGCTAACATTAGATGCAAGTTGTGGAACTTTATCATCCTTAAGGAATGGGGAGTTGACCGTGGACCAAAACAAGCAGCTATCAGAGGTCTCAGCCGCCTGCGACCAATTATCCCATGCTTCTTGCTGAACCTCCCACTTCCTTCTGGATTGTGCCATTTTATATTCATATCTTAAGTGTGTGACTTGATTCTTATCCCTAGGTCTAAATGCTAGAACATGTTTCAGTTGGGAAAGGAGAGTTGTACAGGCGTGGTCAAACCAACCCTTTTCCCGGGCAGCCTTGCCATTCCTGCTTCCAGTAAATATGGCATAGATTATTTTATTAATATTAATAAAATTATTCAAAATGGAAACCGATGCGCTACCTGATGTAAGGATGCCATCAATATTGGCCAACGATTTTGATATAATGGTTGTCATTACTGTTGCCAAATTTTCCCCCTTCCACCTTAACCTGGTCCCATTTGGCCTACAAGGCTCAACATTACATAAGGTTCTGGACACCCGCTGCCTACTGCATTTCCAGATCTCTGTTCTCATTACAATGCGATTATGGTCGCTTAGGGTAGAATCCTTGATTACCGAAGTCAAACAATTTGACACAATGTTAGACGAAACCATAACATGGTCAATATAAGAATTAGATTTCCTCCCAATATAGGTGGGGATAGTTTGGCAACCAACATCTTTAGCAGGCTGCAATAGCTCTAAATCGTAAGTGGACATAATATTGTTTATTGCCTCGCCATAGGCGTTGTGGGGAAAATGTGATGTATTGTCACCGCTATAGTTTTGCACCCCACAAGCCTTAGAAAGCGACAATGGACACATCGGGGAATTAAAATCACCTAACCAAATGTAGTTCAAAGTACATTTTGCTTCTGCTGCAAGCTTCTCAAGGGCACTTTCTAATTCCTCGATAACTTTGTGCCGTGTGTTATCAAAAATATTGTTATAAACGTTTATTAAAAGCACCTCTGGGCCTTCCTTTTGTTGTACCCATAGAATTTGTGAATGGGTTCCTACTGTTATATGTTTAACAACTGTCAGCAATATATCCACGGATAGCAAAAAAAGCAAACTACCTTTTGCTCTACCATGCCTAGGCTCTAAGGCTTCTAGACTGTAGCAAACAAAACCATCGAGGCTAGGTTTAGTGGTGCACCATGTTTCCTGTAAACATAAAATGTCATATGACCTAATCAGATCCTCCCATCCAGAGTCTTTCCTTTGGATGCCCAACCAGCTATGTTCCAGGTAACAATAGAAATTCCCCCTGTTAGACAACTTTTGGATTGGCCTTGGGCAATAATACAGGTAACCGCATCCACATGAGGTCCACCCTCAGCTGAACCAACATTTATATTCTCAATACATGTAGATATCTGATCTTCTGCCATCCTCTCAACAACAGAAACAGGTTCTGGACTTATGTCACCACCCTCAGCTGAACCAACATTTATATTCACGATACATGTAAATATCTGATCTTCTACCATCCTCTCAACAACGGAAACAGGTTCAGGACTTTTATCAATGGTCACTATAGAAACACCATTTATAATTGGCTCTGGATCTATACCAGTCCCATTCAATTTGTTACCTCTAATATGCCGAGTTAAACTCAGGGTCTGCCTGCTGACCTTTAGATGTCAATCGTTCGAGTCCAAAGAACTCAAGGGTTGGTATCTATTCTGTGTTGGAACCTCAAAGGTCGGGTGATGGTTGGGGATGGAGGGGATAAAAGGTCTACCTCTATTGGTAACCTGGGGTGCCTTAATAAGATGGTTATAAAAATAGCCCAGGGAATGTACACGCACACTGTTCTCGTCTGGGGTTAAAGAGGCTGCTCTAAGCAAAACAGTTGCGACATGCTGAGGGTGTTTAAAGTTAACAATGACACAATCGCCCCTGCAGGTTTTTCTTGAGTTACCTATCCAGTTTACTCTTCGAGTAGTTAATATTTGGTCAGAGTAATTGGTAGGAAACCCGCATTGTCTGCGCAGCCATGAGACAGTTTTATTTTTAAGTAAATTGTATGTTTCCTGATGTGGTTGGGACAGATTAGAATCCAAAGGCGGTACATTAGAAAGAACAACTACATAAGGGGCACAGTCAGGTGGGAGATTGATAGAACTGCTTTTCATTGGTGCTAACACTCCCTTCGTACTTTCAAGTGCCGCTATAGCCTGTTTTTTCTGACTGGCCTGTAACGGGGGATCAGGTATAGCTACTTGATTTGGGGCCGTCTTTCCATCGTGCGGCTTTGGTACAGCGTTACTAACTGGTACACCCCTCTCTTTAGGCTTAGGGCTTATAACCTTACTGACCTTACCAATGTGGGCATCCAAGAGACTACCTAGCCTAGATACTTCTGCTGTAATTACATCTATTTTATCCACTAGGGGTTTAACAATAGTTTCAAACTTAACCTCAATGATACTGACTAATAAATCAAATTGCTCAGTATTCAGAGTAACAGCACTGGTTTCAGTCTGGGTCAGGGTCTCCATGTAAATGACAGTACTCCTCGGCGTATTTTCAGTTCTTTTCTTGTTGTAGTTCCCCCCCACGCTTAAGTTGCCCTTTCCTACACGCCCTCACTGCTCTCTTTGCCGGGGTACGCTGTGCTGATGTATCATGGGGTGCATCCGGTGGATCCTGGGTGACTTCTGGCGTTACTTGAACTTCCACCAGCATAGCTTCAGGGTCGCAAATAGTGTTCGGGACAGTGTGATATTAGCAATGGGGAATGTAAGGGGTAAATCCGGTGGACCCACCCGACCCAACGATTTTCTCCGTTCATTGTTAATTTTGTTTACTACTTTTACGAGGTAGTTATCCATGGTAGATGTTTGTTTGGACATAATGAATATTACAGGTGCCGATAGCTGACCCCTCGATCTCCAATCATAAGCATACACACTGCTATCACAAAAGGTAATGGGTTAGTCAATGCAGGAAGGCCAAGTTTAAAAGTTTAAAATATCGTCAAAAGGAAGTAAATAACGATGTCACTTAGCTGCTAGCTAAACGGTGTAGCAGCAGTCAAGGGGTGTGGCCCAGCCTCGTCCTGCCCCGGACGGCCACAGATGGCCGGCCCTTTGCCCGAGCTTAGCCCGGCGCCACCCGCGCACGTCCCACGACGCAGGGGCTCTCACTGTTCTTAAGGGCACCTCCGGGGGCGGGACAGGCCGTGCGCGCCTTCCTGGCGCAAGGACCGCTGGGGAATGTAGTCCCCGGTACACCGCCGTGCCGCGATGTTCAGGGGCAGCAGGCAGCAGGAAGACAGGAAGGCCGGCGGCAACAGCAAGAGCAGCGCGGAGGCTGCGGTGATCCTCGGCACCCCCAACAGCAACGCCCAGGTCAGTGTCACTATGTCACCCGACAGGGTAGGCATTGTTTAAAGCTCCAGGAGGGGCTGTTCAAAGCCCCTATGGCATCCTGCTCAAGCAATTTCCTACCAAAAGCCCTTTGTACCTATCTGGGAGCAATGCACATCTCTTTCCATGGGAGCCATCATGGGTCAGGTGGCAACTGGACACTCACCTGAAAGCTTTTTGGTTATGGGCAGAAACAGATAACTTTCTGAAAGTGACCGTTCCTTAACAATATTGTAAAATTAGACTTTTCCATTCAATTGGATTTTCAAATACTAATAAAATGCTTAATTGAACCATTTTTCTAAGTATTGCCAAACTGAATTATTACTTGGATTAGGAGAAACGAGTGTTAACCCATAACAGAGCCAGCCATGACACAGTGAAAAGCGACTTTGCAGGTTCTTCACTTCTGGGACATGTAATACATCACACAAACATGCCCTACTTTTTAAATGTTACCCACCCGGATAAATGGATATTCAAGGCATACCTTAGGGGTGACTTATGAGTGTAGGCCAGTCAAAAGATATATTTTGACTGATCAAAATATCAGTTTTCAAAACTGCACTCAGGTTGCATTAGCAGGCCTGGTGGCATGTTTTACTGTGTCACTTTAGTGGTGGCACAATAGGATCTACAGTTCACTAGTGACACTTAACTTACACGTCATGAGTACACATGGTATCCTTTACCAGGGAACTTAAGATAAGTTATGTGTGCTTATTATCAGTGTAGCTAATTTCTACCTGCTTTAAGGGTCAGCGCATATACACTGGGGTCTGGTTACCAGGGTCTCAGTGCACAGATTCAGAATAAAACATCAGCATCAGTCCAAAAAACTTTAAGGGTGATCTTGAAAAAACAGGAATTTTCTTTCAGAAGTAATGTACCATTTACTTATTTATTTATGCGTTTTTATATAGCGCGGACTTTATCCGAAGGTGTCAGAGTGCTTCATAATAGGAACAGTAACATTACATGAGGAAAAAATTACAAGTGTGCATAGTACAAGAGAAAATGTTACGTTACATGAGGAAAAAGTGACAATTGTGCTAGGAACAACAGTAAACAAGATACAAGATGAGGTAGCAAATGATTCGTTACAAGAGGAAAGAGTGATAAGTGTGCATGATACATAAGCATACTGGATACAAATAGAGGTATAATACTGCAATATGTGGCAGTCAATCCAAACACAAGAACACACTGGGAGGGGAACATCCATTACGACGGGTGTTTATACCGCACTACCATTACAACGCTGGTTTTACAACGCAAGTCGTTACCATGACTTGCGCTGGAGGGCGCTCTAGGCTAAGGAATAGTAGATTTACTATTCCAAAACTTTCCCTACTGTATGTAGGCTGGTGTTGGAATAGTACATTTTACTATTCCTAAGTCCAGCACCCTACAGCGCAAGTCGTGGTAACCACTTTCGTTGTAAAACCAGCGTTGTAATGGGAGTGCGGTGTAAACACCGCGTTGTATTGACATACAACCCACTGGGAAGGCACTCTGTAGGCATGGAGTACAGAATTTCCTATAGTGAAAGAACTTCCTTGAGGGAATAGATGTGGCATGAATTCGTAAGTTACATGAGCATACTGGATACAAGTAGAGATTTAGGGCGATATGTATCATTGAAATTTGCATTTGCTAAGGCCGAAATTCGCAGAATTTCGGCCTTTGCGAATGCGAATTCTCAATATGGTATGTATTAAGCAAATGTGGTTCAAAATAAGGAATAGCACAATTTGCGATTCCTTATTTTGCAATTGCATTTAAGGAATCGCAATATTTGCGATTCCTTTAATGCAATGTATGATGCAAAAAAAATTGCTAATGGTCCCTAAGGAATCGCAAATTACCACCTACTTCAAGTTGGTGGTAAGTTGCGAATTCCTTTAAAAAAGCATTTTTTTTTAAAACAAAAAGTGCCATGTGACGCTCATACATGCCCTTAGGGTATGTATGTGCGCCATATGCGCACACATGTCATTTTCAGGGGTGCAGCAGGGTGTTCTTTGGACACCCCTGCACCCTTGAAAATATTCTCAATTTGCGATTAGCTAATTGCTAATCGCACATTTCCCCTTCATTCCTATGGGCCTCCTGGCCCATTGAAATGAATGGGAAATTATTCCTTAATTGCGATTAGCAATTTGCTAATCGCAATTAAGGAATTTTAAGAAATCGCTAAAAAGAAGCTGATTTCTACATACATACCATTTTGCGATTCCTAAATAGCGATTCCTTAAAAATCGCTATTTAGGAATCGCATAACGGAATGTTGATACATATCGCCCTTAGGCCTTGCGAATGCTAATTAGCTAAATGGTATGTATGTAACATGTTTGATGCAAAATAAGGAATCGCAAAATTTGCTATTCCTTATTTTGCGATTGCACTTAAGGAATCGCAAAATTTGCGATTCCCTAAATGCAATGTATCAAAGAAAAAATATTCAAAAAAATGCCCATAAGGATTCGCAAATTACCACCAACTTCTAGTTGGTGGTAAGTTGCGAATTCTTTTAAAAAAGCTTTTTACAAAAAAAACAAAGGTGCCATATGATGCTCATACATGCCCTTATCGCCTAATCGCAAATTAGGAATGGTAAGGAATCGCTATAAAAAAGCGATTTTGTACATACATACCGTTTTGCGAATTCTAAATAGCGATTCCTTAAAAATCGCTATTTAGAATTTGCAAAACGGACTATGATACATATGGCCCATAATACTGCAATAAGTGGCAGTCATTCAAAACACAAGAACACAGTGTGAAGGTACTTCTATAGGCATGGAGTACAGACTTTCCTATAGTGAGAGAACTTCCTTGAGGGAATAGATATGGCATGAGTTAGGTTTGGAAGTGTCTTTGAAGGAGGAGAAGTTTGAGGTCAGTTTTGAAGGACCTGGGCGCGGGGGTGATCCGGAGCTGAGGCTGAAGTGAGTTCCAGATTCTTACTGCGTTGCCTGAAAAGGATTGGGCAATCAATCTTTCCCTTTTGAAAGTGGGAGGTTCAAGCAATACATTTTCCACATTGCGTGATGGTCTAGAGCCTCCAGAGAGTTTCAGTTTATTCACAAGTAGCAAGGAGAGGAGGAGTGCAAGGCTTTGTAGGTGATGCAGGCAGTCTTGTTGATAGATCTTACCTCGATGGGAAGCCAACGACGGGAAGATAAAATGGATGTGATGCTGTCTCTTCTTTTGGTCCCATATATGAAACGCGCTGCAGAATGGAGAACAGATTTAAGGGGGGACAATTGAGATTTGGGGAGACCAGTAAGAAGAGAATAGCAGTAGTCCAATCTAGAGAGAACCAGCGATTGGACCAGGGTTTTTAAGTCTTGTTCCGGGAAGAAGCGTCGGATACCCCAAAGAAGGCACAGTAGGTATCGAGCAGACTTTTTAATGGAATTGATGTGTGAGAGTAGATTGAGTCTTTTGTCGAGTATGACACCAAGGGGTTTTGCACTGTTGACAATGATGGGTTTATTGTTAACTAGATCCATCTGATTCATCCATGATTGAAGCGGTGATAATCATTATTGAGAACTGGTTCACCCCTTGGCTGACTGGCCATCATGTATAAGGTTTGTAATCAAGGAGTGCAAAAGGAGCTCACAGAAGCTCTATCGGGACTCTATCAGTGTTAATCTGGCTCTTCCCATGACACCAAACAGAGCTGGGGAACCACGAGTTTGATGTGGCAGGTGCATCACTGAGGTGCTCCAACTCCGTCAAACTCAAATGGGGCCTTCATATAGCACAGAACAGCATATTTATCTTTGAGAATTGGTCAGTTGTTAGATTATTCTATAATAAAGTGAAAAATATTTTTCAGACAGATATGGAACAATGTTGTTGACATTGTTTTTATTGCAGAAACAAAGAATGAAAACAAGGAAGAAAATGTAGTTTCTTAGTATTAGTAACCCATCGTCTGGTGTCATAATTAAGGTCATCTATTAAACCAGACACAGAGACAATCAGAATTTAGTGTCCATGATAATGATCTAAAATCACTTATTCCCATGAAAATGGGGCATAACATGAGGATGAATGTCTCAGTGTTTATCAAGCTTTTGTCTGGTTAAATTCCAGCAGCATGATAATAATTCTTAGTGCAATCTAACCCCCAGTAGTGTACAAATGTAGCGTATTTCTATAAAGATAAACAGGTTGTTTGTCTCAGTGAAGCAATGTCACTTTCGTGATTCTCAGCCATACTAAGGAGGCTAAATTCCTTCTCAATTACAAGAAAACAATTGTAATGTTTTAACTTTGAAGGAATGCGCACAGCTTTAACATGAATATCATGCAAATATGCATTCCTTCTTTCATGTGCAAAATGTGACCCTGAAGGTAGTCCATTTTACCACAGGGATCAAAGAAATCAACACATCCTCACCACAAAATGGGCAATGACATGACTGACCAAGTATGTAAAGCTTCTGATGTTCATGCAGTAATATCAAACAGGTCTATGGAAGTGAGAACGTGATGTTGAATGATGCTTCTATATTACCGGAGAGGATTCATGTTAGGGTTTTTATTTGACTTTCACTGGATGTAGAATTGAATTGACATGTATCTAACAAGAATAAGACTCAGGTGAGATATGCAGCCATTAAAGATTAAAACCCCTCCTACATCCTGTCTTTCTTCGTAGATCCTTTCAGATTTAGAGGCAGGTGCCTACTTTGTATGTTTTATTTTAACATTTAACTTTTTTTCCTTTTGGTCGTTGATGAAAGAAGAAAATTCTACATACCTTTCATATTGTTACTTAATATCAATTTGATCTCTCTTCATGGCGTATAATAAAAATGTCCATTACCCATGCATGTATTTTACATGCTTGCATGCCATTATACACACACACACATACACCTGTGCAATCAAATACATCCACACATACACACATGCACACATAAACGCATCAATGCACACACAGAGTTCCTGTGTAGGCTTATTATGTAAAATTCAGACAAGGGTCATCTGCTATATTTTTGTAAAATAATGTTCATACATTACACATTAATAGAAACCAGTTCTGTGTTGTGAAACAATGTAAATTATATTTAAGTTTTGACAAAAAGCTACCATTACATGTGGCAAAAAGTGGAGATTTGGTAGACTTTAGCAATTAAAAAAATATACATTTGTATTGTGTATATCTATCACATCAGATGCTGATAAGTTCCCAGATCTTAACTTGTCACTTGACAAATGTTTTCCATATGTGGATAGTTATATATTTATGATAATCATCAAAGGAACATTGATGAAAGGTGTATGCAAAACCTTAGCCTATGATACCATTTAAGCAGAGAACGAGGTGATAATCTTTCCAAATGGATAGAAATTCCTCTCAAGCTTTTATAGCTGTATTAATGGCAGTGCTCACACAAAGGTAAAGAATAGTCAATCAAACACTGTTAAGATTGACCATTGTATTTCCTGTGTCAATCAGTTTGGATTTTAGGTACCCTCAAGTGCAATGGCTGACGCAGTGTGTGTGTTTTGTTTGGTCAGAAAGGGAGATGATGTATGTGAGTGCATTCTAATTAATATTTTCCTTGTTTTTCTTTGCTTGCATTATTGTATGACATGTTGTGCAAATTGCATTTCATATTTTTCATCTGCATTTGTATGCACATTTGCAATTAATATGTTTCGACATGTAGTTTGTGAAATGTTTTCATCTTTTGTTTCATGCATTCGCATTAGTTCTTTGCTACATTGCTTATATGCATGCAATAGTTCTAATGTCATCCTTTCAATAGTTCCAATGTTATTTTGTGGAAAGAAAGGAGATGTGCTATACCTGCAGCTCAGCCAGTGTGACTGTGGTGGTAGAATGTTGGTGTGTGAGGTGGCTGTGGAATGTTGGTGAGTGAGATCTCCTACCAGGGTGCTGCGCTCCACAGGCACCTGACATGTGCCAAAGTATATGCCAAGAAGTCTGAGAAGAAAATTCAGACGGACAGACACATACCCTGCCAAAGGGCTGTTTGAAAGGACAGGACACTGGTGGGGCTGCAGGGCGGTCTGTGAACTTGAGTCCTTGGAGTTTCAGTGCACAATTTCTATACTTTCCTCTCTTTAAGTTTCTTTTCTCAGTAACTGCCATGTAGCCATAAACTTGGTTCCACAAATTATCTTTGTAAGATATCTTCATTCAGACAGCTGATACGCGTAGGATCTTTTTAAATCGTCGCCAAAATGTTATGAATAAATGCCACCAGGTCATGTAGATTTTAGGCTGGTTTATTTAAGATGGATGTTATCATCTAGAACCCCACCAGGAGCAGCATTCCTGCTGCTCAACCCATCCTCCAAGCGACTCTCTCACTCACCAACATTCCACAGCCACCTCATACACCAACATTCCACCACCACAGACATGCTGGCTGAGCAGCAGGTATAACATTTGTTCCTGAGGAAAGAGTTTACAACTAATGAATAAAATAGGTACATCATAACCTTAACTATTAGTCTTGGAGAGGACAGCCCCAATACCACAATTAGAGGCATCAGTTTGTAACAAGAATTGTTTGGAAAAATCTAGAGAGGTGAGGACAGGACTAGATGTTAGGTTTAGTTTGAGTTTCTGCAAATCTTCAAGAGCCTCTGAAGAGGGATTCTGTATGCTTCTCTTTGAGGTTTTGTTTTTAAAGAGGTCGGTGAGAGGGGCGGCTATTTTGGAATAATGGGGAATACATTTCCTATTGTACACTAGCAGTCCTAAGAATGCCCTTATTTCTTTACGGTTTTTAGGGAAGGGAGCATCTGCAATGACCTTTACTTTCTCTTCTTGTGGTTCAATAAGTCCATTTTCTAACATATAGCCTAAAGACTTTACTTAAGAGAATCCAATTTGGGATTTCTTGGTGTTGACATGTAACCGGGCTCTTTGTAATGCCCCAAATAGTGTCTTAATGTTGTAAGTGGGTATCCCATGTAGGGATACAAATGAGTATGTCATCTAGATAGGCTGTCAAATAAGCCTGGTGTCATTTTAGTACCTCATTCATCAATCTTTGGAAGGTAGTCAGAGCACCATGTAACCCAAATGGTAAGATGGTGAATTCAAAAAGACTTTCTGGGGTAACAAAATCAATTTTTTTCCTGATCCTCTTTTCTTAAAGGAACTAGCCAGTATACTTTTGTTAAATCCAAGGTAGTTATATACTTGGCTTCTCCTATTTTCCCAATAAGTAAATCTATTCTAGGTCGTGGATACGCGTCATACTTGGTTATTTTATTAACCGCTCTGAAGTCTATACAGAATCTGACAGATCCATTAGGTTTGGGGACTAAACCTTGCGAGTGATGACCAGTTACTCTTTGAGGGTTGAATAACTCCCATTTGTAACATCTGTCCTACTGCTATTCTTCTTGCTGCTGGTAGTCTATCAAGTTTTTGCTTGACTACTACCCCTTTTCTGTATAGATAGCATGTTCGGCTAAATGAGTATGACCAGACATATCTCAAAAAAGAGAAGAGAAGAATTGCAAGAGTGCCTGGGGGGACTGTTTTTGTTCCTTAGTTATTTGGTGACTAAAAACAATTTTTTCATAGTGGTTATGCTAGGGCCTTGTGTGAAGGATACTAATTTTGGAGGGGGTCCTATCCGTTTTTTTTTAGAATATTTAAATGATAGGTTTGCTCCTTTGTTTTTCCTATCCGTACTCTGTAAGAGGTGGTGCCTCTTTTCCCCACTATTTGATAGGGCCCCTTCCATTCAGAGATAAAAAAAATGGGAAGTAGGGAGAAGTACCAGTACCCAGCCATTTTTTCAAAACTCCCTCCACTTCTTTCCTTTATCATGCTCTCATTTTTGTTTCTGTTGACTTTTTTTAAATTGGGTATGAGCTAGGTCCCTAAAGCTTCCCAAGACGTGATTGTAACTGCTGGACATACTGCATTAACTCCTGGGCTTCGAGTCCCTTACGTTTCTCTCAGGCCTCGCTGGGTATTTCTAACAAGATCCTGAGTTGTCGTCCATAAAGTAATTCGAATGAGGAGCAACCCAGACTACTCTGCACCTGTCCTCTGATAACAAAGAGGGCCAAAGGGAGAAGGATGTCCCACCTTTTCCCTTCTCCCAGGAGCATTTTCTTAAGGGTGAGTTTAGGTGTAGCATTGTAGCGTTGTGCCAAGTCATCTGTGTGTGGGCGGTATACTGCGGTTTTGAGATGTTTTAGATTTAGGATATTATAGACCTCTTGCATTAATTTTGACAATAAAGGGGTCCCTTGACTCGTAAGGATCTCTCTAGGTAAACCTACTCTTGAGAATATTTCAACCAGTACTCTAGCAATATTTCGGGTTGTGGCAGATTTAAGGGGAACCGCTTTGGGATATCTAGTAGCATAGTCTACAACTATTTTTTATTTTTTTATTTATTTTATTGAAGTTTTGTATAGCGCTGGCTGGACCAGAGGGTATCAGAGCGCTTCACAGCAAATAGAGATCGGTAGCAAAGAAAATAAACATAGAGAAACAGGAGTCAGGAACAGCAGGAAGGAAATAGAGTCTGTAAAACAGCAGCTTGAGCGTAATAAGGATCGGAGTTCACGAGCGAGTCAATCGACTCTGGGTTCAGAGAAATATCGGACTTCACCATCCGGGGTGTGGTTCTCGTTAAGCACCGGAGCGTTCAAGGAAGAGGGCTTTGAGTACCGATTTGAATTGCGGGAAGGAGGCGGTCATTCTGATATGGGGGGGGGTGGCGTTCCAGATCCTTGGAGCGTTCCCCGCAAAGGATTTATTAGAGGTATTGCGTTTCTGTGATTTCAAAGGGATGAGTAGTAGTGTGTTGGAGCTTCTGAGGTTCCTGGATTGACCCGCCCTTTTGAGTTTGTTGGCCAGGTATTCTGGTTTGCCTGTATGCAGGGCTTTATGTGTGAGGCAGGCTGTGCGGAAGTTGGCTCGTTGGACAATCGGGAGCCATTTCAGTTCTTTGATTGTCGGAGAGATGTGGTCATATTTCTTTGTTCCTGTGACCATTCTTGCTGCTGCGTTGAGGGTGGAGGTGAGAGGTCCCAGGTGCGACTTGGCTGTTCCAGTCAGTACAGCGATGCCATAGTCAATTCTGAGGAGCACAAGCGCCTGCGTGGCTTGTTTCAGATCTTTGGGGGGGAGGAAGGGTTTAATTTTATAGAGAAGTTTCAGGTTCATGAACGCGCTTTTGGCGGTTTTAGAGATGTGTTTATTCATGGCCAGTTTGGGGTCGAGAGTGATTCCTAGGGATTATGCGGAGTCCGTTGGCGTTATGGAGACATTGAGGGCATTTAAGGCTTTGAACCATTCCACTATTTGTGGGTTTTCATCTTTGTTCGAGATAAGGAGTGCTTCCGTTTTTTCTTCATTCAGTTTGAGGTGGTTGGCTGAGAGCCAGTGTTGAACCTCCATGAGTGTGGCATTTAATCTGTGAATGTCTGCGATGGAGGTGGACTCCAAATAGAGTTGAGTGTCATCCGTGTAAAGGTGGAAGGGGATGTTGGATTTCCTTAGAAGTGAGGTGAGGGGTTCCATGTAGATGTTGAAGAGTTGCGGGGAGAGTACTGATCCTTGAGAGACTCCTCTGCTGAGGGGCAGGGGGTCTGATTCGAAACTGTTGATCTTTATTCTTTGAGTGCGGTTGTTAAGAAAGGAGGAGAACCATTTTAGAACTGTCTTTTCGATGCCCGCTCTCTCTCGGAGGACATTAAGTAGGAGGGTATGGTCTACTATGTCGAATGCAGCAGAGAGGTCAAGGAGAATGAGAAGGCTACAATGGTTGGAGTCGAGTGACATGTGTAGATCATCAAGGACATATAGGATTGCGGTTTCAGTACTTCAGCCTTTCCTGAACCCAGACTGGAGAGGATCCAGTAGATTAGAATTCTCTAGATGTTGGTTTAATTGTGAGAGCACACATCTTTCGAGAATTTTGGCTAGAAATGGAAGGTTTGAGACCGGCCTGAAGTTGTCCATGAGGTCGAGGCCAGGTTTTTTCAGCAGTGGTGTGACTTTTCCTAGTTTAAGGCAGTCAGGGATGAAGCCCTCGCTCATGGAGCTATTGATGATCTTGCCCCAGATTGGGGCTAGAGTGAACTTCAAGTCCTTGGTCAGTCTCGAAGGAAGTTGATCGAGGGAGTGAGATGAGGGTTTCGCAGCGGCGATAAGATTGCTTATCATTTCTTCCTTGACCGGCTGGAAGGAAGACCAGCGGATAGACGGGGTTACTGGGGGGATGGGGTTGGTTGCAGGACTCGAGCTGAAGGAGCGATCGATTTTGGCGATTTTTTCATTGAAAAAGCTAGCAAAGTTGTCACATTGGGTCTTGGACGCAGCTAGGTTGACTGCCTTAGGAATGGAGGTTTGGTTCCTAATGATATTGAAGAGTTCTTTGGGGCGGTTTTTGGCGTTATCTATTGCAGAGCAGAAGAAAGCAGATTTTTTGCTTTTGATATGGGTGTAGTACTTTTTGCGAGCTGCCTTGAGCTGGTCTCGATGGATGGCGGAGGGGTTGTATCTCCAGGTTCTTTCCAGGGATCTTAGGTGTCTTCTTTCATCATTAATGTCAGTAGAGAACCATGACCTAGAGGGAATGCTTTGGGTTTTTTTTAGTTTCAGAGGTGCCAGCTGATCCAGTGCGAGCTCAAGGTTGGAATGGTAGAGCGAGGTGAGTTCCGAGGTAGAGAGGGACTCCGTCATGTTCGGTAGGAGAGTGCTGAGTCCTTCCTCTAGCTTATCTCGGGGTACTCTGGAAGTGTTCCTGACCCACTTAGGGGGGGGCTTGAGTGGGTGGGAGGGGTAGGGCCGGCTGGATGATATGAAAGAGAATGATGTGGTGGTCTGACCAGTACACCGGGATGATGTGATCAATCGAGACTGCATTTTTGTTCGCAATGATGACATCTAGGGTTGCTCCTCTGTAATGTGTTTCCTCTGAGCAGTGTTGGATCAAATCATTGTCTTGCAGAAGGGTGTTGAGGGATTGAATCAGCGGGTTATTGGAATCATTCCATCTTAGGTTGAGGTCAACCATAATTAAGCTGTCCTCGCTGTTGAGTGCAGATTGGGTGATCAGATCTGACAGCTGAGCTCTAAATTGGTTGGAGTTGCCTGGGGGGTGGTAGAGGAGATGGCATTGACGTGAGCTATGACCGTGAGATTTGATGTTGACCGACAGGCATTCGAAGGAGCTGTATAGGCAGGAAGGGGCTTCAGAGATGTAGAGGTCACTTTTGTGGATAATAGCTATGCCGCCACCTTTGTGTATAGGCCTGTCTTTGTGAATAATTGAGAAACCGGGTGGTACCAGCATGTCCAGAATGGGGTGGGATAGGGTGTTTAGCTATGTTTCCCTGATGAAGGCTACATCAAGGTCATGCGAGAGGATGGATTCAGCTATTTCCGTTGCATGTTTGACTGCGGACCGGCTGTTTTGAGCAAACAGTTCAGGGGGGATCTTCTTTTGGTTTCAAATTGTCAGGCTTGACTCTGGGAATGGCTGAAAGAAACAATGGGGGTCTAGAGGCTCTGCGGGGGGGAGGTCCCTACCCACTCTGGTGATGACTTAGATCGAGGAGGTGAGAGTCGAGTTCAGGGGTGGGGTCTGGGCTGGGTGGTTCGGGTGGAGTTCGTACGAGGCAACGAGTGCGCTCAATTCCTGGGGGGAGAGGGAGGTTACATTTCTTCTGGGGTTGACTGTTCGCGACTTCGTCAGGTCTTTAGTGAGAGGAGGCAGGGAATCTGGGTGGGGATGAACCCGGTTGGAGGGGGCATAGTCATTCCTAGGGAGAGGCAGAGGGATGTGAAGT
The DNA here is from genome assembly GCF_964261635.1 of Lissotriton helveticus. Lineage (NCBI taxonomy): Eukaryota > Metazoa > Chordata > Amphibia > Caudata > Salamandridae > Lissotriton > Lissotriton helveticus. Next base: position 1,082,202,426 of record NC_136071.1, on the reverse strand, counting down.
GGAGTGGAGGGAGTGGAGGGTAGCTGGAGATTCCCAAGGGCAGATAGGGTTTCCTTCAGTCCAAAGATCAGGGTCGTGATTTGTGCTTCAATAAGGTCGAGGCTCGTGACAGCTCGGGTGAGGAGGAGAGGGAGGAGAGGGGGGAGGGTAGGAGGGACTGGGCCCTGGATGAGAGGGACTTTGGGGCGAGTATCTACTCGGGGGGTAGATAGGGTGGTGGCTTGATCAAGTTTGGGGTTCGGTTGTGGGTAGGCTGTTAAGGGCGGGGAGTTGTGGTCCCTTCGGGGGTGGAAGTTATCTTCAATGAGGGGGGTGGTCAGAACTATAGGAGAGTGGGTTGGTGGGTTGGGGGGTTGAGTATTGGAGTTGTCAGGGCTATATATCGATAGCGGGAGGGCTAGAGCGTGAAGGGGGTTGTTGACCAGAAGGGGGAGGGGGTATTCTTCACTAGCGAGGAAAGTTTGAACTAGTGGGGTGGGGATAGGCGGGATGGGGGACTGAGAGACGGAGTTGTTAAGGTGTCTGGAATCTCTCGGGGCGGAGGCAGAGAGTTGGAGGTGTTTCGGTAGCTAGGGAATGGTCTAGGATCTCTAGGGGGGAGGATGAGAGTTAGTAGTGCTTTGGGGGCTAGGGAATGGGTGGGTGGGGGTCCTTTGGGGAAGAGAGGGTGGCTGAATTCTGGAAGTTTGGGAGCGAAGGGAGGGGGACGGGGGTAGGGAGAAAGGGGGAGCTGGGGCTAGTGAGGGCGTGGGAATGGCAGATTGGAAAAGCAAGGAAGGGTGGGGACGTTGGGGTGGATCTTTGAGGGCAGAGGACTGAGAGTACGGGGTGTTTCGGGAGCTGGGGGGAGGGGAGTTGGCAGTCCTTAGGGGATGTGAGGGGGGCTGGATGGTTGGTGGTTGGGTGTGAAGGGTGGGGGACGGGAGTTGTGAAATATTGGGGGCTGGGGCTGATGGTGGGATCTGCTTGGTGGAGTGACTAAGTAGAGTAGTGATGGGATGCTGGGGTGGCAGGGACAAGTTCCGTAGATTGAGAGTTTGTGAGGAGCCAATAGATGTGGAGGGGGTTGTTTTGTGTGGGTAATGGGTGGTAGCCATCTTAAGTGTGTGGAAGAGAGAGTCGAAGAACTCGAGGTTCTCGTCTTTCGCCTGAATTAGAATGGTGCCATTCACATAAATGGTAATGGAGATGTCTCTGGTCAGGGATTGATGGTTCAGGGGGCGATTGTTAGTTTGCGGTTATGAACAGTGAAGGTGGTTTTGGAGACGGGGAGGGATGAGTTAAAGATGGTGGTCCATACGTCAGGTCTGTTGGTGTGGAAAATGAAGTCCATTTTCTTATGACCTCTAGTTGTGCAGTGGTAGGTGTCAACGACTAGCGTTTCGGGTGTTGTCTAATTATATTCTGTTTGAAGCGTTTTTTAGCTTTGAAGGAGAGGTTGCGTGGGAATGTTATAGCGAAGGTGTTCTGCCCTTGAGTTAATAGGTGGTTAAGAGAGGGGCAGAAATGAGTGACTAATTGAGTGGCTGGGGGCATCCTAGCTGGGCAGTGTGGAGGCGAGGCCTCTGGGGTAGGAAGGGGGGGAACGGAGGGGTGCCGGGTTGATAGGATCGGTGCAGAGGGAAGGGGTGCCCTTCCGGCGGGGAGGTAGGGGTCTAAAGCGGTAACGCAGTTATTGTTCCCCCTGTAACGCTGGGGGAATTGCGTTAATGGGGAGGGTCAAGTTGGGTGAGGTTGGAGTTCACGTGGGGGAGGGGGAGGGTCAGAAGAAGTCCGTTCTGGGAGGAGCGGTGGTCAGCGTTCCATGGGGCGTGCTGAGCTAGCTGAAATCGGGCGTGGAGATGAGTTTATGTAGTAGACAGGTAGCTCTTGTAGAGAGAGGCCGGATGATTGAAGTAAAACCGAGTTGTCTGAGGCGATCGGTGTTGCTGCTCAAGGGGTGTGAGGTGAGCTGGTCTCTGGGGATGCCAGCGTCTACAAGAAGTGTGTAGTCTGCTGCTATTTTGGTTAGGTGCTGTTGATTGGGGCCTCTGAGATTTCTTAGCTGTGCGAAATTGCAACCTTAAGGTTAAGGCATAGTAAGACCGGTTTCCCTGCCCAATTAGCTGTCCGGAGAGATCTTCGAAATTGTCTAGATATTGTCAGAGCAGGAAGACTACGAGACCATAATGGGCAGTGCCCTGCTCATGTATTTAGGACGCGTCAGGAGAAGGCTTAAAAACGGGCAGATCAGGTTCGATTTCTCTGCTTGAAGATGTCCCGGTTGGTGGCCATTTTATGGTCAGGCACCCTTGAGGAGAGAACGTGAATAGGCACTTTCATGGAGGCGCCCCTGTGGTATGAAGCTAGGGATCATTGGCTGTGGTGGGGGGGCCCTTGTTTTCCGATTTGGGCTCACCTGGAGCTTTGTGGGATGTGGACTTGTGGGCGGTCGGCCATCTTGGGTGCAGGCAGCTCTGCTGGTGAAGAGCGTCGGGACGGATGTGAGGTCCGTTACCCAGAGCAGGGCCTTCCGCCTCTCGACAATGCCATTCTGCGTGGTTTTTGTGAGGAGGAGGCGTCCCTTTGATGCCCTTGCCAGCAGGCACCTCCGCGCCTTGCTCGGTATCTCTCCTGCTGACCCGGGTTCACGGATCCGGCGGAGTCTCCGCTGCCTCAGACCCGGTAAGTGAGGGGGGGGGAGGGCACTCACTGCTTGCGAGGGTGGTCCACCGGGAGGGGATGCTGGACGGAGATCCAGAGCAGGAACTAGGTAACTGTATCGGTAACAAGCCTGCAGGGGTCCTTCTGGTCGTTCTTTCAAGACGATCAAGTTGACTCTTCCGACGATGTTTCAAGATCCTGGGGGGCAGCCGACTTCAGTGAGAAGGGGGGGGTGCAGTGGGATTGCTCCGGACGGGGATTTACACATAAGTGATCCCTTGATCCGGAGCTCGTCCCATTCACTCCCTCCTTGCGGATAGATATTTCCTGGGTTTGGTCTATGAAAAGGGCCTATTATATCCATTCCAATACATTTAAAAGGTTGTCCTATGACAGGCAATGGCTGGAGGGGACTCTCAAGAGTGCGATATAGGTACTTCTTTTGACATATCTCACAACTTTGGCAGTAGGTTTGTGCCTCAGCATGGATGCCTGACCAGTAGAAATACCTCAATATCATTTGAGATGTTTTCTCTGGTCCCACAAGACCTGCAAAGAGATGTGAGTATGAAAAAAAAAAGAATTTGTTCTCTGAAGTCCTTCTGGACTGGGAGTTGAGGTTCTGCCCCTGGGTTCCTATTCTATACAGAAGGCCTTCATTTTGAATACACTGAGGAAAGCAAGAGTTTGTCTTTTTTTATTGTCCAAGCATTCTGTAAAGTTGCATCATGTCATTGTGCCTGTTGAAAGCCCCTATCTATCAGCCACGTTTCTGCTGTAATTAAAGGGTCTTGAAATTGGTTCCTTTTTCTTTTCTTATGGGAAAGGCAGGTCAGTTGGTTATTGGAGCACAGGAAAAAATTCTGCCTTATCCATTACAAGAATTAGGTACTACCCCTGCTGATACTTCTGCGGAATAATAGAGAGCAAGGCTACTGGATATTTGCTTATGTCCCCATGAACTCACCTAATTTCTACTGTCTTATAGAGGAGAATACTTACGGGATCAACCCAGTTGGGTAAAACAACGGTCTGACGACACCCTGAAACTTACAAGGCTCCAGCTTTCTACCCTTTTATTTTTAAACTTACATATAAGCAATGTCCTAACTCTTGGGTGTATAGAACAGTCTGAGGAATGCAACTGATGTGGGGTTCTTATTGTGACAATACAGAGATATATGCCCCCACTCACCACACTCATGGCACTGTGGATTTTTAAATTATTTGTCATTGCCCGAAAGATTCTGGGTTTTGGACGGTTCCGTTGTTACTTTGGCCGCTTTCTTAGCAGAAGATTGGTATCCCTTTATTCAAGTCTCTGAGGCGGGATTATTATTATTAAATTAAATTTATAAGGCGCACAGCTACCCGGAGGTTTCCTGGCACACAGGACAGAAAGCAGGCTGAAGCAGACCATCTAGTTACTGATTGAAAAGCCAGGTCTTAAGGCCTTTACGAAAGCTATTGTGACAAATTTCGTGGTGAAGTGGGGAAGGGTGAGAGTTCCACAGCGTTGGGGCCAGGTACGAGAAAGAAAGTCCACCAATGCGTGAGAGTCTGAATCTAGGGACTATGGAGTTGGCTTGGGACCCGGAACGAAGTAGAAGTGAAGGAAGATAAGCCTGATCTAAAGAGCATAGATAGTGGGGAGCAGTGCCCAGCTTATTCTTATGCATATAGCATAAAGCCTTAAATTTCGTCCGTTGTTCAATCTTGAGCCAGTGGAGATCACGCAAAATGCCTGTGACGGAGTAGGTTTCTGTACCTGGCAAAGTAGTCTGGCTGCAGATTTCTACACCACCTGCAGTTTGCGTATTAACTCCCTATTAGCTCCTAGATAAAGGACGTTACCATAGTCAAGCCTTGACATGATTAGGGCCTGGATAACTGTTCTCTGCGAAGATACAGGCATCAGCCATAATATCTTGCGCAGCCATTTGTGGATCATAAAGCAAATAGAAGTGGTCTTTGCTACTTGCTGCTTCATCGTCGGCTGATTGTCAATCATTATGCCCAAATTGCGTACCGCCTGTACCGGTTTGGGAAGTTCACCCATTTCAGGTGGCCAGTGGTACGGGTCCCAGAGATCTTTCTCCCTCCCCATGATCAGAACCTCCGTCTTTCCTCCATTTAGCTTTAACCAGTTAGTGTGCATGCAGTTAGCGATTTTATACAGCCCTGTTAGACCTGGCATCATTGGCGTGAGTCTCCCTTCCATTTTTGACGGATTGCCTCCTCTGTTTTGATATGTTATTGCTGGATTTATGCTTTGGGCACCTTGCCACCGCTAATCAGTGCCACAGTGCAAGTGCTCCCCATGTTAAATTAATGTACTAATTGGTTATTCCATGATTGGGTTATTTGATTTATCTGTCAGCCCCTAGTACAGTGCACCATGTGTGCCTAGGGCTTGAAAAGGGAAACAACCTTTACAACGCAACTTTTACAACGCACTACCATTACGACGAAACTTTTACAACGCAACATCCATTACATCGCATGCCATTGCAACGCAACCATTACAACGCATGACACTACAACGCATACCACTACAACGCATGTCATTACAATGCATACGATTACACTACATAACATTACAACGCATAGTACCCATACACTATCCAACACTTACCCTACTGTTGCACCCCCTGGAGTTAGAATAGTAATTTTTACCCCTACACTATCCAATACTTACCATACATGCAATGTAATGTTATGCGTTGTAATGGTATGCGTTGTAAAGGTAGTATGCGTTGTGATGGAATGCGTTATAAAGGTAGTTTTTAAAAATTCCTTGTAATGGCATGCGTTGTAATGGAATGTGTTGTAATGGATGTTGCGTTGTAAAAAATATGTTGTAAAGGTATGCGTTGTAAAAGTATGCGTTGTAACATCATACATCCGCTTGTAAATCAAATACTGCTGGTGGGCTTGCAGCACTGGTTGTGCCACCCACAGAAACAGCTTGTAAAGTGTGTCTCAGGTCTGCCATTGCAAGGCCTGTGTGTAGTCTGTGACTACAGTGTCGACTTGGTCAAGTGCACCCACTTGCCAGTCCCTAAACCTTGCTTTTGCTTTATATTAGACACCCCTTTGGTAGGCCCAAGGACAAGGTGCATTGTAAGTATAAGGTAGGACATGCTCTGATGTGTGTAGCATGTTCTAATAGTGAATTACAGCCATTTTCGTTTTTCACTATTGAAGGCTACCTGTTCTTATAGGCCAGAATGAGCAGCTATATTATTACATTATTATAATCCTAACTGACTCAGGGAACATGGTAGAAATTTGAATTTAGTATGCCTGAACTCAGAATAATAAAATACATATTTTAGTAAAGTTTATTTTAATTTTCTGTGTTTGCAAATACCACTTTTAGAAAGCAGGTATTTGCTTGCCTAACCAGTTAAGCCTGCCTCTGCTGGGTTGTGTATTCCTTGTCTGGGTTTGTGAGTGACAGGGCTGGGGAATTCCAGGAGACAGGCTGGGGCAGCCCAGTGGTGAATAGAGAGATTTACATCCAGATGGGAGAGAGGAGTGCACCTGGGACCTGAAATGGGCTGGGCCTTCCCTCTACAATGCTGGCTCTACCCCCTGTGGCTTGTCTGATGTCTCTGCCCTGCACTGTGAAAGGAGAGAAGGAATCATGTCAACAGAGTGCTCCAGAGCTGTATCTTCCCTACCCTGTGCTGGCTCCATCTCCTGTGGGGCGTCTGATGTCTCTGCCCTGCACAGTGAAAGGAAGAAGAGAGTCATGTAAACAAAGTGCTCAGGAACTGGTTTGGACTAGGCAGAGGCCTCTCTGCCTTCAGAGAACAAAGGATTTTGGTGTATAAGTATTGGGACCCTGATCCCAAGAAATTAGATCACTTCTGGAACAAGAAACGTTTCTGCCAAGGAGAAGAACCAAGGAAGCTGCAGGATTTTGGACTGCCCCTCTGCCAGTGTGCTGGGTTGGCCTGCAGTGGTTGCTTCATTGCCAAGGGAAAGAACAAGGAACTTTGTAAGGACTTTCATCTACAGAATATTCTCCAAGGGCTTGAACTGTGCTTGCCTCCTGCTGAAGTCTCAGGGACAAAAGACGTCACCTCTAGCTCCCTCCTGAATTTCCTTGCTGGGAATTCTGACTCCAGTCACTTGTGTGCCGCTGGGAGCTGGAAGCGCGACGCATCGAGAAGAATCGTGTCATCGCCGCAACTGAAATCATCGCAACGCCGGAGAAGCGAGCCTTCACCGCATCTCCCTGGAAGCGTGTGTTCATCGAAGCTGTCAGCTGTCGCATCACAGGAGAAGCATGACGCCATCGTTAGAGTTGCCATCGCATCACCGGAGAAGCGTGTCGCAGGGCCTGTCGCGGCTCCAAAGTACAGAGTCGTCGCAAGGCTGCCAGGGCGTCATCGCATCGCCATTGCCGCATCAAGGCCGCAATCTTCTCGCATCGCAACTGGATTGTCGCATCGCATCAAGGCACCATCTTGCGCACTGCAACGGGCCCGCAGGCCGAGAATCTACGCATCACCTCCGCACCGGTAAGGCTCTAGACGAGTCCCTTACTCTGCGCAAGCATTGAGGAAGGACGATACCGTTCCCCCGGGTCACGGAACCGACGCATCTCCCCTTTTGCAAGCCTTTTGTTCACTTTGCGTTACACATCCAGGTACTTTGTTGAGAACTTTGTCGCATTTACCAACAACTTGAATTAAGAGACTTTCATCATCTTTTAAGTAATCTTAAGTGTAGTATTGTGGATTTTTGTCATTTGTGGTCTTGTGTTTAAGTCTATATAAAGAATATTTATTTTGATAAAACCTGTGTTGTGTCCACCAATGTATTACTGTGTATATTCACAAATGCTTAACACACTGCCTTTGAGATAAGCCTGTCTGCTCATGCCAAGCTACCAAGGGGGTGAGCAGGGCTTATTAAGGAGTGTAATCCCCTTGTCCTGACTTAGAAGTACGGGTCCCTGTTTGGACAAAGGTGATAACCATTGCCAACTAGAGACCCCCAGATCTAACAAGCCCTAGCTGTAGGGAAGAAATACTGGGTTTATCTTTGGCGGATAGAGAAAAGAGAAGTTGGGTGTCATCTGCGTACGAGAAGATTGACTACCCAGCCTCTTCCGCAATGGAAGCTAATGGGCTGACGTAAAGATTGAATAGCATGGGGCCAAGTATAGATCCCCGAGGCACTCCATGAGGAGTAGCATAGGTCCTGGAGCAAGCCGATGAAGAGAAGACAGGAAAAGTCCTGTTGGTGAGAACATTTTTGATCCACTCAAGAGCTGATCCCACGATTCCCATAGCCTGGAGTGCTTTAAGAAGGGTAGAATGAGATATCGTGTCAAAGGTGGCACTCAAATCTAGTAGAATGAGTGCCACTGTTTCCCCTTTATCCAGAAGCAGGCGTATAGTTTTGGTAACTCCTAAAAGAGTAGACTCTGTAGAGTGGCCGGCTCTGAAGCCCGATTGGGATCCGTGAAGGATGTTATTAGATTCCACGAATCTTGTTAGCTGTTGATTAACATGTTTTTCAAGGATTTTTCAAAAAGCAGGGAGTAGGGAAATTGGGCGGAAGTTGGAATGCTCAGTCGGATTCGCATTTGGTTTCTTCAAAAGAGGATGAACCATTGGTGCTTCCATTCTGCAGGTAAAGAAGCTTCTCTTAGTGAAGCATTAAGTAGATCCATAATGATCCTTAATGAGGAGAAGTTAAGTTTCTGAAAAATATTGACTAGAACTGGATCATTAGGGGAGCCTGATTTAAGACTATTTAAAATGGAACTAAAAGATGAAGGGTCTAAGGGTTGCCAGTTATCAATTTTGCTAGGAAATGCAGAATCAGAGATCCCGACTGGGCTAATGCAATCAGGAGTGGGGAATGAGTTTGTTAAGTGCTGTTCTTTTTTAATGGTTGACGACTTAAGTTCTGCATGAATCTTTTCTACCTTTTCGATGAAGAACTCTGCCACAATTTCGCAGTGTGCCTCATCAAGTAACGAGGATATCGGTTGACAAGATGCTCCTGAGAGATCCCCCAACTAGCTTAAACAGAACTTTTGCATTGTTTTGCGCCGATACGATAGATTAGTTCACGTATTCCGCACGCGCAGCTTTACATAGAGAATTGTATTCTCTATTCGCGGTTTTATAGCACTGCTTGGAGTCTGAGGCATAGTCCTTCCTCCAACATCTCTCTAACACCTTACATTCAGTTTTTTCAATTTTGAGTTTTTCGGTAAACCAAGGGGCTGGAGGGCGGTGATTATTTAATTTCTTCAATGAGATGGGAAGGCAGGTATTCACGGATGTCATTAGCCAAGTGTGGATAGTGGCTGTGTCCGAGATTTGAATGGGAGACAAATCAGGAGTATTGCTCTCCAAGTGTTGATTAAAAGAGTCCATATCTAATTTCTTCCAGTTTCTACTCCTAGCTTTAGGTACGGAAGTGACCGAATTATCAGTCCGTGAGTCAAGCACCAGCTTGAAATTAACAAAAAAAGGTCAGACCAGAGTAAAGGCAGAGCTTTTTGGCTGTGCATATAAGGTAAGTTAGAAAATATGGGGTCAAGCAGGAGGCCACCCCTGTGCGTACACCCCAAATTATGAAGTAGTATATTACAGCTCCTAGGTCAGAAATCAGGCTGGAGCCAATCTTATATGTAGGATCATTAAGATGTATATTAAGATCCCCCACAATGGTAAAGTTGTCGGCGTTAAGTAAAAAAGGGGCAATGATGTCAGGAAAACGTGCTGCCCATGGCCCTGCTGCGCCCGGCGGGCGATATACCAGGAAGCCGGTCAGTGTGAACTGAGGATTAAGGAGTAATCTGAAGAAGCCTGCTTCACAGCCTTCGCAGGGTAAAGTCTCCCATTTACACACATAGGGGTCGATTCTGCTTTGGGAAAAACCGCTCCGAATAGCCGTTCGGAGCGTTTTTCCCGTACGAATCGTACCCGGCAACGTCCCGCGTACGTACGTCGAAGTACGATTTGTACCAGGAGCCGGACTTCGTATGAATCGTACAGAGACCGTACGACTCGAATCCCCGTACGAGTCTCCGTCGGAACCCGCTGTACGCGACATCTGTACGTCTCGCAGCAGGTTTATATGACCCAACAAGTACGATACGTGTCGGGTACGCACCGTACGAGCCTTTTTTTACGGGAGCTGAAAACAGCCGTAAAAGCAGAGTTCGTGCCGAAACAGGTACGGAACGCCCCCCCGGGTACGGTGCATACCCCCCATGATCGCAGGGGTACGCCCGTATACCCAGCATACATGGGGTACGCTGCGTACCCCCCCATGGCTTCAGGGGTACACACCGTACCCCATGTACACCGGGTGTACGGGGCGCATCCCTGCTATCATGAGGGGTACGCACCGTACGGTGTGTATGTGATTGTGCGCTTTTCCGTACAAATCGCCCTTACCTGACGTGGACCGTACGGATCGTGTCCTGATGCCCCGGTCCGGATCGTACTCGTCGGGTCGTACGACGTGTGTACGAGTCATATGGAGAGGGCTCCGGATACGATTCGTACGGATGTTTTTTTTACCGGATCGGAATCGACCCCATAGTCTTTTTTGAAGATAATTGCGATACCGCCACCAATTTTATCTCCTCGATCTTTCCTGACAATTGTGTAAGTTGGAAGTAAGGCCATAGCAATATCAGCACCGGAAATTTCTTGTAGCCATGTTTCCGTGTGGAAAATTGCATGAGGTTGGGAATCATGAAGAAGATCACAGATATCCTCTTTATGTTTGGCTAGAGATCTACAATTAAGATTAAAAAAGGTGAACTCATTAGGTCATGTTCTTACTATTCTACTCCCTGAAGATAGTTGGAATAAGGCTGAGTGGCCGTATTCTGCCTCTGTGGTTTCTTGTATGAAGGAGTGCAGGTAAATTTACAACAAGGGCAAAATAAGATGGGGCTGTCACATTTAAATGGAGTGCAATCCGCTTCTGGCCTCTTACGTAAACCCTATAGGAGACTGGGGGCATATTTCCTTATAACATGGCAAAACGGGGCAGGTGTTGTGGCCCCTGGCCCTGGCCGGACGTGGACAGGCGCAGCTCTTGTCTCTTTCCTGTCAGGACTATTCATATAAACCCAAGAGATCATACTCTTGACGCGAAAACCAATCCTGAGAAAACAGTTAATTCAAAAGATTTCATTTCTACTTATAAGTCTCTTAACACTATATTTGCAATTACTTACAGCATATGGCCTGAACAATCAGACTTCAATATAGTGGAATGTTCCAAGGTAAAAAGATCTTTAAATGTGGAAAGCCTAAGAAAAGAAAACAAAAAGGATTGGTTTTCGCGTCAAGAGTATGATCTCTTTGGTTTATATGAATAGTCCTGACAGTAAAGAGACAAGAGCTGAAAAATCAATGTTCTCCAATATGCTTAAGTCCTGCTTATTAGGAGCATAGAGCAATATCATGTTTCAGATTCAAGAGTAAAACATGCATCAAATGAAATGTGTATACATTATAATGACTATTAATGGGAACAACATTGTAACTTTAGATAATTTTCTTATTTTTAAATCATTGAATGAATAACAGTTTGATCTTAGAGCTTTGCTGTTTACTAAGTACATACTATTGTAATTTCAGATCACCAGATCTTACGTAGGTGAGGAACACTTATTCTTAAAGCTAATGGAGAAACTGAACAAGGTATTTGCCTTATAGCTAGATATTGACCATTCCTATAGAGCATATACAATGAAGTTTTTCATAATGATGTCATTAGACACAAGAAGCTTTAATTGCGTAAACTGGTTGCTTGATACTATCACAGTGTTTATTTTTGGGGTCCTTGTGACCTTGTGCTCTCAGATTTATGTTCTCCCTTGAATAAGAACTTCAATGGTACTAATATAATGCATTTTGTATTATCTGGTTCTTTATTTCTGTGTAAAATTTTAATGGACATACATTTTGTATGTATGTAAATAATGGTGTATATATTTGTGTATATGTAAATAATAATAATTTTATCCTGTATATTTCTTTTTTGTATAGCCCTGAAGAAGTCCGATTACAGACAAAACGCGTTGGCTATTGAATTTGTTATGATTGATGAATAAAGGAACTTTTTTCTGGAAGAAACTGATTCTGAAAGATTCTTGGGAGAACAATTTGATGTTTACATGAATTTTATGACTGATAAGTGATATTGATGTATGAATATTACAATTGAATTTTGAAGGGTGCGGGGTCTACCTTTTGTGCAGCCTATTTTTCAATATAATGATATTATGAAATCAGGACATTTACAAAAATGTGTAAGTGGAGCCGGCCTCTTTGAATAGTGAAGATGACTGCCATGGCAATGCACTGTTTAGTGCAATGTGTGATCCACCATACTGTGCTTCTACCTTTGGATTCACTGACTTTACAATTTAAAAGTGCTTATTGAAACAATTGTGAACTAATAGATGGGATCTCTGGTAATTCATCTGCATTGATACCAAAAGTTAGTAACCATTTAATGTTCCTTCCAAAGATGCCCAAAGTAACCCTCTAAAACTGTATGGAAACAAGATCAATAGTATTGTGTGTTCACGGTTTTTGTTTGTCTCTGTCATAATGGTAATATTTGTTACAAGTGTGACTTTACCAATGAATTGGATTTTTTAATAAATATTTTAAAAAGCCTTAGAATGTACTTTTTATATCCAGTTCCTAGGTGGAGATAAGATTATTTAATATTAATATGAACTCCTTTTCTACAGAATGTCTATGCGTGCTGTAATGAAAATAGATGTTCATACCTTTTTATGTAAGGGAATGTTTGACAATAAACCTTTACATATCCTACTTTCAAATACCATACACCCTTTCTTATGGGCACTTAAGGCTAACTTTGGGATGACCTATTTACATTCAAAAGGTAATTTATTTTGGCAGGTTGAATTTGCAGTTCAAACTTAAGCAGCCAGGTTACCAGTGACAGGGCTGCAGTTATGTTCTGTATTGTCACTTTAAAGGTGGCACAATATGTGCTGCAGTCCACTAATGGTGTTTAACTTGCAATTCCATAGTAATTTGTAGCATATAATAGGGACTTATAGGTAAGTTACATATGCCAGTTAGGAGTATAGTCAATTTCGACATGTTTTATGGGTCAGAGCTCATGCACTGAATCCTGGCTAGCACAGTCCCAGTGCACTGCATCAAAGAGCCAGCTGCAAAACAAAATGAGGGTAATTGTTAGACTTGGCTTCCTTGGTGTGGTTTTCCCTGACTTTTTGCCTCTACATTCTGCATTTTTGACTGTGTGATGCCACTGCTGATCAGTGTCAAAGTGCAAGTGCTCCCTGTGTAAATTGTGATTATGATTAGTTGTCTATGATTGGCATATTTGATTTACTAGTTGGTCCCTAGTAAAGTGCACTGGGTGTGCCAGGGCCTGTAAATACAAATGCTACTAGTAAGCTCGCAGCACCGTTTGTGCCACCCACCTGAGTAGCCCTTTAAATGTGTCCCAGACCTGCCACTGCAATGTCTGCACATGCAGAGATATGGGCCTAAATCCATCATATTTTTTGCTCACCATGCCATTCCAGTTTGGACCCAGCCATATGCAAATCTGTCTTGACCCTGCCCCCAATAGGAACAGTCCATCCCGAACTGCCAAACCAGGTCCTCCCTGGACTGGAAACAAGCATACTAGGACCAGTTTTGGGGTTTCATCCATCATCAGCCATGATAGCCTGACACAGTGGCATGGAGAGCACAGGACCCACATCTGAGCATACCCGTCCAACTCGGGGTGACAAATGCAAAAAGAAAAATTGATGGTACAGCTTTTGTGTGTCTTTTGTTGATGACAATGTGGCACTGGCTGACAGCAATTTTTTGCGTTCAGCCAGTGTGGCCTTTGCTATAGCCTGCATGGATGTTTAAGCAATGAGATAGTAGTTTAATAAAGCATTCTTGTATCTTTGAGGATATGAGGATAACTTCACTTATGTTTATTTTTTTTTATTTAAATGTATTCATTTTTTTAAATTAATTAGTAAATTATATTATTAATGTTTCCAAATTTTTTATTTTTAAAATTGTGTACTTTTTTTGTCCATAGTATTTTCCACTACATCTGGCATCAATCAACACCATGTCTGCTATAAGCATACAACAGCTTTTATTGTCTGGGGATGAATCCTTCCATTGTAATTAGTTAGCTGCACCTCCCTAAGTACCACATCACATATGAGTGATGTCATGTGATGGTCATAAAGCAAACAGTTTCATCTGTATGTTGTCGTTGTTTTTCCTCCCTTTGTCTTTCCTGAGTGTACAGTCAGTCACCAAGAAATTATATATTGGTGTGGTTTTCAATTTTACAAATAGATACACTGTGTTGTTTATAATAAGAGTAACCAGTGGCCACTCTAAATGATATTATGTTTGTTTGTACTACTAATTGAACTACAACAGTGCCACGTTTTACTGATGTCCTTCTTGCTTCTTTTCTTTTAGGTACACAAGAGACAACATCACCCACAGTACTACCAGAGAAGAAGGTCTATGCACGGTGTGACGTGTGAGTGACCCACACATCACAAACATCTCTTCAACTTGTGAAGCTAAGTCCCACAACTAACTGATGGCTTCAAGATGGCCCCAAATAAAGGTTTGGGGATTAATATAGTTGCAGACTGCAGAGACTAGGAGGAGAAAGTAGTAGGACAAGCGATGGTACAGCATAACTACACAATCAGCAGATTTTAAAACTGGCTGCTGGCCTGCAGCAAAGGCAGCAGTGTGAAGTAAAACAGTAACACCCCAAATGATATTTGCAACTATAAAAAAATGTAAATAAAAGAGAACCAGTACACCAAATAGTTCTTATTCATTTAGGGTGATCAAAAACTCAGATTCAATTTCAAAGATGCAATTTTCAAGTCTTCTTGTTAATTCAAAAGGGATTCAGACGTGAAATGCATGTGAAGGGAAGAACAGCCAACGCATTTCGTCCAGTACAATGGACTTCTTCAAGACTGTAAAGTAAAGTAACATATATATACACGCGGGACGCGAGCGGGACGCCGGGCGAAGCCCGGGCCAAGGGTGGGCCCGTTCAAGCCCGTTAAAGACTGGGTAAGACTAGACTGGGTACCCCATTTATATTTGATCTGCGATATTCATCCTGCCCCTTTTACTGGACATACCTCTTGCTACATCTCCCCTATTATTGACTAAACTTTGTATATTGCTAATACCAACATGACTACTAGAGGTAGTAGGAGTAAAACAGCACAGGGTGCTGTACAGATTATTGGCCCAATCGCTCACTATATTACAAGGGCAAATGAGCCAATTGACCAAGGCATAATCCTCCTAGAACGTAGGGTTTCACAAGATTTAGCCAAGGCAAAACGGTCATCGTTGGGTTCCCTAGCCTTACCTAGGACACCCACTATCCTACGGGAAACTGGCCCATTATTGGAAGTACGAGCTGAAACCCACACTGTGCCAAGTACGGTTGATTTGTCGGCATCCCTGGCGTTCTCGGACTCGCAATCGTCCCAGATGCTAGAAAAACCCCCAGTTCTCTTTGCGAGTCCAAGGCGGGAAGATCCCGACGTAGAGCTCGATCGGGGAAAGAGGGAGGGTGCCATACCTAAACAAAAGAAACAAAAAAGACCACATAAAGCGAACCAAGCTAAGAAACACAACCACAATAAAGATTCATCCACCATCCAGGCATCGGGACAAGATAGTTCAACACAGAGAGAGTTAATTACTATACCAACAGGTATAATAAATCTCTCTATGACCACAGCTAACCTCAGTGAAACCAGCAATTCGGGCGGAGGGTGTAAAGTTTGCGGGGTAAACAACCAATTATTAACCAGATTAGGTGAACTCATTAAAATTTACATGCAACCCATTGAAATGAGCCTCATAAAGATCGAAAAGCAGTTAGCTGCTTTGAACGCAGTTTCTAATATTCCGAAGGGAGCAGGGTTGGCGCAAACAGGGGGACAAAAAACGAACAGCAAAAACTCCCTGATAGGGGTTCAATCGACAAAAGTCGTTACTGGAGCGACAATTGTAAAACCTTCAGTGGCAAAGAAGGTCCCTGAGACAAAAAATATTCCGCTCCCCACTGACACTGTGAAGCTTGCCCCTGCTAAACCATCAGGGGCACAACATACCAACAATAGGAATAGGGGGAGGAGTGGGCACCCAATACACCTACCACCAGAAGCAAGCCCATACGTGGTAATTATGACAGGGGTCCCCGAGTTGAGTCCCAACGCGGAGGAACCAGGTTGGTCTTTAAAAAATAAGGTACTGTACTGGCTAACCACCAATAGACCGTCACCACCGCACTTTGCCAGCAGAGTCTCAATGGTTTGCAGGGTCCTCTGGATAGGTAAGGAGCCAAAAAGTATCCAGGGGGACTGCGTTATAGTTAATTTTGACAACCCACATATGGTCGATCATATTTGTTCATGGGGTATGCCGGTAACGAACGATGGGATAGATACAAAAAGACTTTCCTTCTTCTATCCCCCAACTCCTCGCTATAACGAAGGCCCACAATGGAATTGGACTCATGTAGGAAATTGGGATAGGGGAAGGAAATGGGTCGACTGGTCAGGAACCGGTGGTAGAGGCAATGCTTCTCTTGTAGGATGGAGAGGTATACCAGTCGCAAACAGATTTAACTGCTTAGAAATGGTGGATTGACCACTATTGCGTACTGGCCAAGATAGCTAGGGCCCAATATTTTTTGGGTCCAAATCTCCACAACCATCTCTCAGTTCCCCGAGTACCTCCACAAACAACATAATCCACGACAGGATAACAGCATTTAAATTAACAACAGTCAATTCCCCTCCAGACACAATACTTGATTTACCAGTGACTTTAGCTGCTAAGAATGAGATACCTGTTGGCGAGGGGGAGGTGGATTTTTTAAGACCATCAGAAGTAGGTTTGGTCCATGATAATTCTATAACCCCTGACGGACCCCCTGTAATACAGTTAAATGTTTCGGTGCCAGAAGTGTATCCCTCGACAGGTATAAATGTCCCCAACGTTCCCCTCGAAATTATTGATTCATCAAACCCCTACCTATCTTTTTCCGTTCTTTTTTGGAACGTTGCCGGACTCTGCTGCAAAATTAATCTTAAAGCATGGTTAGATACAGTTAGTGCACATCAGATACTATGTATGCAGGAAACCTGGGCCATTGAGCCTATTTATCTGCTAGGTTTTAAAACATATTATGTTTCTGCTAGCTCTAGAACTTTTGGTAGAGCTAAGGGAGGTCTTGCAGTATATATTGCAAACAATCTACCACCCATGGATGTAACCGTTCTTTTGTCTGGTGAGAATTATCAAATCTTAAGGGTTTCATTTAACAAATGTATGACGTATTTTTTGGTTAACATTTATAACAATCTTCATGTAACTGATTGTGTTAAAATTTTAAACGAAATTACATCTTTTTTAACCGAACAGCGGAATAAGTACAATTCTTCTGCCTCCTATGTGATATGGGGGGTGATTTTAACATTTCATTATGTAATAATTTCAAGAATGGCAATTGTGGCCTTTTGGATGAAAATGGATGTTCTCTGACACATTTTACCCACACGAAGTTAGGTAACTGTATAAACGAGTGTCTATTTTCCTTAAAGTTGGACTTTGCGAATGACCTTGTAGATCCCCCTGCTGTTTTCTTACCAATGTTTCATGGTAGGGGTCTGTCAAGTGTCATCGATTACATTTTTTGTTCCCAGATTATAAAGGGCCAGCTGGTAACTTTTAAAACGGGCTCAGACATTAGTAGTGACCATTTTCCTATCAGTGTCACCCTGTCAATTAAAAATGTTTCGCCTCAATTAACTAGATTAAGTTTATTGAATCAACAATCATTGTCCATAGACAAAGTAAACGGTTTTTCTGTAAAATTGTCTAAAATTGACCCAGCAGCAATCACTAGTAAAGTGTTATCTAGAGCCCTCCCATGGGTGAATAACTGCTTAGTACTAGACTCTTTACCCCAGCTGATCATAACCAGCTTTCTGGAAATTATTAGAATTATACGGGAGGAGCTGTCTTGTAACCAAAAGTCCAGAAAACTGGTAACCAAAGGCTGGTTTAATTCAAATTGTCGTAAAGCCTTAACTAACTTAAAAATAGCTCTTCATAACCCAGTTAGAGATCGAACTGAAATTACTAAATTAAGAAAGGTTTATAATCTTGCACAGCTCAACCGTAGGAATGAAATCAAGAAGAACTTGTGGGCCCAATTACATGAGAGCTGCTTATCTAAAGATAGTTCCCTGTTCTGGCATACGGTAAAATCACCCTTTTTGGTAGATCCATCCTCTCCACAACACCTTGATGTTGCAGTGACGGCAGATGAGTGGGTTGCCCACTTTTCAAAGATATTTGGTGGACCCCGTGAGGATAATGGTAATGAGGTTCACGTGGCAGGTGACCATTCCGGGGACCAGATATTTCCTATTGACCTTCTCTTCGATCATAAGGAGGTCATTAATGCTGTCAGGATCGGCGCGATGTGGTGCCGCTGTCCGCGAGATGCGTGACACATAACAGCTCACAAACCCAAAGACTACGTTACCCACGATCCCTAGCGGTAACGCAGCGCAGTGACGTAAGCTACGCTAACGCAGGAACTAAGTACCGGCGGCATAGGAAGGACGGTGCCGATAATTCTTGCTGTGTTATTTGGTATGGTCGGTAAGACGAGGCTTAGCAGGAGAAATCGTGACTACAAACAATGTTTTCTTGTTGACATGCGCTCTCGGAGCGGACCGAGTGTATATCAAATTTCCTGCTTTCGGTGTACACGCGGCTGCGTGTAGAATTTCGGACTGTCTGGATTCCCTGCTCTGCAGTGTTACGTTCGTTTTCCCCTGTTGGAAGAGAAAGGCTCGCTTTCTCATTGCAGGAGGAAAACGCTATTCCCAGGCCAAACAACATCGGGATATGGACTGTTGATTAGTCCTCTTACTTAAAGTCTTACTTCTTTTGCTTTTGGATTCTATTGGCGGTTTGGGCTCAAATCGTTGGGCGAGTTTCTCGCAGGTTGCATTAAGAAGTACAAAGACTAAAACACGTTTATATATGTGAATTATTTTTCTTTTGTTTATGGAAGGAGCTGTGGTATGGTAAATTAATCTCACGTATTCTCATATGATTTACTTGCACAATGAAATGTAATTATTTCCTTCAGTTCAGGAGAGAATCAACAGGGGGTACTTGATCAGAGGGAGCATGTGACTAAGATTAGCACACAGAAATAAGGTGGTATGTAAGCTATGTTTATTAGTGCCTACCTCTCTCTCAAAAAAACAAAGTATAGGTTCACAGTGTGTTGTTCCTTGTTTTCTTCTAGCTGGTGGCAGCCCCTGGTATTACCCTGTGCCTGTGCTCCTGTATTTAAAGACCTTATTCTTTTCCTTTCAGGTAGGGGGTTAGAACCACACTCATGCGAGTATAGAGGAATAGAGCTAGATCTATCTTTGTAAGAGACAATAGGGAGGGGGTGTTGTTCTAAACAACTGTGTTTGTCGTTTCAGATCTCCTTCCCCGCTGTTCCCTTCCTTTCCCGCGCTCACGGGACTTTTCTGTGGTCTGTGTTTCATTCTCAGGCTACGGGGTCGTCGTGTGGGTGAGGGTATAGGACTTTCTTCACAGCCCCGAGGAGTATAGGAGACGGAGCCTGACAAATGCGTTGTCATCCTCTAAAACCGGTAAGGCCCCCGGCCCGGACGGAGTTCCACTAGATATCTTTGCACATAGCCCGGAACTTTGGTCACCTCTTATCACTCAGGTTATGGCAGCCGTCACAAAAACTGGTCTAATAGACTCCTGGTCCACTTCCATTTTGCTTCCAATTTTCAAGAAGGGCGAGCGTAACAACCCAGCCTGTTACAGGCCCATCTCCCTCCTGGACTCCCTGGGGAAAGTTGCAGGTCGGCTGATATTAGAGCGTCTCCAGGATTGGGCGTTTATGAATAACATCATGACCGATCTGCAATATGGCTTCCAGGAGGGACTTGGAACGGTGGAGCAGGCATTGAACCTAGCCCTTGTGATCAGTAAATATGTGGGGGCCAAAAGTGGCAATTTGTATTTAGTCTATGTAGACCTCAGCGCAGCGTTTGACTGTGTCATCCATTCAAGGCTGTGGTCCATTCTCGGTGAATTAGGGGTAGATCCACCTCTCATCCAATTCCTCCGTGAACTTTACTCAGACGCCACTGCATGCATCAGATATGGGATCGGCGGTGAAATATCTCCATCATTCGCCGTTAATAAAGGTGTTAGACAGGGCTGCGTCCTGGCTCCCTTTTTATTTAACCTATATACTAACGGGCTGGAAGCGGCCATGAACGAAGGGAGCCAGGACCTTCCATGCATCAATCATCGCCCTATTCCCGTGCTATTATATGCGCATAACTCCGTAATCCTAGCCAGAACCTTAAATCAGCTACAAAAACAGCTAAATAAATATTGTCAATTCATGCTCTCTCTAGGCCTAAAAGTGAATAAAAATAAAACATATGTTATGCATCTTGGTCCCAGGGCGAAGAAACTTAAGCCAGTTTTCATTGATAAAGTTAGGTTGGAACGTACCAGGGAATATCCCCATTTAGGAATTTTAGTGGACGATAGATTATGTTGGAAATAAGCCCTGGTTAGCAAAAAGCTACTTTTTCAGAGAGCGACCTCAGCTCTAGTTTTCTTTTCAAGGAAACTGGGTAAGCCCGCTCCAGTAGAGTTGCTAAAAATTTATCACGCAAAGTGCCATAGCGTAGCAACCTATGGCGCAGGGGTCTGGGGTTAAACTCCCATCGACACCCTCCAAACGGTTGAGAATGGGTTTGTTAAATATTTACTAGCAGTACCTCCAAGTGCTCCAACATACGGCTGCCACATCGAGCTGGGTATCGATTATCTAATCGATAATATTAAATGCCAGCCGATTTTGTTGTGGCACCGTATCTGGACAAAAACACAGTGCCATCTAACCCGCTCACTGATAACCGATTGTTTGACCTTGGAAAATTGGAGTAAAATCCCATGGCTTGTGTACGTGTCTAATTTTTTTAAGGATTTGGACTGTATTTCTTATTTTTTAGAACCCTCCGCAATGACAGCCATTACCAGGAAAAACCTGAAAAAACTATGCTTAACTCATTTTAGGGGATTACGTCTTTCTGAAGAAATAAGCAAATCCTCAAACGTACAGATTCTATCAGTCCAGACTGCTCCGGGTATTCAACCATACCTAACATTCCATCTAAGTACCTATGAAAAATATGTATTGACTAGGTTTCGATTTAATTCTTTCTTTTGCCAAGTTTCATTCCCAAAAAAGCAGGACTGGTCACTTAATCCAACAAAATGCCCTTGTGACGGCATATCACCCCAGTCTACGATGCATGTAATATTGTTTTGTAGATACTATGAGCTTTCTCGCAAGCGCTGGATTATTCCCTTACTGCGAAACATGGGCTTGTTTTTTAAAATTATGTTTAAAAATTCGCTGTAATCTTTGAGTGTTCTAGTTTATTTTATTTTTTCTTTGTCTGCCTAGGAATCACTGTTAGCAATGGATAACTGTTTTAATCGTACTTTGACACTGTGATTTTTATATGCACTGCAGCGTTTTATCTGTAACCGAATAAAAGATTTTTCGAATTGAAAACATAAATGCATATATATATATATATATAAAACATGATTATGTATAAGTAATTTTTGGTGCACCAGTGCGCTTTTGTTCAGAATTGTATAGTCCTGTCAGGACCGCACCTTGACAGTGGTGCTTAAATTGTGTGCACATTGACATATAACAGGATAGGTGCGATCTTGGTAGAGGTTCCACTGTTGTGTTTAGTTTCAACTATAAAACATATAGGGCCATATGTATGAAACAAAATTTCTTTCGCAAACACCGAAATTCGCAGAATTTCGGCGTATGCGATTGCAATTCAGGTAAGTGGGATGCACCTCGCAAAATAAGGAATCGCAAAATAGCGATTCCCTATTTTGCCATTGCATTTAAGGGATCGCAAATTGCGATTCCTTAAATGCTATGTAAGAGGCACAGAAAATGTGCAATTTGGCCATAAGGAATCGCAAATTACCACCAACTTCAAGTTGGTGGTAATTTGTGATTTCTTTGAAAAATGCTTTTTTTTGCATTTTTCAAAGTGCCGTGTGGCACACATACATGCCCTTAGGGCATGTATGTGTGCCACATGCGCACAAATGTACATTTCAGGCGTGCAACAGGGTTTCCTTTTGGCACCCTTGAATTTGCATTCGCAATTTGCGATTCTCTAATTGAGAATCGCAAATTGCGAATATCTCCCCATTCATTCCTATGGGCCTCTAGGCCCATAGGAATGAATGGGGGGCATTCCTTAATTGCAAATTGCAATTTGTGATTCGCAATTAAGGAATATGTAGGATTCGCACAATTATTTGCTAATCCTACATACATAGCATTTTGCGATTCTCAAATAGCGATTCTCAACAAATCGCTATTTGAGAATCGCAAAATGACTTTTTGATACATATGGCCCATATATATATAAAAACTAGTAAACCTACAACTGGTCCAACCCTCTTCCTAACCCCAACAAATGTCCAAAGTAAAAGTCCAAAAACAAAATTGGCCATAAAGAAATAGTTTTAAAAAAAGGCCCCAACTCCCACATTACCACCCACTCCTCAACAAGTCCCACCCACCCAAAAAAAAATATTAAAAAGGGAAAAAGAGGCCTAGTGGTGGGCTAGGAGCTTCCTCTCCAAAGTGTCCATATGTTCCTCCTGCCTGTCTTCCATGCGTGTCAGCCCCTGCCAAATGTGGCACTGAAAAGCTCTAAAATAGGGGAGAGTAGAATTCGTGGCATGGTGGCATGGTGGCATGGTGGCAGGCGGCTGCCTTGTGATGGCATGACAGACTACTGGAGGCACTGGGGCCTGGTTGGGGCCTGGGGCATTTGCAGCTATTGCTGCTGCCTTCTCCTCCTCCTACACCTCGGCCACTAGCCACTGATATTCGGCCCTCATGGCCTCTAGATTCCTTTGCTGGGCCCTGGCTGCTACCTCCTGCCTGTTGAGTTGTATCAGATTGGCAGGAGTAGCTATATCAAGAAAGAAAAAAAGACAGTGTAAAACAATACTCTTTTTTTTCTTTATTGAGATCCATCAAAAATTACAGATTCATCCATGTAACACAATATAAGTATCCAATAAAAATACACTTCATTATAATTAAATACAACATAAAAATAATAACTTAAAAAGTCAGCAAGAAAAGTACAAAGTCGGAATAAAATCCAGAATGGCCTTGGACAAGGAAAAGGCATTAGAGAACAGATACAATATTATTTAATCATTGAAATAACAATGACTAAAGTGCCCATAGTGCATTAAAATGTAAATCCGAGTAAAACTTCAAGGTATAGCTGAAAATAAGACATATGCGGAAAAGTCAACATGTGTGGCATTAAATAATGTTTGAGGAATTGCAGAATCTACCTGAAATACAGGTATGTGCGACTTTAGTTCCAGGGGTCAATTATATCCAGAGTTGTACTATAATTTTGAATGATTTTAAAAGATTTAGGTTTTACCTGCTTTTTGGAAGTGACTGAGGAATCAATTTTTGGGCTTGCTAGAAAAATAAAATCCCCCCTATGATAACGTCACCGGGAATTTGTATTAGGGATTGAAAAAGCTCTTCATATGGTGCAGCATTGTCCTCTACTGGGGCATAAATACTAGGAAAGGTTGGATATCTGTTCCCCAGCTTAGAGGTCGCCCAATACCACCTTCCTCTCTGATCACTAACAAAATTCACCCATTCTGCTTGAAATGTTTTACCCAAAAAGATCACTGTGCCGCGATGTGTTGCGGAAGAAGAGGAAAAGCCCTGATATGCTGCACAGGATCCAAACATAGAGAAATCTGCTAAGTTCCCGTCCGGTATATGGGTCTCTTGAATTAAAATTACAGGTGGGTTTTCCATCTTAATTCATAATCCTATATCCCGCATCTTCTTTTTATTATTGAGGCAGTTGACATTAAAAGAGACTACCTTTAGGATATCCTTTTTGTCCATTATTACGATGAACTATTTGGCCTTAGAGGAGTAGCAAAAGTAAGTTGACCTTTGCTGGAGGATCCCAAGAGATCTATCATTAATACCGCACTTGACCTCACAGAGTATAGATTTAAGACTAGAATTCGGATGACTTTAGATTTTAAAAATGTTTTTCTTTTTTCCCTCTTACTCCCCAATCCAGCACACCCCCCTTCTACCTGCCCCCCCATCCCCACTGAAAAGCCACAGTGAGCAGTCCACCATCCCTGCTTACACCTGCCAGGCTTACCCCACTCCCCAAAACTGGCACCTTGATCTTGTGCCAGATGCTATCAGCCTACCTACCGCACCCCAAGACATGAAGTGAGAGAAAAAAAATAGAAAGAAAAGTACTCATAAAAAAGAAAAAGAAAGAAGCCCGAGAAAGCTGTTGAAAGAAATAAATGCACAAAAAGAGAAAGAACACACAAGAAAAATATATCACTTGTCACAGCAACAATGTAAGGGCCCTGAACTAAGAAATTAGGACTTGTTAGAAGGGATTTTTTGCAGTAGTTCCTGAGCTTCGGGGACTTTGCAGAATACATGGAATCTGCCTTTTACAAGCACTCTTAATTTACTTTGTTAAGCAAACATTGCCTGTACCCCTTGTTCTTTAAATAAATATAACATTTTAACCAACTCTTTCTGCCTTTTGGCAGCAGAGGCAGACATATCAGGGAAAATACAACATAATGGTACATCTGAGGAAGTGAACTATCACTGTTTCACTGCCTTGGATAAAATGTGTTCCATAACCCTATAATCGCCAATATTAACAAGGATTGTCCGTGGAAATTTGGCATTGGGAGGAAGATGTGCAGCCATGCGATTGGCCTTTGTGAGAGTCAAATCACCATTATATCCCTGGAGGATGTTTTTTTTTATAAAAGAGTCCACCCATTAGAGTATCTGCTGGCCCTCGAGTCCTTCCGGGATACCGAGGATACAGAGATTGGAGCACATTAATTATTCTCCAGTTCGTCTAATTTATACTCTATTACAGATTCTTGGCTCTGTTAAGCAGCAAACTTGTCATTCATGATAGAGACTTGATCCTCCAACTTCGAAATCCTGATTTCTGCCTCATTCAGTCGCGCCGGGACCTGGCCATGTTTTCTTTGATTTTAGTAAGCCTAGAGTGTAAAGCAGCAATTTCCATTAATTGAGAGGCTTTGAGCTCCCTAATCTCCTCCAAAATTAAATTGAGCAGCCTCTTAGCATCCCATTGCAGTGTACCGGATCTATCGTTCTGAGAGAAGCTTTCCTGGATTGATTCGGGCCCAGTTTTAGATTGCACTGCCAATGCAACAGACATTGCAGATGCTACAGTGAGATCAGGTGTTGCTTGCTCTATATTTTCCAGCTCACATATTCCATGTAGACACTGTGAGGGAGATAGCAGCAGTTGTAGTGGAAGTTGTGATAAGGCATTGCTGTCGCCAAGGAGACACATACTCTCGATTGAGCCAGGGGACTGTCCAGCTACTGGTAGGGCACTCTCCAGCCCATCTGCACCAGGAGGTAGACCAGATTTGGCTTCGAGAAAAAGAGGGTATTTTTTAAGTTCCTTAGACTTCCTATCCTCCTCATCGCTTATGGGGGTAATCGTCTCAAATCTATCAGATATTAGTGCAGTTGAGGACCTCCCCGGCAGAACCAGTGAGGACGTGGCCAAAACTCATATACGAATCGGCAGAGGAACCCCCTGACAGTCTTTCTGAGGGAGCTCTGTAGCATCCATCTCCGACATTTCTGTAGGTAATACCAGGTCCCTCCATGAGGACCGGGCACGATTAGCCCGGGCCGCTGCTTGCCCTACACGCTTTTTAACCCTTTGAACCAAAACTGGGTGTTGTATGCTGCTTGTGTGCTTCTTGGCACACAAGCTTCTTAGAACTTTGAATGTTCTACTCATGTTCTAGGGGTAAGATTCTGTGTTGGTGAGTTGGAGCTTGACTGCGCTCTTGGCCAGTCTGTGGATGTTAAGCTGTTCTTCCTTTCCTTGAATAAATCCTTATCCTTAAACCTAACCTGTTTGCGGACCTGACATCTTTTCAACATATTGACGACAGTGGGAGTAGCGTTCAGGAAGTCGGAATCTACTGGAAAGAACGGCGTTCACTTTGTACTTCGAGTGAAGTAAGGATTTTGTTTAAATTAAAATTGTGCCTAGATAGCACCAGCGGCTGATTTATCGTCTGTGCTTTGATAGCACCAGCGGCTGTTGTACTATTTAACTCCTTAGTATTATATCGTAAAAAGTTAATTTTCTCGAGTATGAATGCTCCTGCGGCAGTTGAAAAATCTGTGCACTTGATGGCACCGGTGGCAGAGTTTTAAAAGTGTAATTTTACTTTGGGAGATTATTCTAGCAACGATCCGATGTAACGCAGATACATTTTCTAAACAGTCACTTACTCGTTTGAATCGGCTCGAGCGACTTGCCTTTCTTCCTGCGCAGTTGGAACGTTCGGAGCCTTCTCCTAATCTATTCAACGATTGAAATAACCATCGCAAAGCATTGTGGGAGTGACCTTATTACGCCGAGTCACGTTTTCGGCCATTTTGGATTGGGAAATTTTATCGTGTCGGCAAACAGCACGCATTTTATCGAGATTCATTGTGGAACACATTAGATAAAAATATATACGCTGTTTATACAATAAATTTAAAAAAAAGATAGTTTTATTCACAGTAACAGTTATTAACGGTTTGACAATTCGTTTAGGAAATTCGTTTTAATATTTTTCAGTTTCAAGTCGTTTAATAAAACTATTTTGATTGGTCTACAGTCATGGCCAACATTATGGTTCCACCACATTTTCTACCAGTTTCAAGGGAACCTAAAATGGATTGGGATTTGTGGTATCCCATGTTTTTAGCATATGTGAGTGTTCTAGAGGAAGATGGGTGTTCATCAAAAAGAAAATTAGACCTCTTACGTTTGTCCTTAGGTGGTCAAGGCATTAAAGAGTTGTCGGATTTGCCTCCTTTGGAAGACTCTGAGACTGAATCTGATGTGTTTGAAATTGCTGTCAAACAACTTACTATTAGATTTGGGAAAAAAGTTAACACCGTTATGGAACGTTTTAAATTTTATTCAAGAGCACAAAAAGATAACGAATCCATTGAGAATTATATATCTGCTTTGCGTGCTTTGGCTGGATCCTGTGCCTTTGACACTATCAACTTTGAACAAGTTCTTAGGGATCAAATTATGATGAAAACTAAAAGCAAGAAAATACAGGAGAGATTGTGGTTAGGAACTGAAACCTCGCTTAAAGCTGTGGTTAATATAGCTAAGGGTATCGAACAATTGGAAAAGTTTGTGACTTAAATAAGAGGTCAGAGTCAAAGTCTTTCTGTCAAGATTCAGGAGTCAATACCTGAAGTATCTGTTGTCAAAAGTCAAGCTTTCCAGAAGAAAACTGCTTTTCCTTCTTTCAAAAAAGAAGGTTTCACGAAAGAAAATAAATTTAATAATAGACGTACATTTATAATATGTTATAGATGTGGAAGTTTTGACCATGTGGGGAATTTTAAAAGTTGTCCTGCCTTAAATAAGATTTGTGTAAAATGTAAAAAGACTGGACATTTTGGGAAAATGTGTCGTTCGCCTCAGAAAGTAAATTGTATTTCTCTTGATGAAGAAGAATCTGTTGAGGAATTTAGTGAGTTCAACTGCATTTCATGTATTTCTTCTGATGACTGTAAAAGTTTCCCTTCTGCTTTATTTTACATTGATGGGAAGGAAGTTTCCATGTTAGTGGACTCTTGTGCATGGTATTCGATAATTGGGAAAGACATCTTTGAAGAGTTATGGCCAAATAGGGAATTTATGAATCCTGATATCAAACCTGGCAGTTATTCTGGTCATAAGATTGAATTGATTGGTTTCTTTTGGGCAAAAGTAGATTTTAAAGACAGGTCTACTGAGGCTAAAATCTACATTGCTCGTAAAGGGGAGTCTATTTTAGGTTGGCCTCACCAAAAAGAGATGGGAATCAAACTAGATCCTAATGCTTCACCTCCTGTATATATTGACCCAAGTAATTCATTGCCTGTTTGTGTTGTAAATCCGACTGACAATGAATTTGTTGATAATATTAAGAATTCTTTTCCTAGCGTATTTAAAGAGGAATTAGGTGAATATGCCCAGTTTAGACATAAGATCATTCTTAAAGACAATGCGATACCTGTAAGACATAGAGTCAGAAATGTACCTCTGGCTTATCGTGATAAATTGAAAGGTATTCTTAATGATTTAGTTAAATCCAATATCATCGAACCCATCGAGTCATCCCCTTGGGTTTCCCCTATTGTTCTTTCTCTAAAGGCCAATGGAGAACTCCGCTTATGTGTGGATCTTCGTAGCCTCAATAAAGATATCTGGACTGACATGCACCCTTTACCGAAAATTAATTAACTGATTTCCACCCTTTCAGGTGCTAGTGTGTTCTCAACATTAGACCTTGCTAGTGCATATCACCAAGTTGTACTTCATGAGGAATCCAAGGATCTGACAGCTTTTGTCACTCCTGAGGGTATGTTTCGCTATTTGCGTATGCCATTCGGTCTTGCGAGTGCTGCATCTGTCTTTCAACGCTTAATGAAAGAAGTGTTGGATGGTTGTAAAGGTGCTATTGCATTTCAGGACGACATTCTAGTCTTTGGCAGTGATGTGGTACAACATGATAAGAATTTGGAAGCTGTTTTGGGTGGGATTCAATCAAAAGGTTTAACACTGAAGTTCTCCAAGTGTAAATTCAGACAAGAAAGGGTAGAGTATTTGGGACATGAGATTTCCAAGGAGGGTATTAAACCTAAGTTTGATCATATTGCCAGTATTTCAAAAGCTCCTGCTCCTATCAATAAGGATCAATTGTTTTCCTTTCTAGGTTTAACTGAATATTTTAGCAAATTTGTAAGGAATTATGCTTCTAAAGTGTCTTCTCTTCACGTTCTAGTAAAAAAAAATGCAAAGTTTTCATGGGGAAATGAACAGCAAATGCAATTTGATTAGTTAAAGAACGAAATTTGTTCTGCACCTTTTTTAAAACCATTTGTTGTGGGTAAAGAATGTATTGTTTCTGTGGATGCAAGTAATACTGGTTTGGGGACGGTTCTTCTGCAGAAAGGCACTGGTGAAGAATGTGTTGTTTCATATGCTTCTAGAACGTTGAAAGGTGCAGAGTATAATTATTCAACGATTGAAAAAGAACTATTAGCATGTACCTGGGCGGCTCAGCACTTTCGACAATTTTTGTGGGGTACTAAGTTTGTACTCAGAACCGACCACAAGCCCCTTGTGAATATGTTAGCCGCGGGTGGAGGAAGGATTTTGACAGCTCGTTTGGCCAGGTTGGCAGCCAAATTACAAGAGTATCAATGCACTGTGGAGTATATTCCTGGTAGACTCAATGTGCATGCTGACTGCATGTCCAGGTTAGCTTTGCCTCATCATGATGATGAACGTTCTGATGAATGTGATGTGGCTTATACCATGAAAGACATAAATGTAAATGATTTGGAGGTGATCTCTGAAGATGTTTGGGTGAAAGCTATGTCTGAGGATAACACTCTTGGTTTGGTTAATACCTATCTGAGGTGTGGGTGGACTGAAGAGAGGAAGTTGTCAGGTGATTTGAGTTCTTTTTTCAAAGTCAAGGATGAACTTATGTGTTGTCACAATATTATCACCAGAGGTGACAAAATTATTCCTCCTGTTTCTGTCAGGGAAAACTTGATTAGGATTGCTTATGAGGGCCACATGGGCATGTCAACTACTAAGAGGCGGTTACGGGAATACTATTGGTGGCCTTCTATGGATGCTGTTGTTGATAGATGGGTCAGGAATTGTCAACCTTGTTCCAACAGTGACAAAACTGTGAAACCTTTATCCACCTCGGTCACTCCTATTGAGTATTCGGAAGGTCCTTGGAGAAGATTAGGAATTGACATTATTGGTCCTCTAAATTTGTCTGGTTGCAAAGAGGTCTATGGGTTAGTCTTGATTGACTATTTTTCGAAATGGCCAGAGGTTAAAATTGTAGAAAGGATTACCTCTAGTCAAGTTATTGATTTTCTTAACAACATTTTTAGTCGTGAAGGTCTTCCTTCAGAGATTATTTCTGATAACGGCACACAGTTTATTAGCAGTGAGATTGAAATATTTTTTAAAGAGCATGGTATCACTCACAAGAGGGTTTCTAATTATAATCCTCAGGCCAATGGTCAAACTGAGCGTTTTAACAGGGTTGTAAAGGAATGCATTCAGTTAGCTGATAAGAATAGTTTGAATTGGAAAAAAGCACTGTGTGCCACTTTGCTGACTTATCGCATCTCGCCAAATTCTGTAACAGGATGTTCTCCTTTCGAATTACTAAGGGGTCGCAAAGCTGGTTCTAAACTGTTGCCTTGGTGGTTGAAGTATAATGAACCTGCTTTGTCTGGTCTGGATGTTAAGAAAGTGAGAGAACGTGTTAAAATTTATCAAGAGAAAATGGGTAAAGGTTCCAACAAAAGAGTCTCAAGTCACAAGGTCAGAGTTGGTGATTTGGTACGTGTGAAATTTGGAAGTTCATTTTCTAAGAGTTGGGCTAAGTGGTCAGACCCTGTTAGAGTGATTGAAGTGTTCAGTAAGGCTTTACGTGTTGAAGGGGGGAAAATGTGGAATTTTAGACGTGTATCTGTGGTTAGGTCGACAAATCGATGTTGAATTTAAAAAAATGTTCTTCTCATGTTTATGACGAGGATAATGATCAATTTTTTTGGGATGATTTCAGTGCTCTGCAAGGTTCACAGAATGTTTTGCCTAATGATTCTGTTGGTTCTATTGAACCTGTCGTTGCCATTCTTGATGCACAGGAGGTTGTCGACAATAATAATGTTTTGAGTGATCACGGTTTTGTCAAGAATGGTCCTGTTGGTCAAGATGAATCTGTGCAAAGAGTTGCAGACTGTGTACTTAGGAGAAGTTCACGTGTTTCGTGTCCTCCTGTGAAAATGAAAGATTATGTTTGTTTTTAGTTGGTTTTTTTTCAATGAGGGGAGGTGTGTTGTATGCTGCTTGTGTGCTTCTTGGCACACAAGCTTCTTAGAACTTGGAATGTTCTACTCATGTTCTAGGGGTAAGATTCTGTATTGGTGAGTTGGAGCTTGACTGCGCTCTTGGCCAGTCTGTGGATGTTAAGCTGTTCTTCCTTTCCTTGAATAAATCCTTATCCTGAAACCTAACCTGTTTGCGGACCTGACATCTTTTCAACACTGGGGAATCAAGATGGGTTGTGGCAGTACTTTTGGAAAAGTTTTACATGTCCTCCAAAATAATTTTTTTTCCTCTTCACTCCTTTTTCCCTTCACTCTTTCACTTCTTCATCGCCTCTACTCCGCCTCCCCTTAGAAGTCTCCACTTGAGTTTATGTACTGCTTTGCTCTGTTATGCTTGCAGGGGTTACAGAGTAAAAAAAAAACAATTTTTAGCAAATTGTTGAGCATGGCGCCCCCCCCCCCACGACCCAGTACAAGGTAGTACGATAGGCCTATGCCCAAACAGGCAACAGAGCACATGTAGTTACCCCCTGGAGAGAAACCTGGTGGTCCATAAACAAGACTCTTAACAAAACACATAAAATTATATAGTGGCACAGTAGTAGTTCATTTGCCGGTTTCCTCTGGCCATTCGACTTTGATGAAATTACAGTTTCAGGCATTTTTCACTATGGAGTATACAGGTAAATCTCCTCGCAACTTGTTGAGCTAAATGAATGGGGGCATGCTAGCTCTGCTTTTGCCCTAGACAGAAATACTTGTGTCACGTTACTTTGCAACTGTCTGTGGGTGGGGCAGCTGTACTAGACAATTATCTATTTTCCTATCATGGCCATGCTCCATTAAATGCATCAATTTCACCCTAACTAGAATCCAGATGAATAGTTAGTATGAATAATATAAATCCTCTGAGGTACTACTAACTAATTATAAAGGACACAATTATGCAGACAGACATCTTCTTATCCGCCAATGGGAAATGCAATGTACTCCAGTACAGGGAAGGAATTAAGCAACAGGATATGGTATTTGGCACGTTCATCACAGACTATCCCATCAAAAAATGCAAAGTCATCTACTCTTTAGTCCCACTTTACTCCCTGGTCTCTCCCTCCGTCACCACATTTGACATTACTTGTTCCCAACAAAAATGATTTGCTGAGCAGTAAGGAAAATATTTATTACCTTAGATAACTACAGGTAAGTTAGAGGGAATAGACCAGATAGGTAGACGTTCCCCTGATCATCTCATCATCAAGTGAAGAACTTTGTTCGGCAATTGTTAAAAGTGAAAAACTTTAACTGACTTAATCCGTTATGGAAGCAATAATAAAATATATCACTTGGCCAGAGGAAACTGGCACCAGTAAAGAATGTTTTAAAATTTTATGGAAGGCTGCGACAGAACAAGGAAGTTAGGAATGGAGTTACTCCTTCCATCCTTCTTTCCCTTTTCCATTAAACCATTAGTGTATGACTTTTGATGAAACTTTCTCTGCTGAGTTAAAGAAGGAAGGAGGCCATTACTTACTCAACTCCCGCTATGTATGGAAAGTGAAGTTGGGTGTGTTCAACTTTTCACAAGTCTCAACAGTACACCCTTGCAGTGAGTATATAATACATTGTTAATAAGCACGCAATATGAGACTTAGCACCGCCCACCCCTGTCGCTGGCTCATGCCCTATCGCTACCGCATCTGCTACCTGGGCAAAATTGAAAATACACCACACACATTACTACAATTCAGATACAGACAGTATCTTCTATCAAAAATATCAGGTTGGTCATTTTCTTAGTGGGGATTTTTTAAAAGCCTCTCAAGAAGATAACCTGTAAAGAACTGGAGTGGCTAGAGCTATTGATGAATCTGAGTTTTAAAAAAAGAAATAAGAGTGGACAACTGAACATAATGTCTTGGTTGGCAAATGCAATTGGGCATGGTAATCAGTTTACCACCAACTTATGCTAATAATACTAGGCCTAGCTAAGAAGAAGATATAACTTTGAGGTGTCCAGCATGCCCATGGCCACTATCTAATTTTACTGATTGAACCTGGGAAAGTAAAAGAAAATCTTTTCATCTCAACAACCTTGCATAGAATACCTTACTTGGACATGCCACCTGCACTGCAGAATATTAGTACTAGTAGTAGTACGTGATGATGACCAATGGGTTCTCTGAGTCTTACAGTACCACCACTAGGCAGCCCACAAAATACATAAGGGGAGAGGGAAAGCTGACTTAAAAACCAGAAGAAAGGAAGCATCCGACAGACTAGCACAGACGGAGACAGTTTGAGGTAAAATACAGACACTAGGAATATAGAAAATATGTAAATAGGATAATGTAGGGATAACAAGAATTTATAAACTGATAGATCAAAGAGGATTTGGGAAAAAAATAAAATTAGGAAATGGGTAGAAATAAGACATCAAAATAAGGAGCAGTAAAAGTTAGCGAAATATATATTAATATTAACAACAGGAGGACTTACTGGGGCAAAAAGAGTCATCGGCCTTGGAACGTACTTCGCACTTTTTGTCTCTTAATGTCATACATCAGCATCCAGCTCCATCTTGTCGTAAAGTACCACACTGGTCACAAAAATATTTGCCATAAATTGCAACACAGATTTTGCGACCACTGTTTAGTAGATCTGACCGTTAATGATAAACACAGGGTGATTTTCTTTCTATACTGTCCCCAAGGAGATTGCACTTTCATGTACTTATGTGCAAACAAGTTGTTCCTTGTTGGAGAGAAGATTGTGCTTGTCATATCTATTTTGGGATGGTTTTCTAGCACCTTATTGTATATAAAGAAATTGTTTTGGACTACCTGGAGTCGTTTGATAATGTATTTAGTTGAGCCCATGTATAGGGAGTTTGCGTAGTCCAGTTGAGAGAGAACTAAAGATTGGACCACAATTCTTCTAGAGGCGGTAGTTCGAAGTTCTAGGATTTGGTGAAAAGTTCTGAGGATGCCAAAGCAGGTGGGCGTAAGTTTTTTTGCTTGTGCGTCTATAGACAGAGAACTGCTGAGCAACATACCTAGGCTTTAATGGGGGAGCAAGAGGTTGGTGGATTGCCAAACTTTCCAGATATCCTAGAAACAGTTGGGGACTATGGCCTAGAATAATCAGTTCTGTATTTTCCCCTTTCAGTTTAGGACAGCAGTTTGCCATCCAACTGGTAACTTTTTTTAAACAGGGAGACTACTGGTGGTTTTGTGATCCTTTCCAAGGATAAGGGAGATGACCAGTTGTGTGTCATCATCGGCATATGAGACGAGCCACAACCCAAATTTCATTACAAGAGCGGAGGCTACATTATGCCAATCCACCAAGTAAGTGCTAAGGGAGATGACCAGTTGTGTGTCATCATCGGCATATGAGACGAGCCACAACCCAAATTTCATTACAAGAACAGAGGCTTTGTCATTATACAAAGATTCCATAAAGAACATTGAAACAAGGTAAATGGTATGGCATGACAACAATCTGCCTCTTTTAAAACAGGCGAAGAGAAAAGAGAAAGTTTAAAGGTATCGGAATGAAAACTTGAAGGCTTCCAAAGGATCCAAATGGAGACGAGAAGAGGAAAGTAACCAACCAAGGATTCAGCACATGGTATCCATGGTTATGAAGAAGGGTTACCTGAAAAGAAAGAAAGTAATGAGAGTCTCTAGAGCAAAAATAGAACATTTCATGTATGAATGATTGTAAACAAATAATGAAGCATTACATAAGCATAAATGTAAACACAAATCATGAATCATAAATCACCAAACACTAGGGAGTGGGATGGGTGGGATAATGTCAGCCTCCATGTCTTTAATGAAATCCAGATTCTCTAGTCATGGTAATAGGAGAATCGCAATTTCATTACAAGAACGGAGGCTACATTAGCTTTGTAATACAACATTAGACATATGTTTGATCGGTTTACAATAATGTCTAGCAAATGTACTAGCGTTCGACCAGTCGGTCGCTTCAAGAATATCATCTAACTTACCTCTAGACCATAGAGATTTACTGGCCATAGCACCTCTAATAGAATGAGCTTGAAATTTTGCCAAATCAATACCTGCCAAGTTCATGGCTGTCTTAACCCATCTAGCAATGGAAGTAGAGGTTAAAGCTCTATGAGGTTTAATAAAGGAAATAAGAAGTTGTTTCTCATCAAAAGGGCGTAAACTGGACATTCTTTGATCATATACTTTCATGCACTCGACCACGCAAAGTTTTGGGCAAGGGTCGAAACATGGATAGAAGATAGAATCAGATATGGTTTTGGTTCTTCTTTAAACCTCGAATATGACACCAAATATGCAATAAGACCTATTAGAGATCTCCAGGGCTTTGACGTCAGAGACTCTACGATAAGAAATAAGACAAAGAAGAGTTACTAGTTTGATGGAGAGGAGTTTTCTATTCAGAAGGGAATTCTCAGGCCAGGAGTTGAAAAGATCTAGAATTAAGTTCACATCCCATAGGGTATCATATTTGCATGTTGGGAGTCTCTTCAAACGAACGTCTTCATTACTCTGCAAACAATAACATTTTCACCCACAGTTTTTCCATTGACAAGTGCATGACCAGCAGAGATAGCAGAACTATAGCAATTGATACATCTATAAATTAAACCGTTATCAAATAATTTGAGCAGAAAGTTTACCACATCAATGATAGGTGCCTGAAGGGAATCCAAATTCCTTTCCAGGCACCAACGTACCCAGAATTTCCAAATGTTATTGTATCGGTAGTGGGTGCCTCGTGCCCAAGACTCTCTAAGGAGAGTTGCAGCTGAAGATGAAAGTCCTGAGATTTTGTTAGATCTCCTGACACTTTCCAAGCAAGAAGGTTCAAACTCCCCGTTTGGGTTAGGAGATGGGAATCTCCGTTTACGTCTGTAAAGAGATTCTCTAGAGAAGGGATTAGGAAGGGAATGTCGCATGATAGTTTCAGAGTGGTGGGGAACCATGCTTGGGATGGCCGAAACGGAGTTATCAGGACCAGAGAGCACTCTTCTTGTCTCACTTTCTGTAAGACCCTCTGGATCATGGCAAAGGGAGGAAAGGCATATGCGTTGATTCATGACCAAGGTTGCAGGAAGGCATTCACTGCTAGGGTGCTGGGATCCGGCATCCAGCTGAAATAATTCTCTAGTGGAGACGTGAGATGACTCGCAAAAAGGTCTAACACGAAAGGACCCCAAATCTTGTTCAGGGAATTGAAGACAAGTGGATTGAGTTTCCAATCGCTGTGATCCAATAGGAATCTGTAATTCCACGCAGCAGAGATGTTCGATTTCCCTGGAAAGTATTCCACTATGAGGGCAATTTTGTGCTCTAGACATAACATCCAGAGTTTCCTGGCTAGATTGGAAAGATCAGGAGATTTGGTATCCCAAAAGATTGATGTAAGCTACCGCGGACATATTGTCCATCTTTAAAATGACCGACCTCCCCTGGAGAGAATGTTTGAAGCTCATAAGAGCATAAAGGCCAGCCATAAGTTCCAGGAAATTGATGTAGTGAGATGATTGTTCCTGAGATCAGATCCCTCCTATGTTCTGGTCCAAAAGGCATGCACCCCAACTGTGAAGGTTAGCATCGGATTCCAAAACAAAATCTGGTTCTGAACCAAAGATTGCCTTGCCATTCCAGGCCTCTAGGTTGTCCAACCACCACACTAGTTCTGATCTGGCATCCTGATCCAGGGTAATCTGATCTTCGTACCAGAGACCTGATCTCAGAGCTCTCCCTTTTATCCTTTGTAAGGCCCGATAATTCAAGGGGCCTGGAAAAATCGCTTGAATAGAAGGAGAGAGAAGACCCAAGAGTCTGGCTAGATCCCTCAGTGGAAGGACTGTTTGTCTCAAAATATGTCTTATTTCTTTCTTGATTTTTGATATTTTGGTGGAAGGAAGAAGGAGGAGACACTTGGAGGTATCTAGGGTGAAACCGAGGAACTCCAGTGATTTTGAGGGAGTCAGGATAGACTTTTCTTTGTTTATAATAAATCCTGGACTTTCTAGAAGATTCATGACTGTCTCTAGGTCTAGGAGAATTTGTTGAAGGTCTTGAGACATTATCAGAAAGTCGTCTAGATAAATGATAAGGCGAATACCTCTTTCTCTCAGGAAAGAGGCAACCGTCCTCATAACCTTGGTAAAACACCATGGGGCGGAGGAAAGTCCGAATTGAAGTGCCTGGAAGTGATAAAGTAGATTTTTCCACATAAATTGGAGGAAAGGCTGATGGATTACACCCATAGGAATCGTGAAATATGCGTCCTTTAAATCCAGTTTGACCAACCGGTCTTCTTTCAGGAGGAGGTCTCTCAAGAGGTGGATACCCTCCATCTTGAAATGTCTGTAGACTAGAAATTTGTTGAGACTTTTCAAATGTATTAAGTCTCCAACCTTTCCCTTTTTTCTCTACGAGGAATAATGTACTTATGAATGTTAAAGTGTCCAAAGGAACTTCTATTATTGCACCTTTCTTGAGCATAGAGGATATTTCTCCTTCCACTATTTCTTGTTTTTTCCAAAGAGAGAGGTATGTCTCTTGGGAAGGAAGATTGAAAGGGAACCTGAACAAAATCTATCATGAAGCTTTTGACGGTGTTCAGGACCCATGGGTCTTGAGTTAATAACTTCCAATTCTGGAAAAACAGCTTGAGTCTGCCTCCCACCTTTAAGGGGATAGAAGGGACAGGGGGGGATGAACACTTACTTGGTGGATTGGCATAATATCAGCCTCCGTGTCTTTAATGAAATCCAGATTCTCTAGTCATGGTAATAGCAGAATCGCTATTCCTGAACAATATCTGCTGGTGGATGCATATAATAAATGTTATAAAGTGAGGGCTTTATCTGTGGCACCCTAAATTTCAGGGGGAAGACATCTAAGTATCATTAATGTTTTCTACTGAAATATCATTTAGAGAAGAAGTGAGTCAATTAGACGTGATGTTCTTTATTCCAGCTTAATTTATTCTTTGTAAAAGTAACTCATGGTTAACCGTATCAAAAGCCACAATCAGGTCCAGGAGGATCAAAGCAGTGGCCTCCCTGGCCCAGCAGCATTTCTAACTACTCCTTAACAGCTGGGAGTATGGTCCCTGTATTATGTTATGGGGAAATCCTGTCCGTGTGGGATGAAGGAGATAATTTTCTTCCAGAAACAGGGAAAGCCTTTTATTAACATAATTTTCCAACACCTTTCTTAGAACTAGAAGAAAAGAGATTGGCCTGTAGTTCCCGGGGCACGAGGGGTCAAGATTCCTTTTAATTAGCAAAGGTCTGACCACTACAATTCCATGTTGGTGGGGCCAGTCCTGTCATAAGAGAAAGGTTAAGGAGGTCCAGTAGTGTAGGGAAGAGTACTCGGGCTTTTAGTGTGCCGTATATATACAAGACGTTTTCTTGAAAGAAAGCAGCAAGTTTGTTGCAGCGTGCTGTTGTGGGGATTGAGAGAGTGTTTCCCGACTTTGGTGTGGTGAGGGATTTGATGATTCATAAAAGATCCCCTGGTGAATTGGCTGCCTTATCAGTTTTGGCTTCATAGTAGGAAGCTTAGACCTTTTTAATTTCCAGGTGAAACTGCCTAATTGCAAGCCAGTAGGAGTTTTTTCATAGTGTTTCCTCCATATTCTTTCAAGACTTTTGCATTCTTTCTCTAAGGAAATGAGGTGCGAGGTAGATTATTTTTTACCTCCTTTGACCGAGGTGATTGAAAGAATAATAAAATAGAATATTTAATCCAGTATTCAAATTTACTATTGGCGGGTGTAGAATGGTCACCTACAGTTGGTTTGGCTGATGCGAATAATGCATTCAATTTCTCTTTGTTAGGTTTGGACCATCTATGGTCAAACTTGGTGCTTACTTGATGTCAGTAGTAGTTAGGTAGCCATTCAGTGTTGCCTTAATACCTTAATGCTAGGGCTGATGCAAAAAATCAGGGTTCAGAAGATGCCCTCTGTCATGTTTGCGACCTTCTACTCTTTGTGTTAATTGAGGGCAGCCAAGGTCCTGTAATGTGTCTGCTGTGACTGGATTGTTGATCTCATCAAAATGTATATTGAAGTCCTTAAAAAGGGTAAAGTAAATGTTGTAATCTCCTTTAAGACATAGCTGAAATGGTATGTTCCAATCACCCCTTCCCCTTTACATTGTTAATCTGGCCCATGGAATGTTGGTGGGGCGCTTGAGTTAGAACGTTGTGTGAGAGGCTGGCAGTGCAGAGACCAAGACGTAAATAAACCAGCTCTTCTTCAGCATCTATTGTGGCTGTGTTTACTTCTAACAAATTGGCGACGGGGCTGCGCGGGGGGCAGGTCCTGGTCTTCCCCCGTTAATACAGCACTGCCGAGAGCCAAGACACCGTTTAATGAAGGAAACCGTGAGTCTAAAAGAAATTGAAAGCAAATTGATTTCCTCGCCAAGCGATTTGCTGAGGGACTAGCTGGTAAAACAGTGTGCACTTAATTGGTCGTGCCCGCAATGTGATATATGCCTTGTTCCTTGAGGTGACAGACTTTAAGACAATTACGGAAGGCGTATTCATAAGCGATGTCTGCATTCATTTAGATGTGTCCGGACAACAAAAAGCGCCACACTTCGTGAACTGTCAGCCTGTGATACATTTGCGGGAAGCGACCGTAATGGCGAGATACGTTACTGTAAGATCGGCGATTTTGAGCCGACGTTTTTCACGGATTTCTGCTTAGTTCAAAGGAAGTACGGTGTCAAAGTATTTATAAACATGTTCTTCTTCACAATACGTGAACAAGTCGTGTGAAAAGAGACTTGATGGGAAAAGTATTTGATTGGTATACGGGCGAAGTCTGTCAGCTGTTGTCAGCCAAGCGAGGCGCCCCGGTGTTCTGTCAACCGCGCATTGAGGCAGAGGAGCGGCGCAAACGCATTTCGGTCAGGAGAGGGTGCCCTGTGAGTGTGTAACTCGGCGCATGGCTGACAGAGGAAGCACCTGATCGGGCGACAGCTGAGCACGTCCTGTAGGGAGTCTGATTATGGCTGAAGTTTGTTACACGCTGATAGGCACAGCTATTGAGAAGCCTATTGGTGTTGAAGTAAGGAAAGGAAATATATTTTATGAACCACGCTGACGGGCACAGCCTATATCCAGGAAGCCTGTCAGGATTCCCTCCCTGGTAATCACGCTGATAGGCACAGCAATCGGAGGATTTTTTTTAAGAACATAGCGTGGCCATTGACATTGATAACTGCGCGTGTTCAAAGGATTGTATTAATTCTGATGTAATATTTTCATCTTGGAGAAGTCCAATCCTGTGTAGGTGGGAAAGTGGCATAAAAGTGTTATACTTTACTGTATACCCAAATGTTAGGCAAATTGATTAAGGTTATTATATGTAAGTATCGTGTTGTAGTTAGGTAATTCATTCAGCCTCTTTACCTGCTCATATACATACACTTTGGCATTCATTCCAAGCTTAATTCATTAAATGGCAACAGCAATGTCAATGTCACAACCACCTCCCTTCCTAAATGAGGATGGTGAACCTATCACTCCGTGGAAAAAGGTAAGGATTTTTGAGTCCTATTTAATAGCTATTGGAGGCAACAGGTTCTCATCTGTGAGAAGGCTTCACATTTTGCTACATAACTTGGAGAAGCATGCTAGAGAGATTTATGACAATTTACCTGAAATTGCTAGCGAAAGCAGTGGTGGAGGAGTGGATGGTGATGCTCCACCTGATGTATATCAAGTTGCTTTGATGAAACTAGATGCACAGTTTGGGAAGAAAATTAATGTAGTTTTGGAGCGACACAAATTCTTTTCAAGGTCTCAAGGGAAGTATGAGAGAGTAGTGAATTATATAGCAGTCCTTAGAGGCTTGTCTTCCACTTGTGATTTTGGAAACCTTACTGATTCTCTGATCAGAGACCAATTGGTTAGATGTACATCAGATAAAAAGATACAAGAAAAGTTACTAGCAGATGCCCCAGATTTGAAACAAGCTGTGGATATAGCAAAAAGCATTGAGCACACAGCATTCTGCATGAATGAGATGAAGGATGCTGTTGAAGTTTGTGAGGAAGAAATATTGAAAGTGTCTAATAAGCATGACAAAAGCAAATATGTACCTAAGGGAAGTTCCTTTATAAGGGAGGAAACCCAAAAGTTGAAATGTTTCCGTTGTGGCAATCCCAATCACCTAGCGAATAGTGTGAAGTGTCCAGCAAGGGGAGCTATGTGTAGGAAGTGCAACAAAAGGGGACATTTTACCAAGGTGTGTCATGACATGAAAAAAGAGGTAACCCATGTTATTTTGGATGAGGAGGAACCTAGAGGGGACATTGTATTCCAGGTTAACGAACTTCTTGAGAGTTCTGATTGTAATTACCCTGAGTGTGAGATTTTGCTTGACAATGTACCCTACGATGTATATGCAGATTCTTGTTCACCTTACACACTCATAAATGAACCTACATTTAAAACAAGGTCTGTTGACAAAGAATATGAAATATTACCCCCAGACATCAACCCAGGAGGATACAACCGTGACACCATACCCCTGGTAGGAATGGTCATTATGCACATCAGATTCAAGGATAGATTCACTGTGGGGAAAGTGTATTTAACAAAGAAAGGATCGTGCTTACTGGATTGGAAACATCAAAAAGATCTAGGCATCAAGTTAGATCCCAATGCCCCTGAGCCAGTATACTTGATAGAACAACCAAACATAGGTACTGAGGTGTGTGAGGATTACCCCGAGGTATTTTCAAGTGAGTTAGGATTATTAAAAGGTTTCCTCCATAAGATAAAATTGAAGAAGCATTACAAGCCCACGGTACATAAAGCTAGATCGGTGCCGTTAGTGGTGAGAGACTCATTAAAAAAAGAACTGGAGAAATTGGAATCCATTGGGGTAATCGAAAAAATTGAGAGCTCGGAGTGGCTCGCCCCTATTGTGGTACCTTCAAAGGGAGGTGGCAAAGGGATTCGTCTGTGTGTGGATCTAAGGGACCTCAATGCCAACATCTGGGTAGAGAGGCATCCTCTCCCTAGAATAAATGAGATG
The DNA here is from genome assembly GCF_964261635.1 of Lissotriton helveticus. NCBI lineage: Eukaryota > Metazoa > Chordata > Amphibia > Caudata > Salamandridae > Lissotriton > Lissotriton helveticus. The sequence goes on along the minus strand of NC_136071.1, from coordinate 1,082,160,471 downwards.
CTCAGTGTGTTAAAAGGTGCAAAATTCTTCAGTGTTTTGGACCTCTCGGCGGCATACCACCAGGTTGCCCTTCATCCGGAGTCTAAAAGCCTGACTTCCTTCATTACGCCTTTTGGGGCATACCAATATAACCGTATGCCATTTGGGTTGGCATCCGCGGCGGCGGTATTCCAACGCATTATGCAGCACATCCTAGAGGGTCTTGGTAAAGTCCTGTGCTTCCAGGACGATATACTAATTTATGGAGACTCAGAGGGTGAGCACAACATGAACTTAAGAGAAGTTTTGAGCAAGTTGAGTAATGCAGGTTTTACCACCCAAAAGGACAAGTGCAAGATAGGGGTAAAGTCTGTAACTTACCTAGGGCACACCATTTCAGGAGAAGGAATTAAGCCTAAAACCAGCCTGGTGGATGCAGTGATGTTAGCTCCTGCTCCCTCTAATAAGGATGAGCTCAGATCCTTCCTGAGATTGGTGGAGTACATGACCAAGTTCATTGAAAACTTTTCTAGTCACACACGCACAATGAGGGAACTCTTGAAGAAGGGTAGTACCTTTGTGTGGAGTGGTAAGTGCCAAGAGGAGTTCAAGTATGTAAAGTCAGCCATTGCCAAGGCACCCACCTTAGGCATGTTTTATCCCAATGAAAAAACCACACTGACTACAGATGCTAGCACCAAGGGTCTGGGGGCATCCCTTACTCAAAGGATTGGTGGATGTGAGAGAGTAATTGCTTTTGCGTCCAGGGCATTGAAGGACCCAGAGTCAAATTACTCTACTATCGAAAGGGAAGCCCTAGCATGTTATTGGGCAATAAATCACTTTAAATTTTTCCTATGGGGGATTCCCTTTACCCTGAGGACCGACCATAAGCCACTAATTCCCTTATTTTCTACAAAGAACATTGAGAGGGCCACTCCACGCATTGCAAAATGGATTTTGGCATTGCAAGGTTACAATTTCACCATGTGTTATGTGGCCGGTGAGAAAAACACCATAGCAGACTGCATGTCAAGATTGCCGATACATGAGGAGGACAACGTGTGTGGTCCACCAGAGGAGACAATTCTCGAAGTAGGACACCCGGCAATCAGTAAGGAGGAGTGGGAGAATGAGTCCCAAAGTGACCAGGTGTTAAAAGAGTTGAGGAGGTTGATTGAGGAAGGGTGGCCCAAGCATAACAATGAGCTAGCTGAAAACCTTAAACCATATTGGGCAGTGAGAAATGAGTTATCCAACATGAATGGTCAGGTATGGAGAGGAAATAAAATCATTCCTTCGGGTAACATGAAAGACAGGATCATAGCGTTAGCGCACGAAGGTCACCCAGGAAGAAGCATGACGAAGAGTAAGGTCAGACAACATTATTGGTTCCCTAGGATGGATGGGTTGGTGGAGAGCACTGTAAAAGACTGCGAGGCATGTGGGAGATGTGACAAATCTAAAGTAATACACAAGGCACCACTCATTCCGGTAGGGGTACCAAGTAAACCATGGGACAAGTTGGGGATTGATATAATAGGTCCCTTGAACTTACTTAACACCAACCAGAGGTTTATGTTCGTAATCATTGATTATCACTCTCATTGGATCAGCACCAAATTTGTACCTTCAATAACTACACAAGATTTGATGGAGTTTTTACAGGAGGTGTTCGCAACAGAAGGTATACCGAGCACCCTGGTGACAGATAATGGCGTTCAATTTACGTTGGATGTAATGAAAAAGTTCTTGTCAGAGTTAGCCATCTCACATGTAAGAACACCTTTTTACTGTCCAAAAGCTAATGGCATGGTGGAAAGGGCAAATAGGATGTTGAAGAACTCTATTTAAATGGCTGTTTCTATGCATGAACCAGTTGAGGAAGCTATTAGGAAAACACTGTGGTCATATCATTCTTCCCCCAATGCTGTGACAGGAGTATCTCCGTTGGTCAAAACGGAGGTGATATGGTGGGCAAAAAGTTATAGATTGTGAAGCACTCTGAGTGATTGACAGTAGTTGAAATGAATTCAAGTATTCCATCCATCACCTTGTTGGTGCAATTGCAGCCCTAAATGCGAAGGGGATGCCCTGATGTGGGTCCCATGCTCACTGTGCCACTGAAACCAAGTTATATGTGCCTATGGGCCTTAAACAGGGTGAAACTGGTCTTGGGTTGCTTGTGTTCTGGTTCCTGGAGGATTTGACCCGGAAGTTCATGCTGGATTGTTCCTATTGAAGCAGGGTCATGATTGATTTGCATATAGCTGGGTCCAGACTTGTCGTTGAAGTGGATGCTCCAAATGTAATTGGTATGTACAGACTTGGGTCCCGTGTTCACTAAGGCGATGAAACCAAGCTATACCCAACTAATGAGCCCTAATCAGGGTTAAACCGGTCTTAGGTTTCTTGTGTTCAGATTCAGGGAATGTCTGGTCTTGCAGGCGGGCTGGTCTGTTCCTATTGGAGCAGGGTCATAACTAATTTGCATATGGCTGGGTTCAAATGGATGCGGCATGGTGGGCAAAAATCAATGGACTAGTATGTGGCCCGAGTGATTGCCAGTGGATGTGATTAATTCAAGCATTCCATCCATCACCTTATTGTAGTTGTGCCCTATGTGTGATGGGAAAGCCCATACGTGGGTCCTGCACTCCCTGTGTGACTGGAATCAAGCTATATCTGACTGATAAGTCCTATTCTGGGCACAACTGATCCTGGGTTGCCTGTGTTCCTATTCAGGGAGGACCTAGCCTGGCAGTTCGGGCTGCACTGTGTCTATTGAAGCAGGTCAATGACTCATTTGCAAATGGCTGGGTCCAAACTAAGGTCACATAGTGGGTAAAAAATTATGGACTGAGATGTAGTGTTGAGCGATTGCCAGAGGCTGAGATGAATTCAAGTATTCTGTACAGCATCTTGTTTTTGTTCCAGTTGACACCCTAGGTGTGACGGGTATGCCCGGACGTAGTCCCATGATCACTGTGTCACTAGAACCAAGCTATGCCCAACTGATGAGCCCTAATCAAGGTGAAACTAGTCTTGGGTTGCTTGTGTTCTGATTCAATAAGGACCTGGCCTGGCAGTTCAGGCTTAAACCATGGTCATATCTGCTTTGCATATGGCAGGGTCCAAACTGAGGAGGCATAGTGGGTGAAAAGCAATTGACTGGCATGTGGCACAAATGATTGCCAGTGGCTGAGATTAATTGAAGCATTCTATCGATACCCTAGTTGTTGTTTCAGTTGAAGTCATCAGAGTGACAGGTATGCCCAGATGTGTGTTCAGTGCTCACTGTGCCACTGGAACCAAGTTATACCTGACAGAGGAGCTCTCTTCAGGGTGAAACAGATCTTGGGTTGCTTGTGTTCTAGTTCACAGAGGACCTGGACTTGCAGTTCAGGTTGGACTGTTCCTATTGGAGTAGGGCCTTGACTGATTTGCTTATAGCGGTATCCAAACTTTGGTGTCATGGTGAGTGAATAACGATGGACTGGGATGCCACACCGAGACATTGCCAGTGGGCTGAGAATAATTCAAGCATTCCATCCATTACCTTGTTGTTGTTGCCATTAAAATGCAATGTTTTTAATAAGGGGTTCTGAGTAACATCAAATAGTCAACAAGAGTGAAGTTAATGTTGTCTATGATCTCATTTTAAATGTTTACACGAAAAAAATCTCCCTGTAATTCACTTTTTACCTATCTTAGTTTATGGTATGTAAGACCCCAAAATCATCTGCCTCTGCTTCCAACTCCTATGCGTTGAAACAAGAGCATAGTTCAGCCATTCATAACATAAACTTTCCTGCCTCAGCAAAATGTGAAAAGAAATCCTTACCTGCCATCCTTGACTAACCCCCACCACTTTTCATGCCTTCTTTCCCCCTCCTGCAGCTGTGCTTTCTGATTTCCTTGAAAGCATACAAGCAGCACTGTGCTGACAGGCTTTCAGAGAGCCCTTTCAGACTGACCTGGGGGCCGTATTACAGAAGCTCCCTGGGACACGCAATGAGCAGTTGCACCTGCTTTACATGCCCCGAAAGTAGGGGCTGCAGATGCGTGTGCGTCCCCTTTACATAAAGGGTCAGCAACATCAGAGTGCATTCCCTCATTTGCATCGGGGTGTGGCCCTATGCAAATGAGGGAATCCCTTTGCCTCTGCGCCTATGCTGTATTACAGACGTGGACGCAGCGACAACGTAGCTGTCAGGAGGTGCACTGCCAGTGCATCCCCTAATGAGAGCCCTCTGGAGGGGGGAAATGGGGTCCCACGGACTCTCCCCAGACTTCCTGTGGCAGATGGGTGCAGTCACTCACTGCACCCGCCTGCAAGGGGATTTCAAATCCCCTTTAAATGTACAGGTGGGTTGCTGCCTGCTCTGTGAAACATGGAGCGGTTTCAAGGGAACCGCTCTGTTTTTCACATGAATATGCTGCCCCCAGGTCAGCAGGAGTTTGCGGCTAGCTGGGGGCAGCATATTCATCCTAATACGGCACATTTACCTTATTTGCACTGTGCCCACCTTTTAAAAGCTGTGCCCGGTGCAAACAAGAAAGATGTGCTGCATGTATGATACTGCCCAGGGACAGGTTTTACAGCAACAATGCATAACAAGTTTTGTTTAGATTTAGAAACTGAAATAAACTACAGGGCTCTCTATGAGAGAAAAAACATAACAAATAAACTATGTAAGTGAAAATAAAGCTGTTCACTAATGCAATTTTGCCCCAGTCACAAATTATATTTTGCGAGTCGGTGACCTATTGCCGACTCGCAAAATATGGTTTGCGACTCGCTATTCAGAAGGGGCATGCCAAGGGCGTCCCTTCCTAATTGCGAGTCTAACAACAATGTATGATTGTTTTGCGACTGCATTTTGGGTTGCAAAATACTCACAGTTTACCAAGTACTTCAAGTAGGTGGTAAGCCATTCACAAATGGAAAGAACCCCTTCCCCTTGTAAATGGTTGTGAAAATATTTTTTAAGAGAAGACAGTGTTCTCAGGGACCACTGCCTGCCCTTAAAAAATGAAACTGAAAAGTTTATTTTTTTCTTTTTTATATGCATCCAGGTTTCCTTTAAGGAAAATGGCTGCATTTAAAAAAAAAAACGCTTCATTTAAAAAGTAAACACCGACATGGTGGTCTGCTGACCCCAGCAGCCCACCATCCCTGGGAGTGCTAGCCGTTCCCAATGGGGTCGCAAATTGCGCTTGCCTCATGAATAATAATGAGGCATGCAATTTGTGACCCCATTGGGAATCGCAAACAGTGTCTGAGACACTGCTGTACATTCACTTTTGCGAGTTACAATTCAGGGCAATTTGCAACTCGCAAAAGTGAATGGTCGTAAAAATTCCATAATACACCTTATACTTCATCAGGAATCCTCAGATGCAAATAAGTAACTCCAAGGTGCACTGGCTATCACAAACTATCTTGACTTCTTGAAATTCATTTACTTCCATAGTTTCTTTACAAATAAAAGTTTGCTTCCAATTATATAAAAACAAAAATTGCCAAGAAAGTAGTAATACATCCAGAGAGGCTCAGTCCTGCTTCATTCTGCTCTTCATTATCGTCCAATCAAGCAGCCACATCTCCTCACCTCTGGAAGTCACAAAGCACTGATTATCATTTAAGTATTTTAATTGGTTACCCTGCACATCCTGCCAGGTCCTCGCGAACAAAGTGCTGCCACTGATGGCTCGTTCACAGGTTTTTTTACCTTTGCTGAAGCCGGTTAAGAGATTCCCCATAGATTTGCCTATCATCACCTACACTGCTCTCCCACTGGCTATAAAATACAGCAGCAGCTTGTAGGTAATTGATCAGACAAGTGAACTGTAAAATATTCATTTTCTACTTCAACAGCCAGATAAATCTCTTGGGAAGTGGATGAAAATATTGCTTATGCACATCAGGGTTTTTGTCGTAATGGCAAGGTTGCTGATAAGCAGGGGTCTGCTGGAGAGTAAATGTGTAATGCGGTTCCATGCCAGAGACGAGGAAGCACGCAGCCTCCCTTTGCCCGCAGCTAGAAGTCTCATTATATATTGAACCGGAGGCATCAACACCAGAGAACTTGTTACACTGCTTAAGGGACGGTGCTTCCTATTTTAATTAATCAAGTTCATCTTTGCATAACATGCCAAAGAACCAATTAGCACTTAGCTAGTGTAACCAACATGCTAAGTACTAAAATGTAAATGGGTAATTTGCAACTTTAAAAAATAACTGGAAACAGTTAAGCAGATACAGGATGTTTGTTTGTATAAGAAATGAATGCGGTAGCTTTATTCCCAAAAGCCAAGTCAGAAAAAGGAAATAAGGTCGATTTATAAAACCAGTCATTACCCTCCCTAAAAATGAAACTAACAGCCTTTCAGCAGGTGGAAACGTGGGAAATTAATTGATCTGTATAGTGTAATAATCCAAATCCAATACATGATGAACCACCTTGTCCTACAATGGGCGCAATTAAAATCGCCCCATTTTTAACAATCCTGGTATCTGCGGGAGTCTGCATTGCAAGTAATGAAGAATGTACCATACCCGGGACATATTTACTAAGATATCACGCAGCAAGCCACCCTGCTACGCTGCACTCCATGATAGGGAAAGGCAGGATTTCGCTGTACTTAACAATATACAGCACTTTCCTGTCATTTCCCAGTGCTGGAGCACAATGTGCTGCCTGGTGCAAACGCAGGCCCCCTTGCACCATGGTGCAAGGGTGCCTGCATTGAAAGCAGGAATGTTGTTGCACAGGAAGAGATACCTTCCTGCACAAAAACAATTCCCTGAGGCATACTCCTCTTTCTCTGTGTGCTGTACAATGCAACGCACATAGAACGAGGAAGTAACGAGAAGTAAATATATTTTTCCTTGTTACACCTCACTTGGAAGGAGTAGCATTCTGACACATTTCCAAGTCGTACAGTAATGGTAAATCTGGGAATGCTTCAGAATCCATGTGTGGATGCATGGAACACCCACGCTCTGCCCATTGAATGCCTAGCCAGGGCAGAGTAATGCAATGCAGCGATTTGCCCTTGTTATGTTACTCTGGATTTATTAAGCCACTCAGGGCCACGCAAGGTGGCTTTGCATGGGTTGATACATCCTAATCATGATTTGTGTCACCCTTGCTCCCTTTGCATGGCACAAAGAGATGCAAAACCTACATAAATATGCCCCCAGGTACCTTTGGGCAAGATAATCCCTGTACCACTTCACGCATCCACAGATATATGTCAAGTCAAACCTGCTGGCATGTAACTGGGAATAAACCCCATAAATGCCAGGATATGGATATTTTGGTGCAGGAAGCACCCAAATGTACATTTGATATCAACATTCATAATTGATTGAGTGTATCGGCACAAATACATTCTGAAACTAGTAATGGATTTCATTCTGTACAATTCATTTCACCTATCACTCCGAGCCACTTGTAATCCATGGCAATATATAGAAACAGGGATGTTAATGTACCAGTCTCAAGTCAATTTGCTGATCATATTTTTTTCTGAAATGCGACCTGAGAGAATTTTGGGCTGCAACAGATGTACTAATCTGTAAAAGCACAGGATGTATTTTGGTAGATTTGCAGAATCATTGCTGAAATAATAATATTAAGGCAAGGTTTCTATTTGTGAAAGCCTGCGAATGCAGGAGTGGTGGTCGGTGAGGGACAGCAAACCCTCATCTGTGCATTCACATTGGCAAAAGGCCAACATGCCTGCCCCTGTGCATTAACACAACTGGGCCTGCAATGTGTCGGGAGGAGCCTGGGGAGCAGGACTCGGGGGCCCTTGTTCATGCCGATATCCTGATGACACAGGTACGGGACAAAGTCAGTCCCTTTAATTACCCACAAAGCCGGCAGGAGGAGGAGTTCGGAGGTGTGATGTCGGCCTTGTGGACCCTACCAGATGGCCCCAGCAGATAAAAGAGGAGGACCTCGGTATAGCCTACACACACACAGAAGAGCTGGAAGACATGCCGGGAAGGGAGAAGATGCCGTATAAGTAGCCCACTGAGCACCGCTCACCTGCCCGTGAACCAGAGGCTGCAGCGACATCCGGTGAACCTGGAGAAACCGTCGGAAGAGACCGACACAGCGCTACGTCCCGCCACACTCCAGGAGGAGGGTGGCTGCAACAGGTACGTAAGCGTGTCCTGGGTTTTGTTAAACCACAGGGAGGGAACGGGTAGTAGAGTGGGAGGACACCGCTTCTCTTTTTTTCCTTCTTTGGTATCTACCCTTTTAGCAGAACGGGTGATTCCCTCACATTCTCCCCCTCTGCAGTTTGGTTCTTAGTCATCGTTCACTGACCCTTGGTCTCTTTTGTTTTGTGTTTTGTTTAATCCTGGAACCATCCTGAAACCCCATCCGGAGCATCGACTACGAACCCCGCCCCTTCCGACTATACTGGAACTGGTGCAGCAAAGAAGGACATTCTTGAATCGGTCTCTTTTTCTTTATTGTTTGGTGGACAGAACATTGGCAATAAATCCTCACCCTCTTGTGCCTAACATGTGTGAGTGCTTCCCCCTCCAGTAGGAAGCGACAAAGTGGTGGAGAATACAGGCATAACCCATCCGACACAAGATGGACCAGGTTATAGCCCAAATGCGAGAGGCTCAGAGTAAGCTGGAGTGGGCCATAGAAAAGAACGCAAGTCAAGCTGAGATGGACAGTGCTGTGTTTACTTCGGCCATACAAACACAAGCAGAGAACGTCACGGAGCTGGCAGAAGGACAGACCCAGATCCTGCAGGTCTTGGGACAAGGAAGAGCACCTGCCCTGCCAGGAACAGTTATACCTTTACAGAAATACGTTACTGGAGATGACCCGATTTAATTTATTTTTACTTTGAACGGGCTGCCAGGGCCAGCGCTTGTCCCGCAGATTGTTGGCCTTTCTACCTGGCACCCATCCTCACTGGTGAAGCTCAGGCGGCTTACCAAATAGCCAATCGGGATGGTACAGCCGCCTACGGGCACGTAAAACAATTTATACTCGGCCGCCTCGGGGTCGATGATGAAGCACACCGCCTTCGCTTCAGACATGAGAGGGGCTTGACTGGGGATACACCAAAAATTCTCTTTTAAAAAATCAAGCATGACGCGGATCGGTGGCTTAAACCTCTGGACTCTACTGGAGAGGAAATAATGGAGAAAATATATCTCAAGCAGTATTTAGAGGCGTTACCATATTCTAGGGCACAGAATAGAGGGATTACAAAAAAGCCAGAGAAGAATCTGAGGACCTTCAAAGTGGGAAAAAACGAAAAAAAAGCAGCCAACCCATTCTATGAGCCTCCAAAACCACGCTCAGGACAATCAAAAGCTGTTCCTTCTACTGGCCCTCAATGTTTTGAATGTGGAGAGTGGGGCCCCATCACCAAGTTTTGTAGGAAACAAAAAGAAAAAGCAGAAGAAGGACCTATGGATGTCAGCTACCTACCTCAGTCCATACTATTCGCACGGGAAACCGGTCTAGTGTATTGTGTGAGTGTGAGTTTGAATAACCATCCCACAACTGCCCTCTTGGACTCTGGTTATAAACACACAGTAATGCTACACAAACTTGTACCCCCTCCTCCTTCTAGACTGGGAAGTATGTCACTATTAGGTGTGTGCACGCAGACGTTAAGGAATACCCCCTAGCCCGCATTAGACTCCAAAGCAAGCAGGGTCTAGATATCATTGCTGATGTCGGGGTCCTACCACACCTCCCTAAACTGCTTATTGTAGGCATAGACAATCCATGGTTTCCTGATCTGATGTATGGGACTTTAAGAAAACGTTCAGCCTTCCTCCCTCCCCAGAACAGCGTCTTGACATCTGAATCCTTGGCCATAGACACCCACTTTACGACAGCTCAGCTCAACGACAGCAGTCTAAGCAACGCCAGGCAAAGCACCAAGGATGCCATTTTGCTCCCAAAAAGGGTGTTACCTTGCTTTGTTGAGAAGAAGGGACTCCTATAACGGGCGGCCAAGGAAGGTGAGGAACCCCAATTGCTTGTCCCCACTGCTTTCAGGGATCAGATCATATTTTTTTGCTCATGAGCACCTCCTTGCAGGGCATTGTGGAATTGAAAAGACATCACAGTCCATACTCCGGAGTTTATTTGGCCAGGAGTCCATGCACTGGTACGGAAGTATTGTCAGGAGTGTACGATATGTCAAAGTAAAAACCCCTATATACCACCAAAGGCCCACTTGAACCCTCTCCCTATAATAGGTAAACCTTTTGACAGAGTGGGTATGGAACTTAGAGGAAAGCTCCCCAAGTCCACCAGCACTACATGCTATGTGACGATTCAGGGAAATCCTGTAAGGAAGGAGTCTAGACAGATTACCGAGAGACTGTTTATATGGAAAGAGGAAGGTTTACTTGATGAAGCAGAATACAAGTACTTAAATGTGATTAATCCAACTTATCCTTTTATTTACATATTTCCCAAAGTTCATAAATCTAGAACAAACCCTCCAGGGAGACCAATAGTCTCCGGTATTGGTAGTGTGACTGAACATCTGTCAGAATTTGTAGATTCTTTTTTAAAACCCTTAGTTGTTAAATTACCATCCTACAAAATGGACACTATAGACGTCTTAAACAAATTGCAGGATGTTAAATGGGATGGACTGATTCTAATTACATTAGATGTAGTAGGATTATACACATGCAGAGATAATGAGAAAGGAATACAGGCCTTGAATCCTTTTCTGAGAAGCCGCAGTGCAAGTGTTAGGGACCATTCCAAAATGTTAGTGGAAATTAACATGTTAATTCTGAACAATACATTCTTTCTTTATGAAGATGAATGGTTCCATCAGATCAGGGGAACTGCAATGGACTCCAGATTTGGTCCCTCTTAAGCCTATTTATGGGTTGGTTCGAGAGGGACATGTCTGGAGCCGAGGAGCAACTAAATGGACAGATCATATTTTATTTTGAGTTTGTTTCATTGACAGCATTTTAATGATATGGAAGGGTACTCAAACTGAATTGTTGGAATATTTTGATTACTTAAACACCAATGATTTTAATTTTGCTCTCACCATGAATCAGAATGCTAAAAGAATTGACTTTATGGACGTAGAACTGTTCATAGATGGGGATGCAATCATGAGCAAATTATACAGAAAGAGTAAGGATGAGAATTTTAGCACTGAATTGGACCAATTGCAATCTAGGCTGCAACATAGGGGTTACAGGCACAAAGATTTATCAAAAGCCAGGGGGAGAGTAATGAATGTGAAGAGAGAGTCTACTCTGGAACAAAAACGTAAAGATTATTCCAGAGAACGACTAGCATTTGGAAGCACAGAAGGACAATATCTTTAAAGGTTTGGGTAAGAATTGGAATCTGTTGAAGGGTGTACCATGTTTGATGAACCTGACAAGTGACAAACCAGGGGTGATTTTTAAGAGAAGCCTGACAATTAAACAAATGGTTACTAAGAATTACATAGAGCCTATAAAACCAGGTGACTCTAATTGTCTCCCTAAACCTCGGAATGGATTTTATGTCTGTGGAGCATGTAATATTTGTGGTTTAGGTATAAATAGAACTAAGGATTTCTCATATAACACCAATCGAAGATATATTATTAATGAGTTTATCAATTGTAATAGCATCGGGGTAATCTATGTGTCAGGTTCCCTGGTTCTTGGAGGGCTAGTGCGCGAGGAGTTAGGCGCATGCGCGCGCCAGCTCCCTTTTGACGAGATCAGCTTAGCAGGTCGACCATCTAGCCTTTCTAGACTGGACTAACCTTGAGCTAGCAGCTGACCGGCACTTACGGGGGAGAACCTCTATCTAAATCGAAGCCGCCTTAATCTGCGCTTTGTATTAAAGTACTTAGCTTCGCAGGAGCGAATGCTCTAACAGCAACCGGAAATCCTCCAGACCGCGCAGGGGCGCCTATGGAAGCTGATACGCGACTTGTGCAAAGGCACAGAGTTGCATCTACTTTGACATTGTTCCCCGCCAGCGCAGGAGTGCTTTCTTCGGCATTACGTGACCCGCGTTATGCAAGGAGTCACGTTTACATTGTTTCACCCCAAAGCGCAGGAGCACTTTCACTAACACTCGCGACCCATGAAAAGGCAAGGAGTAGCATCTACTTTGATGTTGTTCCCCGCCAGTGCAGGAGCTCTTTCTTTGGCATTACGCAACCCATGTTATGCACGGAGTCGCATTTACATTGTTTCACCCCAGAGCGCAGGAGCGCTTTCATTGGCATTTCATGACCTGTGTGAAGCACGGAGTTGCGTTAACATTTGTTTCACCCTATAGTGCAGGAGCGCTTTCACCGGCACCACACGATTCGTACCAGGGCACAGAGTTGCGTTTCCTTTCATCGTTTCTACCAGCGCAGGAGCACTTGTGTTTTCCTTTACCCAGCAACCCCAGCTGCACTTCCCTGGACACTCCCACCAGCGCAGGAGCGCTTTTCAGGTTACCTCTGCAACGTTTACTGGCGCACAAAGCCCCATACTATATTTTGGCAACCACCGCAGGAGCGCATACTCTTTCCTTTCCACGGCAACCCTTGCAGGGGCACGAGATTGCCATTTAACTACTTCCGGATCAGTGGTTTTTGCAACGCTGCTTTTTCTCTTATTCTGTGTTGTTTCTCCTTATTGCCTGTGTCTTGCGTGTGTGTTACCCATCTGTTCCATCCCTTAGGCAGTGTCCATCACCAGACCCCAAGAGGATCCAAGGGCAGATCACTCCCAGCATCCTTCTACACTGTTTATACCCTATCTTGGTTGCCTCTCCGAGTCCCCTCTTCAGCCTGATTAGTATTTAGTCCTTTCTAGGAGACAGAGGGAGCCGGAGGGGGTTGTCCACGTAGTGCCTGCGGGATCACTCCACGAGCAGACGTTGAGTGTTGTGGGGACCCGACACTAAGACTATTGTATGTGAATGTAAAAAAGTGTACATTGGTAGCACTAAACGCATGTTCAAACTGAGAATACAAGAACACAAACATGCTATTACCAACCAGGATGACAGATCACCGCTTTATCAGCATATTAAACAAAATCATAGCATGCAGAACAATATTAAGTTCCATGGCATCCAAAGGATTATTCCTCGAAAAAGAGGAGGGGATTGGGAATTGAGTATCAGGCAGCAGGAAGCCAGATGGATAAGTAGGTGTTGGACTGTGACTAAAGGTTTGAATAGTGAGACTGAGCTTCACTATTTTCTGTAATTAAATTCTGAGTATACACTAACTGATGCATGGTAATGATCAATGAATGGTTGGATTTTTCTGAACTATGGGGACTGTAGTTCATGTGGAAACTTTTTCGAGAGGCATTATAGGATTGAAGAGGCAATAAGTATGTTATGTATGTATGTAAGTATGTTAGCGTGGCACTCAGCATGATAACGGTTTCAAAGATGATATGATATGATATGAGTTCATAATTGGCATTACCAGCAATGGGTTATATGGTATAATCAATCTAGGTGAGAACAGGGTGGGACCAGGCACCCCTGAGAGCCGGAATGTAGATAGTGTTATATATCGCCTAATGGGAGCGAGTATACATATACTCAGGTGGAAGCTAAACCTTATATCATATTTGATGTAATCAATGCTTACATGTTTAGCCCTACTGGGCTATTTTTAGGATATTGTATAACACAAGTGCGGATGCTGATTTCATAAACCAATGCAAGATTTTGCGTTGATGCAGGTATGGCACTTTGCATCGGTAATTCGGATAAGTCTTTATCGAGTAACGATTTATTGAGAGTATGACGTATATACGGGCTCATGAATAAGAACATACTGATTTATGCAGTTGGTTGGACGGATCGGCGTGCAGTACGAATGTTATGTGAATGGCTATTACAAAGGGAAGTTAGGTTTTTCCCCTTAAACTGAGAGGTGTTGGATTTTGAATGGCTAAGGAAGCATTTCCTGTTGGGCAATTTGGCCTTAATACAGTTGTGGTAAATCTGCAGCGATCAACGGTAATTCTGGAAAGTCATTATTGAGTTGAGATTTAATACGACATAAATCATACACAAATTCGGGAATAATTATATGGTATACCTGATCCTTTACGAAAATGAGATGGTGGATTGGCAATAAGTATGAATACAAAGGAAAAGTTATCGCGGAAAGTCGGGTTTCACCCAGTAAATAATTAGGTTGCAAATTGTGATTGGATAATAAAGTATTTCTGTTTAAGACGGAATAGCGAGGAACAAAAGAAAGGTAGCGGACCAGATTGGGAACAAGATGTTCTGTGGAATCAGAGTCTATGATTGGTCAATTATGACACGTGACAGCTCAATACGTGATGGATGCTGATTGGATATACGAATAGCGGACAGCGTAGGGAAAATGCAGGAGTTAATAAGGAATGAAAACGCACAATTTTAATTAGTGGTTGGGTATTTTAACCCCTTAGCTGCGGCGGCTATTCCGCCGCAGCGCTAAGGCGGAGGCGGGGCCGCGCGGCGCTCCCGTACACGTGACGGAACCGCTCCGTCATGGCCCTCGGGTGAGCTGTGCTTGTGACGGAACGGGTCCATCACGGCCCCGCCCGCTCTTCAGAACGCTCAGCGCAGGCGCGGAATTCGCGCCATGCAGGCATGGCGAGCGGGCCGTGACGGTACCGTTCCGTCACCAGCACAGCCCACCCGAGGCTCGTGACGGAACGGTTCCGTCACGAGCACGCAACGGGTTAAAAGGAAGGAGCAGTGCAGTCTCTAGCTCACAGCGGATTTATCAGGACCTGCAGTCGGCGACTTGGGAACTTGTAAACTTTTATGGAGAATAAGGTGAGATTTAGATTAAGGGGTCTGATCATATCACATAGGCAACGTTGTTATTCTTGTTGAAACCCTGATCTGATGCGAGCGCTTAGTTTTTTTTCTCGTTTTTTTCTTATTTTATTATATTTTTGCAGATTAACATTGGAAAAAGTGTTAAGGATAATAATTACAGGGCCAGAAGTGCGAAATATTACGACTTAAATGGTGAGAATTTTTTACTATTATTTTTTGCTCAGTACACTAAAATAAGGACTTGGGAATGTTTTGTATTAAAATAGGGGATTGGAACATTCCAAATAGTGGAGATGAAATTAGAGATATAACAGTGAGACTGGTATAAGGCTACCCAACCCCATTAGTTTATACGCAATTTTTAGTGATGAACAAGTAGCTCTTTGTTATTTAAAAGGGCACTATTAAAGCAGGACAGTACCTAAAAGGAACAACTGAATTGAAATTGGATTACCTGTATTAGACTGCTAATTTTCAATTTTCAATCCATAATGACAGCGTATTTTCATATACAGGCTCCGTTTTTAATGAGAATGTGGTGAAGAATATATTGTTGTTCAAACGAAGTCGGATCAAAAATTTGCTAGCATTCGCGCCAAGAATTTTCAATTCTATTAAGGACACGGAGGCGAGGATTATGCTTCTCTTATCTTTACAGCAAAACACAGCAGCCAATGAAAACACATTTTTTCTTGTATAAACAACTACATTTCCCATGACGCATACATATAAGCCACACCTCCATAGTCCATAAGAACCCTCTGCGTGATCCCACCATCCTCTTTCTTTGCAGAGAACGCAAGTCCAAACATCAACTTGAATAAGTCCAAAACCTCCTCCAACATGAAAGAATGAAACAAATCTTCAAGCATAAACTCATGCCGTCCATCGTCTTCTAGTCGGACTCCTTGTCTGTTCCTGAAATAAAGGAAATGAGGCTACCGTAACTACTGTATAAGCCAATCTGTCATAACAGTCAACATGCGGTACAAAAGGGGGTGGTGATGGACGGAGCATCCGAACCAATCAAACACTCACACCCAGTCAAAAGATCTGGGTTTAATCCATCACCGTTCTTTAGCCCACTCTGCCACCCCAGTTCAGGCATGGCTATATGCAAATCAGTCTGACCCTGTGCCTCATGGGAACAGTTTAGCCCAAACTGCCAAGCCATGCCTTCCCTGGACTGGAAAAAAGCTTCCGGGGACCGGTTTCTGGCATAACAGCCGTCTTCAGCCCAGCTTGCTTGAATCCAGTGGCAAAGTGAGCAAGGGACTCACGTCTGAGCATACCCTGCCACACTTATGGTGGCCATAAGTGGTACAAAAGGGGGTGGTGATGGACGGAGCATCCGAACCAATCAAACACTCACACCCAGTCAAAAGATCTAGGTTTAATCCATCACCGTTCTTTAGCCCACTCTGCCACCCCAGTTCAGACATGGCTATATGCAAATCAGTCTGACCCTGTGCCTCATGGGAACAGTCCAGCCCGAACTGCCAAGCCATGCCTTCCCTGGACCGGAAACAAGCTTCTAAGGACCGGTTTTTGGCATTACAGCCGTCTTCAGCCCGGCTTGCTTGAATCCAGTGGCAAAGTGAGCAAGGGACTCACGTCTGAGCATACCCTGCCACACTTATGGCGGCCAAAAGCAGTACAAAAGGGGGTGGTGATGGACGGACCATCCGAACCAATCAAACACTCACACCCAGTCAAAAGATCTGGGTTTAATCCATCACCGTTCTTTAGCCCACTCTGCCACCCCAGTTCAGACATGGCTATATGCAAATCAGTCTGACCCTGTGCCTCATGGGAACAGTCCAGCCCGAACTGCCAAGCCATACCTGCCCTGGACCGGAAACAAGCTTCCGAGGACCGGTTTCTGGCATTACAGCCGTCTTCAGCCCGGCTTGCTTGAATCCAGTGGCAAAGTGAGCAAGGGACTCACGACCCCCCTTTTGTACCAGTCAACATGGGCGGGTAAGCTTTTTTACTGTTAATAAAGCAGGGTGGGATAATCCTCGCCTCCGTGTCCTTAATAGAATTGAAAATTCTTGGCGCGAATGCTAGCACATTTTTTATTCTATTACAGGACCGGAGGCTTCAGATTATGCTAGTTTAATGCGCATTAAAAACCACAGAAGTAATATCACCCACCGGCTTATAATAAAACGTTTCAAAAGTCGATTCAGAAGACCAATCTGCACAACGCATTTTGTCCTGAATGCTAGAACCCAACATATATGATTTTGACGCCATAGCGGCCCTTATAGAATGAGCACCAAACATTTGGATATCAATACCAGCCTCTTGCATTATAAATCGAAGCCATCTGGCAATGGTAGCAGCTGTTACTTGTTTAAACGGTTTCTGCAGTGCAATCAACAGCTGAGAGTAACCTTGTGGTCTCAAGACCTTTGTACAGTCCTCATACGTCTTTAAACATTGTACCACACATAATTTTTCATTTTCTGGGAAAGCATTGTAATCAATATGACGAGACAATGTTTTAGTACGTCCAGTAATAGTGAAAGAGACCCCTTCAGGGGTAAATGCTCTACCTGTAACGTCGAGTGCTCTCACATCCAATGAACGTGCACGATGATAGGCACAGTAACATGGCCAACTTGGCCAAGAGCTGCTTCCTAGATGGGAGCGCATTCACAGGCGAATGATTGAACAATGATATAACTAATGACACATCCCACAGACCCGAATACTTGGGTTTCGGAGGATTAGCGACCCTAATTACTTTGAGGAGTTTGTATACCACCGGGTGCATACCCACCGGTTTGCCATCCACCAGCGTGTGTCCCGCTGAGATGGCCGATCGAAAATTGTTGACTGAGCGATAAGCCAGGCCTTCCGCCGCTTTGTCCGACAGGAAATTCAACACGTTAATTCCACCCCCACGGGATCCAAGCACCAATTCACCCAGCTTTTCCAGGCTGAGGAGTAGCGCTTTCTGGTGGAAGGTGCCCAGGCTTGCTTGATAAACTCAGAAGCCTTGTCTGAAACTCCGGGCAATTGCCACTGTTCCCTGAAAGCCTCCATGCCATCAGCGTGAGACGCACTTCCAGAATCAAGGGATGCTGTTCCCGAAGAGGGCCCAGCAATAGCGAGTTCGACTCTGGGAGTAACCTGGGAAGGTCGCAACTCCATTGTAACAACTTTGGAAACCATGGCTGAGACGTCCACCACGGCGTCACCAGGACTATCTCCGCCTGTTGCCTGATCACCTGTGTCATCACCCTGGGAATCAGCAAAAATGGAGGAAACGCATACTGAATCACTCCCGACCAATCCTGGAGAAAGGTATCGGTCGCCTGTGCCATCGGATCCGGTCTCCAGCTGAAGAATTGAGGGATCTGGCATGTGAGCCTTGACGCGAAGAGGTCTTTCTGAAATGGACCCCAAAGTGTCTGAAGCCACCGAAACACTTTGGGAAGCAACTTCCAGCCGCTGTAGTCCCTGAGGTGTCTGGAATTCCAGTCCGCTACCTGATTGGACTGGCCCGGTATATACTCCGCAATCACTGATATCTGGTGAGTGAGGCAGTAGTGCCAAAAGGCCTTGACTAGAAGAGACGATCTCGTGCCTCCCAACTTGTTGATATACCGCACTGCGGACACGTTGTCCATGCGGAGAAGAATGCAAAAGGAGGTCTGCTTCAGGGATAGTGTCCGAATTGCAAAAGACCCTGCGAGCAGCTCCAGGCAGTTTATGTGCAATGACAACTCTTGCGGAGACCAACTTCCGCCAGTGGAGATGTCACCGCAACGCGCGCCCCAGCCTCAGCAGCTGGCGTCAGACTCAATAACCACTTCTGGTTGGGAACCGAAGATGGCCCTGCCATTCCAGGCGTCTATGTGACCCAGCCACCACTGTAGTTCGGTCCTGACTTCCTGAGGCAATGGTATGCTGTCTGCATAAGACAACCCTCTCTGAATGTGCTTGATCTTCAGATGCTGAAGGGCCCTGTAATGCAGAGGACCCGGAAATATTGCTTGAATCGACGAGGCAAGAACCCCCACTACTCTGGAAATGGCCATGAGCGAGACCATCTGCTTACTCAGTAAGGCAAGGATTTCTTTTTGGAGATCTCTCAACTTCGCCTTGGGAAGGCACAGCTGAGCCGCCTTGGAGTCTATCGTGGAAACCGAGAAAGTCTATCAATTGCGTCGGGACAACCACTGACTTCGCGAGGTTGATCACGAACGCCAAGTTCTGGAGTAGGTTTGTTGCAAGACGCAGATGCTGGAGGAGCGTCGCTGGACTCTGCGCCATGATCAGAATATCGTCCAGATAGATTATCAGTCTTACCCCTCGCTCCCGTAGATGTGCGACCACTGGTTTCATCACCTTGGTGAAACACCAAGGTGCCGATGAGAGCCCGAAAGGAAGGGCCAAGTATTCGTACCACTGACCATCCCACCGTAATTGGAGGAAGCGGCGGTGTGGCGGGAAGATCGGAATTGAGAGGTAGGTGTCCTTGAGGTCTAACCTGACCATCCAATCCCGTTCTTGCAACAAGTCTGCTAACAGATGGATCCCTTCCATCTTGAAATGGTTGTAGGTGAGAAACGGATTGAAGTCTTTGAGGTTCAGAACAAGTCTGTTCCTACCCCCTTTCTTCTGCACAATAAAGATGTTGCTGCAAAAGCCGTGAGGCCCCTCATTGCACGGAGCAATCGCGTGCTTCTGCAGCAACTCTGCAATTTTTTGGGTGATAAAACTGCGATCTTGTAGGGAAAAATAGAGATCTGCTGGAAGATCGTGCTGAAAAGGAGGAGAATAAAATTCCAAGCGAAAACCTTTGATGGCCTGCAACACCCACGCATCTTGAGTCAGTTGCTGCCACTGCAGAAGGCAATGTTGCGTACGACCCCCCAAAGAGAGATGAGAGTGATCTACAACACTCACCTGCTGAATGCTGGGCTTTGAAGTTGGCCCTGTTGTTGCCATCCTGGAATCGTCCCTTGTTGAATCTTCTGCAGGAAGGGTAGAAAGTACCGCCCCGTGTGGAGTGCCAGTCCCCTCTTCCGTGACCAAAGTCGCCTCTCTGGGAGCCTTGTTGGAAGCCACGGCCTGACGAGCGGCCCCTGCCTCGTCCGATCCGATTAAAAACACCCTGGTGGAAAACTCTCTTTATTCCTGCCTGCGCTTTATCAAGAGAAGTAAAAGTGCCTAAATATTTTGAGACACTTTTCACAAAGTGCTCTCCGAAGAGCTGTCCGCCTGCTAAGGGACCAGGTTCGGCGGCCACCAGTTCTGTGAGATTACTGTCCATCCTGATGAGCAGCGATTTGCGTCTTTCAGCTGAAATCGCGCAATTAGCGTTGCCAACGAGGCATATGGCTCGTTGGGTCCAGCCCGCTAGAATATCAGGGTGTACCGGAGTAGCACCCTCCTTGGCCGCTAATGCCATCTCTAAAATTTTGGCCAAAGGGCCCACAACGTCCAGCAGCTTATCTTGGCAGCCGCGCCAAGCACGGTCGATGCCACGTTTGGGATCTTTGGAGAACTTCTTCAAAAACGTCAGTAGACTTGCATCTATTTCAGGAGTTTCCGCCACCTTGTCTGGCAGATCCGGCCGTGGGCATTCCGACCACAGTCGATTGCGCACTTCTCTGGAAAAACCTCTCCTAAGATTATCATGCAAGTAATCAGAGACCGCCGGCGGCGGGCTCCAATCTGAAGAGCGGGGGTGCATGATATCTGCAGGATCGAATGTGAAAGGGGTATTGGAAGGTTGCAAAGCTGACGGAAGGGAAGTTTTCGCCTTCTTTGGAGGAGGAGGAAGCTCCTCGGAGGTATCGGTATCAGTGTCCGTGCCCGTGGTGGTAGTGTCCGTGTCCGTATATACTCTCTGCTTGGCCTTAGCTTTAACCCCTGAATAAGAATCGTCGCTTGCCCCACTAGCGGGCAGCATTGGCAGTGCCTGGGCATGTGGCCATTGCTTTGAGGGAACCGAGCCCTCACCAGACGGTGAAGCATCTGACTTCCTCTTCTGAGGCTGTTTGCCATAACCATGTCGCTTGTCGAAACTCTCCAGTTGTTTCTTAATAGGTCGCGGGGCCGCAGCCAGTGCCTGCTGGGCGGTCTGGGGAACCGTGGTCTCCATTGCCCTATTGACAGAGGACTGGACCGAGGCGTCCAGGGTTTCTACCAAGTTATCCTCCAAGACAGCCTCCTGCTGCCTGTTATAAACCTCCTCCTCCTCATCATTCTCATTGGGGTATTGAACCCAGTCTTCCATGGTAACCGGTGGAGTGAGTTGGCTGTATATAAAACTGTTAGGATCCCAACCACCAGGCTCACAACCACCAGGAGGGGTAATGGGGGGGGGGGGGGGGGGGGGGGGGGGGTCAGCCCACAGCATACTAACACAAACTATTCTTAAAAGTTTCCAAAACCCCCTCAGCAAAGCTGTATTCATAGGTCAGGAACCTGGGCCAGTCACAATATACATAGAGCGTGTGCACACTCTCTTATGGCCAGTATTTTACAACCCAGCAGGCAATCTGCAAGTGGAGCGGCGAACCGACTGAAAATTGCGTGTTCGTTATGACTTGGAAAGTCGCGCTGAGTCGCGCCACCCAAAAGGAAGCCCAAACCAGCCCAATTGCGTGTGTTTGGAAGCGCGCGTCAGCCGAGAGCCACCCGGCGATTAGGGAGCCCAGATGCCAGTGCTCGGAGCGCAAGTACGGGGACAACAAAACATTGGCCGGGATAAAGGCTCCGTGAGGGAACGGCCACCGCAACCACCCGGTCAAAGACCAAAGATTCAGATGCGGTGAAGCGTCGTATATGACCAGGAATTGGTTTAAGACTCAGCACAATAGATCGGGCATTTACACAAAGGACCTCGGAGGTCGGGTAACGTGTAAGGTGAGAGCGCGCTCCTAAATCAGCTGTAAACTCGTGACCCAAACCCCCTAGAGGCAATCAGCACCATAACACACCCCATGCAATTAATTAAAGAAACAATGAAACCCCCATGCAAAGCAGAGTGAGGGAAACATGAAAGGGTGCACTTAACTCTTGCTGTGAGCAGCAAAGAAAGAGGATGAAGGGATCACGCAGAGGGTTCTTATGGACTATGGAGGCGTGGCTTATATGTATGCATAATGGGAAATGTAGTTGTTTATACAAGAAAAAATGTGTTTTCATTGGCTGCTGTGTTTTGCGGTAAAGATAAGAGAAGCATAATCTGAAGCCTCCGGTCCTATAATAGAATTCGGTACCAGCATATAGAAGCTGTGTATTTTTGATGAAGTATGTTTATTTTGGTTTCAAGGTTGCAATGTTGGAATGCAATGTGACAGAGGCCACAGTTGGGGATATTGTGTTAAGGTGGGTGAATATAGTATTATATGTGGACAGTATCGAATGTTATATATGCAGGATGATTATTGATAGTTAGAAATGTTTGTACAGTGTCATTATCATGAGTATTAGAATAGTGTCCATATAAAATGAATATGTAGTATCTGTGTGGATACACTAAGAACTGGATTGTGAAAATGTTTTTTTTTGTTCTTTACCTCACAGCCCTGATGATGTCCTAAGGTTTTCGAATGATCCACATCCCACACGTTGCGCTTTGTGGCTGATGAAGTATTAAAGAGTTGCATCCAGTTTTTGATGTCCTGACTGCAAAGCATAACGCCCCCTTTCCTGAGCGCTGAGCTAATGAGCTGATGAGGCGTTGGCAACACTGACAGAGACCCGGGACCTGGGACCTTCTGAGATGCTGACTGCCGGGTGTGCCACGAGCGGACTGGGAAAGGAGGAGCCGGTGAGTGGATGCTGGTGCTGAGAATCCTGCCTACCTGACTTTCAGTCTTTTAGTCAGCGCTTAGCTACGGTGACTGGCGCTGCATTTTTTCTGGGTGAATAGAGACTTGTGGGGTCACACAGCTCACGTGAAAAGCGCGTATGAGCAGGGATTAAGCTATTGCCTTCGCCGCCACTCAGCATCTTGAGGAGGGACTCCAAGTCCCAGAGAGCCCCGCTGCACGCACCTGGAGGTGCTGTTATCATCGTGTGCACCTATTAAACAACGCCTCATTGCCAGGAAGAGGCAGGGCTCCCCCACTTGGCTGATCAAATCACGAGGACATGGCGGAATCCTTTAGGACCTGTGTACACTAGATATCCCAAAAACTGTGTGTTATACTTGCATTGACATTGCATAGGCGATATATTGCATTTTTATCTAAGGAAAAACGAGATAAATTGCCCAATCAAAAACGCATTTTGACATCTGTTTATTTCGTTCTCTGTTCTAATGGGGAAAAGGAAACTAACTGTGAATGCCAATAAGGAGAATAGGCTACCAGAAGGGGGGCGTAAGAAAATTAGGAAAGCCAAATCTGCGCGTAAATCTGCAGCCCAAAATTGTGTTTTAGATTGTATTGATGAATTACTGGTAGAATATCAAGATATTCTGACTCTTCCCTCCAGTACTCCTGTCCTTACCTCTAAGCCAGGGGAGCAATATCTCACCACTGAACCAGACATAGAGCCTGGCCCTGTCATCAAAACAAAACTAATTCCTTCTATATTCGCAAAGCGCACCACAAGAAGCACTGCCCCCAAGGTCCCTAAGCCTCCTGACCAAAACATCGATATGCAGCGCGAAACCGAGAACAATGATAGGGAGATAGGTTCCCCCCCCTACTCTCGTCTTAGACAACAACACCGATAATGGTAGGAATATCACTCCCACACTTCTTACAATTCCACTATCTAATCGATGTTCGCCACTTCCAGAACAGATGGAATTATTGGCAGATTGTCAGGAAGTGATATTGTGAGATAATCCACAGCTTAATAAGGGTTTCACAGGTACAAATAGCCTGAATGTGATCATTGGGGGAAAGGGGGGAATTCTCCTGAGCACAGCATTCAGAAGAAGAGAATCATACTTGTAAGCTCATTTCAGAATTAAGGGAAGAAATCAATTCACTTAAAACACAGATTTTAGTGCTATCAAATCAGGTGAACCGCTTGACAACAAGTGAACCAACAACAGTAAAATCTAGTCTTTTGCTCCCCAGCCCTCTAACGGTTGGTGTCCCCGTTAAAAATAATAATTCCTCTGAAGGGCCTAAGAGAAATCCAGTTCCCTTAATGTCTATCCAAATATGCAGCCCTATAGCGCACAGAAATATAAGTCCTCCCAGTTCAAAGTGTATGATGAATAGAGATTATAGTACTCTAGGGCAGATTCAGGATTATGATTCCATCAAAAGCCCTAAGAGTATTTTCATGATTAATGTGGCCAAGGTTTCATTGGAAGGCAGACAAGAGGATCAACACTCATTACTCAATAAATCAATCCATTGGATTCGAAAAACAAGAGGGTGTAGATCTATTATTAGAGATGATATTCTTTGGGCTAAAAGAATATCAAATGGTGCCTCTCCCACAGATTCTATTGAACTTCCTTTAAGTGATGAAAATCTAGTCCACAAATTAATAGCTTTAGAAACAAGAACCTGTTCTCCAACCACCACTAACATTCAGATGAAATATAGTCCCTCTGCTTTAGTACACCCACATATGAATAGAAGAGGTAGTGTTTTGTTGGGATACGATTCCTTAGTAGCTCAGAATGATTGACTGAGGTGTCATGACACCCCACCTTGTAAAAATCTCAGTCCCCATAATAGAAATATTATTCAGGCCCCGGAGATTTTACAGCTAGAAGGCTCAACAACTGCTTCTTTGGCTACAACGCCGCTTTGATGCCTTGAGCCTTTTGGCTCAAGGCATCGAAGCTAGTGGGGGAAAAGAAACAATATTACGGTATGATCAGCAAACCATCTCCCAAGTTTCACAGACGAGTAGATCATCTGAGAGGAGCCATCATACTACTCCTCAAGAATTAGACAAAAATAAAACATCACTCCATACACTGAAGTGGAATGCGGCTGGAATAAAATCTAAGATGATGTGTACTCATTTAATTGAACATATTGTACAATTTGATGTATGTATATTACAGGAAACTTGGTCCACTACACTGACTTATATTCCAGGGTATGTTACTTTATACCAATCGGCTACCACATACAGACCAGGAAGACCAGCGGGAGGGCTACTAATCTGGATCAGGATTGATTTGTTATGTAAAATAAGAGAGATTTAAATTAACGATCCTAATATACTTGCAGCTAGCCTCAGCGGTAGAAATGGTAGGATGGTGGATATCTTTAATTTTTATGCCCGCAGGGCCAAGGCAGGCATATCCTCTGCAACCCTTAACGTATTAGAAAACATCCTTGAAGAGAGGGAGATATCAATACCTCTGATAGTTGCAGGTGATTTTAATTGTACATATGAACCGTTATGTACGATGGATATATCCAACAGTGACCAGGTCGAGTCATATTGGCATGTACCTACCCTTGATTTACCACCAATCAAAAAATTGACTCAAACTGCCCTGCAGCTTCAGGCCATATCTCTTAGGTATGGTCTTAGGGCAGCAAATGGCCGCACAAACTCGGATAAGATGGGAGCCAAAACCTTTAGTAGGACATCCAATATGAGTCGTATTGATAATGTTTTGATAGATATCAAATTATGGCCAGAAGTACAGAATATGGTGGTTGGAGAAACAATTGATAGTGACCACTATCCACTTGAGCTTTCTATGACCTCCTCCTTGAGTAAAACCAGTGCTACCTCTGAGGTAATGCTTTTGTTTAGAGTTTTATACCCACAAATGATAATAGACTATTAAAATGGCCGCGGGTAGCATTAGACATCGATAAGATTCATGCTATAAATTTAATTCTACAAGAAAATATTGATAGGCTCTATTCTAGAGCCGACCAACAAGATGAACCTAAAATGGTTACAGATATACACTTGTCCTTTTTCACTCAGTTAGCCTCCCATTTTGTATGTAAGCATCCTCATCAAACCAAGAAAGCTGCTAATTCTCATTATTCCTGGTTTGACAAAATGTGAAAGGAGGCACGGTCACTTCTGGCAGCTGAGATTAAAGCTAAAAATATAAGTATAGCTAGAAGAGCATATAAGAAAGCACAGAGGGAAGCCAAAAGGGAACATGTGGAGGATTGTTGGAAACAGATCAATGCTGCTTGCAAATTGAAAGATCAAAAGCAATTTTGGCTTCTTGTAACAAGGGGAGATGCTGAGAGATCAAGTCCACCCACTAATAATATCACAGTGGTAGTCTGGTTTGACCACTTTTCCGGAATTTATTCTGGATTAGAAATGTCCACCTCTGAAGATACCTCCTTAGGTTTAACCAATTTACAGGATGGCTGATGGTAATTTTTTTTCAGCTGCAGATATTACTGAAAGAATTAGTTCTATTCTTAAAAATAAAGCATCAGGCTCAGATGGACTACCTGGTGATGTATTTTTAGCTGATATTCCTAAATGGTCTAACTATATGTGGTTACTTGCTAATGGTATAGCTGCTGGGGCTCCTATAACCCCTTCTTGGCAAGGAGCCGAGGTTATCCCGGTCTTCAAGAAGGGAGATCGATCACTGCCCTCATACTACAAACCGATAAGTCTGATAGATGGGGCACAGAAAGTCTTTTCTTGTGCCCTGCTAACAAAAATTCCGAGTGGATGGAAGGGAATGATATATTATCTCCCTTCCAAGCAGGATTCAGGAAAAAGGTCAGTACTATCAATCAGGTTTTTTGATTTAGCCTCTTGGCCTGGAAGTCTGTGACATTGGAACAGGGTAGTCTTTATACTGCTTTTATTAACCTGAGGTCAGCTTTTGCTCTTATTCCAAGGGCTTCACTTTGTCAAGTACGTTTTGATCAGGGGCTCCCCCATGACATCTTGGCACTCTTAATTGACCTTCATGAAGGCAATTTTGCGAAGGTACGCTGGGGGGATCAAATGCAATTGACAGTCCCAATAAAGGTTGTAAGAGGGGTGAAGCAGGGCTGTGTTTTAGCCCCCACCTTATTTTTCACTTTTTGTAAATGGAGTGGTGAATTACTTAGTAGAAGCCCATGCAGATGCCCCTTCATTGGGGTGTGTAAAAATAAGCACATTGCTTTTGCCGGACAATACGCTTTTAGTTTCTAAAACCCTAAGTGGCCTTCAACTCCTACTAGATCGCTTCATGTCTTTCTATGTGAGGAGAGGTCTAGAAGTAAACACCTCAAAGTCCAAACTCTTGGTAATGAACCCCAACAAATCATTTAAAGGAAAACTTTTACTGGGGGGACTCCGCTGGAAAGGGTAGACTCCATTGCATATCTTGGTATAACCCTCACAGAAAAAATAGAATGGGAACATCATATCTCGAAGTAAATTCTACAGCAGAGGAAGACTTCTGGGGCTATAATTTTAGAACATAGGTCATCACAATCTAGACCGATTGCAGCACCACTACAGATATATGATCAGAAGGTGGTTGGTTTGGCTCTCTACGGGGTCGAAATCTGGGGATTTGACAATATGAAGGGCCTGCTTCTTGCAGAGAATACATTCTTAAGATCATTATGCTCACTTCCCAAGATTACCCCGCTTACCCCCCTACGACTAGATCTGGGCAGAACTACAATTATTGATGAAGCGAGGCTTTGACCTCTTCTATTTTGGCATTGCATTAAAAAAACACCTGAACTGGTCTATTATGTGACTGCCACCGAGGAGATTCTTGAGCTGGATTGCTTTTAAAAAATTGCTTGGTTCCATAATGTCAAAACACTGCTGCTTGAAATAGGCTTGGGGAACCTTTGAGAAGAAAAAGATCTTAGCTTACTACCTAGCAGAGAGTGGGTTAAGTCTTATTATTGGAAATGGGCGGCAGAGAGAACAGTCACACAAGTGAAGGGAGGTCTGTAGGAAGGTGGATATCTGACTATGGTTACCCCCAAACATTTTGCCTGGTGTTTAGCTGGTTTTTGACTTTAGTTGGCCTGGGATCCTGCTATTCAGGGCCCCAGGCTAATTGCTCTCTCCTTAAAATGGACTCCATGTACCTTAGGTACATTACCAATTGGAACTGGTTCACCTTATTGGCCCCTGTAACAGTGTACCCTAGGTACCCAGGGCATAGGTGGTTCCAAGGCCTACCAGGGGCTGCAGCATGTATTGTGCCACCCCTGGCCTGGCCTCCACATTTGACACAACTGGCTGATCAATCAGCTGGGGTAAGTTGGTGTAATCACCTCTTAGATATAGTATATCTATATCTAACCTAAAATGGACACATATGTTCCTATCAGCCACTCCTATGGAAGGCCTCTTCAATCCTGGAGGCAGAGTGCTTGGAAATATCTGAGATGGTGCTCTGGCATGAGCTGAGCCTGTCTGCAGCTTTCGGAACCAAGTCCTTTAGCTGTTTCATGATACTGCCATACCATATACTATTAAGTGCATTATGAACCTCGCGGTTAAATGCTATCTTTGGTTTGGCTTTATCAAAACATGTCGAGTAAGGTGTCATACAAATTGGAATACTACCCCCTCGCCAGTTCTGGCGACGGGGGTAGCATTCCACCCTTCTAGAGGGACACGACATGTACATAACCTGAAACCCGGGTAAAGTTAAACATGAGCCTCAGCATCACAAAATGGATGCTGCCACCACAGACACAAGTCTGACCTCCTGCTGCTGGGAGTCCTTCCAGCGAGGGCGGCTTGGACATAGGGTTTCCTGCCTTGGGAGGTGCTAGCACCACCCCAGACAGGATTTTGTGTCTTGAGTAGGACAGGGCTGAATAGAATCAGACATGCCTGGGGCACACAAGGTGTCCCTGTACATATTTTACAACAAGGGGTGGTGATGGACAGAGTCTCTGAATTAAGCAGAGTACTCTCACCCAGTCAAGAGATCAGGGCTAGATCCAACACCGTTTTTTAGCTCATTGCACCATCCCAGTTTCAGAACCTGGCTGTATGCAAATTAGTCTGTCCCTGGCCCAGTGCATCATGGGAACAGGGCAGACCAGACTACAAAAGCCAATTCTTACACTGGGACTGGGTAAGAGTGGTCTGCTTAATTCAGACACTCTGTTCATCACCACCCCCTTTTCTGAATCGATTTTGGCCACTATAGGTGTGGCAGGGTATACTCAGACATGAGTCCCTTGCTCACTGCTCCATCAGGATTCAAGCAAGCTGGGCCGAAGAGGCTGAAATGCCAGAAACCGGTCCCCGGTAGCTTGTATCCTTTCTGGTGAAGAATTGGCTTGGTAGTTTGGTCTGCCCTGTTCCCATGATGCACTGGGCCAGGGACAGACTAATTTGCATATAGCCAGGTTCTGAGCTGGGATGGGGCAGTGAGCTAAATAACGGTGATGGATCAAGCCCTGATCTTTGGACTGGGTAAGAGTGGTCTGCTTAATTCAGACACTCTGTTCATCACCACCCCCTTTTCTGAATCGATTTTGGCCACTATAGGTGTGGCAGGGTATACTCAGACATGAGTCCCTTGCTCACTGCTCCATCAGGATTCAAGCAAGCCGGGCCGAAGAGGCTGAAATGCCAGAAACCGGTCCCCGGTAGCTTGTATCCTTTCTGGTGAAGAATTGGCTTGGTAGTTTGGTCTGCCCTGTTCCCATGATGCACTGGGCCAGGGACAGACTAATTTGCATATAGCCAGGTTCTGAGCTGGGATGGGGCAGTGAGCTAAATAACGGTGATGGATCAAGCCCTGATCTTTGGACTGGGTAAGAGTGGTCTGCTTAATTCAGACACTCTGTTCATCACCACCCCCTTTTCTGAATCGATTTTGGCCACTATAGGTGTGGCAGGGTATACTCAGACATGAGTCCCTTGCTCACTGCTCCATCAGGATTCAAGCAAGCCGGGCCGAAGAGGCTGAAATGCCAGAAACCGGTCCCCGGTAGCTTGTATCCTTTCTGGTGAAGAATTGGCTTGGTAGTTTGGTCTGCCCTGTTCCCATGATGCACTGGGCCAGGGACAGACTAATTTGCATATAGCCAGGTTCTGAGCTGGGATGGGGCAGTGAGCTAAATAACGGTGATGGATCAAGCCCTGATCTTTGGACTGGGTAAGAGTGGTCTGCTTAATTCAGACACTCTGTTCATCACCACCCCCTTTTCTGAATCGATTTTGGCCACTATAGGTGTGGCAGGGTATACTCAGACATGAGTCCCTTGCTCACTGCTCCATCAGGATTCAAGCAAGCCGGGCCGAAGAGGCTGAAATGCCAGAAACCGGTCCCCGGTAGCTTGTATCCTTTCTGGTGAAGAATTGGCTTGGTAGTTTGGTCTGCCCTGTTCCCATGATGCACTGGGCCAGGGACAGACTAATTTGCATATAGCCAGGTTCTGAGCTGGGATGGGGCAGTGAGCTAAATAACGGTGATGGATCAAGCCCTGATCTTTGGACTGGGTAAGAGTGGTCTGCTTAATTCAGACACTCTGTTCATCACCACCCCCTTTTCTGAATCGATTTTGGCCACTATAGGTGTGGCAGGGTATACTCAGACATGAGTCCCTTGCTCACTGCTCCATCAGGATTCAAGCAAGCCGGGCCGAAGAGGCTGAAATGCCAGAAACCGGTCCCCGGTAGCTTGTATCCTTTCTGGTGAAGAATTGGCTTGGTAGTTTGGTCTGCCCTGTTCCCATGATGCACTGGGCCAGGGACAGACTAATTTGCATATAGCCAGGTTCTGAGCTGGGATGGGGCAGTGAGCTAAATAACGGTGATGGATCAAGCCCTGATCTTTGGACTGGGTAAGAGTGGTCTGCTTAATTCAGACACTCTGTTCATCACCACCCCCTTTTCTGAATCGATTTTGGCCACTATAGGTGTGGCAGGGTATACTCAGACATGAGTCCCTTGCTCACTGCTCCATCAGGATTCAAGCAAGCCGGGCCGAAGAGGCTGAAATGCCAGAAACCGGTCCCCGGTAGCTTGTATCCTTTCTGGTGAAGAATTGGCTTGGTAGTTTGGTCTGCCCTGTTCCCATGATGCACTGGGCCAGGGACAGACTAATTTGCATATAGCCAGGTTCTGAGCTGGGATGGGGCAGTGAGCTAAATAACGGTGATGGATCAAGCCCTGATCTTTGGACTGGGTAAGAGTGGTCTGCTTAATTCAGACACTCTGTTCAGCACAACCCCCTTTTCTGAATCGTCCCTGTACATATGCCAGTTCAAACCGGTGCTGGGGCTCTCCAGCCCCAGTCTGGGCGCGAAGCTGGACAAAGGAAAGGGGGTGTAACCACCCCCCTTTCCTGGTCCCACCCAGAGGAGGGACCTAGCAGGTAATCCGGCCCCTAGATTTGGAATAAGAGTACGAGCTGTGTCCCAAGACTTCAGATCATCCTGAACTCGACTTGAAACTAAGGAGAAAACTGGACTTCGACATTCTGCTGCACAGAAGACTGAAGAGAATCTCCCTTGTGGCCAAGGAGTGACCACCCTGTGAATACAGGCACAAACCAGCAACTCGACGTCTGCTTTGCCGCCGCCTCCCACCAGAGCCCAGAGCCTGACAAGACCCAGACTCCCAGACATCTCAGAGCCCGATCCACAGTCCCTGAAAAGAAGAGACCCGTGGAGGCACCGAGAGACGTGGGACCGGACATCTTGGAAGACCTCCGAAGAGCTGACTGCGCAGCACCCGAGGTATCCTTGATGCTGTGCTTTGGGGTTTGAGAAGCCCCGACACCGAGCAGCATTTGCACCGAAGATCAGCCCCCCAGCTTCTCCACGATCTGCGTGGGGCTCTTTTGCACTTTGCCACTCGACGCGCCATCCCGACCAATTGCCACGTGGCTAGCGGCCATCTTGGCGATGAAAGCGACAACTTACACCACTGGTCTGGTTGCTCCAGACTGGCCCTTGCTCCCCTGAAAAGGAGCACCCGCTCTGACCTGGCTGGTCCGAGTAAGAAGCTTGCATCGATTCCTGCGTGGCTTGCCTTAGCCAAGGCCTGTTTGCTCCGATCAAGAAGCCGACACCGCCGACAGCTAAAGCCTTTGTGGGACAGCTCGTGACCAACGTCTGGACGTCCTTGACCTCTTCGTGTCCACATGGCTGCAGAGACAATCTTCACTTCTTCACCTGTTTGCACCCAACAATGCCTAGTTCCATCCTGGATCCACGGTAGTCACTGGCTAGTGACTTTGAACATTGTCCCCTCTGCTTTCAGGTCTTCACCTCTTCAGATCCACCCTTGGATCCACCGGAACTCTCCTCGACGACCCGCCTGCAGCATCTTCAGCTCCAAGCACCATCGACCTGCGTGACGAAACCCGACACTACTTCACACCTGTGCACCCGCTTCCTGTGGGTGAGGTAACTCAGCAACGCCGGTGTTCCCACACTGGTATACACCTCTAGTGCCTGTGTCTAAAGTTTTATCCTTGTAGGTCCATCGGAAGGTTCCTTAAACACTAACTTTGTAACTTTTACGTACCATTGACATTGCATTGGTGCATGCGTGCGCTTTAAGCGCTGCACCCAAGTCCCGCGGGCCTTTTCCGACTTCATCACTGCTAGTCCCGTACAGCTCCAGCGATTCCTCAGGCCCTAGGCCTCTTTCCTTTCCCCATAGTGGTTCTTATACCACTATTTTAGTATATGGTTTAGGTGGCCCCTTGGGCTCATCCATATTGTGCAACTTTTGTATATTTAAACTGTGTTTTGTTTTAACACAATTGCTTCTGTGCTCATAAAGAGTATAGGGGATATTTGTAGAAATAAATCTATATATATTTTCAATATAGATCTGTGTGGTGTCCTTTCATTTGGCATTCAAGGGGATAGTGTATGGTAAAACAGCTTGCTTCACATTCCTTTACAGAGTTCAGCCTAAGACTGCTTAGTCCATTCTACCCCTAGGATAGCTTGTCTATAAGGTTGACTTACAACCAATCATCATAAGGGTTGCTTGGCATGGTACAAGGTGATCACTAGAACTAGTGAGCATCATATACCAGGCCAACTTCTCACATTGATGAGCAGCGGATTGGGATTTGAGCTTGCTGGTGTTTTACCATTACAATCTTTGAGAGTATCATTTGAAAGATCATACAGGTACCTGATAGGTACATTAAAACAAGACTAGTATACTTAAGTTCTACTGAACTTAGTTGTTGTAGAGGATAGGGAGTAGCACACCCTGACTACAACTACTAGATAGGTTTAGTAGGTAAACACCAGTGTAGGTAGATTGCAACATATTCACCCACACTAGAGCAATGTCTGGAGCAGAGGGATCCACTGGACCTATCTCTGTTGAGAGTGACCCTCCAAGGGCACCATCCAAATTTGCTATCTTTAACTTTAAAGAACTGAGGCAGCTGTGTTCCTTAAGAGGAATCAAAACGGGTCCTACCCCTACAGCAGATCACCTCAGAGAGCTTTTAGAAAAGTCAGAAGCTCTAAAGACCTCCAAACCAGGCCCCTTTAGGGAATGGAATTGGAGGCTCTCCCACTGAAGATGATAACACTGACACCCCTGTCCCTGTCATCCAGATAGATGAGGAAAACCAGGTCACTGGAGATACTCAGCCTGAGGATGAGGAAGAAGAGGAAGAGGAGGAGGAAGGAAGTGATTCTGATGATGGTAGAAATAGCCAGGTGCTAGTCAGTAGGCTTAACCAGGCTAACTTAAGCCTATTTGGGGCTGAAAGTGGGTCCAACCCATTCAGACCCCCAAGTGGACTTAACCAGGAGCAAAGGAGGAGGAGGAATCACTCAGGTGAGTCCAATACCTCCCAAGCTTCTAGAGGTTCTCATGGTCACTCCAGAAGAGTGATGTCTAGCCCTCAGAGAAGGGAACATGAGGCCAAAATGAGAGAGGCTGAGCTTAGGATCCAGAAGCAAGAATTAGAAGTTGCCCTGGCCAAAGAGATACTTGCTAGAGCAAGACAGCCTAGAGAGGGTGGATTAGGATCCACTGGTGGCAGCAATATCCAAAAGGATAAAGACAGGTCCTATGACAATAGAAACCTGAGTAAGATTGTGCCCCCCTACAAAGCTGGGGATGATATCCACAAATGGATGACTGCACTTGAGAGGGCCTGCAGAGTACAGCAGATCCCTCAGGAGCAGTGGGCAGCAATCTTGTGGCTCTCCTTTGAAGGTAGAGGCAGAGACAGACTCCTCGCAGTAAGTGATGGGGATTCTAGAAACTACCTGGTCCTGAAGAGTGCTCTGATTGATGGGTTAGGCTTAACCACTGAACAGTACAGGTTAATGTTCAGAGTCACCCAGAAGACACAGACTCAGGACTGGTCTGAATTTGTTGAATGTGCCACTAAGGCTCTGGAGGGCTGGTTGCTGGGAAGTAAGGTTACAGACTATACAGAATTGTATAATGTAATTATGAGAGAGCAAATCTTAAGTAATTGTCAAAATCAGCTTCTACATCAGCACCTGGTGGACTCTGATCTGACCTCTCCACAAGAATTGGGTAAGAGGGCAGACAAATGGGTCAAAACCAGGATCAGGCCTAAGAACCAGGGTGGTGACCAAAAGAAAGAGACTACCAAGCCTCAAGAGAAGGGTGGGGATAAATCAAAAGGGAAGACTTCCCCAGGGCCCCAAAACTCCAAGGATGGGGGTGGGTCCAAGACACTTCCTCTACACAGAAAAAGCCTCACTGCCATGTCTGTAAACAGGTTGGCCATTGGAAAACAGACAGCTGTTGTCCAAAGAATGGTAATAGGAAAATATACCTCCAGGTAAGGCTCCAACACCTCCTGTCACTGTTAGCAGTGGTCCCCCAGGTGGTGGGAGCCCCCCCAAGAATTTGGGTGGGTTTACCTTTGGAACACAGGTGGACTCTGGCCTAACCAGGTCCCCAACTGATCTTGTCTATGAGACTGGCATGGGGTTTGCCAATTTCACTGATTGCCCAAATACTTTGAGCAAATATAGACAAGAACCCCTCATCAATGGCTTGAAAGTTGAGGCCTTTAGAGACACAGGGGCTAGCATCACCATGGTGGCCGAATGTCTAGTCCCCTCAAGGCAACTTTTACCTGATGCCAAATATCAGGTGACAAACATTGATGGAATAGAAACCAAACATCCCATGGCAGTAGTCAATCTTAGCTGGGGAGGTGTCACTGGCCCAAAGAGAGTGGCAGTGTCAGCAAACTTGCCTTTAGATTGCCTACTTGGTAATGATTCGGAAATCTCAGCCTGGGCTGAGGTTGAACAACAAACCCATTCTAGAATTGTAAATCTCCATGGAAAGGTTAGTGGGGCTGTGATGGCTACAGCCCCAATCCAAGATGTCCTTCCTGAAAAGGTTGGTACCTCAGCCCCATCTTTAGCTAACTTCCCTCCTGAAAAGATTAGCAGGGCTGTGATGGTAACAGCCCATACCCAAACCGAGTCTCCTCCTGAAAAGGTTGGTGGGGCTGTGATGGCCACAGTCCAAACTCAAACTGATACATGTGTTGTGAAGCCTGAAAAGATGGATCACTCCACACAAACAGAGAGCATTGAGGAGGAAGAGAAATCTCCCTCCCACCAGACTTTAGGAAAGGATCAGCCTCCTCAGGGAACTGATCTTACCCCTGATGAAGGAATTGCCCCAGAGGTGGTCAGGCCTAGCCTGACAGAGCCTCTGGTGTCAGTGGACCCTTCTCTGGTGGGACCCAGTCTGGAGCAGGTATCCTGCCCCTCTCTACCTTGCCTTAGTCAGCCCAGGGCTGCAGAGGACGAGAAGGACAGTGAGCCCCAAAGGGACCCCTGTCAAATAAAGCACCCACATCAACAGATTAGGGGCACCGAAGCTAGCAGCCCTAGCCAGGTGAAAACTTTAAAAACTCCTGAGGGATCCCCCTTAAAATTAGTTAGGGACCTCCCACAGATGGATTCTGTTGGGCACAGCCAAACCTGGGACCGAAAGGGCCCAAACCTGAACTGTCCCTCCAGTAAGCCGACCAAGGAGACCCAGCCTCCAGCTTTAGGTAGCCAGAGGTTGACCCTGAGAGCACAGTGCAACTCAGTCAAAGAAAGAAAGGCCTACATGGTGGAAAGTGATTGGAGGAAGCTGAGTCCTACAGAGGAATCTCACTTCAGTACTCCATCTCAACATCAGCCTTTAACTTTGCCAAGACACACCACAGGTAGAGATTCCCTATGGTGGAGACCCTCAGATACCCTTAGGGTGAGGGATTGCTTAGTGGACCATGAGATAGGGGGTAACCAAGCCAGAGCTGGTACTTCCTTATATGGCCACTTAGGCAATATAGGCTTACCTGGTCAAGGATAGCCTTATCTCCTTTCGTTTGGGGGGGTTGTGTAGGAAGGTGGATATCTGACTATGGTTACCCCCAAACTTTTTGCCTGGTGTTTAGCTGGTTTTTGACTTTAGTTGGCCTGGGATCCTGCTATTTAGGGCCCCAGGCTAATTGCTCTCTCCTTAAAAATGGACTCCATGTACCTTAGGTACATTACCAATTGGAACTGGTTCACCTTATTGGCCCCTGTAACAGTGTACCCTAGGTACCCAGGGCATAGGTGGTTCCAAGGCCTACCAGGGGCTGCAGCATGTATTGTGCCACCCCTGGCCTGGCCTCCACATTTGACACAACTGGCTGATCAATCAGCTGGGGTAAGTTGGTGTAATCACCTCTTACTTAGGTATAGTATATCTATATCTAACCTAAAATGGACACATATGTTCCTATCAGCCACTCCTATGGAAGGCCTCTTCAATCCTGGAGGCAGAGTGCTTGGAAATATGTGAGATGGTGCTCTGGCATGAGCTGAGCCTGTCTGCAGCTTTCAGAACCAAGTCCTTTAGCTGTTTCATGATACTGCCATACCATATACTCTTAAGTGCATTATGAACCTCGCGGTTAAATGCTATCTTTGGTTTGGCTTTATCAAAACATGTCGAGTAAGGTGTCATACGAATTGGAATACTACCCCCTCGCCAGTTCTGGTGACGGGGGTAGCATTCCACCCTTCTAGAGGGACATGACATGTACATATCCTGAAACCAGGGTAAAGTTAAACATGAGCCTCAGCATCACAAAATGGATGCTGCCACCACAGGCACAAGTCTGACCTCCTGCTGCTGGGAGTCCTTCCAGCGAGGGCGGCTTGGACATAGGGTTTCCTGCCTTGGGAGGTGCTAGCACCACCCCAGACAGGATTTTGTGTATTGGGTAGGACAGGGCTGAATAGAATCAGACATTCCTGGGGCACACAAGGAGTCCCTGTGCATATGCCAGTTCAAACCGGTGCTGGGGCTCTCCAGCCCCAGTCTTGGCGTGAAGCTGGACAAAGGAAAGGGGGTGTAACCACCCCCCCTTCCTGGTCCCGCCCAGAGGAGGGACCTAGCAGGTAATCCAGCCCCTAGATTTGGAATAAGAGTAGGAGCTGTGTCCCAAGACTTCAGATCATCCTGACCTCGACTTGAAACTAAGGAGAAAACTGGACTTCGACATTCTGCTGCACAGAAGACTGAAGAGAATCTCCCTTGTGGCCAAGGAGTGACTACTCTGTGAATACAGGCACCAACCAGCAACTCGACGTCTGCTTTGCCGCCGCCTCCTGCCGGAGCCCGAGCCCAGAGCCTGACAAGACCCAGACTATTAGACATCTCAGAGCCCGATCCACAGTTCCTGAAAAGAAGAGACCCGTGGAGGCACCGAGAGACGTGGGACCGGACATCTTGGAATACCCCCGAAGAGCTGACTGCGCAGCACCCGAGGCACCCTCGACGCTGTGCTTTGGGGTTTGAGAAACCCTGACACCGAGCAGCATTTGCACTGAAGATCAGCCCCCCAGCATCTCCACGATCTGTGTGGGGCCCTTTTGCACTTTGCCACTCGATGCGCCATCCCGGCCACTTGCCACGTGGCTAGCGGCCATCTTGGCAACGAAAACTACAACTTACACTGCTGGTCTGGTTGCTCCAGATTGGCCCTTGCTCCCCTGAAAATGAGCACCCGCTCTGACCTGGCTGGTCCGAGTAAGAAGCTTGCATCTATTCCTGCGTGGCTTGCCTTAGCCAAGGCCTGTTTGCTCCGATCAAGAAGCCGACACGGCCAACAGCTAGAGCCTTTGTGGGACAGCTCGTGACCAATGCCTGGACGTCCTTGACCTCTTCGTGTCCACGTGGCTGCAGAGACAATCTTCACTTCTTCACCTGTTTGCACCCGACATTGCCTGGTTCCATCCTGGTTCCACGGTAGTCACTGGCAAGTGACTTTGAACATTGTCCCCTCTGCTTTCAGGTCTTCACCTCTTCAGATCCACCCTTGGATCCACCGGAACTCTCCTCGACGACCCGCCTGCAGCATCTTCAGCTCCAAGCACCATCGACCTGCGTGACGAAACCCGACACTACTTCGCACCTGTGCACCCGCTTCCTGTGGGTGAAGTAACTCAGCAACGCCGGTGTTCCCACACTGGTATACACCTCTAGTGCCTGTGTCTAAAGTTTTATCCTTGTAGGTCCATCGGAAGGTTCCTTAAACACTAACTTTGTAACTTTTACGCACCATTGACATTGCATTGAGGCATGCGTGCGCTTTAAGCGCTGCACCCGAGTCCCGCGGGACTTTCCCGACTTCATCACTGCTAGTCCCGAACAGCTCCAGCGATTCCCCAGGCCCTAGGCCTCTTTCCTTTCCCCATAGTGGTTCTTATACCACTATTTTAGTATATGGTTTAGGTGGCCCCTAGGGCTCATCCATATTGTGCAACTTTTGTATATTTAAACTGTGTTTTGTTTTAACGCAATTGCTTCTGTGCTCATAAAGAGTATAGGGGATATTTGTAGAAATAAATCTATATATGTTTTCTTTTTTCTTTTTTTTTTTTATTGAGCAACATTCAGGCAAAGGATAAAACAATACATATTCATTAATTGTATAAAAAGTACTTCAATCATATTAAGACATCAAAAAGAATAAACAAGCATATTAATAGCTATATCACCCAATGAAAAATATAATAACATAGAAAGAAAATGAAAAAATAATTAAATATGTCATGTATTTAAGTACAATAAGTGACGGTAATCCGATCAGATCAGATCAAAGCACGGAGAACAGGAGGCCTCACATTGGAATACCAGTTAGAAATTGGAGCCCAAATCTGAGCTCCAAGAAGTCTAGCTTTTTTACCTCTAGTACCATATATTCAAATCTCCTGTTTATAGGTGGCCAGAAATCGACTAAGCCACATCTGAAATGTAGGTGGCTCTGAGTCCTTCCACCGGGCAGCAAGAATAATACGGAAAATTGCAGTAGCTAAGAAAATGGACCTTTGTTCCTCAATACTATGACCTAGAGAATCATCATGACCCATCAAATAAAGGGTTGCTGAATCTCGTATATTCCGTCCAAATACCTGGGCCCAGAATCCCATGATCATTGCCTTTAATAGGTCCAATTTGGGGCATTCAGCGAACATATGAATTAAATTCGCTTGAGGTTGTCTACATCTTGGGCAGTTGTCCTCGGCCCGTAAACCCCAGGAAAACAATTTTGCCGGTGTATAGTAAAGGTTGTATATAACTCTATAGTATTGGGCTTTAAGATTGGAGGCGATGAACAATTTTGATGAGAGGGCCAAAGAGAAATCAATATCGATATTTGGATTACCCAGCCTTAAAGCCCAAGCTTGCTCAACCCGCTCTAAGTCATCCTTAACATTTTCAATCAATATCCGATATAGGCTACCTATACTAGTGGATCGTTTTCCAATGATTGAGAAAAGGTGAATATTATCTAATTCTATTCTGGGAACACAGTTGCGAATACTTGTAAGCACCTGAAAGTATTAAAGAAAATCAGTAGCTGGAATAGTATACTTCTGCTGTAACCACTCAAAGGAGGTAGCAGTTTCTTGGCCAAGAAAATCTGCAACTGTGTTAATGCCTACATTTTCCCACCTCCGGGAGGTACTATCATTAAGGCAGGCCGGTATGAGCGAGCTACCCCACAAGGGGGTGTATTTTGTAAATTTTGGAATATCTAGTTGTTTAGATACTAATTTCCAAACCTTCCACGCATCAGTAACTACCTTTATCTTAATTTTTTTAAAGTACGATGGTTCAACCTGCCTTAAAAATAGCCCTTGGCATTTGACCCCCAGACTCAGCTCATAAATGGAGGGGATATAAAATGCCCTAATAGTTGAAGTGGGAGCTTTACAATTCAACAGAGGACCCATATGTTGAATGAGTGTTGCCCATAGATATAAAGTTAGGCTAGGGATAGCTAACCCCCCCCTATCTAGAGGTAGAGTCAGAAGTGGTAAGGCTCTTCTGCCCTTCCCAAAGCTCCAGATGAACTTAGACATGGAGGAGTCAAGAATCTTAATAAAATTACCTCCAGCCAATAACGGAATTGCTCGAAACAGGTAGAGTATTCTTGGAAAGATATTCATTTTTAGATAATTGGCCCTTCCAATTATAGAAAGATGTAAATTATCCACTCTCCTAAGATCATCTCTAATTTTATTAATCAAGGGAGTGTAATTAAGATGGTTGATTTCGTTCACATCAGAGGACATACAAACACCTAAGTAAGTTGCCTGTTTCACTTTATAGGGGCTCTCAAATACAGTATTATTTGTACACAGGACCGTTGTTTTATCTCTGTTAAGGGAATAGCCAGAGTAAGCACCAAAGGTATGGGTGACTAATTCAATTTCCTGGATTGCCTCGGTTGGATTTGTTGTTAAGACAGCCACGTCATCGGCATAAGCCAAAATTTTCGTTGAAAACATGCCCACCGAGACAGGTTGAATAACGGGTGAAGAAAGTAACTTTAAAATTAGGGGATTGACATAAAGGGCAAATAAGATCGGAGAGCAGGGACAACCCTGCCTCGTGCCTCTTTGTATCTCAATAAACTCCGACTCAGAACCACAGATGGAAAGTTTTGCCTTTGGATCTACATACAAGGCCTTTATGGCTTTGATGAACTTATGCCCAAAATTATTAAGTTCCAAGATGTTCCACAAAAATTGCCAAGAGACACGGTCGAATGCCTTCTCGGCATCAAGAAGGATC
Organism: Lissotriton helveticus; assembly: GCF_964261635.1. Lineage (NCBI taxonomy): Eukaryota > Metazoa > Chordata > Amphibia > Caudata > Salamandridae > Lissotriton > Lissotriton helveticus. Next base: position 1,082,119,657 of record NC_136071.1, on the reverse strand, counting down.
ATCGACATCTCGCCCCCCTGGCACACATGATGTCAAAAAGGGTAATGGCTCTACGGGTATGATCTATGGTACCCTTTCCGGGAATAAAGCCATGCTGCCACGGGGAGACAAGACACTCGACAACCCGACTCAGCCGATTAGCTAAGACCTTGGCGTATAGTTTTGAGTCTGAGTTTATAAGAGATATGGGCCTATATGAGGATGGAAGTTGGGGCGGCTTACCTTTTTTAGAAAAAATCGCTATATTGGTATGTTTCCAGGACTCAGGCGGTATTGCATGATATTGGACCCCCAGAAACAGATCCAATAAATAAGGAAGTATTTGTTTACCCACTACCTTATACAGGTCCAAGGGGATTTTATCAGGACCTGCGGCTTTACCATTTGCGAGCTCAGACAGTGCAAGCTCTAGCTCCGTAATTGAGATTTCCCTTTCAAGTTCTTCTTTGACTGATTCCTCAATCAATAGATTGGGGTCTATCTCTGACATCCAGTTGTTAAGGAAAGTTTTTAAATCTCTACTGGAATATAGATCTTCACTTTGGTATAGCTTTTGATAATACTTCCGAAAAGCCTCTGCAATATCCTGTGATTAGGTGTATTGCTGGCCCTCATACTCAATCAGCTTTATATTATTATAAGATTGTTTATGGCGTGTTCGGAGGGCTAGCTGCCTACCTACATTTTCTCCAGATTCATATAGACTGCTTTTGTTTGCTTGATAGGTTTCCGAAGCTTTCCGAATTAAAGAGCTATTAATTTCAGTCTTCAAGACTAATATTTTGTGAAGAGTATCAGAGGATAAATCTCCTTGGTGGATCTGGGTGGCATGATGAGCCTCAAGATTAGATAATTCCCGCTTAAGCTCAAGGTTGATGTTATCCTCTATCTTTTTACTCTTGACAACAAATGATATAGTTTCGCCCCTTAATGCTGCTTTGAAACAGTCCCAGACAATCAATCTGGGTGCGCTATATTGATTGCAGTCAAAGAACCCCTGGGCCCAAGATGTTATATGGGTTATATATTCCAAGTTAACAAGTAGCTTTCTATCAAAGGACCATTGTGGCTTAGGTCTAATAAAACAGGGCACATCAAAAATAAGGGTAAGTGCGTTATGATCAGAGATTGTTTTAGGAGACTTGATTATATCGAATAGATCCAAGTCCGCCAAAGATGTCATAATGTAATCAATTCGGACATATTTGTTATGTGGATATGAAAAAAAGGTAAATCCCGAATCGTTGTTTTTCCTCAGGTCCCAGACATCCTGTAGATTGTGGCTATCCATCAATTGGTGTAACGCCCTATATACCTTAGGCTTACGTCCATTGTATTTCTGAGGTAATCGGTTATCTACAAAGGTCCCTAAAGAAATGTTAAAATCTCCACATAGGATGAGAGGACCAGGCCAAGAGGCCAACTCTATGTCTAGATCGCTAAACAATAAGGGATCATCTAAATTTGATCCATATATTGTACATATAGTAGGACCTGATTCTAATTGAGCTATAGCCCATCTGCCATGTTTGTCGGCCAGTTTGCGTCTAGGATCACCAAGAGCAGGTCTTGCTAAAATAGCAACCCCTCCTATTTTAGATGTTTGGGAAGTGGCTACAATCACATTTTACCCTGAGATCTTAAACAATTCTTTATCACATTCTGTAATATGGGTCTCCTGTAAGCATAGAATATCAACAGGATCTTGTCGCAATAGTTGATATAGTTGCGCCCTTTTATTTCTATTGTTAAGACCTGCGATATTCCAGCTGCAGAGTTTTACTCTCCCCATCTAGGATGGTAGATCCCAGACCTAGCCTTTAAAACACAGTAAAACAAGTAACCACAGATAGCAAGCCACCGGTTCATAATCTGATTTCTCCTTATTACCACCATTTGATCCCATACACAAAAAAATACTTCACATTGTCTTAGTTGAGTGAAGTTGCTCATTTTTATAGATTTTCCCCTCACCCTACCCACCACCCCCCTCCCCCGGCACGCCAACCACCAAGGCATTAGACTCTAATAGAGTCTGTGGTGATGGTGAGACGTTCCCTGACCAGTACCACTAGCATAAAACTTATATGCTCAACAACCGATAGAAATGAGAAAGTGCAGAAGTAGTCAATCAGAAAAATCAGAAAAATAGAGAAAAAAACAAAAATCAAAAAGAAATTCGAAGAGAAGAGGAAAGGATAATGTAATACATAGAAAGAAGGGAGAGACCACGAGAAAGTAAATACCAAACAAGAAGGTGAGTAAGAATGCAAAATAATTATTTTAACGTCCACAGTCCTAATGACATGATCATATCTGCATATCTAACTGACATATGCCAGATAACTAACTACTTCACTGTGAACACTCCATCGCTGGTCAGTCTCAGGATACTCTAAACCTTCAATTACTCGACTGTTACAAAAAATGTCAAACTCAGGTCAAACTATCTAAGAACTCCTTAGCTTTTATCTCTGAGGTGAAAAATTTAACCTGGCCATTATAAATAACCTTCAGCTTAGCAGGGTTGTTAAGATACACCTGAGCCTTTTTATCCAAAAAGGGTTTGATCAACTGGCGAAGGCGCCATCTTCTCTCCACAGTAGTGTGGCAAAAGTCAGGCCTAACAAAATAAGAAATAGAGTCTCTGGTGCGCCGAGCTTCGGGCTTCGCTTTGTCAGCAATGGCCTGGCGCAGAAGAAAGTTTCCGAAATATACCAGCACTGCTCGGGGATATCTCCCCTGCGGTGAAGAGGCCTTCAAGGTAAATGGGACTCTATGGACTCGTTGCAATTCCATATCCCAATTCGAAGAGGCGAGCTCCGGGAGTGTATCTTTAAATAGCTGGATAATGAAAGTACGTATATCCTCGCCCTCACTTTTTTCAGGAATTCCAAGGACGCAAAGATTATTGCGTCGAAGACGATTTTCCATGTCCTCCAGCTTCCATCTAACATCCTTTAATTCCTCCTCGTGGGTTTCCACTTGCTCCTGAGTAACTGTGGCTTCTGCTTCGTTACTCACTATACGATCTTCCATCTCCGTCATTTTACATTAGAAGCCGCAACAGATTTTGAAAGTTTTCGGACTACACCCTGTACCTTATGTAGCGCTAGTTGTGCCCTTCGACCATCCCTCGAGGTCTGCTCCCGATGGGAGGCGATTGCTTGGAGAACTGTATCCATTACAGTAGTCAGTGTAGCGCTTTGCTGATCTAAAGAGACGGATGACTCAGGATGAGATATGGAAGCAGATATGGAAGCATGCTCCTGAGAGTTAAGGGCTGGTGCTGGTGCTGGAGAGTAACCCCACACTGGTCCTGATGCACCATGGTGGGTCATTTTCTTCCTCCGTACAGTTCTCCTACCTCCCCTAGATTCACCCTGGGCTGGGTCATGGTCACTCTCCGTTGCGCTGGTATCAGAGCCAGTATCAATCTCTGATTCTAAGTCTGACTCATGTGACCACCTGAGATCTTCAAGACCCTCAGATATTGAGTAAAAATCAGACGGGTCTCTATCTGTGTCCAGCGAATCAGAAATAGTACAGTCCTTGCGTGCCTTACATGCCTTCCCTCTAGGATCCGGACATTCTATACTTTGCACTATAGATTGAGTGACCGCTTCAACATTAACTTCAGTTTCAGGTTCAAGTTCAGGTTCATTAATCATTGTCAGTGTGTTTATTGGGGGTGGTAATGAATTGGGATTTTCTAGAACCGAGCTCAAAACAGGTACAGAGATAGAAACAATAGCCACAGTGGTGGGGATAGGAGCAGAGAGAGCACGAGCTGATGCCCGTAAATCAGTACCTTCACGGCCCTCAGGCAGCTGTTTCTCAGTAACCTGCAGTTGATTAGTCATATTTGTTGCTGAGATAATCGAATCTCCACTTACAGATACAGCATCAGGCTTCCCTGTCATCCCCCCCTCTTTATCAAGCATGAGAGCACCATCTCCTGGCAGCATTCTCCCGGGCTCACCTACAGTCTCCAGTCCGGAGGGGGAGGGGCCCGCCATCAAGGGTCGATCCACCGCAGTCGACACTGTGTTTGTTGACAGGTGAGGGGTAAGAGAAGCGGGCGTCTTCCGAAGGAGTTCAACAACCGATGGACCTGGTCCAGGTGTAGACGGCAGTTGTTTCGAGGATTTAGTTTGTTTCCCCGGGGCTGGAGCTTGAACGATGTCAGAGCCGGGGGTTTCCTCAGAGCTTAGCCCTCCACCTCGTTTTAGGGCTAGCTCTCGATCTCGGAGAGCCTGCTTTGCCGCTCGGGGTTTAGAAGCGGCAGCGGCAGCCGTAGCAGCAGCGTTCTTTGGAGCCATTTCGTTTGTGCTGACTTGAAGAACAGAATCAGAATTAGCCCCGGGAAAGCAGGCAGAGTCAATCACGGCCACAGGGCTAGTTTGCGAGTTATCAGTATTGTGGTGATTAGCTGTGATTTTAACAAGCCGGGCACGTCCAGCGAATCTCAGCACCGCGAAACCAATGAGTGAAGATAAGAAAGACAGGCGAGATCGCAGTGCTACGACCGCCGTTATATCGACTGAATCTTCAGTATGGAGCCCCTCCATCCGGTTCACAGCCGTCGGAGACAATCATAAAGTAAGTTTTGAGCGTTGCGTTATTACATTACTTTGCATTAAGTTTAAGTTTTAGCAACGTCCTCCGATTTTGTTTTCCTCCGAGCTTCACAACCGGCACCTCTCACATCGTTGCAAAGGGGGTACTGGTCAGCGGAGCTTCTTGAAGCGGTCTAGAGCGCCGCCGCCATCTTGCCTCCATCTATATATATTTTCAATATAGATCTGTGTGGTGTCCTTTCATTTGGCATTCAAGGGGATTGTGTATGGTAAAACAGCTTGCTTCATATGCCTTTACAGAGTTTAGCCTAAGACTGCTTAGTCCATGCTACCCCTAGGATAGCTTGTCTATAAGGTTGACTTACAACCAATCATCATAAGGGTTGCTTGGCATGGTACAAGGTGATCACTAGAACTAGTGAACATCATATACCAGGCCAACTTCTCACATTGGTGAGCAGCGGATTGGGATTTGAGCTTGCTGTTGTTTTACCATTACAATCTTTGAGAGTATCATTTGAAAGATCATACAGGTACCTGATAGGTACATTAAAACAAGACTAGTATACTTAAGTTCTACTGAACTTAGTTGTTGTAGAGGATAGGGAGTAGTACACCCTGACTACAACTACTAGATAGGTTTAGTAGGTAAACACCAGTGTAGGTAGATTGCAACATATCCACCCACACTAGAGCAATGTCTGGAGCAGAGGGATCCACTGGACCTATCTCTGTTGAGAGTGACCCTCCAAGGGCACCATCCAAATTTGCTATCTTTAACTTTAAAGAACTGAGGCAGCTGTGTTCCTTAAGAGGAATCAAAACGGGTCCTACCCCTACAGCAGATCACCTCAGAGAGCTTTTAGAAAAGTCTGAAGCTCTAAAGACCTCCAAACCAGGCCCCTATAGGGAATGGAGATGGAGGCTCTCCCACTGAAGATGATAACACTGACACCCCTGTCCCTGTCATCCAGATAGATGAGGAAAACCAGGTCACTGGAGATACTCAGCCTGAGGATGAAGAAGAAGAGGAAGAGGAGGAGGAAGGAAGTGATTCTGATGATGGTAGAAGTAGCCAGGTGCTAGTCAGTAGGCTTAACCAGGCTAACTTAAGCCTATTTGGGACTGAAAGTGGGTCCAACCCATTCAGACCCCCAAGTGGACTTAACCAGGAGCAAAGGAGGAGGAGGAATCACTCAGGTGAGTCCAATACCTCCCAAGCTTCTAGAGGTTCTCATGGTCACTCCAGAAGAGTGATGTCTAGCCCTCAGAGAAGGGAACATGAGGCCAAAATCTGAGAGGCTGAGCTTAGGATCCAGAAGCAAGAATTAGAAGTTGCCCTGGCCAAAGAGAAACTTGCTAGAGCAAGACAGCCTAGAGAGGGTGGATTAGGATCCACTGGTGGCAGCAATATCCAAAAGGATAAGGACAGGTCCTATGACAATAGAAACCTGAGTAAGATTGTGCCCCCCTACAAAGCTGGGGATGATATCCACAAATGGATGACTGCACTTGAGGGGGCCTGCAGAGTACAGAAAATCCCTCAGGATCAGTGGGCAGCAATCTTGTGGCTCTCCTTTGAAGGTAGAGGCAGAGACAGACTCCTCACAGTTAGTAATGGGGATTCTAGAAACTACCTGGTCCTGAAGAGTGCTCTGATTGATGGGTTAGGCTTAACCACTGAACAGTACAGGTTAATGTTCAGAGACACCCAGAGACACCCAGAAGACACAGACTCAGGACGGGTCTGAATTTGTTGAATGTGCCACTAAGGTTCTGGAGGGCTGGTTGCTAGGAAGTAAGGTTACAGACTATACAGGATTGTATAATTTAATTATGAGAGAGCAAATCTTAAGTAATTGTCAAAATCAGCTTCTACATCAGCACCTGGTGGACTCTGATCTGACCTCTCCACAATAATTGGGTAAGAGGGCAGACAAATGGGTCAGAACCAGGATCAGGCCTAAGAACCAGGGTGGTGACCAAAAGAAAGAGACTACCAAGCCTCAAGAGAAGGGTGGGGATAAATCAAAAGAGAAGACTTCCCCAGGGCCCCAAAACTCCAAGGATGAGGGTGGGTCCCAAGACACTTCCTCTACACAGAAAAAGCCTTACTGCCATGTCTGTAAACAGGTTGGCCATTGGAAAACAGACAGCTGTTGTCCAAAGAATGGTAATAAGGAAAATATACCTCCAGGTAAGGCTCCAACACCTCCTGTCACTGTTAGCAGTGGTCCCCCAGGTGGTGGGAGCACCCCCAAGAATTTGCGTGGGTTTACCTTTGGAACACAGGTGGACTCTGGCCTAACCAGGTCCCCAACTGATCTTGTCTATGGAGACTGGCATGGGGTTTGCCAATTTCACTGATTGCCCAAATACTTTGAGCTAATATAGACAAGAACCCCTCATCAATGGCTTGAAAGTTGAGGCCTTTAGAGACACAGGGGCTAGCATCACCATGGTGGCTGAATGTCTAGTCCCCTCAAGGCAACTTTTACCTGATGCCAAATATCAGGTGACAAACATTGATGGAATAGAAACCAAACATCCCATGGCAGTAGTCAATCTTAGCTGGGGAGGTGTCACTGGCCCAAAGAGAGTGGCAGTGTCAGCAAACTTGCCTGTAGATTGCCTACTTGGTAATGATTCGGAAATCTCAGCCTGGGCTGAGGTTGAACAACAAACCCATTCTAGAATTGTAAATCTCCATGGAAAGGTTAGTGGGGCTGTGATGGCTACAGCCCCAATCCAAGATGTCCTTCCTGAAAAGGTTGGTACCTCAGCCCCATCTTTAGCTAACTTCCCTCCTGAAAAGATTAGCAGGGCTGTGATGGTAACAGCCCATACCCAAACCGAGTCTCCTCCTGAAAAGGTTGGTGGGGCTGTGATGGCCACAGTCCAAACTCAAACTGATACATGTGTTGTGAGGCCTGAAAAGATGGATCACTCCACACAAACAGAGAGCATTGAGGAGGAAGAGAAATCTCCCTCCCACCAGACTTTAGGAAAGGATCAGCCTCCTCAGGGAACTGATCGTACCCCTGATGAAGGAATTGCCCCAGAGGTGGTCAGGCCTAGCCTGACAGAGCCTCTGATGTCAGTGGACCCTTCTCTGGTGGGACCCAGTCTGGACAGGTATCCTGCCCCTCTCTACCTTGCCTTAGTCAGCCCAGGGCTGCAGAGGACGAGAAGGACAGTGAGCCCCAAAGGGCCCCCTGTCAAATAAAGCACCCACATCAACAGATTAGGGACACCGAAGCTAGCAGCCCTAGCCAGGTGAAAACTTTTAAAAAAAACCTTAAAATTAGTTAGGGACCTTCCACAGATGGATTGTGTTGGTGACAGCCAAACCTGGGACCCTAAGGGCCCAAACCTGAACTGTCCCTCCAGTAAGCCAACCAAGGAGACCCAGCCTCCAGCTTTAGGTAGCCAGAGGTTGACCCTGAGAGCACAGTGCAACTCAGTCAAAGAAAGAAAGGCCTACATGGTGGAAAGTCATTGTAGGAAGCTGAGTCCTACAGAGGAATCTCACTTCAGTACTCCATCTCAACATCAGCCTTTAACTTTGCCAAGACACACCACAGGTAGAGATTCCCTATGGTGGAGACCCTCAGATACCCTTAGGGTGAGGGATTGCTTAGTGGACCATGAGACAGGGGGTAACCAAGCCAGAGCTGGTACTTCCTTATATGGCCACTTAGGCAACATAGGCTTACCTGGTCAAGGATAGCCTTATCTCCTTTCGTTTGGGGGGGGGGGGGTTGTGTAGGAAGGTGGATATCTGACTATGGTTACCCCCAAACTTTTTGCCTGGAGTTTAGCTGGTTTTTTACTTTAGTTGGCCTGGGATCCTGCTATTCAGGGCCCCAGGCTAATTGCTCTCTCCTTCAAATGGACTCCATGTACCTTAGGTACATTACCAATTGGAACTGGTTCACCTTATTGGCCCCTGTAACAGTGTACCCTAGGTACCCAGGGCATAGGTGGTTCCAAGGCCTACCAGGGGCTGCAGCATGTATTGTGCCACCCCTGGCCTGGCCCCCACATTTGACACAACTGGCTGATCAATCAGCTGGGGTAAGTTGGTGTAATCACCTCTTACATAGGTATAGTATATCTATATCTAACCTAAAATGGACACATATGTTCCTATCAGCCACTCCTATGGAAGGCCTCTTCAATCCTGGAGGCAGAGTGCTTGGAAATTTGTGCGATGGTGCTCTGGCATGAGCTGAGCCTGTCTGCAGCTTTCGGAACCAAGTCCTTTAGCTGTTTCATGATACTGCCATACCATATACTCTTAAGTGCATTATGAACCTCGTGGTTAAATGCTATCTTTGGTTTAGCTTTATCAAAACATGTCGAGTAAGGTGTCATACGAATTGGAATACTACCCCCTCGCCAGTTCTGGCGACGGGGGTAGCATTCCACCCTTCTAGAGGGACACGACATGTACATAACCTGAAACCCGGGTAAAGTTAAACATGAGCCTCAGCATCACAAAATGGATGCTGCCACCACAGACACAAGTCTGACCTCCTGCTGCTGGGAGTCCTTCCAGCAAGGGCGGCTTGGACAAAGGGTTTTCTGCCTTGGGAGGTGCTAGCACCACCCCAGACAGGATTTTGTGTATTGGGTAGGACAGGGCTGAATAGAATCAGACATGCCTGGGGCACACAAGGTGTCCCTCTGCATATGCCAGTTCAAACCGGTGCTGGGGCTCTCCAGCCCCAGTCTTGGCGTGAAGCTGGACAAAGGAAAGGGGGTGTAACCACCCCCTCTTCCTGGTCCCACCCAGAGGAGGGACCTCGCAGGTAATCCGGCCCCTAGATTTGGAATAAGAGTAGGAGCTGTGTCCCAAGACTTCAGATCATCCTGAACTCGACTTGAAACTAAGGAGAAAACTGGACTTCGACATTCTGCTGCAGAGAAGACTGAAGAGAATCTCCCTTGTGGCCAAGGAGTGACCACCCTGTGAATACAGGCACCAACCAGCAACTCGACGTCTGCTTTGCCGCCGCCTCCCGCCAGAGCCCGAGCCCAGAGCCTGACAAGACCCAGACTCCCAGACATCTCAGAGACCGATCCACAGTCCCTGAAAAGAAGAGACCTGTGGAGGCACAGAGAGACGTGGGACCGGACATCTTGGAAGACCCCCGAAGAGCTGACTGCGAAGCACCCGAGGCACCCTCGACGCTGTGCTTTGGGGTTTGAGAAGCCCTGACACCGAGCAGCACTTGCACTGAAGATTAGCCCCCCAGCATCTCCACGATCTGCGTGGGGCCCTTTTGCACTTTGCCACTCGATGCGCCATCCCGGCCACTTGCCACGTGGTTAGCGGCCATCTTGGCGACGAAAACTACGACTTACACCGCTGGTCTGGCTGCTCCAGACTGGCCCTTGCTCCCCTGAAAAGGAGCACCCGCTCTGACCTGGCTGGTCCGAGTAAGAAGCTTGCATCGATTCCTGCGTGACTTGCCTTAGCCAAGGCCTGTGTGCTCCAATCAAGAAGCCGACACCGCCAACAGCTAGAGCCTTTGTGGGACAGCTCGTGACCAATGCCTGGACGTCCTTGACCTCTTCATGTCCACGTGGCTGCAGAGACAATCTTCCCTTCTTCACCTCTTTGCACCCGACATTGCCTGGTTCCATCCTGGTTCAACAGTAGTCACTGGCTAGTGACTTTGAACATTGTCCCCTCTGCTTTCAGGTCTTCACCTCTTCAGATCCACCCTTGGATCCACCGGAACTCTCCTCGACAATTGAAAGTAGTAAGGCATTCCCGTAGCCCATTCTGTTTATATTTATTCCCTGCACTGGAGGTTTCCGTGCCTCAATCGCGATCCACTTAAAGACCTTCCCCAGACTGCGCATTACACCAAAACAGGTGCCAACGATGTGATTTATTTGGTTTTTCATGGATAGTTGATTGTCCATGTAAAAACCGAGATTCAGGACGGTTTCCTTGGGAGTTGGGCAAAGGCCTAGATTGAATGGCCACCACTCATGTGTCCAGTGTTCCTCAGCTTTGCCAAAGAGCATAATCTCGGACTTGCTGCCATTTAGCTGGAGATGGTTTGCCCTCATCCACTTCTCAACATGAGTCATGCAATTTTTAAAATGCTGCTAGGTTTCATTTGGGTCCGGACCCAATGTAATCAGAATCTGGGTATCGTCAGCATAGGATAGGACATCAAAGCCGTAGGCTCTGATCACCCTAGCCAGTTGTGTCATATATACATTCAAAAGCGTTGGACTCAGAATAGAGCCCTGCGGTACACCCATCTTAACAGGTCTCTCACATGCAATGTTATTACCGATCTGAACAGTAGTTACACAACCATTTTAGGGCATTTCCTCTGACACCAATCTCCCAAAGCCGTTGTATTAAAATGCTATGGGAGATGGTGTCAAAGGCGGCAGACAGATCGAGCAGGAGGAGGATGACTGATTGATGTTTATCTAGAGCCAGTCCGATCTTGTCAGTGACCTCGACCAACGCTGTCTCCGTATTGTGCGCTGCCCTAAAACCAGACTGTGAAATATCCAGGAATCTATGGCTTTCAAGATGGTCCACAAGCTGTTGATTGACAAGAGATTCAAGCATCTTCCCAAAAAAGGGGAGTAGTGAGATGGGACGGTAATTCAAAAGGATGTTAGGATCGACCATTGGTTTCTTTAAAATCGGTCTGACTCTGACTGCTTTCCATATTGTGGGGAAATCTGGCTCAGAGAGTGATTTATTTTATAGGCTAGTCAGTCTCTCCAATAATACCGGGGCAAAATAGAAAAAGGTTTGGGAGGAACAGGGTCGGTGGGGGAACCGGACTTTATTTTCTGCATGACATAAGTGATCGACTTACAGTCACATTTTACAAAATCGTTTAAAATATGGGGGGGGATCGGGTAACGAACTTGGCAGATCTTCAATAAGGATGATAATGTGTTGTAATAGAAAAGAATGATGAATAGCTATGATTTTTTCCTCAAAGAATTTAGAAAGAGCGTCAGTCCATCCTTGAGAAATGGGTATTACTGACTGACTGCTGGAGGTAATACATTCCTTCAGAATTTGGTAAAGTTCTTTAGAGGAATGTTTTTTTTTGCTGATTTTATTTCATTCATGTAGCCATAATGCAGTATTTTATGCTTTACGGTCAGTCAGATCTTTACTTTTGTGCCACTTTTTCTCTGCAGTTCTACATGTGGATTTTATCGTTTTTAGTTGATCAGTAAACCGGGGGCGGTTCTGGTCTTAAACTTGATCTTACTCAAGTGGGCAATTTTGTCCAGTCCAGTCACATTAGCATTATCGAGGTGTTGTGCCGCTTGATTTACACTGGCTTCTGGGATTATCAGGTCGGGGTGGAAGTGTTTAACAAAAAAAGGGGTAGAACGATTTTGCGCCATGGCCTACGCAATATAAATTCACTTTCCAAAACCACTTTGGCCGCAGTTGTAGGAATAGTGAATTTAAGTAAGTAATGGTCCGTCCATAATAATGGAATTGGAGGCTCCACCGTCAATCCAGACGAATTAGAACAGAAAAGGTCCATAGTATGGCCCGCACAGTGTGTGGGGCCTACAACCAACTAGGCAAGACCGAGGGTGTTCATGTTAGACATCAATTTCTCAGTGTCAGAGTTAAATAGCATTTCTGCATATTAATTAAAATCTCTAATTAAGAGAACATTTTCTGAGACTAGAACATGTGGTGCAATGATCTCAAGCAGTTAATCAGTGAAATCTCCTTTTGCACCCGGGGGTCGATAGACTAAAGCCTCTCTCCAGGTGCTGTTGGAGGATCTATTGATCTTAAAGATGCTAATTTCTGTATGATCAAAGACAAGATTTTCCAAATTGGTGATATTTAAATCGAGTTACCATATACTGCGAAGGGAAGGCAATGTATACATCGGGAGAGGCATTCTCATGTGGCCAGGTCTCAGGGACAAAACAGATGTCAGGGGCTACTGAGTCCAGAAGGCTCCATGTTTCTAATGTGTGTTTAGGGATGGAACGGGCATTAAAATAGATAGCGTTAAGTTGCCTAGAAGCATTAAATCTACTAGACTGATTTAGACAAGGAAATGTGATAGTCATCTTCTGGCCGATTGGTTGGACTGAACGAGAAATTTCAGGGATCCTACCTATTTCTGCTGCCAAGGCATCTGTAAATATAATCAGGGGGGTGTTTAACTTTTTTATTTCTTTACTAGAGTATTTAAGATGTTCCATGTTTTTTCTGACTCGGGGATGTTTCAGACAAAATAAATTACTGGAGGACGAGAAAAATACAGAAAATTATACAGGGGTCCTGGCGTCCGGCGACGGTAAGGCGCGGATGAGCGCAGACGGGCTTGCCTTTGGCACGCCTTCGCTGCGCTCGTCCTAGCCCTTCTCTTAGTTAAGTAGGAGATGGCGTGAGAGAACTAGAGCGCTACTGTGCAGCTTCCGGTAGTGCAGCCAGAAGTGAGTGTATGCCTGAGGACGACCCTTCGTTTAAACAGCACAAGCCGTGACGGACCGGGGTCAAAGGCAATAACTAGGAGTTTGCCAGGTGAAAGATGAGGCAACGTTGTGAAGCAGCGCAAAGCTAAAAACAATTAAAAGTAAGTGTGAACAAAATGCAGATTTCTATTTTTCAGCAGTTCATTTCTGGCAAAGGTTACCTTCGTGTGAATCTGAAAACAGCGGGACCTCAAAGTCAAAGCACCGCTGCGCGCGTTCGCCCTTCTCCTAGTTAAGTTGGAGATGGCGTGAGAACTAGAGCGCTACTGTGCAGCTTCCGGTGGTGCGGCCGGAAGTGAGTGTATGCCTGAGGATGACCCTCCGTTCAAACGGCACCAGCCGTCACGGACCGGGGTCAAAGGCAATAACTAGGAGTTAGGCAGGTGAAAGACGAGGCAACGTGGTGAAGCTGCGCAAAGCTAAAAACAATTAAAAGTAAGTGTGAACAAAATGCAGATTTCTATTTTTTCAGCAGTTCAAAGGTTACCTTCGTGTGAATCTGAAAACAGCGGGGACCTCAAAGTCAAAGCGCCGCTGTGTAAGTTAGGCAAACATTTCTAAATAAATCTGTTAAAAAGACATGGGCTATGTAAGGCCATCTGTTGAACATAAAAAATCTTTCACTGTGTGCCAAGACAATGAAAACTGACTTTGCATCGGAGTTGACCCACTTTTTTTCAAACTTTTTTATGGGTGCTCCCATATGTCTAAAATTAACTCCATTGTGCCAATCTGTGCCAGTATTTTGCCATATGCCCTGGGTGTCCCCTTAGGCCAATAATTGCATAAAATATGCCAGTCACAGAATGTTGCTATTAATGTTATCCGTGTACCACGGTTAACCCTTATGTCAAAATGTATGGAGTATGATATCCCCACCATTTTGTCATGTTTGTCCCCTTAGGCCACCATATGTCACATTAGATTATCTGAAAATGCCACTACTAGAAAGTTTACATTTTCTTGTCACAACCATTTGGTTTCTTCTGCCTGTATTATGGGTCACAATACTAGGTGTAGTTGCCAGTTGTTCATTGTGTATTGCTCCCAGACAGTGAGACACTGGGTTTTGGCAAGTTGGGCCACTCTGAGTGAATGTGGGGAGGAGTTGTTACCTCCCACTCTTGTATATTGCAACGGTCAAATCACCTGCCAGATCAGGAGTTTCCTCCTGTCTGGCTGGCTGTTTTACATTCCTACAGTGGTGCCTCTAAAAATGGGCACTACAATGGGAATGCCAAAAACAGTTCCTGTACATGCACACCAGGGGGCACATGTTGTGCCCCCCTGTGTGCCTCTCAGCCCATGTAGTGAAGACACAGAGGGCCCTGCAGGGCCTCCTTTGTTTCTTCTTTGCCACAGTGTTTATGTAGGAAAAACCTCCATGACACCACTGGCAGAGAGCAAACTTGTAATATGCTTGGCGGGACTGGGGTGGTCCCACCACGCATATTGCAGCCTCCTGACCACTACAACACCATCAGGGATTGGTGTTTCCCTAGCAGCTGCTGGAGGGCTGTGGCAGTCCCACTGTCCCATCGGGGGATTGGGAAACAGCAGCACCCGCGAGTCTGGTGGTCCCGAGATTGCCACACTCATAATTGGGGCCTTCATCGGAGCCACCGCATGATACATCGCAAAACTCTGCATTGGGAATGCTGCATGGTTTGTCTCTGGCGCAGAAGTACACATCGCCGCCCGCAGCCTTCCAGCAGCTGCTGCTGCATGATGCATCCTCGATGCAGGCATTCGCATCATAAGCCCCTCATCTACAGCATTCTTAACTATGAATCAGGACTCTGCATCGCAACCCCCACAGCTTCTTCAGAACCAGGTGGTGCGTGATGCACCTTGATGCAGTTCTTCACATCGAAAGCTTCTCACAGATGACATCCTCAAGGCCAACACAGGACCTTGCATCACAGTTCCTCAGCTCCTGGGAAGAGCTGCTATGCAATGCATCCTCGACACAGGACACCGCAACCAGGATTTGAGGTACCTTGCTTCATCATGGTCATCCTGAACTTGTGACTTTGTCCTGGTCCGGCAGAACTTTTATTCTTTTTGGCGCTGTTTGAACTTAAAGCTTTTAATTTACAATTACTTTTCACCGGTTCTAGTGATTGGACTTTTGTGGTTTTGGTCTTAATATTTTTATTTAATTTTACTCCATTTTTCTAAATTGGTGTGGAATTTTTTGTGTTGTGTTTTTACTTTATTGCTGTTTAAAGTTCTAGATAAATAATGTACACATTGCCTCTAAGTTAGGCCTGACTATTTTTTATGCCAAAATAACAGAGGGTTAGACAAGAATTTTACTTGCTGCATGAGTAGGGTTCACCCCCCCCCCAACTGATAACCCAATTTCTTACATCAAGTATTATATCTAATATATACCCTGTCTGGTAATAATTGCCACTCTGAGTGAATGTGGGGAGGAATTGTTACCTCCCACTCTTGTATATTGCAAAGGTCAAATCACCTGCCAGATCAGGAGTTTCCTCCTGTCTGGCTGGCTGTTTTACATTCCTACAGTGGTGCCTCTAAAAATGGGCACTACAATGGGAATGCCAAAAACAGTTCCTGTACATGCACACCAGGGGGCACATGTTGTGCCCCCCTGTGTGTCTCTCAGCCCATGTAGTGAAGACACAGAGGGCCCTGTGTGTCTGGTAATAATTGCCTCAAGTATGCAAACACCAGAATTTTGTCAGGGCCAAAAGCAGACTTGCAAACATAACACCAGGGGCCTTATTCTCAAAGATAAACTTACAGTTTTAATGTGAGTTTATATGTTTTTGCTATTTACAAACTACGAGTGCAGCCTTAAGTGTAGCGTCTTTACGACTGCGGACTCAGTAAAATAATAGGACGGTCTCTGCAGTTGTAAAAATACTACACATGTAACTGCACGTTTGGTTTGAGAATAGCAAAAAGCTAGTAAACTTACTCCAAGAGTGTATGTTTATGTTTGTGAATGACGCCCCACAATCAAACTCATGCTGATTTACATTCCCTAACAGGCATTCATTCTCACCTTCTCACTCTTAACCATTCTCACTGTCTTGCACTCATTCATTCTCACTTTGTTGTGCTCAGTCTTACACTCACTAGCACATTGTCACTCATTCTTACATTGCTTAAATTACACCTTCTCACACTGACTTGCACTTATTCTATCTCTCACTTCACCATTCTCACTTACCCTGACTCATTCATACTCACTGACATTTAATCTCATGTATTGCCACTCCTATCACTGACTGTCACTTTCACTCACACACACATGCTCACATACACAGATGCTTACACATAAACAACCCCTCTCTCACACAAACACACTCACCCACAAGCAAGCACACAAATGCATTTAAACATTCTTTTTTACATACCTGATGCTCGTTTTTATTGCACAAATAGTGAATATCATCCAATTATTCACTGTTAGCTTAGTTGGATACGAGTTGAAAACAGGGAGGGTGAAGCTGCCCCTGTTTTCTTGGCACTGAATTTATCACTCCTGAGGCCAGTGGCTGCAAGGCAGTGCTAAGGGTCTCATGAGAAAGTCAGGTGTTGCAGCTGTAACCCCTAAAAAATGCCCATGTCAAGGTTGTTTCAAAACAAAATGCATGATATATACTGAAGCCTGAAACTTCAAGGTTCAGTGATGCAATAATTAGAGCAAGCAATGAGAGATTCAGAATTTGGTCCTGGAAAGCTGTCCATTTCCAGTGTAATTACTTCTTTGCTCTGGCATTGCTAGGTTGTAACTTGGACCTTACAGGACATGCTCCCCTCCAGGCAGGGTTCAGGGAAAAACTGTCGACCCTGGACCAAGTACTAAGATTGCAATTATTGTACTGGAAGACGGTCTGCCTGGAGGGTGGTAGCCTCTACTTAATATTTGCAGACTTGAGGTCAGCCTTTGACCTGGTGCCAAGGGAAAAATTGTGGTTAGTCTTAGGTGAGATGGGGACCCCTGTGTATCTAATCCAACTTATTAGGCGTTTACATGAAAACAACTCTGCGCAAATTAGATATGGCAGGGACGGAAAACTTACAGCACCCATACCTATTAAACGTGGCATACGCCAGGGCTGCGTTCTTGCACCAACTTTGTTTAGCCTTTATATTAACGGCATGATAGACGCCCTGTCATTAGAAAGAGATTTAGATGCCCCAAAATTAGCCTTACATAGAATTTCAGCAAAGATGTTTTCCGATGACACCCTTCTGGTAGATAAATCACCCATGGGATTCAAAGGGTTTTGGACAGATTTCAGTTATTCTGTCGGGAAAGAGGCTTAGAAATAAATCTACAGAAAACGAAATTCATGGTGTTCAATAGTCCAAAGAGCACCCGTCCAAACCCTTCACTTAATGGTAAACCCCTTGAAAGAGTTTCATCTTTTATTTATTTAGTCATCACCATTACTGAATCTATGGATTGGGGGGCCCACATCGTGACGTCGACATGGAAACTGGCTCAGCCGTCAGGGGGCATTATGAAGGTTTTTAATCAGTCAGGCAAGAGTGCTGTTAGCCCGCCATTAGAAATTTTTAGGGCCCAGGCACGAGGGGGCACATTATATGGCGCAGAGCTCTGGGGTCATCTCAACCCCGAGCCGCTATCACAGATGGAGAACCAATATATTAGACATTTGTTTAGGCTCCCACGCAGCACCCCGTTAATTCCACTCCGATTAGATGCAGGATTAATGGCAATAGCAGATGTGTTGAGTCTTAAACCCTTACTGTACTGGCGCCGCCTGTGGACTACTCCTGAACTTCTGCCCTACAGGGAAGAACCGTCTGAAGTTCTGAAGACAAGGGGTGCTGTTAAATTTCCCTGGTTTGCCCATATCAAACACTTGTTAATAGACATGGGCCTGGGGGATTGTTGGGCTGAACCGGAGTTAGCCTGTTCATTAATTTCTAGGAATCAAATGAAGGCTTATTATGAGAACTAATAAATGGCTCTACTTCACACTAGTTCTAAAACAGGTACATTAACCAAAGCTTTTCTAGAAATAAAAGACAGCGCTAACTTTGAGAAGGTGCTAGAAAGCTTTACTTACAACTTAGATTTGGGTTCCTGCCACTTCGATGCTTCACATTTTTTGTATGCTTTTAAAATAGCTTTATTCGATTTTGGACACAATCATAAAAACACAAGTTACATAACAGTACATTTGATATCATTTTAAAAGGAAGACTTTCGTTATCATAGTGGTTAAAAATTTTGTACGAATTGCAATACTTCAGGACAAAAGATAATAAGTTAAAGCATATATTACAATTTACATGGTCTTTCTCAAGGCTATCAGGGTCTTCAAATATGATGCCACTGCTTTAATCTCAAAAACAGTCTCCAGGAGTTTCAACTTGCAGTAGGCGGCTGTACATTCCCTGATACCCCATTTAATAAATATTGGCTTTAAAAACTGTTTCCTTGGTGACAAGTAAAATCTGCAAAAAAGAATAGAATGGATATTTGATTGGTCCGAAGACCCGTCACAGGGACATTTTACCAGCTGTTTGGACCAATTGTTACAGTTAGGGAACGTTATCATACGAAAAAATATATCAGTCCGAAATCGAGTCAATAACAGTATGGCAAAGGGACTACACTCAAAGATTAAGTATGGTTTTATTCCACTATGCAGAAGAAGCGCCTCGTTTGTCCTATAAGTGAAATTCTCTTTTTCGACCATACACCTTTTATTGTCCAAATATTCTAATATAGTCGTCTTAAGAGTGCGCTTTGAGATGGATTCCAGACATAAGGGATTTTCAAAATATTCTTCGTGACCGATGTCAATGGCCATCTTTCTAACGTGACGTAGCCAATTGATGTTTTGTGCCCCATCTAGCTTCTGGCAATCTAAAATCACCTCCCTATTAGGTAATGTTTCCGGGGTTGTCCAAATCTTATGCCATAGACGAAGGGGGCTTGATTTAATTGTGTCCTCTATATAGGGGATCCCCAGTTCTCTGTGGCTGAAAAAGATAGACAGGGATTTGGGTGTGGCGAGGAGATAGCGTATGAAGTTGTTTTCTGTCAATTGTAGTTGGTCAGTTTTAATAAAGCCCCAAATCCCTGCACCATAGGTGCCGGTGGAGACGCATTTTGCCTTATATAATTGTGTCAGTTCCTTTACGGGGCAGCCCCCTAATTTTCTTGAAATTTTTTTCAATGCTCCACTGGCTCTTGTGAATGCCAGATTTCTTGCATGGGCCGCCTTTACCCAGTTTCCCTTATTGTCAAAGTTTACTCCCAGATAACAGAAGTTGTTTGTGTTTTCTATCTTTTTCTGATTCAGAAAATTTGCCTTACAGGATTTCCGGGTGGCACCACATCTCATGGATTATGTCTTTGAGACATTGATGGTAAGTCAGCGTGTATTCATGTATTCTGAGAATTCCACCAGGGCCCTCTGCATGTCGATAGAAGTGCGAGATAATATCGCAGCATCATCTGCATACAGGAGGATTGGGGTGGCAGACCCCCCCACTGGTGGGTAATCATATTGAAAATTTCTCAGGTGCTCCGCCAGACTATTTATATATAATATGAAAAGAAAGGGTGCATGGATGCACCCTTGTCTAACTCCCCTATTAATACTGAACCTATCTGAACATGCCCCATCGCTCCCATACCTGACTCTCGCCCCCGCATTTCGGTAGAGCTCCTTGATAAACTGTATATTCTGGTTATCTATTCCTATACTCTGCAGTGTATCCCATAGCATGATGTGATCTACACAATCGAAAGCAGAGCTCAGGTCTACGAATGTTACATGTAGACTTTCATTCTTTGCCTGTGTGTACTTGGCAATTAAGAGTGAAAAGTTAAGGCTCTGCTCTATTGTGCCCTTCCCTGGACGGAAACCATACTGAAGAGGGGTTATAACATTGTTATCCTCTGCCCAGTCCTGAATCCTATTTAATATGATCCTGCCTGCTACCTTCATCAGGGTGTCTAAAAGTGATATTGGGTGGTAGCAGGCAGGATCATTCCTATTTCCTTTTTTAAAAATTGGCACCACTATTGCCTCTGGCCATGTAGAAATAAAACCTACAGCATTAATACTATTTAAAACATTAGTTAAAAGGGGTGACCACAAATTTATCTCACTTTTATAAATATCAATGGGAACACCATCAGGTCCAGGTGCCTTCCCTGATGCACTATCATTGATGGCCCTTAGTACCTCTTTGTGATCAAAATAAATACCCAACGGAAACCGGTCGGAAGGCTCCTGAAGTGTGTTAGACTCAGTACCCTCCCCCACATTATGTTTATTATAAAGGTTTGAGAAATGTTCCAGCCATGTGTCTCCTGGTACTGCTATGTCTATTATATCGGCATCTCTGTCCTGAAAGAAAGGGGCATTGACTGCCTTCCAGAAGGTGATATTATCATTTTTCAGGCAGGCTACGTGTAGACTATCCCAAAGATCTCACTTCAATTCTCGCCTCCTAGCTACTAGGGCGGCTCGGTAGAGCTTCCGTGCCTCTCTAACCCGATCCAAAGATCTTGGGGTATCGTGCAGGGCAGATATTAAGTTGGCATGTGTTCTAGAACATTCTTTATTAAACCAGCCCTTTCCTTTACGAGAATATTTTTTATATGGTCTTAATAATAAGTTCTTTATCTCCCTAGTAATTACAGTAAAGGAGGCTAAGATTTGTTGTGGATCATCAGGCTCAGACAGACAGATAGACAAGTCGTCTGAAACTCTAGAAACCAAATTATTAAAGAATCTTTCTGGGTCTACCCTCTCCCATTTGATGGTATATCCATTTCTACTCCCCATAGCTATTGGTGTTAGATACTCCTCTTTGTTACTTAGGGGCTTTCCTATTACTTGCAATTCAAAGGAGATGGGGTAATGGTCCCCAAAAGCGAGCTTTAGTGTTTCAAAAGACAGGGCTAGCCATCGGTATCTGAGAGATAGGAGAGCGAAATCTATTATCGAATTTACACCCCTTCCATTGCATGTTGGTTCAAAGGCCTTCCTTGCCGAACAGATTTCATTTAAAAAGCCCAGATCAAACTCGAAGATTATTGCATTTAATTGGTCTCCTATACCAGAGTGGACAAAATGGCTTGATTCTTCTATGCAGTCTCCCTTTAAGGGACAAATGCCCAAATCATTGCCATTACAGGTAGAGCAATTAAAATCCCCTATCCAGAGGAGTGCCAAATCTCCTGTTCCAATTTTTTCTAGGTCCCCTAAGTGCTTCCTGAGACTGGAAAAAATACTCTCCCAGGATGTAAAATGGGCATTATTATAAAAATTAATTATAGCAAGCTTTTTTAATCCCGGCCAGCTAACCAATAATATTTGGAAAAATTCAGCTGCAATCGATCTAATGATTTTAATGCCAGACGTATTTGAGATGTAAGTACATAGGCCGCCCTTGTTTCTGCCTCTAGTACTTGGCGTCGCCGGGGTTTTAAAAGTTTGGTAGCCTATTAAATGTATTTCGCTAGTCAACCATGTCTCCTGGAAACATAAAATACTATATTTGTCTATGATCTTTAACCATTCAGGGTCATTCACTTTACTCTTCAATCCTGCCAGGTTCCATGACAACACAAGTTGGCCCTTTTGGGGTTTCTTTCCATATTTATTATTCACCTCACCTCCTACCCCATGTGTTACTATCTGAGCTTCCTCATCCTTACTTAATCCTTCTTCTTTTATGGTCCTAGGGGTATCATAAACAATGTTCTGGTTAACCTCTCTGACATGTGGAACCCCCTCCATTCCCATAAGTGGGGTAAATCGATTCATGATTGGTAAGTTAAAAGCAGAGAACATCCCTGATCTGCTCAGTCGATTATCTCTCCTTGGCGGATTTCCTACTAAGGCACTCGGATAGAAATAGCTTAATTCTCTAACAGTTATGCTTCCCTCATACCCTCCTGAGTACCAATCTTTTATAAAAGTCACTGCCCTATGGTCCCTAAAGTTTATGATGACTACATCTCCTGGGACATTTTAGGTCTTCTTCCCAGCCACCCCAGCCATCTGACATGCAGGATTTCTCCATTTAGGTTGGCGGGCAATGGTCTATTCTCTCTTAACCAATGGTCAATCTTATTCTTCAGTGTCTGATAGCTTTCAAATCTCCCTTCAGGTAGTTCTTGGACCCCTGTTAACACGATGACATATGGCTCAGCCTCCGGTGGCAGATCTACTTGCCAATTACGACCCGTTGTCAATTTTGTATCAGGGCGGGAAGTACTGACCTTATTAGCGGGCTCTAGTTGGCCATTCATAACTTTTTGTCCTGTTCTACTGTTAACAGAGATAGGCATTTCTATAGTTTTTCCTTGGGCTATTTCCCTGGGCTGTATGGCAATTGAATCTGTGCAGCCTGTCATATACGTTTTGTCCCCCTCAGACAAATTAGTCATTGTTGCTGGTTTTATAATTTTGGCTGCTGGGTTAGGAACAATGAGAGGGTCTACCTTAGTCGCCAGCTCTTTGATTAGCTTAGAGTGAGAGTTCCCCATGACTGTGAGAGTACTCAGCTGTTCCCCTATCCGCTTAAGTCTTTCAATTACTGGTAACATTAGGGATCTAACTATTTTCTCTATATCACTTAGTTGGATATGTTGTGATGTTATTCTCAATTGGTGTTGGTCAACATTAGGTGTATTGGGGCTATCGGGTTTCGCCAGACTTATGATATCCTTTTGTGTCTTGGCTCGATTTCCCGTTTGCTTGTTTGGTCCCCTTTTTCTTTTTGTAGCAATGTTCCGCCCTGACGTGTTTGTATTAGTAGTCCTGTCATTGAGCAGATTACCTGTTGTTATTCGCGGTGATTCTGCTTGGGCTGGTTGTAGATCTACATCCCTAATGTTATCAAGGCTAATGTCAGTATTTAGTCAACCATTCAGCTGATATGCGCCGCTCCGTCAGTTCGATTTCCTTTTCTATGGTAGAAGCTTCCCTGGTAATAAAGGCATCCAGAGGCCCTATCAGTGAGGGTCCAACCAATGATTTTCTTCCTGCACTGGAAGCGGAAGACATTCTCGAGTTTTCTTAAGCTTTAGATAAAACAACAATGGTGATAAATCAAAAGAAGGTCTCTCGCTATAAGAGTCTTACTTCATAAGTCCTGATGGAGGCAACCAAGAGGGGTGGCCCAACCCAGCCTAGGTCGGCCCCAGACGGCCGTAGACGGCCCGCCCTTTTCCCGGGCTTCGCCCGGCGTCCCGCTCGCGTCCCGCGTCGCGAGGGTCCCGGTTGATTTTATAACGCCTCAGGCATGGACGAGGCGTAGGCGGCTTCCTGCCGCTAGGGCTGCTGGGACCTGTAGTCCCCCCCACACAGCGGCCGCTCCAGATGTCAGGAGGCTTACGGCAGCGGGGGGAGACCGGCCCTAGTGCACGGAGCGAGGAAATTGGGCAAAGTGTCCCCGTGCACCTCCGATGTCAGGCAGGTAGGTTTCCCAGCAAGACCGGCCTGGGAGGGTGCAAGCAGCAGCAAAAGATCGCAGGTTCTGGCAGCAGTGTAAAGGAGACCCGCTTTGTCAAGGGTCCCGGCTTATTTTATAACGCCTCTGGGCGTGGACAGGGCGTCGGCGGCTTCCTGCCGCTAGGGCTGCTGGGACCTGTAGTCCCCCCCACACAGCGGCCACGCCAGATGTCAGGAGGCTTAAGGTGGCGGGGGGAGACCGGCCCTAGTGCACGGAGCGAGGAAATTGGGCAAAGTGTCCCCGTGCACCTCCGATGTCAGGCAGGTAGGTTTCCCCACAAGACCGGCCTGGGAGGGTGCAAGCAGCAGCAAAAGGTCGCAGGTTCTGGCAGCAGTGTAAAGGAGACCCGCTTTGTCAAGGGTCCCGGCTTATTTTATAACGCCTCTGGGCGTGGACAGGGCGTCGGCGGCTTCCTGCCGCTAGGGCTGCTGGGACCTGTAGTCCCCCCCACACAGCGGCCGCGCCAGATGTCAGGAGGCTTACGGTGGCGGGGGGAGACCGGCCCTAGTGCACGGAGCGAGGAAATTGGGCAAAGTGTCCCCGTGAACCTCCGATGTCAGGCAGGTAGGTTTCCCAACAAGACCAGCCTGGGAGGGTGCAAGCAGCAGCAAAAGGTCGCAGGTTCTGGCAGCAGTGTAAAGGAGACCAGAATGCGGTTCGGTGTCCTGCATGTGATCACTCCGAAGAATCAGTGCTCCATGTCTTTTTTAGTTGCCCTGGCTACTACAAAGCGAGGAAAAGATGGCTGGTGCAGATCTGCAGGAACCTGGGTAGTAGGCGTTGACTTGAGGTGTTTAGGATATTGAAGTATGACCTCAGTATCCCGGTTGTCTACTCAGTTGCAGGATTTCTGTTTTCTATGTGGTGCACCAGAAGGGTTTTTCTGACAGCGTCTAATGACCCATTGGATACGCTATAGAAAATGATAAGGCTATTATTGTTATCTGGCATAACTTCCCTCTGTATCATAGTATATTGTTTCATACTGAAGGATTTTCCCGTTGCTTTTTTATCAAAGTTTTTTTCTAAATTATTTATTTATTTATTGCACTATGCACTTTCCACAAATATGTATGTGTATGTCTCATTAACGTACTTTCTTGCTTTTTCCCCTTCTCCTTCAATATGGAATCGATGTAACTCCCAAATTAAGTCTATAGTGTTTTTAATTCTTTTGAAATGTCATGTTTTAAAACTCTTTGATGTATTTGCATAAATGAATGTTTTTAGATGCTGCACTTTTTAGGTCATATTGACCGAAATAAAATTTCTTTGAATGAAAACTTACAGGACATGCACCCATAGTTTTTGATACATAGTCCAGTCTACTAAGATAGCCAGACCAGGATTTGCATCAAATGATAATGCCTCCATGAAGCAGGTGGTAATTTGCACAAATGTGTTTATTTCGCCAAGCATTCCGCACATTTCTTGTGCGCTGGACTGTGCAGCACACATCCAATGCGTGGATTGTTTTTGCCAGCTGACTAGGTATAGGATGTTGTGCTGGAAGGGTAGACAAAACCTATGCTAGAGATCATGCACAGGCCTCTGAACCATGGTGCAAAGTTGGTGTGATGTTAGATCCTTATAAATATTCTAATGCATTCCCTAAAAGAGTCCCTTGGCGCTAAGAAACAAAATAACTAGTATAGAGATATCTGGCTGTCGTTGATCACATAGCAGTAGTCACAGAGGGAAGAGTACTTGGAAACACGAAAGTGGGGTTTGAGACACCACATGAAACAAATCATTATTAGAGGAATATTGTAACTGTTTCCTAAAAGTCAGCACAAACCTGCTCTGAATATGTGAAAGTTGTAAGGCAGTGCGTCTCTGCGGAAGCTGTACATACACATGCAATGAAAGTGCCAGTTAGTGGAAGGTGGTGCACCGCTGGCGAAAAGACTGGAAAAAAAACATTAGGGCAGTCCTCATGTGCATATAATAGTAGGTAAAAGAGTACTACAATAGTAGTACCCTACGTACTCGAATATCCTTTCGTGAACATGCGCCTACCTTTCTTCATTGTATGTTTTGTTTTGCTGGTGGAACCTTCACCACAGTCAATACGTCCATAGTCCATCACAAGCGAAATTGAGTACCACACTTTCTAGATTATTTCTGTTAATTGGAATTTAAAAATTATTGTGCCTCCCGAAAATAAACTACTGATGTCAAAAGTGCACGTTATGTACTATATTTTTCATTTTCAAATCCAATGCAATGCAAACCAGTGTTACACACTTTTATTAAATTGAGCCAATATGGCATGAAAAAGGGTATGCTCTAAAAAAGAGAGATGGTTTTTCTTCCCCCAAATGCAGTTTGAAATTTTCATGATAGAGTAAATTTGGGATATGCTATTAGGATCACAAACGCTGGAAAAATACTGTAGAATCAACATGGTGCATTCACAAAATGACACAATATCAGTGACGTTTCCATGAGTCCATGTGTTGTCAGATTTGGGCCTGGCTTTGTATTATCGGTCAAGTTGTCACAAACCAACCCATTCATTAAGAATTTGCGGATGAATATGCACTGTTAGATTTCCTCATCAAATATTTTTAGAACACAATATCAAGCAGTTAATTCACGAAATGACAAAATATCAATGACTTTATTACGAGTCCATGTGCGTTCTCACATTGGCCCTAGCTTTGCATCATCGGTCAAGTTGTCACAAACAAAACCATTAATTACAGATTTGCGGGTCATTTTTACTGCTTTGCCATATCTTGACATTTAGAGCTGACATTGTCACTAAATAACCTTTCTAAGGTCAGCAATGGATACCAGATTAATAGTCACCCATAACAAAGCCCACCAAGCCTTTTACAGCTTCATCAACGGAAGGAACCAGAGTAATGAATCACCAATGAGCACACAGCGTACTTCCCACAAAGTATAGAGGTGCCCTTGACCCCTAAGGGGTTTCCTCTGAACTCCAAGCATGCCCTTTATATAATAGAATAATAAACAGAACAAATGCCAATACTGTTGTCTGACTCCTGTGCTGATTAAATCATTATTTTATCATGTAAATAATAAATTTTAAATAATAAAATAATGATTTAATCAGACTTAATCACCAGTCTTAGAACCCACATTTGATTTCATTTCAATGTGCTGTGAGGAATAACAGGAATTTACGACAACAGAATTGGCATTTGTTCTGTTTATTATTAGGTCAGTGGCTTGGCCTTAGTGTTGGGAGCCCATACCCAGTAGTGCTTTTTGAGAGACTTTATATAATAGAAGTCATGCAGAATGTTTGTTTTATTTGTAATTGTATATTTTTGTATTTCATATTTTTAACCAGTTTAGCTTTGTGTTCTCTTTTTAATTACTGACACGCCTGTCTACATAAAGTGTTCTGACTGCGCAGTGAATTGAGGACATGCTTTCACATGGGTATGGGTTAGGGCTGAGTGATTCGTTATCATACAGCTATGAGTGACATCAGGTCAGCTTTCGTATATTTTTTCCAGAAGACATTATTCATCAGGTTTTTGGGCTATCCCCCAATAACACGTTCAGCAATATATCTGCAATATATAACAGTTATATACTGAGTGCTGAAGTCATATGCTTTATGATGCAAGCCTCTGGATATTTTCACATATAATTTAGGCCTGCAGTCTAAAAAGCACTTTCACAACAGCGTAGCTCTGGCAGATTAAAAGAGTTTTATATTATAAATCCATATTAACATAATGTGGCGATATCAATAGCAATTTACTATCCACTACTAAAGATCGACTAAATCTGTTTCACACTATATCATATTTTAAAAATGTGTTAGCAAACTCGGAATGGTGGGTTGAAAAAGAAGCGACAGAGATTTGACTTCATCTAATGTATTTTGTGTTCATTAAGAAATTGTGTCTTTTTGTTTCTGATTTACACACTGGGGCAAAATGGGAATTAACGAGCACAAGCGTTACTCGGACCCATTAAAGGTCTGTTGGTCTACCGCTTTCAGAATTTGGAGTTTGTTTTAACAAAAAGATAAACTTAGGATATCAACGACTTCACACATTTTTTGCTACCATCACTCGAGCTCCTCTACTGTGTGTCCTGCTCTGCCAAGTGGTGCCAAATCCAGTCCTGGCCCTTGGACATGAGTGTTTGCGAGTTCAAACCAACGCATGAACTCTGCAGCATCATTTCGGAATAGGCGCATCCCTGCGAAACTGACGCAACACTGCTACCTGCACCGAAGCTGTGATCCCCACCCGCTGAGTGCGATACGCATCAAACTTGACTTAAAATGGAGCCTTACTTTGTCTACGTATCACCGTTGCCTGCACCAAAGCCATGGTCACTGCTCACAGACTGCATGATGCAACGACCTCGGCTCACAAAACAGCCTCAACTTTGCTGCAGCATCTACGAAGAACTGCTGCTGCATGAGTCTCTGATACCGCTCCATCGACGTCTGTGCCACACCATCCCGAGTCCGATGCATCCCCGACCTGCCGTGGCTTCTCATCGACACATCGCCTCCAGCCCAGTAGTTCAACATGGCTGCCTTGGAGCCAACACCCTCACTCTTGACATCGATGCATCAACAACCTTGCCTGCATTTGGAACCAAATCATTACCTGCGACAGCAACGCATCACCTCTAGATTTCAATGCATCGTCCCGAGCATCGACTCAAACAAGGTACTCTCAACTGGTCTGTGTGACTTCTGTATACGGCCTGTGCTCCATCGTGGTGGGACTGGACTCTTGGATTTTCCCCAGTCAAGCATAACCAGGTAGCCCCAGTTGCGGCTATTGACTTCCAAACACTGCATTTTGATCTAAACATTTATATCTTGACTTGTGTATTTTGGATTTTTGTCATTTTGGTATTGTTATACTCAAATAAATATTGTCTATCTTTCTAAAGTGGTATGGAGTACTTTTGTAGTGTTTTCACTGTGTTGCTGTGTGTGTGTTTGTGCGCACAAATACTTTAATCATTGGCTCTTTAGTTTAGTCTGACTGCTCTCTGCCATGCTGCACAGGTAAACATTTAGGGCCAGATATAGGTAAATGCATGTTTGCGATTCCTTAATAGTGATTTTTAGGGAATCGCTATTAAAGAATCGCAAAATGCCATGTAGGTAGGAATCGCGAGTGATTAAGAGTCATTCTAAAATTGCGGGTGCCATTTCATGGGTGCCCGGGTTCCAAAAGGACACCGTGTGGCACCCCTGAAATGTGCATGTGGGCACATGTGGTGCACATACATGCCCTAAGGGCACGAATGTGTGCCACATGGCACTTAAAAAAAAAAGCAAAAAAGGGCTTTTTCAAAGGAAATCGCTAATTACCACCAACTTGAAGCAATTCCTTAAGGCTAAAGTGCACTTACTTTTGTGCTACTTACATTGCATTTCAGGAATCGCAATTTGCGATTCCTTAAATGCAAGTGCAAAATAAGGAATCGCAATTTTGCGACTCCTTATTTTGCTAGTAGGTTTCAACTTACCTATATTGCTCGCTGCCAAACAGCAAATTTCAGTGTTAGCGCTCGCTATTTGGCCACCTACATCTGGCCCTTAGTGTGTAGTAAACTTACCCAGAATAAAGTGCTGGTCACTACTTGGACAGGGTGCATATTTCTGCCACCTAGCGACCCTATTTGTAACACAAACATTCAGGGACAATTTTTTTAGGCAAGTGTATACATGTGCACAAGTGAAATACAGTTACTCAAACTGACCCAGTGTCTGAGTTCGTGAGCTGTGGTGGAAAGGAGTAGAATTTAAGCAACATTTGAGCATTCCATTGTATAAGAGGGTTGTCTAAAAGTCTCCTTATGTATATATTTTTCATAAATTGTTTGAAAAACTTTAGGCTTGCAAGATAGATAAATTTGTCTTTAGATCACATCTTAAAAGGCAGAAAACAACTTCAAATGGAGGAACATGAAAAAAGAATAGACGGGGCCTGATTTAGTGTTCTACAGACAGAACTCCATTTGTCGCTGTGGAGGAGGACATTACCTCCGCTTTCCTGATGGTTTACCGTCTGTCAGTTTTAGAGATGCCTGCTGGCCCAGTGGACATCTCTGTTGAAAGGAACCAATGTTATGGCAGTTCTGTGCAATATACACAAGGTTTAGTGGACTACCACTATCTGCTTTAATGGGTGTTCTCCAAACTTTAAACTTTGAAAGTGTGCGTTTGTTTGAGAAAAACAAAACACTAATTACCCCCACACTCTGGGATTTTTCTCCTAGCATATTGGGATAGGGCATTTTCTTTTTTTCTGCCCCTCACTAATAGGTTTTTCCTGGAAGTGATGGATAGAAAAAAAATTACACCTTCCAGCATAAATAAAGCGGGCCTTGTAATGTCCTTCCTCTGCCTGGAGTTAGTTATAGTTAGGCTGCTTTTCCATAGGAGGAGCATTTTTAGATTGCTAATAACTTTGGCACAGTTTGACAAATCTTCATGAAACCTTACCAAAACAGCTCCTTTCTTGAGAATTTCAGGGTGAACCATGCAGCGAGGCGAGAAATAAGGGGATCCTAATACCACATTTTCTGCATGCATTTTTCATTGACTTGTTTGAAAAGCACTAAGGCCCAAATGTCTAATTGGAATTACACCAAAGTTGGCAGAAAGCTAGATCTTGGTCGAGAAGGCATGCTTTTTGTGATTTGGTTTATATCAATTCAGTAATTTTTGGGAAACTAAATTTCAAAATGTGTGGCAATCTGGACAGTTAGTCCACAAGTAAAACATTCAAGCCATTTGATTGGCTGAGAGGACTTTCTCAGACTGAGTCTCAATTAAGTCTGTCCTGAGAGAGTTATGATAAAAGAACATGGGAGGGCAGGGAGGGAATACCCTGATCCGGGAGCCCTTGCAAGAGGGGGTTCCTGGAGGGACGGGCCCTGGGGCCAAATAAAAGAAATTTAAAAAAATTGATGGATGCTGTTTAAAAATACCAAATAATTAATTAAATATTGCCCCGGGGCTGATATTAGATGAAATATTTGGGGATAGGGACACATGTGGGTCCCACTCCCAGAGCATATTTTGACCCCTGTGATCCCTTCCCCCAAGGTCCATCTTTTTGATCAAAGGTGAAGAAGAGCACGACCCCTTTCCTGAGCCTGTAAAGGACTGAGGACCTCATTGCCTGGGGCTGAAACATACATTTCGCCCTCCTGAGTCTATAGAGGTACAGAGGACCCCAGTTCCTGAGTCCAGCTCAGTATATATGCCCCAGGGAGCCCAGCATGTGAAAGCACAGGCAGGGAACACCTTTCTACTCCCACCCGCCAGGAGCTTCAAAAACAATACAGTCAGTGGTAGTAGACATTTGTGTCCCTAACTTGTGGGCAGGGAAACTCAGAGTGCTCCTGCCCTGGCAGGAGGAGGGAATATTCCTGCTCCTGCAGGGCCTGCACAATGCCGGCACCAGATGCTCCCGGGATGGATGCATGCATGGAGTCATCAGGGCCACATGAGCCATGGGGCTCTACCTGCTGCCCCCAACATAGTGTCTTGTGGGTGTGCCAGGTGGGCACCAGGGTACCCACCTAAGGCCCTTGTGGATGGGGCTGCCAGAAGGCCCTGCGTATCGTGGGGTTGTCTGCTTGCATGGGGTTGGTTGCAGCGCCTCGCCACAAGATAGGCTCTGTGACCAAACCCATGCAGCGCATCCCCGGAGTGGATTTGGTTTTATGTATGGTAACAAAAAATTATTTTACATTAAAAAAACTAGAAATTTACTGAAATAACCAAAGGTTAAAGTGACGTGATAGTTTAGGGCAGTAATTCTATCCTACTTTACATTTAAAAAGATCTTAGAAATTCAAAAACCAAAGGTTAAAGTGACAATTTAAGGTTTTAAACTAAAACAACACTGACATCCACTAGTTATAGTTATATCTAGGCCTCATGCCCTAAAGTAACTATAACTTCCACCACGTAGAGCTAATTACCCTACATATTACATCATGAATGACATGTTCTATAACATGATTCGGTAACAAGACTGCAACATCTGAAATATTATCATTGATAGAAAGACTTTGCATGGTGG
The DNA here is from genome assembly GCF_964261635.1 of Lissotriton helveticus. Classification (NCBI taxonomy): domain Eukaryota; kingdom Metazoa; phylum Chordata; class Amphibia; order Caudata; family Salamandridae; genus Lissotriton; species Lissotriton helveticus. The sequence goes on along the minus strand of NC_136071.1, from coordinate 1,082,088,012 downwards.
GGGGCTGTGCGTTTATGAATGTCACCAGAACCCCAAAATGATGTAGCAAAAAATGATGTGTTACCTTTTATGTTTTTTATATTAGGTTTGTTTAGGGAGATCTGTTTACCTTTCCAAATAAATTGTTAATAAAATAATCGACAATGGTGCCATACAGTAAATTTATGGGATTCTACGGCTGCAGCTTATCCAAATAATTACAGATCATAGGATTTGTGACATAATTTGCATTAAGTGTAGATTTCACAAAAAGTTTCCCATACATATACTAGCTAAATCTTCCAATGCTGGATTCATGTTAAAAAATATAACAGGTAAGTTGCACTGAACAATGAATTATCTTGGGATGTGTGTTGTAAAAAAGACTGTATCCATGATTTTTTTGTCCAGGAACACATTGCAGTGTGCATACTTTGCAAGGTTGATATATGTTGTAAAAGCCATGTGGGTATTTTGGCACAATGGGAAGGTGACCCACATTAAAGGCAAACAATCAATCAGATCAATGAGCAGCTAAAAAAAATGGTTGCTGCTTTGACTCGAGAACTCATTGCATTAAAATCTGCTCACCCTGGCCTGTTTGCAGCATCAGTAAATTTTGGATCTGACTAGTGCTTAATTTGTAAAAGAATGAATAAGTGTCTGGGCCCAAGGTTTTGCTCTGAAGCCTGTGGCAATGTTACGCCCAGAAATAAGGTGCAGGGAGTTTAACATTATGAATGCTGTCAGGATTCCGCCAGACACACCAACAGGAAACATGAGTACATCATCTACATCATTGATATCGAATTGCCTCAGCTCGATTGCCTTGGTCAAAATTTTCCCATTCACACGATAGTCCGCAAAGTTGATTAGTATTGTACGGGGGAACATATTGGGGGGAGATGTGCCCTGGTCAATGTTAAATTCTCCAGATAATTCTAGGTGCACCTTTTGCTTGATGAATGACTCCTCCCATTGCAGCATATTAGATCCCTCACGCCCCTCCCGGGACCCCGATAATCCGCAGGTTTGAGCGGCATGAATGATTTTCTAGTTCAGCAAATTTGTTCTCCAAGGTTATTTTATCTTGTGCCACTGAATTAACTTGCTGGAGCATGGCATTCATTTGATACTCTAAATGGCATATCCTCGATTCAGCTTCTTGGATTCTGATGGGAAAGCTCACGACTGCCTCTTCAATTTTCCCCAATCGGAGGTGAAGTGCTGCTCTCTTGATTTCTTGAGATTTTGCCATATCTAGAATCTCCTCTAGTATTAGATTCAACATAGTCTTAATGTCCATCTGGTGCGTATTAGCAAAATCATTAGGTTTTCAGACTTAGATTTTTTGAGTCTTGACTGGATCCCGAATTTATTTTATGAGCTGGTGGTTCTGGTGGCTCTGAAGGCTCTAGTGTGCCCTTGTATTTAGTCTTCTGGGCCTGAAGATTGCCCTCAAGCTGATGTTGTATTGCAGTTTCACTGATGGGAAGGTGCGGGAGCCAGGCTGCTAAAATCAGTTGAGTTGTTTGACCGCGAACAGGACAAGCTTCTTCAGTCAATGTCTCTCGTGCTCTAACAACCTGAGCTAAAACACCTGAGAGGGGGGGTGGTAACAGAGACATTAGTGGTGATTATAATGTATTAGAAAACAATGATTGATTTCCTGATGGCTCGGGTGCTGCATCCCCTGGCGGGCCTTGACTTGGGTCCGCAAGTATATGAGCAGTGATAGGAAGTAGGTTCTTTTTTTACAAAAAGAGGAAAGTCTCTAGGATTTTTAAAGTCTTGTTTTTTCAACCCTGCAAGAGTCTCTGTCATTATTTCCTGCTACTTGTCCTTCCCCTCCATTTCTGAGCACTCGATTATAATTGACTCATTAAGGTCTTCCAGTCCCTGTTGTGGTTCTGAGCCATCTAACTCCGAGCTTTCAGGACTAGAGCTCAGTTCCACGCAAAGTGTTATATTCGACACTTTTGTCGATGGCTGATTAAGCCTAACATGAACGAAGTATTTTTTAGCCTTCGCCACAGCAGCGGTGTCCGTTTTGGCAGCTGATGTCACAAGTTTTAAATGCTTCACCATCTCTGTTACTTTCTTTGTTCTATAATTAAGAAATAATGTTTTACAACCATCAGCCTGGAGACACTTTGTCACCTTTCTCCTTTCTTCTAATTTCCCTGCTACAATATTGCAGTTTTGCACTGTTGCAGCACTTCCACTGCATCCCTCGTTTTCCACTAGTCACAAATTGCCGCTCGACTGCTCCTATCAGTCGGCTATTACAACACTGCCACCTTGCCTCCTCCTCTCCTTGACTTGGAAATGGCAGCTATTTTCTGGAATGCTGTGTGCTCCGTAAAACACTGACTCCGTGTAAACCCTGGCGTGGGCGCCCTGCATTCAGTGACCGGGATCCCGCCTTTCACTGCACTGCTTCTCCAAAGATTCAACAGCCGTCATCAACATCCAATGGCCTCTTCCCCAAGATTTACTGAGTTTTCTCTCTTTTTGATGGAGTCCAAACTCGCCAAGAAGAATTATACCCCGCGCCAGCGGGACGCTTTAATTTTCTGCTCACATTCACGCGAGGAAGCTCAGTGTACGCACTCTCAGCCCTCATCTCTCCTGACTAGCATGTCCCGCGTGCTCCATTAACGGGGGAGGAGCAGCAGTCACCTGAGGCTAGGTGGAGGCGGGGTTCTCCATTCAGCCTCAGAAGTCTGGAGGGGTATATGGAAATGTTCCGATCCTTATCAGAGTGGTGGCACAGGCAGGAGAGAGGAGCATACCATCATAATAAGGATGCTCACATGTTATTGTCTTTAGTGGTTTACTAACAGGAAGCAAGAACTACAACTCCCATAATGCAAAGCGAGTGTCTGGCCCGCACACAACTCTGGCATCAACATGATGATGTCAGAACAGGAAGGGCTATAAATAGCATTTCTGCCCCTGCACAGTGAAGTTTCTTCTTAGATTCAGCATGTTGTCTCAAGAGAGAGTTTGAGGGATTTAGGAAGAAGTAGCAAGGGTTTTCTTGCACCAACTACCCATTTAGATTTACTAGATCTTGCTTGGTCCTAAAATGGGGAAAGTTGGCATGCACAACGTATTCTTTGTGATGCCATTTGGGGCACTTGAAGTCAGTCTGAAGCAGTGTGAGCCTTCTGCTTAATGTCCTCGAAGTCAGAAGGATATCTGATTGTAAGCATAACATTTAACTAGGTGTGCAATAACTGAGGATCGTGGATATTTACATTTGTTTTGAATCTTGATTATTTTGACTGGTCTCAGTGTACTGTGTTGGTGATCACCCCGACAGCTATTGTGAATAAGGATGAATGTGTTCAATCAGAGCACTATGTGGAAAGAATAGCCCTGTTGACATTGTGATATTGGAATTAAACATTATTAGTAATATTTTACCATTATCCCCAGGACCTAACAAATGAAAAGTCAATGCTTACCCCAAAAGACGTTGCTATCTTTACGACGGATATGAAGAACCGGGGTTTAACCCAGCGGCGTCAGGGGCACGCCTAAGATCTTTGAGTTCACCTGTCTTGGTATTCAAAGACACGGAATACTTCTGGATGGCGTCAGAGACCAAGTTTATTAGCTGCAGCTAGTAACAGTGATCCTAGAACTACATCACGGTGTAAATTCTCAGGAGACTGCTCATTTTACTAAGGCGAGACATCTCCTTTTATACCCAATATTCACATTATAAATGTACACCCACTGCACAAAATTCTAGCCAATAAGATACATTTTCAAACAAAGTATCACATAGCAAAAACTCAATTTACAGTATCCCAACCCAAAAGTTAATTATTAGGAATGTCCCAAATTCAATCTCCACAAGCCGGACAAACCTATGATTAAAAGAATAACCCATGTAATGAAGAAACACAAAAAAAGAAACAGTAATAGATACTGAACAAGATAAGCACGTGCAAGGAAACTAAAAAGTTAACGATGTCCTGAACATTGATTGGCAATCTCAGATATGGATCGATCAGGCAAATTGGCTTTGCGAGGTCAGTTTCAGGTGAAGAGGTCAGTTTCTTACAGTTCATTTCAGAGTCAAAGAGAAACCTAGTTAAGGTATACATGAACTAAGAAGGCCAGGCCACTTCGTTCGCCAGGTGACCTTTACAGGCCTACATGAGGGCAACACAAAATGGTGGCACAGAACAAAATGGAGTCAGACTCGAGAATTACAGAACCTCAGGCCCTCCTTTTGCCATTACGTAGGCAATAACCTAAGACTCATGTTAATCTGAATCTAGGTCTATATCAATATTCATTAGGTCATCAAAGTGTTGCTGTAGCATCATTTTATTATTCTCTACTTCTCTCGGGACAGATCTCCGAACACACATAGTCGCACAAAGATTACAATTGCGGGACCACACTGTATGCAAAGACAACAAGAGAAAAGGATGGCTAAAACCATACCAAGAAATGTCAGAATCTTCCATCCCCACTTAGACAGCAGTCCCCAAAACCATCCCGTCAATGACCAGTCTCCTTCGTCTACATGGATAGACTCAGAGATCTTATGCAACCTAGAGATGGCATGGTATACTGTAGGGGCATTATCTGGTATGTAAACACAGCAACTGGATCCAATCAATTTACATACTCTTCCTCGATCTGCAAGTATGATGTCTAATACCATACGATTCTGCAAAGTCATAAGGCGGTCCGCTTGAAGCTCAGCTGTAACATTATTAAGAGCACCTGCTGTCTCATTAATAGTAGCTTCAACAACGCGGACAAGCTGTCGAATATGCCTACTATTGATCATAGGACCCCAAAAGGGCAGGAAGCCCTTGAAGAAATCTCCTACTTTATGTGCTGCAGTATCTTCCTGATTGAAGACACCTCTACCATATCTCGTTCTATGATAGACTGAAGCAGTAGTGTAAGTAGGGGGAAGCAAAAACACCACATAACATGTTCCTGAAAAATCAGGTGGCAACCATGTGTAGGCTCTGTCATGACAAACAAAATATGTGCCTTTAGCTGGCACAAACCGTGGAGAAGTCCGGGATGAATAGACATAGTTTTGAGCACACACACTCTTACCTAGCTGAGCTTTTGGATTCCGACCAGTACCTTGCAAACAAAAATGGCCTCGGTGGGGTACAATCCAAATAGGGGGAGACCTTTTCCGTCTCTCTTTCTCTGTCAAGCTGGTACTATATCCATTCCAACCAACATAAGCCTGCACCTCATCCTTAGGGATAGCATTATATACCGACTCCACCATCGCACCCTAACTCCGGAACATCATCAACATCTCCTTCAACACCGCCACCTTCCCGGAGAGCTGGAAGCATGCTGAGCTCAGCGCCCTACTGAAGAAACCAACAGCGGACCCCACCGACCTCAAGAATTTCCGCCCCATCTCGCTCCTCCCTTTTCCTGCCAAAGTCATTAAGAAGATCGTCAACAGACAGCTTGCCGCCTCCCTCGAGACGAACGGTTTCCTCGACCCCTCACAGTCCGGTTTCAGAGCCAACCACAGCACCGAGACCGCCCTCATCGCAGCCACCGACGACATCCGTGCCCTGCTCGACAACGGGGAAACAGCGGCACTCATCCTCCTGGACCTCTCTGCAGCGTTCAACACTGTCTGCCACCGCACCCTAGTTCAACGCCTTAACAACATCGGCATCCAAGAGAAGGCACTGGAGTGGATCATCTCATTCCTCGCCGGAAGAACACAGAGAGTCCGCCTCCCCCCGTTTCGATCCGAGGCCACCGAAGTCATCTGTGGCGTCCCGCAAGGATCATCACTCAGCCCCACCCTCTTCAACGTCTATATGAGACCTCTTGCAAACATCGCACGCCAACACAACCTCAACATCATCACCTATGCCGACGACACCCAGCTGATCCTCTCCCTCACCACAGACCCCAACACCACCAGAACCAGCCTACACAAAGGGATGAAAGATGTCGCCGAGTGGATGAAGACCAGCCGCCTGAAACTGAACTCGGACAAGACGGAAGTCCTCATCCTGGGACCATCGCCCTCCGCCTGGGATGACTCCTGGTGGCCCCCCACCCTGGGCAGCGCACCCAAGCCAACAGACCACGCACGCAACCTGGGCTTCATCCTGGACTCCTCCCTCTTGATGACCAGACAAGTCAACGCCGTCTCTTCATCATGCTTTCACACCCTTCGCATGCTCCGCAAGATCTTCCGATGAATCTTGACCGAAACCAGGAAGACGGTCACCCAGGCACTCGTCACCAGCCGACTGGACTACGGAAACACCCTCTACGCCAGAACAACAGCCAAGCTACAGAAAAGACTCCAACGCATCCAGAACGCCTCCGCCCGACTCATCCTGGACATCCCCCGACGCAGCCATATCTCCGGCCACCTGAGGGACCTGCACTGGCTTCCCGTCAACAAGAGGATCACATTCAGGCTCCTCACCCACGCTCACAAGTCTCTCCACGACCTGGGCCCCAAGTACCTCAACGACCGCCTGACATTCTACACGCCCACCCGCCAGCTACGATCTACTAGCCTCGCCCTCGCCGCCGTGCCACGCATCCGAAGAGCCACCGCCGGAGGCAGATCCTTCTCCTACCTGGCGGCCAAGACATGGAACTCCTTCCCCATCCACCTTCGGCTGACCCAGGACCATCTCGCCTTCAGGAGACAACTCAAGACCTGGCTGTTCGAGCAGTCACGAACCCCCTCCCCCAAGCGCCTTGAGACCCTTCCGGGTGAGTAGTGCGCTATACAAGTGTTATGATTGATTATCTCGGATCATAGCTGCTATTCCCCTTATCAAGGCATTATTGCTGGAGTTATCTTTAAGGGAACGTAAGGGGTGTACCTCATTTGCATAGATAAACATGGTCTGTAAAGCCCAGACAGACCCATTAAAAGAAAAAGGCAAAACCAAATATGGCATACCTTTATCTGTCATATGAGGCATAAGACCACAAACCCAACAATTAGTGGTATTTACTACTAACTGATGCTGATGCAACAACTGTATGAACGAGTTGTTGACAAATTCTGATCTTCTATTTTGCTCATGTTCAGGCAACGTATAAAACTGATGTAAAGAAACAGTAGTGAAAGAAAGCATAAGTTGGGCGGTGGGTGCAGAAGTCTGTTGTGTAACATAGACAATCCAACCCACACAAGCTAATGTGATACTTAAAAACATCAAAAAGCACAATATTATAAAACATTTGCTAAATATCAATGTACAAAATCTTGTCTTAAGATCTATTCTCTCAACATCTCTTTCAGTTACAACAGACTCCATCCTTCTTTCGTGCTGCTCACAACAATTTTCCTTCTTCACTCTAGTGTGCGTCCAGGTGTCCTAGACGTCCCTAGAACCGCAGACCTTTCGTCAATACGCGGGCCACCCCTTAAGTCTTATACCGCGACCCTGCAGCTAAACCCAGATGGTGGCTCAAAAAAGAAAAAGGAAAATAGTCTCTTGTCTGAAAGAGTGTAATTCACAAAAAAATTCAAATTTTATTTGTCCTTTTTAGACCTTAAGTTGTATCGTTCTTTACCAGGCACAGTTTGATCCTGAAAGAGTGTCTCTGGATGCGTAGTATCAAATCTCAAATACGGCGGCACAGCTTCTTGCAAGATTTCAATATCAGCATGTTCTGACTGAGTCCATTCCAGATGTGCATCGCTAAAAGGTACAAATCTTGGAACCCTTTCACTCTCGGAATCGGCAACACCTTCCTGGACCCACTTATCGTACGGTAAGGGCAAAGGTATCTTCTTGCAATGGGTACCATGTACCCAGTTTTTCTTGCCGAACACCTTAATAGCAGTCAGAGTTGATAACAGGACTTGGTATGGACCGGTCCATCTTGGTTCCAAGTTCTTTGACCTCTGGAAATTCCTGGTTAGAATCCAGTCACCAGGTTGAATCATGTGGCCTGAGTCTACTGAAACTGAAGGCAAAGTGTCATGGACCTGTTGGTGAAGAACACGCAATTTAGCAGTCAAATCATGTAAGTCGTTAACCAGCATAGGGTACTCGATATCACTGTACTTCTTAGGCCTCGGCACACCCCAGACATTCGCCGGGCGTCCAAAAACAATCTCGTATGGGCTAAGTCCCACGCGAGAATATACTGTCGTTCTCGTGGACAAAAGTGCCAATGGTAAGGCATCGGGCCATGTAAGACCAGAGCTCGCTTGCACCTTGGCCAACTTCAGCTTCAGAGTGCCATTATAGCACTCGACCAGGCCTGCTGACTAGGGGTGATTTGCAGCGTGAAATTTCTGTTTAATACCCAGACCCGCACACACTTTCTTCATAATCTGATCCACAAATTCACTTCCATTATCACTCCATACCATCCTCGGCAAGCCATATCTGGGAAAAAATTCTTCGAGCAAAACCTTGGCTGGAGACAAGGCAGTAATATCCTTTAGGGGGTAGGCCTCTATCCATCTGGAAAAGGCACAAACAACCAGAAGGACATACTTCAAGTTATTGCATCTTTCCATATGAATTTAGTCTATCTGAAGCACCTCGAACGGATACGTTGGAGAAGCAAAATGACCCGCTGGAGTTGGGGTTCCCTTTCCAGGATTATGCATCAAGCAAATCATGCAGTGTTTAACCAAATTCTCAGCACACTTAGGAATTCAACCATTCTGCCATACCGGAGCCAACAACTTACATATCCCTTTTGAACTAATGTGAGCCAGCCATGAGCCATAGTAACCACCGGGAGCACATATGCATCCAGCAACAACCATCGCCGGTGCTCGGACAACTCAACCCAACAGCCTGTTGAATCCAACATTCCCGTACTCTCTCTCCACATACTCAATTCTTTCTCAGTAGCTTCCGCCTGAATCATCTTCACACTTTCTGTTGTATCTTCACACATTCCGCCTTCCACAACCCATCTGGCAGGACCTGCAACATACATTCGACTCATCACATCTTTCTCTGTTTCTCTCGCTACTTCATCTGCAAACGCATTCCCTCGACCCACATCATCCGTAACCTTCTTATGCGCACTACACTCTACTTTCGCAATTTTTTGTCGGCATAGTAAGTGATTCAAGAAGTTCACTCACTAATTGTCCATGCTGCTCTTTCCACAAACAACCAAAACTGTGAGCCACGCCAAATGCATATTGGCTATCAGTAAAAACATTCACTCTCTTTCCTTTTGACAACACACATGCTCTAGTCAATGCTATCAACTCCACTGCCTGTGCTGAATTCTGTGCAATACGTGCTGTTTCAACAATCGTATGCAAAGTTGTGACAGCATATGCTGCAGTCGTCTCTCCATTTGGAAGCTTAAAGCACGAACCATCTACCCATAGGGTACCATCAGGATTCGAAAGAGGAGTATCTTTCAGATCAACTCTACCCTTCGTTTCCTCCTCTGTCCGGAGAAAACAGTCATGCTGTTCCTGAGCATCTGTCTCTTCAAAAATTGGCAACAATGTAGCTGGATTCAATGTGTTGCACCGCTTGATGTGCACATGACTAGCCAAAAGCGTCAACTCATAACCTGACAAACGTGCACTGGTAAGATGTTGAGTGTTTGTTTTGTTCAATAGGGTATCCACTGCATGTGGAACCATCACAATCAATGTATTATCCAATGCCAAACCAGCAGACCGTCGGATAGAAGCAGCCGCTGCCGCTGTAGCTCTTAGACAACTAGGCAATGCCCTAGCTACCGGATCTAAAGTGGCTGAAAAATACGCACATGGGCGCTGCTTGTCTCCAAATTGTTGCGTCAACACTGACAACGCACAACCTTCTCTCGTGTACATAAAGTGTAAAAGGTTTACTATAGTCGGGGGTACCCACACCGGAGCAGAACTCAATGCATCACGCAATTCAGAAAACCTCTTCTGACATTCGTCAGCCCAAGGAAGAGGGTGTGGTGTGTCCTTAAGAGTAAGTGCCAACAAAGGTTTCGCTAACAAAGAAAGATTCAGAATCCACTGTCTACAATACGAGGTGATACCTAAGAAGGCACGCACCTCTCTCTGTGTGCATGGCACAGTCATTTGGGCAATCGCTTGAATACGCTCTGGGGTCAATCGTCTTCCCTCCTTCGACAAGAGATGACCTAAGTAGGTCACTTCTTGTCGGCAATACTGCAACTTCGAAGGTGACACTTTATGATGAAGGTCAGATAGGTGTCGCAACAAAGAAAGAGTAACTTATTTACAAATCCCTTCATCATAAGCAGCAACCAACAGATCATCAACATACTGGATAAGAGTAGCACCAGAAGGCAATGCAAAAGTATCAAGCTGAGTTTTCAAAGCCTGACTATAAATGGAGGGACTCTCACTATAACCTTGAGGAGCGCGTTTAAACCGGAAACTGCGACCTCCTAAAGAGAAGCCAAAAATATCCCTACTTTCCTCCGCAATCGGAATACTGAAGAAAGCATTATTCAGATCAATAACTGAAAACCAAGCAGCGGAGGCAGGGATCATAGTCAATAAAGCAGTAATGTCTGGGACAACAGGAAATTGTGGCACAACAATCTTATTGACCTCTCGAAGGTCAATCACAAACCGATACACAGGTGGCTGAGAAGAGTCAGTATGCTTAAGGACAGGCAGAACAGGACTATTACACACATTGCCTCTCGTTTCTTCAACCACACCTTTCTCAACCAAATCATAGATAATCGCTAAAAGAGCTCTTTCGCCATCACTGGAAATTTTGTACTGAGGAATGCGAGGTAATTTAGCATTCGACTTAAGGGTAACAACGTAAGGTGGAATCTGCAAGAGACCAACATCATTTGGACCTGTAGCCCAAAGTGTATCAGGGAGAGAACACAGCTCCAGTGGAAGGTGATCCTTAGACAGATACATCGGGGAAATCACTTTCCTACCCACTGTAAGATGTACTCCCAAAGGAGAACAATGTAATGGCACATGCAATCTTTTCAATAAGTCCAAACTCAACAAATTCTCGCCACAGCCAGTCGTTAGAATAAGGGGAGCCGCCAATTCACAAGGACCAATAGAAAGGGGCAAAGGACAAGAAACCGGGTTATGAACTGGGCGCCAGAAAATCCTACCGAAACATTAGTCAAGCCAGACAAGGGTGCGCCAGGGAGTTTAGAGTGCATGATAGAACTCTTTGCTGCACCAATATCCAAAAGAAAAGGTTCTGCCACACCTGATGTAATCAATTCAACATAAGGTCCACTCTGGTCTACTGGAACTGACACTACTCCCTCCCTTTGTCCATGGATGTCCTAACTATCATTAAAACTAGCACTCTCACTTCCAACATAATATTTCATCAGTGTAGTACTGAGCGGACTGAACGGTCGGAACATTCTGTTGGTCAAAATATTTTATAGAATTCTGAGGGGAAAAGGAACGTTCTTTCTGGGGAAACGTACCACGTCCTCTACCCCTAGGTTCTTGTTGGTAACCACCACGACCTCTCAGACCAGACATACCATTCGCACGCTGTAGCAAGATCGGGCAACTATTCTTGAAGTGACCTTCCTCTTTACAATAAGCACACTGATTAGGGCCTAGCGGGAGTCGCGAAGCAAAAGACTCAAGCTTCTGCAACAGTTTCTGAAACTGTGGGGGTTGCTGAAACTGACGCTGATTAGGGCGAGGCGAATAAGCCTGCTGCAGAAGAACTTTCGTTTTTAATTCTCTAGTCTTCTTCTCTACTTTATCCTTCTCATCTTTATCTCTATTCTCATAGTATTGTGCAGTAGCCAATATCTGGGCTGAAGAAGAAACAGCCCATGAACTCTCAGAAACTTTTAACTTAGTAGAAAGTTCAGGAAGTAAATTAAAAACAAACTTATCTACAAACAACCTCTGACCACCTTCTGTACTCATGTCCTAACCACTATGATCAATGAATGTTTCCTCGAACCTAGTGAAGAAATCAGACAACAAAGGTTTCGCTAACAAAGAAAAATTCAGAATCCACTGTCTACAATACGAGGTGATACCTAAGAAGGCACGCACCTCTCTCTGTGTGCATGGCACAGTCATTTGGGCAATCGCTTGAATACGCTCTGGGGTCAATCGTCTTCCCTCCTTCGACAAGAGATGACCTAAGTAGGTCACTTCTTGTCGGCAATACTGCAACTTCGAAGGTGACACTTTATGATGAAGGTCAGATAGGTGTCGCAACAAAGAAAGAGTAACTTATTTACAAATCCCTTCATCATAAGCAGCAACCAACAGATCATCAACATACTGGATAAGAGTAGCACCAGAAGGCAATGCAAAGGTATTAAGCTGAGTTTTCAAAGCCTGACTATAAATGGAGGGACTCTCACTATAACCTTGAGGAGCGCGTTTAAACCGGAAACTGCGACCTCCTAAAGAGAAGCCAAAAATATCCCTACTTTCCTCAGCAATCGGAATACTGAAGAAAGCATTATTCAGATCAATAACAGAAAACCAAGCAGCTGAGGCAGGGATCATAGTCAATAAAGCAGTAATGTCTGGGACAACAGGAAATTGTGGCACAACAATCTTATTGACCTCTCGAAGGTCAATCACAAACCGATACACAGGTGGCTGAGAAGAGTCAGTATGCTTAAGGACAGGCATTACAGGACTATTACACACATTGCCTCTCGTTTCTTCATCCACACCTTTCTCAACCAAATCATAGATAATCGCTAAAAGAGCTCTTTCGCCATCACCGGAAATTTTGTACTGAGGAATGCGAGGTAATTTAGCATTCAACTTAAGGGTAACAACGTAAGGTGGAATCTGCAAGAGACCAACATCATTTGGACCTGTAGCCCAAAGTGTATCAGGGAGAGAACACAGCTCCAGTGGAAGGTGATCCTTAGACAGATACATCGGGGAAATCACTTTCCTACCCACTGTAAGATGTACTCCCAAAGGAGAACAATGTAATGTCACATGCAATCTTTTCAATAAGTCCAAACTCAACAAATTCTCGCCACAGCCAGTCGTTAGAATAAGGGGAGCCTCCAATTCACAAGGACCAATAGAAAGGGGCAAAGGACAAGAAACCGGGTTATGAACTGGGCGCCAGAAAATCCTACCGAAACATTAGTCAAGCCAGACAAGGGTGCGCCAGGGAGTTTAGAGTGCATGATAGAACTCTTTGCTGCACCAATATCCAAAAGAAAAGGTTCTGCCACACCTGATGTAATCAATTCAACATAAGGTCCACTCTGGTCTACTGGAACTGACACTACTCCCTCCCTTTGTCCATGGATGTCCTAACTATCATTAAAACTAGCACTCTCACTTCCAACATAATATTTCATCAGTGTAGTACTGAGCGGACTGAACGGTCGGAACATTCTGTTGGTCAAAATATTTTATAGAATTCTGAGGGGAAAAGGAACGTTCTTTCTGGGGAAACGTACCACGTCCTCTACCCCTAGGTTCTTGTTGGTAACCACCACGACCTCTCAGACCAGACATGCCATTCGCACGCTGTAGCAAGATCGGGCAACTATTCTTGAAGTGACCTTCCTCTTTACAATAAGCACACTGATTAGGGCCTAGCGGGAGTCGCGAAGCAAAAGACTCAAGCTTCTGCAACAGTTTCTGAAACTGTGGGGGTTGCTGAAACTGACGCTGATTAGGGCGAGGCGAATAAGCCTGCTGCAGAAGAACTTTCGTTTTTAATTCTCTAGTCTTCTTCTCTACTTTATCCTTCTCATCTTTATCTCTATTCTCATAGTATTGTGCAGTAGCCAATATCTGGGCTGAAGAAGAAACAGCCCATGAACTCTCAGAAACTTTTAACTTAGTAGAAAGTTCAGGAAGTAAATTAAAAACAAACTTATCTACAAACAACCTCTGACCACCTTCTGTACTCATGTCCTAACCACTATGATCAATGAATGTTTCCTCGAACCTAGTGAAGAAATCAGACAACAAAGGTTTCGCTAACAAAGAAAAATTCAGAATCCACTGTCTACAATACGAGGTGATACCTAAGAAGGCACGCACCTCTCTCTGTGTGCATGGCACAGTCATTTGGGCAATCGCTTGAATACGCTCTGGGGTCAATCGTCTTCCCTCCTTCGACAAGAGATGACCTAAGTAGGTCACTTCTTGTCGGCAATACTGCAACTTCGAAGGTGACACTTTATGATGAAGGTCAGATAGGTGTCGCAACAAAGAAAGAGTAACTTATTTACAAATCCCTTCATCATAAGCAGCAACCAACAGATCATCAACATACTGGATAAGAGTAGCACCAGAAGGCAATGCAAAGGTATTAAGCTGAGTTTTCAAAGCCTGACTATAAATGGAGGGACTCTCACTATAACCTTGAGGAGCGCGTTTAAACCGGAAACTGCGACCTCCTAAAGAGAAGCCAAAAATATCCCTACTTTCCTCAGCAATCGGAATACTGAAGAAAGCATTATTCAGATCAATAACAGAAAACCAAGCAGCTGAGGCAGGGATCATAGTCAATAAAGCAGTAATGTCTGGGACAACAGGAAATTGTGGCACAACAATCTTATTGACCTCTCGAAGGTCAATCACAAACCGATACACAGGTGGCTGAGAAGAGTCAGTATGCTTAAGGACAGGCATTACAGGACTATTACACACATTGCCTCTCGTTTCTTCATCCACACCTTTCTCAACCAAATCATAGATAATCGCTAAAAGAGCTCTTTCGCCATCACCGGAAATTTTGTACTGAGGAATGCGAGGTAATTTAGCATTCAACTTAAGGGTAACAACGTAAGGTGGAATCTGCAAGAGACCAACATCATTTGGACCTGTAGCCCAAAGTGTATCAGGGAGAGAACACAGCTCCAGTGGAAGGTGATCCTTAGACAGATACATCGGGGAAATCACTTTCCTACCCACTGTAAGATGTACTCCCAAAGGAGAACAATGTAATGTCACATGCAATCTTTTCAATAAGTCCAAACTCAACAAATTCTCGCCACAGCCAGTCGTTAGAATAAGGGGAGCCTCCAATTCACAAGGACCAATAGAAAGGGGCAAAGGACAAGAAACCGGGTTATGAACTGGGCGCCAGAAAATCCTACCGAAACATTAGTCAAGCCAGACAAGGGTGCGCCAGGGAGTTTAGAGTGCATGATAGAACTCTTTGCTGCACCAATATCCAAAAGAAAAGGTTCTGCCACACCTGATGTAATCAATTCAACATAAGGTCCACTCTGGTCTACTGGAACTGACACTACTCCCTCCCTTTGTCCATGGATGTCCTAACTATCATTAAAACTAGCACTCTCACTTCCAACATAATATTTCATCAGTGTAGTACTGAGCGGACTGAACGGTCGGAACATTCTGTTGGTCAAAATATTTTATAGAATTCTGAGGGGAAAAGGAACGTTCTTTCTGGGGAAACGTACCACGTCCTCTACCCCTAGGTTCTTGTTGGTAACCACCACGACCTCTCAGACCAGACATACCATTCGCACGCTGTAGCAAGATCGGGCAACTATTCTTGAAGTGACCTTCCTCTTTACAATAAGCACACTGATTAGGGCCTAGCGGGAGTCGCGAAGCAAAAGACTCAAGCTTCTGCAACAGTTTCTGAAACTGTGGGGGTTGCTGAAACTGACGCTGATTAGGGCGAGGCGAATAAGCCTGCTGCAGAAGAACTTTCGTTTTTAATTCTCTAGTCTTCTTCTCTACTTTATCCTTCTCATCTTTATCTCTATTCTCATAGTATTGTGCAGTAGCCAATATCTGGGCTGAAGACGAAACAGCCCATGAACTCTCAGAAACTTTTAACTTAGTAGAAAGTTCAGGAAGTAAATTAAAAACAAACTTATCTACAAACAACCTCTGACCACCTTCTGTACTCATGTCCTAACCACTATGATCAATGAATGTTTCCTCGAACCTAGTGAAGAAATCAGACAACAAAGGTTTTGCTAACAAAGAAAAATTCAGAATCCACTGTCTACAATACGAGGTGATACCTAAGAAGGCACGCACCTCTCTCTGTGTGCATGGCACAGTCATTTGGGCAATCGCTTGAATACGCTCTGGGGTCAATCGTCTTCCCTCCTTCGACATGAGATGACCTAAGTAGGTCACTTCTTGTCGGCAATACTGCAACTTCGAAGGTGACACTTTATGATGAAGGTCAGATAGGTGTCGCAACAAAGAAAGAGTAACTTATTTACAAATCCCTTCATCATAAGCAGCAACCAACAGATCATCAACATACTGGATAAGAGTAGCACCAGAAGGCAATGCAAAAGTATTAAGCTGAGTTTTCAAAGCCTGACTATAAATGGAGGGACTCTCACTATAACCTTGAGGAGCGCGTTTAAACCGGAAACTGCGACCTCCTAAAGAGAAGCCAAAAATATCCCTACTTTCCTCAGCAATCGGAATACTGAAGAAAGCATTATTCAGATCAATAACAGAAAACCAAGCAGCTGAGGCAGGGATCATAGTCAATAAAGCAGTAATGTCTGGGACAACAGGAAATTGTGGCACAACAATCTTATTGACCTCTCGAAGGTCAATCACAAACCGATACACAGGTGGCTGAGAAGAGTCAGTATGCTTAAGGACAGGCAGAACAGGACTATTACAAAAATTGCCACTCGTTTCTTCAACCACACCTTTCTCAACCAAATCATAGATAATCGCTAAAAGAGCTCTTTCGCCATCACTGGAAATTTTGTACTGAGGAATGCGAGGTAATTTAGCATTCGACTTAAGGGTAACAACGTAAGGTGGAATCTGCAAGAGACCAACATCATTTGGACCTGTAGCCCAAAGTGTATCAGGGAGAGAACACAGCTCCAGTGGAAGGTGATCCTTAGACAGATACATCGGGGAAATCACTTTCCTACCAACTGTAAGATGTACTCCCAAAGGAGAACAATGTAATGTCGCATGCAATCTTTTCAATAAGTCCAAACCCAACAAATTCTCGCCACAGCCAGTCGTTAGAATAAGGGGAGCCTCCAATTCACAAGGACCAATAGAAAGGGGCAAAGGACAAGAAACCGGGTTACGAACTGGGCGCCAGAAAATCCTACCGAAACATTAGTCAAGCCAGACAAGGGTGCGCCAGGGAGTTTAGAGTGCATGATAGAACTCTTTGCTGCACCAATATCCAAAAGAAAAGGTTCTGCCACACCTGATGTAATCACTTCAACATAAGGTCCACTCTGGTCTACTGGAACTGACACTACTCCCTCCCTTTGTCCATGGCTGTCCTAACTATCATTAAAACCAGCACTCTCACTTCCAACATAATAATCATCAGTGTAGTACCGAGCGGACTGAACGGTCGGAACATTCTGTTGGTCAAAATATGTTATAGAATTCTGAGGGGAAAATGAACATTCTTTCTGGGGAAACGTACCACGTCCCCTACCCCTAGGTACTTGTTGGTAACCACCACGACCTCTCATACCAGACATACCATTCGCACGCTGTAGCAAGATCGGGCAACTATTCTTGAAGTGACCTTCCTCTTTACAATAAGCACACTGATTAGGGCCTAGCGGGAGTCGCGAAGCAAAAGACTCAGGCTTCTGCAACAGTTTCTGAAACTGTGGGGGTTGCTGAAACTGACGCTGATTAGGGCGAGGCGAATAAGCCTGCTGCAGAAGAACTTTCGTTTTTAATTCTCTAGTCTTCTTCTCTACTTTATCCTTCTCATCTTTATCTCTATTCTCATAGTATTGTGCAGTAGCCAATATCTGGGCTGAAGAAGAAACAGCCCATGAACTCTCAGAAACTTTTAACTTAGTAGAAAGTTCAGGAAGTAAATTAAAAACAAACTTATCTACAAACAACCTCTGACCACCTTCTGTACTCATGTCCTAACCACTATGATCAATGAATGTTTCCTCGAATCTAGTGAAGAAATCAGACACACTCTCATCTTTCTTTTGTTTGCATGCTGCTAACTTGTCCCAATTCACCCACAAAGGAGGCATCATAGTTTTCATTAAATTAATAATCCTACCAGGTAGTTCTGCAACTAAGGGTTCAGGTTTGGCACCTCCTACCTGCCGACCATCTGCAGCAGTAATATTAACCCATGTATCTCCTAACTTTGGCGCGTGATCCTCATGACGGATCATCGCCCACAAGGGTTGAGGTACTACATTACCCATCACCATATCTATGTCAGCTAAATTCATAACACATGCATCAATTGTCTGAGACAACTCCTTGTAATAACCAGCAGGATTTTTACGGGGATCAGGCAAGGACTGCTTGAGAGCCAGGACCTCAGCTCTCTTCCCAGGGACATGCACCCACACTCGCTGAAAATGAGCCGGTGCAGTCACAATACCATGAGCGGCATCAGCCAAAACTGACTCTCTCCATACAGGGGGGACCTCTCTCATAGAATACTGCTTCACTTTTCTCCTAACAGAAGGGTCAGGTTCGAACAATAACTGAGGTGGAAGCCTAGACCTAAAAGTGAGTAGTGTCTCTACCGCTTTCTCAACATCGGAACCCACTATCGTTCCTTTAGCAAATTCAGAATGAACATTAATCAATTCCAATGGAATTGAACCTAACTCATTATCTTCCCACTCCTGACGAAGGAAGGTACACATGACATCAAAAATACCTTTGTTTTGGTGCCTCCCACTGTAAGAAAATATCCATAACCACTTGTGGACCGTACTTTTGAAACCCATCTACGAGCAAGGAGATCTAACGCTGCCCGCTCTTCGGGACCAGGAAGCTGACTACGTCTCTGCTTACGTTCAGAAACAGGGGTCATATTTAGTGACCCAAAGAAAGGAGACAAAAGACTAGTGACAGTCTCAGTCATTCGTTGCCGAGCAGAGGGAGAAGAAGTTGACATGAGGACAGGAGACCAAGTGTTTTGAGGCAAGAGAGACGTAGGGACAGAAATAAGAGAAGTCGAAGATAAAGGAGTGTAAGGCAAAGGAGTTTGAGGCAAGGCTGGTGACAAAGCTGGCGGCCCTGGAGGGGGCTGCGCCGCGAAAGGAAGAACCACCTGTGAAGCAACAGGTGGCGGAACAACAACAGGGGGTTGAACGACAACAAGGGGTGCAACAACTGGAGGTAACGGAGGTGCAGTAGCACCCTGCACATAAGGGGGTGGCAATCTCAGTTAATGTGACATCAAAGGATCCTTTTCAGGGTCTTCAGTCACATTTGAAAGGGGAGGTGGCAAAGCTGGGTAACATTTGTCAATGGCCATGCAATGTTGTCTATCTGACACTTCAATCGCACGATCTTCTTCATCTTCCCTAAACTGCCTAGCAGCTTGCATTACCGACATATTCCTTTCCTTCCTATCTCTCTTAGCTTGCTTAATTTCTCGCTGTTTGGCTTTCTTACGCCAAAGGCGGAAAGAGTCAAACATCGCCGGCCGGGCTTTCTTCTTAAATAGTGCAATTTCTAGGTTATCTAAAACATTGGATTCAAAACTACCATGTTGGGGCCATCGTAAAACACCATCTTTCCTTGTATAACGGACCCTTACTTCATTAAAGGTAATGGGACCCACACCATGCTTTGAATAGAGCTCATAGGTTGGAGTTCCAACCGGAGGTATCAGACACGAGTCCTCCAATCGGGAATCCTTATTACAACTACAACAAAACCATTTCCTAATTTTGCCAAAACCAGGCATCTTTAGCTCGCTAGTCTTGCTTCAAACTTCAAGGGGTTATCAAAAATGATACACTCGTAAATATACGAACCCCTGGGCTTCGACTATTGCAATGGCCGAATCAAAACCAAGAAACTAAACAAAGTTGTAGGAGCGACCCACTTATACTTAACCAAAATGTCTGTCACGCCACCAGAAGACCGTCTAACGTCTCGCCTTACAAATCATCACAAGAGGGTCCAAGACAGGGCGACAGTCAGGGCAGCAGTCCTTCGCAGTTGTCGGAAAGGGGAAGCCTTGCAGAAAAAACCTTCGGTCCACGTCGACATGCAGGGGTCAATGAAGTGGCGGCGGTCCTCCAGAATTTCCTCACGGGGCTCCTCACAATCTTCTGGCTTGGACCAGTACCGCTGAGGTTGCCCCACGTTGGGCGCCAGTCGAAGAACTGGGGTTTAACCCAGCGGAGTCAGGGGCGCGCCTAAGATCTTCGAGTTCACCTGTCTTGGTATTCAAAGACACGGAATACTTCTGGATGGCGTCAGAGACCAAGTTTATTAGCTGCAGCTAGTAACAGTGATCCTAGAAATACATCACAGTGTAAATTCTCAGGATACTGCTCATTTTACTAAGATGAGACGTCTCCTTTTATACCCAATATTCACATTATAAATATACACCCACTGCACAAAATTCTAGCCAATAAGATAAATTTTCAAACAAAGTATCACATAGCAAAAACTCAATTTACAGTATCCCAACCCAAAAGTTAATTATTAGGAATGTCCCAAATTCAATCTTCACAAGCCGGACAAACCTATAATTGAAAGCATAACCCATGTAATGAAGAAACATAAAAAAAGAAACAGTAACTGATACTGAACAAGATGAGCACGTGCAAGGAAACTAAAAAGTTAACGATGTCCTGAACATTGATTGGCAATCTCAGATAAAGAACGATCAGGGAAATTTGCTTTGCGACGTCAGTTTCAGGTGAAGAGGTCAGTTTCTTACAGTTCATTTCAGAGTCAAAGAGAAACCTAGTTAATGTATACATGAACTAAGAAGGCCAGGCCACTTCATTCGCCAGGTTACCTTTACAGGCCTACGTGAGGGCAACACAAAATGGTGGCGCAGAACAAAATGGAGTCAGACTCGAGAATTACAGAACCTCAGATCTGGCCCAATCCCTAGAATTGATCATACAAGAAGCAGGAAAATGTGGGTCTTTTTCAGAATATACCCTAAATGCTTACAAAACTCAGGTCTTACTGAACTTTAAACCAGATAAACCTGTAATGGGAACATGCTCTGAAGCTACTTACCTTGGAATTTGTATTACATCCCAGATTGAGGCCATAATTAAACTAAATTATGATGCTTTACTGAGTAAGTCATTAAAAAACGTAAGAATTGGCATAACTTGCCTATAAGTATAATAGGCAGATGTAATATTATATAAATGATGATCCTCCCAAAGTTTTTGTATTTATTTTGGTCAATTCCTTTGAGAGTTTCCAATGTATTTTTCAAAAAACTAGATGGGGTCGTGAGTAGCTTCATATGGGGTTATAAGCGTGCTCGCTGGGCAATTACATTTCTAAAGTATCCATTCAATCAAGGCAGTCTTTTAATTCCTACTTTAAATTATATTACTGGGCCTCTTTCATGAATAGGTTACGTAGCCTTTTCGCTAACAAGGATAAAGATTTCAATCATAAACTTTTACTAGGCCAGAAGAGCTTTAGGTTCCTCTACCGGATACATGATCTGAACTATTTTAGGAGGGTACGCTTCAAGACCGTCAGGGAGCTAGTCTCTGTTTGGCGAGAAATTGCCGCTAGGTACTCTTTACCAATATACTTTAATAAATTCCCTCTGTGGGATAATCCACTTCTCTCAGCCATTTTTAGTGATGGGATTGCAAAACAGTGAGCTATATTGGGCGTGGATAAGTTGGAAGATTTTTATGATTGTACTGGCTTTTGAACCTTTCAAAATTTGGGGAATTCACAGTGTCTTAAATCAAAAGAGACTCAGGATTTATTTATATTTTTACACGAGGCACCTTGGAAGAAGACAATATATGCGGCATTTAAGCTCCTTTGCAAGGATAGACCTGATCCTTGTTTGCAGTTAGCTTCCAAATTGAGTTTAAACCTTGTGACTGAAATAACTCCTAAAAAAATGGATGAGGCATTTTGTATGCTAAAAGAAGCTGTTTGGTCTATCAACTCGAGACTGCAACAGTTTAAAATGGTGTGTATGCTGTATTATACTCCCAAGAAGATAGCTAGGGGGGTCAATCAAGAACTTAATATTCAAGGATAGGACGAATTGTCCTAAGTGTGGAGAATATGGTGATATTCTCCATATGTATGTTACTTGTCCACAACCGAGGGCTTTTTGGCAGGAGGTTATATTAGTCTGTAAAACTCGCCTTAGATTACATCTGATTTTTTCTATTGAGGAGATTATGCTGGGGTATAAGAAGGATGCTAATCAGGCACATTGTGCATTACTCTGTGTAAATATAGTTTCTGCTAGATTTGCTATTTCTAGAGCTTGGATCTCTCCAAAACCCTGTAGTGCAGCAGAATGGTGGGCTATTGTTATTGAGGTCTTTGAGAGGGAGAAGGCCTTGGCTAAAGTTAGAGGCCTAATTTCACTGCAGAGATTTAACGTGGGTGGCATGGAATGAGCTAACATTGAACCTTAGATTTTGTGGTTTGTTTTACTATGTATTCTTTTTCTTCTTCTCCCCTGGTGACAAGATTGTATTTGTATTGATAATATAACATGTTGATGTATATGACGCACATAAATGGTTTACTCCACAATTGAAGACCTTAAAACTTGAAGTGCGTCAAAAAGAAAGGAAGTGGAGGACCAGGTATCTACCACAAGACAAAGCTAATTACTGTTTGGCCCGGAAAAACTACCGAAAATCTATTCTAAAACAGAAAACTGACTATTTCTCAGAAAAAATTCTGAATTCACAGAATAAGACAAAAGATGTGTTCAATATAGTGAACGATCTTTGCAACAGTGATAGAACTACCCCTTTGGTTACTCCTACACAAGAGCACTGTGACTCTTTGAATACTTTCTTCTTAAATAAAATCATTACTATAAAGCAGAGCATACTTAATTCTCCGTCCCCTGCCCCTCTGGATGATATCTATCATAATCCTCTCATACTAGAAACCTTTCCTCCCATAGACAGTAAAGCCTTGTCTGACCTTCTTGTACGTGTCAAGTCTGGATCACCTGATGATATCTGTCCCCCATACATTTTCAGAGAGGTGGGGTCGGCTATCCCACAGGGGGTTCTCTCGCTGCTAAATGAATCACTTCTACAGGGCAAGGTGCCCAGCAGCTTTAAGAAAGCTTTGCTTATCCCACTGATTAAAAAGTTAGGAGCAGACCCACACGATTCAATAAATTACAGGCCAATTTCTCTTCTACCCTATGCATCAAAAATTCTGGAAGCCTATGTCTCTACGTGTGTGTCCAAATTTATTGAAAAATCCGAATACCTGGAACCCAACCAGGCTGGCTTCCGCCCCTGTCATTCGACGGAAGCCGTGATCCTCGCCGTCCAAAACACTTTAAGATCTAATGCTGACAGAGGTATTCATCAGGCCCTTGTGCTCCTTGACTTGTCGGCAGCGTTCGACACGGTTGATTATACCATTCTTATCAACCGTGTCGAACAAGCCGGCCTCAGGGGCCCTGCCTTAAGCTGGATCACCTCTTTTATCACAGGACGCACGCAATCAGTGAGACTTGGTACCTTCACAGCTCCTAGAACTCCAACTACATGTGGGGTTCTCCAAGGATCATCTTTATCACCTTTATTATTTAATCTTTATCTCTGCCCACTATTATACTCCTTAAGGAACGCCAAAGTTACCATCTATAACTATGCGGATGATCTCCAACTTGTCTTTCCCCTTAACACTACAGACTCTGTGATGGAATTTCAGAACACCATGACACACATACAGAAGTGGATGAACCTCAACCATCTAAAACTTAACCCAGGCAAGACAGAATTAATCTTGCCTGGGAAAAGTGAATTAAGTTGGAGTCCATGTTTTTGGCCACCTAGTATGGGGGTCCCACCTACCAAATCTCCCTCGGTTAAAAGTCTGGGAGTTACACTTAGCGCAGATATTTCATTGAAAGGACAAATTGGCACAGTAGTCTCCGCTAGTTTTTTCAACTTAAGAAAATAAAGAAAATAGCCCAGTTCTTGACGCAATCTGCACTTACTCAGGTTATTATTGCCCTCGTTCTGTCCCGACTGGACTTTTCAAATAGCCTCTATTTGGGACTTCCAGCGGGCCTGTTAAAAAGACTCCAATTTGTTCAAAATCAAGCCGCCAGGCTTATTCTAAAACAACCAAAATGGCAGTCTATCAGACCTGGCCTGGAACAACTTCATTGGCTACCTGTGACGTAGCGGATTGCGTTTAAAACTGGATGTATCATTTTTAAAACCCTACAAAATACAGGTCCGAAATTTATAAAAAATCTTGTCTCTAGATATAATCCCTCATTAAATCTCCGTTCTGCTCATAAAGCTCTGTTGGCTATCCCGACTTTTAAGAAAAAACGCCTTGGCGGCTGCTGCTTTGACTATCTTGCAGCCACCTTTTGGAACTCTTTACCACTTCCTTTAAGACTGAGCCCAGATCTTCTCACCTTTAGACACTCTCTTAAGACATGGCTTTTCAAACAGGCTTACCTTTGAGTATGTTTTATGTTATGTTCCCTTCCGACAGCGCCATGAAGCCTATGGGCCTACGAGCGCTTAACAAATAAATATTAACATAACATAACATATATGGTTTTTGGTTTTTACCTCCCATGCAAAAAAAAAAGGAATTAAACAGTACAAACATATTGCACTATTGTGATGAATAGCGCAGACGATTTGGGAGTGTGACAATACTGGCTGTTGTGCGCTGTGCTGAAAGAACAAGTAATTGTGATGTAAAGTCACTCTCAGTGCACTTTAATTTTGCAGTTTAACAGGGGTTCTTCATAGAGTTCCTCATGGTTTGCTCTTCCCCTGTGACACAAGGCTTTTTACCATTACTGGTAGGTACAGTATATGTTATAACATCATAGTTCCAGTGTATATAGTAAGATAGATAAATAATGCCCTCCTTCCCTTACAGCATTTCCAGAAAAACATTATTAAGAGAGCGCCAGAACAGGAAAATATTATATACTCTACTCCACTAATTCAAGGCTGGGATTTTCTTTCGCAGGGAACAAGCATATTAGAATGGCATATACATGTGTTAGGGTAGATGACGCAGCAATGTCGATGATGTCTTTTTCTGTTTAGGTCTCCTTTACAAATGTTCCTTTCCTTACCATCCCTCGCTTGATCACCTCAATATTCTGCACTATTATAGCTTTCAAAATTGAGGCTATCAAGAGGTGGACATTATTGAGAAATGCACTTATCCTAAGAGATTTGTCAATGAAATAATCTGCCCATGTATTATTTCGTCCCGGTCAGTGTTGATGTCAATACCAGTAGGAATATAGGGGGCACTTAATGTCAGGACGGTGGGAGCCCAACATAGCCCTCTCTGATGATGGTAGAAATCCCAACCCCAATCCCTTTAACCGCACTAGAACCGTTTTATGGAGACATCAATAAGGTGCAGGTGTTACTCACACAGATTCTTTTGCACTCCACTTGCCAACCAAGGGCATTACCCACAAATCAGGCAAGAGTGGCATTCATGATCTCAAATCTAGCTGGTGATGCCGCACAATGGACAGCACCATTAGTGCAGAGGGATGATCCTTTGGAATATGATTGGGAAGACGTTTGCACTAAATTCAAGAAGGTGTCAGATCTCAGGGCTACCACCTTCTCTGCAGATATCGAACTACTGAAGTTAAAGAAAGGAATAAAGACCTTATTGTTTACTTGAATACCTTTCAACAATTGGTAGTTGAGACAAACTGGCCAGAGGTTAACAAGGCTGTCTTATTCCACCAAAGGTTGAAAGACAAACTCAAAGAGGTTCTTTGCCTGCTATCATTTAGGAGACGCTACAAGTGAAGAGCCAACATTAAACCAGCATTTGCTTGCTGTTCGAGTATTTTACTCGTTTTTACTCGAATTTTTAAAATTGTATTTTTTCACCTTGTGTTGCAGACAGCATACCCCTAACACACCTGCACGCATGTATGCTTTCTTTTTAGGGCTTTAGTGGCCGTTTCTTGCCTCTAACTGGGTTTGGGAAAATCTTTCTACGGCGGCCATCTTTTGGTGTGGCACAGAGTGGTGTGAGTGCTCTAGTGAACCCATAAAAGGAGCCTTGTGACAATATTCGCGAGATTTTTTGCCTGCTATCATTTAGGAGACGCTACAAGTGAAGAGCCAACATTAAACCAGCATTTGCTTGCTGTTCGAGTATTTTACTCGTTTTTACTCGAATTTTAAAAATTGTATTTTTCACCTTGTGTTGCAGACAGCATACCCCTAACACACCTGCACGCATGTATGCTTTCTTTTTAGGGCTTTAGTGGCCGTTTCTTGCCTCTAACTGGGTTTGGGAAAATCTTTCTACGGCGGCCATCTTTGGTGTGGCACAGAGTAGTGTGAGTGTTCTAGTGAACCCATAAATGGAGCCTCGTGACAATATTCACGAGATTCTTTGCCTGCTATCATTTAGGAGACGCTACAAGTGAAGAGCCAACATTAAACCAGCACTTGCTTGCTGTTCGAGTATTTTACTCGTTTTTACTCGAATTTAAAAAATTGTATTTTTTCACCTTGTGTTGCAGACAGCATACCCCTAACACACCTGCACGCATGTATGCTTTCTTTTTAGGGCTTTAGTGGCCGTTTCTTGCCTCTAACTGGGTTTGGGAAAATCTTTCTACGGCGGCCATCTTTTGGTGTGGCACAGAGTGGTGTGAGTGCTCTAGTGAACCCATAAAAGGAGCCTTGTGACAATATTCGCGAGATTCTTTGCCTGCTATCATTTAGGAGACGCTACAAGTGAAGAGCCAACATTAAACCAGCATTTGCTTGCTGATCGAGTATTTTACTCGTTTTTACTCGAATTTTAAAAATTGTATTTTTCACCTTGTGTTGCAGACAGCATACCCCTAACACACCTGCACGCATGTATGCTTTCTTTTTAGGGCTTTAGTGGCCGTTTCTTGCCTCTAACTGGGTTTGGAAAAATCTTTCTACGGCGGCCATCTTTGGTGTGGCACAGAGTGGTGTGAGTGCTCTAGTGAACCCATAAAAGGATACGGTCATCCTATCGCGCTAGCGGTCGCGATCGCGGAAGCGCCGTCCCTAGCGCCGGAGTCTCGCCTGAGTCAGCCCGTCTGCGCCCGTCCGCGCTTGACGAGCTTCGAGCTTTGGCAAGTCCCTTATTTTTTTTGTTTTTTTCCTGAGTCACCTTGTGTTCTTGCTTATTCCTCACACTATGTTTCTCTCTTATTCCGCAGAGGAACTATACTCATGGCGTCATACTTCCAGATTGAACTGCTCGGTGTGTACACTGCCCTTCCCTAAATTTAAATGTCACCACTGCGGATTTGCTCTGGGAATGCCGGCGAGCTGCAGATCGCTGAGGCGCCATTGCAGACGAAATAGGCTCGCTGTATCAAAAACTGTCTCTTTGCACTCCCCTTTACAGTTCTGGAGTATTAATTGCAGATCTCTCCCACAACACAAGTACAATATTTACGACTTTATTATTGATGAACAACCGGATGCAGTATTTCTCACAAGACCTGGTTACATGATAGTTCTGGCCCAGATATTGCCGCTGCAATTCCCCCTAATTACGTTATCGTAAGAAAGGATAGGGTCTCTGGCAAGGGGGGGGGGGGGATAGCTGTGATTTTCAAATCTATGTACACCTGTAAATTTGAAGATATCTCTCTTAAAGGATGTGAGGCAGCCTTGTTTAAGTTAATTATTAGTCCTCAGTTTACATTGACAGGCTTACTAATCTACCGCCCTCCTGGGAATGCCAATCCCTGGGTTTCTTCCTTACCGGATTTCCTGGCCCCTTTACTACTTAGAGCAGCCAATTTTACGATTATTGGGGATTTAAATATCCATCTTGAAGATCTCGACTGTACATCTAGTAAACAGCTCATTTCTATTCTTGAAGTTTTCAACATTCAGCTACTGAATTCTGCCCCTACACACCATGCTGGTCATTTATTAGATCCCATCTTGTCAAATCTACAGTTGGACTGCTCCCAGAAAGCACGCCCAATAGAATGGTCCGATCATTATGCTGTTCCTTTCTCATTAGATATTACTCGGACAGCAGCTAGGATCGCAAAAGGGAAAGATAAACATACACGCAGTTGGGGGAAAATTAACATGCTAGAACTTAATAAACAATTACTGAGGACACTCCCAAACACTGACCTACCCATCACTGCACTAAATTGTGCAGTTGATAAGTGGTTAAATAATGCTGTTAATTACACGCTTCCTCTGACATTTAAGAAATCCATGCCTCATCACCCCCCCTGCACCATGGTTTTCCGATAAGCTTAAGTGCCTCCGCACTCAATGTAAGACTCTAGAAAGAAAGTGGAGGCTCAACTATTCTCCTACTCATAAAGCAGCTTGTAGAGAAGCTCTGAAGGGCTATCACAAAAGTTGTAAAACAGCTAGAGCGGACTTTACTAAAAAAGTAGTTTCAGACGCACAAAATTGCCCTAAGATGCTTTTCTCAGTTGTAAAAAAACTAACTGGTGCAGACTCTACTCCTATGCCTCCCGCGCTTGACGCGGTCCAATGTCAATCTTTAGCTGATTTTTTTATCAAGAAAATTGACATGATTTATGACCTCTTTACCTCACCACCGGTGGCGACATCCTCTGCATCTGGCCTTAATCAGTTATCTGCTAATGTCGATGCTGTCACCAAACTCTCTGTATGGCAACCATTAGACAATGCTTCTTTTTTTTCTTGTCTAAACAGTGTGCGCTCTGGTTCTCCGTGCGATGCACTTCCGGTTAAAATACTGAAACAACTAGATTCCTCTACCCATCAGATCTTTGTCAAATTGCTAAATGCCTCACTTGCTGAGGCTCATATCCCCCAGCCATGGAAACACGCAATGGTAGTGCCCTTGTTAAAAAAGACTGGTGCTGATATTTTAAACCCCGCAAATTTTCGTCCTATATCTCTGCTGCCCACTTTTTCCAAAGTGTTAGAGAGATACATTAACACCCAACTTACTGAATTGGTGGAAAGTTCTGGTTTTCTACACCCATCCCAGTCAGGTTTTTGGGCTCGCTATTCGACCGAGACAGCCCTCCTTGGGGTGACAGAGAGTCTTCGACACGGTGTTGATCAGGGCGAAACTATGGCACTCATCCTGTTGGATTTGAGCGCAGCTTTCGACACCGTGTCACATTCCATCCTTCTTGACTCTCTGTGGTCCCTTGGTGTGACTGGTACGGCCTTAGCTTGGGTGGCCTCCTTTCTTGGGGAGCGAACCTTTCAAGTATTTTCCGCTAAGGCGGCATCAGCGGTCTGTCCATCAGCGCGGGGTGTCCCCCAGGGGTCAATACTCAGCCCCCTATTGTTCAATATATATGTAAAACCCTTGGCTAACATCCTTGAGCAGGCGGGGCTGACTCTGTTTTCTAACGCAGATGACATCCAGATTGTCTTCTCCCTATCAGGGAGAGACGAGAATAATCCCTTCGCACTAAAATCTGGCCTCATTCTTGTGGCTGACTGGATGCAGAGAAACTGTCTCAAACTGAATGGGGAGAAGACAGAGGTGGTCATTCTGGGGAAAAACAAGAACCTCTGGGGCCCTCAACATTGGCCAAATGAGATGGGCTCACTTCCTGTGCCCACACATGCTGTACGTAATTTGGGTGTCCAAATTGACGACAAGCTAACAATGAAGCAGCAGGCCACTAAGGTCGCGGCAACCTGTTTTTCTACCCTCAGGTGGCTACAAAAGATCCTATGGATGCTTCCCATCCCTTCCCGTAGAACGGTTGTCCAGGCATTGATAACATCTCGCCTGGACTATGGGAACATATTATATTTGGGGGCTGATGTAGCCACTGTTAAAACATTACAGGTGGTACAAAATGCGGCTGCGCGACTTCTGAAGAATGTTCCTAGAAGAACTTCGGCAGCACCTGCCTTGCATGATCTCCATTGGCTTAAGGTCGCTAGTCGCATAAAGTTTAAGACACTGTGCTACATGTTCAGAATAAAGGAAGGCACTGCACCTACATACCTACAAAAGCTGGTGCAACCTTACAGGCCCAAACGTACTTTGCGATCCTCGGAAATTGGAAATTTCATTGTACCAAGATTTAAGCTGGTAAGGATGGGGGGACGCTCCTTTTCCTATCTTGGTCCTAAATATTGGAATGCCCTTCCTACAGCCCTTAAATTAGAGACCAGTCTTCTTCGCTTTCGCAGAACACTGAAAACGCTGTTGTTCACATAAATAGTTGGTTCCTGTATGATGGCTTATCTGACATCTTCTTCTTCAGTCTATCCCTAGCGCTGGGAAACCCACTGTGGGTAGCTGTGCGCGGTAAAAAGTTCAAATAAATAAATACATAAATAAATAAAAGAGGTGGAAGAATGGACCTTGCCTAGATTGTGGAAGAAAGGGTCACTTTGTAAAAGACTGTTTATTTAAACCAGAAATATGATCAGGGAACACATAGATAATGGTGTCAATAACAGAAAAGAGACTAGAAAACTAGTTAGCTGAGGATTAATGGAAGGGGACTCCTTGGGGCTCTATAGACATCCCTTCATTGAACGAAGCAGGTTCACCACAAAAAGAGCACTTCTTTTTGCCTATCCAAATGCACACACATAACGGATGGCAAGCAGTGAATGTCATGTTGGGTTCCGTGGCTACTCGAATATTCATGGATGAAAGGTTAGCATAGGCTATGTTACTAACTCTGTTAGAAAAGATAATACCTGAAATTGTCTTGGCAGTGGATGGGCGTGATTTAGCTTCTGGGACCTATCTATTTTTATACAGAAGACACCAAAGTTAGATGTGATATTTTCCATTTAGAGACCTTACAATATCATAAGAGGCCCTCAATATGGTTTTATAGTAGGACTTCCATGGCAGACAAAACACAACCCCACATCAGATTGGATGAGCAAGGCCCTCAGCTTTGATTCTTTATTTTGTTAAGAACACTGTTTGGTATTGTAGTTACATGCAGTGAAGGCTTTAGCTATAGGATATGTCATAGCCACATCTGCAGAGAAAAATATTACTTTGCCTGAACAGTATAGTGATTTACGGGATGTGTTTTGTGAAAATCAGGCCGAAGTCTTACCCCCATATTGGCCTTATGATTCTGTGATAAATCGAATCCCAGTGGCAGTGGTACCATGTTGGAGAATGTATGTTTTGATGAAACCTGAGTACGAACTTTTACAGCAGTATCTAGTCAAGTATCAGGCGAACAGGTTTATCTGCCCTTCCAAATCTGCAGCTACCTCGCATATATTCTTTGTACCAAAAGCGAATGATGAGCTAAGAATTTGCATTGACTTTAGAGCCCTAAGTAATGTAACAGTGAAAAATCGTTATCCTTTACCACTTATTCATGCACTTTTGGATCAGGTAAAAAAGGCAGTGATATAAACAAAATTGGATTGAAAGGGGGGATATCATTTGGTCCATATAAGAAAGGGGGTGGGAAGTGGAAGACGGCCTTTCGTACTGGATCATCAATCATGTTGTACTTGGATAGTGTGGCTTATCATTCGAGAGGGTATCCAGGTGCTGTGCTGCAGGTTTCAATCGAAGAGCCAGGTCTTGAGTCCCTTCTTGAAGTGAGTAAACAAGGGCTCGATATGGCCTCTTCAAATATACAGTTATGCCCTTTGATTTATGCAATGCATCTGCAGCATTTAAGTTTTTCTTGAATGATGTACTAAGGGAATTTCTAGACATTTTTGTGGTTGTCCATAGCGATGATATATTAATTTATTCATCCAATATAGCCGTTCAGAGCTATCATGTATGTTTCATGCTTAAGGCACTTCGAAGACATAGATTGTTATGTAAACTCAGTAAGTGTGAGTTTCATATAACAAGAGTTGAATTTTTAGGGGTTATACTGTCATCTACCATTCAGGAAATGACTGAACGACAAGTACAAGCAATGATGTATTGGCAAAAGCCACCTAATGTCCTTGATATCCAACACGTTCTACAATTTGCAAACTTCTATAGCAGGTTTATAAATGAGTTCTCAAATATGGTCTTACACACAACAAAGTTGTTGAGGAAAAACACATCCTTTTTGTGGATGGAGGAAGCACAAGTCTTCTTTCAATTGATACAGGAATTAACCTCTGCTCCTATACCAGCACACCCAGATACTGAGCGACCATACTTCTACTGAGGCTAATGCATCTAAAGTATCAATAGGAGCCATTCCATCATTAAGATATGAAGGGGTGCGACAAATGCATCCTATTGCGTACATGTCCCAAAAATTGAATGAGGCAGAGGCTCAGTATACCACAGTAGAAAAGGAGTTGTCTACAATTAGAGATACCTTTCGTGAATGGCAACACTATTTAAGGAGATCAAAACATTTGGTTACTGTCTACTCAGATCACCACATCTTGCAGTTTATAAGATCAACCAGGTTAATGTCAACAAGCCAACTTTGTTGCATGATATTTTTTGTCGACTTCTTTTGTCTTTGTCTTTCTCCTTCTTCCCTCCTTTTGTGTTTTTCTCTGGTTAGCTATGGGTCAAAGCCTGATGCAGAAACTTAAGTGCCAGTCTTGAAAATATGAGTGCCAGTGAGCCCCATCTACAATCAGTAACTTAAATTAAGCACTGGCAATGTTGTTTTTGCTCTTTTTGTCCCATTTGCCTGCTTTTAGGGATTGCACACCTGCTGCCTTTATCTTATGTGTTCTGTTAATCCCTCTCACTTGTGCAATGGGAGTAACACTCAAAGCTACGAAAAGAAGTATTATGGTGGTGTCATAATGCGCCCCTATGCAAGTCACAAGTGAGTATAAAAAGTCCTAGAAAAGGTGCTAAGGCAATTTTTGAGACCCACAGTAAGAAAAGACGTACAGAACATGTTATGTAAATGTGAAAGATGCACACAGGTAAAAACTAACCACAGGAAGCCACAGGGTTTACTCCAACCTCTACCCACTCTTGATGTTCCATGGCAAACTATATCAGTAGATTATATGATAGGATTACCCAAGGATAAATGTTGCACTACCATTCAGTGGTTCAAAGTTTAACCAAGTTAGGTCATTTGCATTGCGTGTTCCCATCTTCCTACGTCTGGCCAGCGAGCTCATTTATTACTTTTTCATATTGTCGGATTACCTGGTCTTCCTAAGGTCATTGTATCAGATAGAGAAATTCAATTAACAACCCAGTTCTGGAAGGTGTGGTGTTGAGCATTACACATGTCATCTGCCACATCAACAAGTTTTCATCCATAAACTGACAGTCAGACAGAACGTCTAAATCAAACCTTGAAACAATATTTACATTATTGTTGGATGAGAATACTCATTCATGAGTATAGCTAAACACAGTTCAACGAAGATAGCACCTTTTAAAGTACCTACGGATTTCACCTATAGTTTATACCAATGTGGCACCCTGTTAATGCTCACAAAATCCCAGAAGTGCAAGTGTATTCAATCGACGATTTATCGGGTTGTATAAGATAATAAAATGCATTAACCCTGTCACTGTGAAATTAGCATTACCAAACAATTTAAGAATACACCCGGTATTCTATGTGTCCTTGCTTAAACCTTCATATACACCTGTGAAAAAGATGTCCTCTCCCATGTTTATGATATTTCGGGGCAGATTTATGTTAACTGGCGCATCCCCAGGGATGCGCCAGTTAATGTGCGCCACAGTGCGCCACAGCTCCGCCACCCATGGTGCGCCGCATTTACAATGCGGCGCACCATGGGGCAAAAACGGCACAGATGCGTGACGCATCTGTGCCGTAAAGGCGGCGCATTGCTGGAGTTGCATCGCAAGCGCGACGCAGCTCCAGCAAGGCTCGGGGGTGCCCTATCTGACCAATGCTGCATCAAGACCTA
Organism: Lissotriton helveticus; assembly: GCF_964261635.1. Lineage (NCBI taxonomy): Eukaryota > Metazoa > Chordata > Amphibia > Caudata > Salamandridae > Lissotriton > Lissotriton helveticus. The sequence continues at coordinate 1,082,054,271 of NC_136071.1, read as the reverse complement.
CGCCTGCTTCAAGCAGGCGCAGGCTTTTGACGCAGAATTGGCCTGAAAGTGACTGAGTGAAATCTTATAGATTTCACTCAGCCACTTCTGCGAGGCGCACCTGCCCCGGAACGCCCACCCTGCGCCGGAACGCCCACAAGCGGCGCAGGGCTTTACAACGTGACGCATCTGCCTAGATGCGTCACGTTGTAAATCGTTCGTAGGGATGCGCCACATTTACGCCGCCTTGCGTGACGCAACAGCAGCGTAAACGTGGCGCAAGGCCTTCATAAATCTGCCCCTTAATATCTTGGAAAGGGGGCAGCTTGGAAGAGCCTACCTATGGAATGTATGCGCTGCTTCTCTTGAAATCATTTCATGCAAGCCATCCTGCTAAAACTGGTCCCTGTCAGCGTTCATTGTGAAAGGAATGCACGGTTACACCCAGAAATAACGTTCTGCGAGTTAACATTATGAACGCTGTCAGAATTCTGGCAGTCACACCCACAGGAGACATGAATACGTTCTATACAAGTCGGGGGAGGTATACGGAAATGGTCTGATCCTTATCAGAGTGGTGGCACAGGCAGGAGAGATGAGTGTATAGGAATAAGAAAGGTGTTTACATGTTGCAGTCATTAGTGGTGTAACTGGTTGGAAGCAGGAACTACAACCCCCATAATGCAAGGCGAGCATCTGGTCAGCACGCAACTCTGGCATTGACATGAGGACATGAGGACATGAGGACAGGAAGGGCTATAAATCGCATTTCTGCTCCCCCCCTCCATCAATGTACCGCTTATTCCTGGATTCAGCACATTGTTGTGACGGAGAGTTTGGGATTCCTACCGGTGTGGAAAAAGTGCTCTTGCACCAACTACCCATTTGGTTTGACTAGACTTTGCTTGGTTCTAAAATGTGATAAAGTTGGTGTGCAGAAAGTATTCCTTGTGATGCCATTTAGTACATTTGAAGTTGGTTAGAAGCACTTTGAGGCAGATTTACGTTGCCTGACGCATCTCTGCAAATCGGCAGAGATGCGCCAGGAAAGATACGGCACGCAAGTTCATCCTTGCGCCACCCATGATGCGCCTCATTTACAATGCGGCGCACCATGGCGCAGGAATGAACAGATGCGTGTCGTATCATGGGCGTAAAGTTGGTGCAGTGCTGAAGTTGTGTTGCGTGCGGCACGCAACTCCAGCACTTTTCCAACTTTCCCTATCTTTAACGTGGTGCGTCAAGCCTTACGCCTGCTTCAAGCAGGCGCAGGGTTTTGACGCATCAGCGTTGGGTAAGTGACTCAGTGGAATCTTGTAGATTTCACTGAGTCACTTTTCAGGGGCGTTCCTGCGACAGAACGCCCCCCCCGCTCCGGAACGCCTACATGAAACCTGATGCAGGTTTCATGTGGCGCAGGGCCTTACACCGTGACGCATCTCTATAGATGCGTCACGTTGTAAATGCCTCGTAGGGATGCGCCACGTTTACGCCGTCTTGCGTGACGCAACAGCGGCGTAAACGTGGCGCAAGGGGCTTGTAAATCTGCCCCTTGGAGTCTTCCGCTTAGAGTCAGAGGATCAGTGAAGCTCTTTCTGCTGTTCACATTCGCCTCGCAGTGAGAAGGAAATATGATTGGGGCGTAACATTTAACTAGGTGTGGGTTAACCGAGGATCGTCGATATTTACATTTGTTTTTAATCTTGTTTATTTTGACTTTGCTCTCAGCATGAGGCGTTGGTGCTCCATCGCAGCAGCTTTGTGGATAAGGATTCATTTGTTCATTCAGTGCACAATGTGGAAACAACAGCGCTGCAAATTGGAACCGCACAGTACAAACATAGCGTGATATGGTGATGAATAATGCAGCTGATTTGGGAATGTGACAATACTGGCTGGTGTGCACTATGCTGAAAGAATAAGCCCTGCTGATATCTGAAGTCACTCTATGTGTACTGTAATTTTGATATTTAGCAGGGGTTCTTGATATAGTTCCTGAAGGTTTGCTCTCCCGCTGCTTTGCAAGGCTTTTTACTGTTACTGGTGGGTACAGCATAGCTTCTGTTGAGAGTTGTTCTTATGGTATATGGTAGATCAGATAAATAACTAGGCCTGGGTGGTAAATTCCATTCCGCTCTTGGAATTCAGGTAATTTCGTGTTCCGCGGAGAACACAGAATTGCCAAAAAATCCATGATCCGCGGCTTCGCAGAATTGTTTGCTTGTTCGCGCTTTCAAATTGTGTGTTCACGAGATATTTCCCCCGGAGCACGCAAACAGCGTTCGCGAACAGGAAAAAAGCATCATGAATGGGCAGAACAAGCAATACCGTTTTGCAGAGCTTTGCGTAGCGCGACTACGCAAATTCCACCCACCCCTATAAATAACACTCTCCTCTCCTTACAAAATTCACAGAAAAATTTAATTAAGAGAGTACAAGAAAATATTATATGCTCTACTCCACTAATTCAAGGCTGAACTTTTCTTTTGCAGGTAACACGCATATTAGAATGTCATATATATATGTGTGTTAGGCAAGATGAAGCAGAAACACTGAGGATGTCTTTTTCTCTTAAGGTCTGCTTCCCAGCTGTTCCTTTCCCTACCTTACCTCTCTTGATCACCTCAATATTCTGCACTGTTATAGCATTCAGAATTGAGGCTGTCGTGAGGAGAACATTATTGAGCAACAAACTGATCCTGAGGAATTTGTTGGGATGACGGGCAGGCGCTGTTCAATGTTGAGGTGCTGAGTACCAGAGCTAAACAGTCTTGATTTAACCTCATGCCTCATTAGTCCACCACCCCACACTTCTTGCCTCTTTATCATGCTTTTACAGGTTCTTTTTCATCCCTGATTTCTCCTTTTGTCACTGTTTTTCTGTCTTTCTCTTTCTCCTTCTATTCCTCTGTGGTAGCGTTTTCAAAAATGGGACAAATGTGCACATTTTGTTTGAAAAAAACTTAGCATAATTAGTGCTTTTTTATAATGCTAAGAGTCTTAATGGTTGAACTAATGATGATGAAACTTAAATGAAGTACCCAACTCATATAGAAGGGTAGGAAATAGTTATGCAACATTATGTGCACAACACCATTATTTCTAATATGTATGTAGTTTCCCTTTCCCCTTCTTTACTTCTTTTTTTGTTTTTATCTCGTTAGCTATGGGTCAAAGTCTGATGTCCTCTTCGCAATTGGGTTGCTCAAATTTGTGGTCATCATTTTTGTAGGAAGGGATCTTCTGACCCATAATGTGTTTCTACTGCCGCTCAATCATAGACCCACTACAAGTCTTGTTGCACGTCAACATATCCCTCCATACTCATTCGCCTCCTCTGTGGGCGCTTTATACCCTCATTAGTTCGACACATGCCAATAACACGATACTTAGCCATGAATAAAAATTCAAGTCGTTGGACTGCTGAGAAACGCAGGCTTGTGAGTTACAGTATGCATTTTGTATTTATTATTGCAAACGTGTGACTTGAACGTGCTGCACTGTAATCAGAGAGAAGATTAAAATACATGAATGTTTTCTCAGACTTATTTTCTGGTGAAGATTTAATTTAAAACAGCCTTTTTCTTAACAAACTGGACTTATTTAAATTTCATGAGTCAGAGGCATCATTCATCACAATTGTGCTTTATTCATGAATAATGGGTTCAATTTTCTTTTTTCATGAATAATGGTGGTAAATGTTTTCCTACTAATGCATAATAAGGATTACGCTTGCTGTCGCCCAGGACATGCAGTGTTTACAATAGAAGTATAAATCTGCCATTAAAGAATGACTGCCTCTTATTACACGATGAAGTTAATCACGAGGCCCTTTTGAGAAAGCCTTTCACATATCCAGCAGCAGAGATTGCACAAGCATTGACTGAAGGTCAGGTGCAAAATATAACACCCAAAGACCCTTGACAATGAAGTCGTAAAAGTCATTATCTTGTTAGCCTTAATAATCCTATGGGATTTATGGTTCTCAATACGCTCACACCATCTCTTGCAAAGCTCCTGGTTTAATGCATAATATAAATGCATCATAACTGGGGTTGCAGTCGTGGGTCTCTCTGTGTGTGCTGTCAACAGCAAAAATTCATGTTCAGTTTGTGCTCTGTGTTTTCAAAGCCCCTCTGGACACCAGGTGCTCTTAAAAAAGTAGGATTCTCAGATCAACTCTTCAGTTCACTTTCTGGACCTGCGGAAGGGCTCTCTGCTTGCTGCTGTGGCCTACTGTGTAATCCACAAGACTGCTTTGTTGCACCTGGTAAGACTGCTTTGCAGCCTTGAACCTTCAGAGGCCTGGCCTGCTGCTTGAGCCCTGTTTCATGTCTTGAGCACAGGACTACCAGAGTGACTTCAAGGGCTAGTTAGCTGGCATTCGATCAGAGCCTCAGTGACAGAAAATCCTCGAACCATTTTGAAAACCATGCCTGGACTCAGCCTGAATGAGCCCCCCCAAGTTGTGCCGCTCAATTCCTGTACCTTTGGTGGTAGTGCTGAAGGTTCCCAGATAGCCAAAATCCAAAACTTGGGACTTAGATAGTTTTTGGCTAAAAACTGCTCTGGGAACCAAGAAAAAACCGGGACCAACCTGCTCATTGATCAATCAATTAATCAGTCAGGGGGTTTTTAGGGTGCTACTCACCAGTGAGGGTCTCAAGGCCGTGGGGGTGGGGAGCAGCCCCATGTCAGCCGATGAGCCAGGTCCTGAGGCTCCTCCTGAAGGTGTGCAGGGTGAGGTAACGTCTGATGTTGACTGGGAGTTTGTTCTCTCTACTGGGGTGAATGTATGACATTGTTCTTCATTGTGTCTATCAATAGTTCTTTTTGCATTTGTCAACCCGAGTAGGAAGGGTATGCTCAGACGTTGGTCCCGTGCTCTCCATGCCACTGGAATCAAGCTATCCTGGCTGAAGAGGGCTGAAACCCTGAAACCGGTCCAATGATGCTTGTTTCCAGTCCAGAGAGGACCTGCCCTAACAGTTCGGGATGGATTGTTCCCATTGGGCGCAGGGTGAAGACTAATTTGCATATGGCTGGGTCCAAACTGCAATGGCATGGTGAGCAAAACAACAATGGATTTAGGTCCAGATCCCGGTACTGGGGTGAATGTATGACATTGTTCTGCATTCTCTCCATCAATAGTTCTTTTTGAAGTTGTCGTACAGGGCCTTGATTTTAGGTGGAAAAAGGAGCCTAGTTTGTTGCAGAGGTCCTGGGATGGTGCGATGTTTGTGGCTTCACTGGGGGTTTGGTGAACTGCTAGGTGATGTTGACGAGTTCCTTAGAGTTGCTGGTGTTGGTGCAGATTTTGTTCCTGATGACGGTCCTCCTGGTGGTTCTTATTAGTTGGTGGTATTCTGTCATGGGGTGCTTGTAGGTGGACTGGTCTTCAGTTGTTTTGCTGTTTCTCCATCGTTGTGCATGCGCACCTAGCTTCTTGAAGGTCAGTGGTGAACCAAGCGGCTCTCAGAGGGTGTTGTCTGTCTGGGCAGTGGAGGGGAGTGAGCTTGTCGGCACAGCTGAAGACCCAGCAGTTTAGTTCCATGCCTGCAGAGTTGGCATCAGTTGTGGCGCAGGGGGGTTGTGGTTGAGGATGGCATTGAGGCCCTTGTCTGTGACTTTGCTCCAGTTCATTCGTGGCAGGCGAGGGGCGGGCCTGTGTACGGTGTGGTGCTGAAGGAGATGTGTATGCAGTGGTGTTCAGTCCATAGGGGCTGCGAGGTGTGGCTGAATTGGATGTTGGTTCCTCCTGAGAAGATGGGGTCAAGAATGTGTCCAGCCTTGTGGGTGGGTGTGGTGACGAGCTGCTTCAGTTCTAGGTTGGCAAGGTTGTCCAGGAGGGTAGTGGAATCCGGCTCGCAGTAGTTGTCGAGGTGGAAATTCAGGTCTCTGTTGAGTATCTCCTCCCAAGGTGCATTGCCAGTCTGCCGGTCTGCCTGACTTAGCAGCATCTCCCGCTATGTTTTTCTCTATAGTAGCAAATCATATTAAGTAGTCCTTCACCAAAGGGGTATCTGGCCTACAGAATTCTGTCTAGACCCGCTGGAGAATTTTTGCTTCCAAACTTAGAAATCTTAAGTGTATCGTCATCCAGTGGCTCTCCGACAATGACGCTCCCTTCTCGGACACCGCTTGCAGCCTTTCCTCTCTGAACTTTCCTTTACCTTCTCCCTTATCGAAGGTAAGCGTTGATCGGGTGTAATCCAATCTTTGTATCTGACCTGTATTATATTGTGGCCGGCCATATTTTTTGACTTTGACCCGGTCTTGCAGGACAAGGTGTCCGAGGTTGGCGCTTTGCTTTTTTAGGTGCTAAAAATTAAAAAATCCGTAGCCGCAGTTCTACCGATTGGATTTTTGTTATTTTGCTGTCAATTTATTAAAATGTACTCTATGATTCAAAATTGATGTGAGATTTTTCTTGTGTTGTGTTTTCATTTAATTTACTCTTTGGTTCTGCATACATATTTACACATTGCCTCTCAGTTACCCTGACCTGCTTTTGTGCCAAGTTATCATAGGGTTAAGCACAGGTTACTTTAGTGAATTTTGTGACATGCGTTGTGGCTTTTGCTTAAACAGGTGTCATTAGTGTCACCCCCCCATATTTTTTTGTAAAAATTGTTGTTGCTTTCTCGCTCCTCCCCTTACCTGCTAAAGTCATCGAGAAAATCGTCAACAGACAGCTTGCCGCCTTCCTCGAGACAAACGGATCCCTCGACCCCTCGCAGTCCGGTTTCAGAGCCAACCACGGCACAGAGACCGCTCTCATCGCAGCCACCGACAACATCCGAGCCCTGCTCGACAACGGGGAAACAGCTGCACTCATCCTCCTGGACCTCTCTGCAGCTTTCGACACTGTCTGCCACCGCACCCTAGTTCAACGCCTCAGCGACATCGGCATCCAAGAGAAGGCACTGGAGTGGATTATCTCGTTCCTCGCCGGAAGAACACAGAGAGTCCGCCTCCCCCCGTTTCGATCCGAGGCTACCGAAGTCATCTGCGGCGTACCGCAAGGATCATCACTCAGCCCCACCCTCTTCAAAGTCTACATGAGACCTCTTGCAGCCATCGCACGCCAACACAACCTCAACATCATCTCCTGCACCGACGACACCCAGCTGATCCTCTCCCTCACCAGAGACCCCGACACCACCAGAACCAGCCTACACGAAGGGATGAAAGACGTCGCCGAGTGGATGAAGAACAGCCGCCTGAAACTGAACGCAGACAAGACGGAAGTCCTCATCCTGGTACCATCGCCCTCCGCCTGGGACGACTCCTGGTGGCCCCCCGCCCTGGGCACCGCACCCAAGCAAACAGACCACGCACGCAACCTGGGCTTCATCCTGGACTCCTCACTCTCGATGACCAGACAAGTCAACGCCATCTCCTCATCGTGCTTTCTCACCCTGCGCATGCTTCGCAAGATCTTCAGATGGATCCCGACCGAAACCAGGAAGACGGTCACGCAAGGACTCGTCACCAGCCGACTGGACTACGGAAACACCCTCTATGCCGGAACCACAGCCAAGCTACAGAAAAAACTCCAACGCATCCAGAACGCCTCCGCCCGACTCATCCTGGACATCCCCCGACGCAGCCACATCTCCGGCCACCTGAGAGACCTGCCCTGGCTCCCTGTCAACAAGAGGATCACGTTCCGGCTCCTCACCCACGCACACAAGTCTCTCCACGACCTGGGCCCCAAGTACCTCAACGACCGCCTGACCTTCTACACGCCCACCCGCCAGCTACGGTCTACCAGCCTCACGCTCGCCGCCGTACCACGCATCTGAAGAGCCACCGCCGGAGGAAGATCCTTCTCCTACTTGGCGGCCAAGACATGGAACTCCCTCCCCATCCACCTTCGGCTGACCCAGGACCATCTCGCCTTCAGGAGGCAACTCAAGACCTGGCTGTTCGAGCAGTAGCGGACCCTTTCCCCCAAGCGCCTTGAGACCCTTCCGGGTGAGTAGTGCGCTATACAAGTGTTATGATTGATTGATTGATTGATTGATTTGCATATGTGATGTCCTGATTTGGACTATCAAAATGTATATGTCAGGATTTATGTTCAAGAACAAACCCCTCCGGGTGTGCTTTTAAGAAGTGAATAGGTTGGCCCTTATGATATCCTGATGGCAGCAGTAGTGAACATGTTTTTGAATGTCATCCTTTTTATTAATTCGGAAATTGCGTTACAAATAGGGGTGGGCGGAATTTGCGTAATCGCGTTACGCAAATCTCTGCGAAACTGTAAAAAATCTCTGCGAACACGCAGAAATTCCGCGAACACGTGGAATTGCTTGTTGTCGATGCTTTTTTCCTGTTTGCAATTGCTATTTGCATGCTCGGGGGGAAATATCTTGCGAACACGCATTTTGAGAACGCAAACAAGCAAAAAATAACGCGAAATCGCGGAATGCAGACTTTTGGACAATTTTGCGTTCTCCGTGGAACACAAAATCACCCAAATTCTGCAAATTCTACGAGCGGAACGAAATGTACCGCCCAGGCCTAGTTACGAATCTCTCAGTACTGCTGCACTTTCATATTCTTAATTGTATTCACTTCAACATGAAGCATGCTGCTATGTCACAGACTGCATGAAGTTCCTGGCTTCAAAACATAGAAGTCTTTGCTCTGTATTATCTCTTCTCATGTTTTGTGCTCTTATATGCCCTTCTCCCATCAATAGAAGTGCAGCCATGATGAATTTGTTTTCTGTCTGTCTTCCAACAGACTGTTTCAGAAGTTTACAGAAATTATCCACATCTTGGGGTCGGTGCCTGAGCCCACATTGTACTGTTCTGCTACATCATTGGAAGATTTCTATTACAGTATGAAATGTGAATCTGCGTCCCTTCTAGTTCCTCTTCACCAGCCCAGTGCAAAGCTGGCATAGGCAGTGGACTGAGTCCAGTGAAGGGTCAAATGCTAGCACCAGAAGTGGATCAGTGTAAAATCCCTAATCTGGGGCTGTATTGCTGTTTTGTAGTCACTAAGATCATCTTTGTCAAAACACCATTCAGAATTCATGCCCAATTTTCAACAAATTGGTGGAGTGAAAATAAAGACATTAGTGCTGGTCAAACTCCTACTGTCCCTTCCCTGTCAATTCTCCAAAGCTGCCAGAGGGGGTGGCATGGGTGTCTTTGACTGCATCCACATTTGCTAGTGCAGGGCTGCTGCAGTGGTGTAGGATTGAACAAGAAGCACTAGTAGACTATTAGTTATATTTGTCTGAGACTCAAGGGTGGGGGGTCCAGTCCCAATATCCGTACGGTTTATGTTTTTGCCTGAAACTCTCAGTCTTATTTGCTTGTATGGGTGTCAGGTACAACGGCTGGCTCATGTCAAATGCAATATAAGTATAACTCCTTAGCCTTAGCTTGAAGGGTGGGGTTACCATATATGTCTTACCTCTATCCTATGGGTTTCTTTTGCTAGAATTCATAGAGGCTGTTGTGCTTGGGAATGGGAGGGGCCTGACAATTTGTTTTTATGTGAATGAGATAGGTGAAGGCTAATGCAGTTATTACTATACCTTGTTTTTAGATTAGCAATTATCTTTCACTTTAGAAGTAAGGTCTCCTATGGATCCCGTTGACCTGGTGAAGCATGTGTCACTGAATTACATCTACACAGATTCTAATCTAGGCTGGCTGGTGTTTATGTGTCTTTCAAATGGGATGTTCAATCTCTCTTTCCCTGTTTGCAGGATAAGCTAGATAGTTCTTGCTTGCTATGATGGTGACAGGAGCAGCAAGCAAAACCCCTCAGTGGGTTCTTGCTGCACTAATCTTTTTTTTAAAAAAATGCTTTATTTCCAAACTTGTACAAAGACCCAAGGGTATATTCAGTATTCAAATATTGTATTGTATTGTATTGTAATTGCATTTATATAGCGCTTACTACCCCTGACGAGGCGTCGAAGCGCTTTTTCGGCGGGTAGCACGCTACTCCGGGACCCACAGAGGATTAGTGTTGAATTAGTATAGTGAAACATGCAAGTACATTTTAAGTGGTGGATAAGTTAATCAGTTATTTGGATTTGGAATGATAGCAGAAGGATAGAGTAGGACAAAGGTTCGTATTTATCTATCGCTCGCTTGTTGACGCATGCTATTCAGGGAGCCTATAGAGGATTAGTGGTGAATTAATATGGTGAAATATGAGGTAATTTCAGTGGTGGATATTAGTCTGTTACTTGGAGTGAGAAGGATAGCGGATGGATAAAAGGGGAAGAAAGATTTGCATTCATATAGCACTTGTTACCCCTGATGGGCGTTGAAGCGCTTTTCTGGCGAGTAGCACGCCACTCCGGAACCCATAAAGGATTAGTGTTGAAAATTAGTACAGTATAAATATGAAGTAATTTGAGTAGTAGATATGTTATTCAGTTATTTAGGCAGTATATTAGTATAGTTGAATATGGAATTTGAGAAGTGAAACATGTTAGTCTGTTAATTTTTATTGAAAAAAGGATAGTGGAGGGATAAAAGAGTAAAATATTTTTTTTTATATATATATATTAGTAGTAGGAAGAGGCTTTTGGATGAGTAAAAAGGAGTTTTGGAGGGAAGGAGTCAGAGGGGAGAGTTTAGAAATGTTTGTTTTAGGGGATCGGTGTGGTAAAAAGGTGTCAGATGATGCATGGAGGGGTAGAGCAGGTGGGTATATGTATGTATTTTGTGATGGTAAGTATTATGAGGTGTTGCGCTCTGAAGATCTTGTTGTGCTGGTGTGTGTGATATGTTTCGCTTTTGAGGTGTGGTGAAAAGGGGTGCTGATGTATATGTTTCATGCACCTGATTTGGTTGTGTAGTATTGTTTGTGAGAGGAGGGTGTGACGTAGAGGGGGTGGTGATGTGTTTATGTGTAAAGTGTATGTTGTGTGTAGGAGTGAATGAAGTAGAGGCGAGAGTGTTTATCTTAGCCTGGTTTGTTTCAAGAGTTACAAAGTGAGGTGGTGTGCAGTGTGTGTGTTGTGTGTTAGTGTTATTATGGTAGAAGGGAGAGGAGGGTGTTTGTTGGACAACTGATGGAAGAATCATTATATATTTGTTAGTGATAAAAGGTGGACTGTTAGGTGTAATTACAGCAGGGAGAGTGTGTCTGAGTGGGATGTAGTTATTTATGGTGTTGATTGGCGTTGTGTTAGTGATGAGTGTATTGGTTAGTGGTATCGGATAGAGTTGTGTACTGTTTGTGGGTGATGGTGGATATGTGTGGTAGTTGGGATAGTAGGGTGTGGCATTCCATCAATATGAACCCCAGGCACTTTGCACTGCAATAGTCTTTGATTTGCTTAGGCTGCCATATTTCCTGGCAGTTAGCCTGTGCTCATTATATTGGATGCCTGGGTCTGTTAGTGGCAGACAACTGCCAGACAATAACATTTAGTCCTCTATATGTATTTTAGGGGTGAAGTCCTGTTTGCTGATGGTTTGGATGTCCTGATTCATAGGACATTTGGAAATATGATGTTTGTTTTTCATATTCAGGGCACATTTGAGTTTGTGGCAGTTCCTGTCTATTAGGTTTCAGAAGGTGCCAGCTGCAAATGGTCAAAGAGTGGTGACATTGTCCTCTTATTACCTTTGGGTTCAGTCTTTAGTTAGTGGGGCATACAGCTTCAAGCTTTTTTTCTTTCAGCTGATGTAGTGGTGACTTGTGCCACCTGAGACAGATTCTAGCATTTGTAGCTGTTGAAAGCGCCTTGGTTCTTGTAAGCACAGAGGTGGTGCCTGCAGTTTCTCTATTGGCACAGGGGAAACAGTTATATTCTATTCAATCATTTTTGTGGTTCCTGTGGTGATTTAAGGGTTCTGGCTGGTGTTATACCTTAAGCATCAGATTCTTATTACCTCAAACCAGTTGGTGCACAGAGGAACTCTGACTGATTAAATGCCATTGTAAAGAACTAGAGCACAAATTGAGAATTAGCCAGGACAATGCAGACAGGAGCACGCTGAAATCTGCCTTGAGATCCTATCAACAAATGATCCGGAGCATCAAATGGGTGTAATGAATGCGCTTTTTGCTAAAAGAACACACCCTAACCCAACACCCCCAAAAGGCAAGGCAAGACTCAGTACTTCTTTAAGTTGAGGTAAGAAAACAGACCCAAATGTAGGTAAAATAACATATGCAAGTTTATTAATGCAATATTTTAAAAAGGCAGGCTGAATATATCAGTCATGACAGATTCCCACATATCAAGTAAGTACTTAAAATAAATGATTGAAATAGAATGCAATATGTACACAAGTAGCAAAAGAATGGAAAATATATACAAGAGAGAGAAAGAGAGAGTGTGGTTAGGAACACCTCACCAACTGATTCTGCATCATCCTTGCCAACTCTAGCTGGGGGAAGTCCTTTTCAGCAGCCCAGGAAGGAGTTTGGTCGGGACCCAAGTTCTATCACCAATCCACAGCAATACGTCTATTCTGTGGTGAACTTCCACCTGGTCCACGAAAGCTCCCAGCTTTAATACTATTATTCAATGTGGGATGAAGCTTCTAGAAAACCCGCCCCTTTCTCATTGGAAAGAACCAAGCTGGCTGGTACCAGTCTGCGTCAAGGCCAAGACAGTGGCTGGCCAAGCCTCTGTATTTTGACACTGAGACAGAGTTGTACATTCCACAAATAATATTCAGTTCACTCTGGTCAGTGAGGAGCGATAAACAAGTGAGAGCAGAAAGACCTTGAATATGAATCGCAAGCACTGCTGTGCACGCAGAAGTAAGGTAATGTCAGAAAGCAAAATGACATGAGGCCATGTCAAAGCCAATAGCTAAAGTCAGAAAACCAGATGACATGAGGCCATGTCAAAGTCAATAGTTAAAGTCAGAAAACCAGATGACATGAGGACATGTCAAAGCCAATAGTAAGCACTTATAATATAAATGTACTGTTCTACTTTGTGACAGTTCTCACTAAAAGACAACTAGATTAAAAGACAGAAGAAACGCAGGTGCGGCTCTAGGCTCATGGCGGACCTGGGCAGGGAGCGTAGGTAGAGGCCCCGGAAGAGGGGGTCCGGGCGGGGCGGCGGGGGGTCAGGGTGTTTAGAAGTGGAACAGAGCCGGAGGCCACCAAATCCCTGCCAGGGGCCGCCACGCAAATATGTATCCATCCTCAGAGAATTATTTTATTAAGGATATATATTGGCGTGGTGGCCCCTGGGGTTTGGTGGCCCTGTGCAGGTGCACAGCTTGCACATTTCTATGGCCGCCCCTGAGAAAAGCAGGCATATGCAGGACCGTCCTACATTAAGGCTAGGGTAACATAACACACTAAAGTCAGTTAAAATGGTGGTAGGTGAAGGTCATCATAGGGGCCAAACAACAAGAGTGGCTCTTCTACCACATTCCACCCCATGACCTTTGACTATCATCATTTACATATATCAAAAACTGAACCTTTCAACTAAAGACACCACTACTAGTGAAAAATCGCATTACCATTCAATTCAAAAAGTGCTTTATTCGAGTATTACTCATAAAAGCAAGACAAACAAACATACAATTAAAAAATCAATTAAATTTACATAATCAATCAAACAAGCACATACATATTTTAAGAATTTAAAAAAACAAGGACACATCATATATACAGGTGCAGAAATCATTACCGTCAACAAATAGAGACCAGAGGGGTAAAATTCATAATAGCAATGTAAATATCCCCAGGAGATCATATTAAAAAAGATTTCATTACAGTAAAAATCAATGTTCAAGCCGATGACACATTACATAATCAGAAAATAGACGAGTGTCTAGCAGTCTCTGGTCAATTAATTTTTTTTACAGAGAATAAACATTAGTTTAGCAATCTCTGACTATTCACCAAGCAATTACAGAGAATAGACAAATGTCTAGCAGTCTCTGATCGACTTAATGGCAATAATTAGTTTGCCAGCAGTCTCATCCTTAAAACCCACGCCCATCCCAGGTACTTTGCAATAGCAATATTGATCCATTCTTCAGTAGTAGATTTTATTATACGCAGTGCCACCATACTACTTTTTGTACCTAAATTCCTACACATAGGAGCCAACCAGGCTTGCCTTGGGGCAGAATATACTGGGCAGCAAAACAGAAAATGACCTAGGGTTTCATTTCCTACCCCACAGGCTGGACATAATGCTACCCCCCCTGGTTTCCATTTAGCTGTTAGATTACAGAGGGGGAGCGAACCTACCCTCATTTGAAATAACAGTTTCCTGTCCAGGGGTTTCGTTATGTAATCCCAGTACTTTTCATAAATGGGGAACGTTTTAGCTTCTAGGTAGCCAGTGGTCATGGTCCCACTGTTGATGTTGAGTAAGCTACTATTAGCTACGTGCTCCCAGAATATGTCTTTTAGAACAGTCTTGGAGGGAAATAAAGCCCCAGCAGGATCTGTCCATAAGGCATGAAGTCCTAAATTAAACAGTACAGTCTTTAGTGTTTTAAACCACCTAATTTTGTTATAATGATCGGCTTTGATGACATCAGAAAACCCTTCCGCGTAATGAGAGAGTTCTGGTGTAGTCCAAAGCCTGCGCCAGAATAAAATCGGGCGCAGTTTGGCCTTTTCCGTAAGCTCTCTTCTACCTAATTCGTAACGCAGGGGCAATAGTGGGCTACTCTGTGGAGTACCCGTCAACGACCTCAGAAATTTATTTTCAGATAGTTGGAGTTCGTGGAGGTTTTCATACCCCCATAACTCCGCGCCATACATGGCAGAACCAATTACTTTTGCCTCGTATATTATCAGAGGTGGTTTAATAGGTTTAGTCTTTGACTTCCTATACTCCTTAATTATAGTGCCAGATAGCTGCTTATGCCTTAATGTAGCAATATTAAGGTGTTGCTGCCACTTATTGTCATTGGAGATCAAAATCCCCAAATAAGTGAAGGATTTTACAACTTCAAGAATGCGGCCACTCATGGTAATGTTCGATTTAAAATTTCTATGTGGGTTAAAAGCCATGAGTTTTGTCTTGGTCGCATTCACCTCGAGTCCGTGGTCAGTGCAGAACCCGTCAAATATTGCCAATGCTTTTTGCAAGCCACTGGGGGTTTTTGATAAAATTAAGGTGTCGTCGGCGAACATTAAAATGGGGACTTTCTCCCCAGCGAGAGAAGGGGCATCCACAGCCCGAGATTGCATGCGGGAAACGACACCATTAACAAAGAGGGTAAACAAAGTAGGAGCCATTGAACAACCCTGCCGAACCCCGCGCTCAACAGGGAATTCGGCAGTGTTGTTCCCATATCCTCCCCATCTTATTTTGGCATAGTTGCCCTCATGCAGTCGCATAATTAAAATCAACAGATCCCCTGGGACCCCTAGTGTCTCAAGCACTTCCCACAGTTTCGCCCTCGGTACCAGGTCAAAGGCAGCCCGCAAATCAACAAATGCTGCATACAGGCTGCCTCCGCCTAGCACCACGGTCTTCCACTGTATTAGTTGGAAACGGAAGACTTGATCCATGGTGCTGGTTGCCCTGCAAAATCCAGCCTGAAAGGGGGATAAAATATTTTGTTCCTCAGCCCAATCGAGCAACCTATTGACAACTACTCGGCCCACTATTTTCTGAATGGTATCTATTAAACTAATGGGGCGGTAGTTACCGGGCTGAGCCCGATCTCCTTTTTTGTATATTGGGATGATTACAGCGCCCCTCTAGGTCACTGGGATATCAGCCCCCCTGGTAATCAAATTTATCAACAGATAGATGTATCTGCACCATCTATCAGTGTCATTCAAGAAAACATCAGCCGGCACCCCGTCAATACCAGGAGCCCGCCCACTTCGAACAGTTTTTAGGGCCGCGAGTATTTCGCTCTTAGTGAAGATGTCATCCCCAGTTGATGAACCATACGTGCACCTTCTATCCACTGCCTGTTCTCTAGAAGCATACTGCTCACTAAAAAACTTAACCCAAGCATCCTGGGGGACATTATTAGTGCATGCTTCTTCTATCCTATCATGTCCCCATTTAACTATATGCCAAAATAACCTGGAGTCCTTACGGTCACTTGCATTTTTTAGGTTATTCCAGTGTGCCTCATCCCAATCCTTTTTCGCTGTTACTATACACTGTTTGTAATGCTTCCTAGCAGATCTAATTTCTACTAGATTTTTGTTTTTAATAGCATCACCCAAGGAGGTTCTTGCCAGCCTACATTCGTGATTGTACCAACGTGCTGGTCTGTGGGCATGCATCTTTTTATTTGCCGGTTTCAGGAAATGGCCTCTAATTTCATCAAAGAGAGCTTCATGGACCTTAGTGGCATTATTTTTACTAGGAAGAAGCCCAGTTTCACCCTCAAGGGCCATGATAGCCTTGTCAGTTGCCATGCTTATTTTTTCCATAACCAGCTGATCTGATTTAACACTAGTCCACCTAAGCCTGCGTAAATCGTTTGTAGGAACAATCAACGGGGGTAAGGGAACAATAGAAGCACTGGGGGCAGTCACATCAGACAGCCACCATTTGTGGAGAACGCAAAGAGGATTGTGGTCACTCTCAATCCTCTCCTTGACCTCCATATCAACAATGGATGACCATAGGGCCATACAGCATATAACATAATCAATACGACTCTTAGATCTTCCATTATCAAAGGTCATGGCTGATACTCTGTCTGACTTAGTACGACCATTCAGAGCCCTTAACCCATATTCAAGGCACATAGCATTCAGGCTTAGAATTTCCTCGGTCCAGCGAGGTATTGGGGTTAAATCAAGTGCAGGGATTTCCCACATATTATCTTCCTCCGCACCTAAAAAAGCCTCACCAGTGTCAAGGGGTTCAAAAGTACGATTTAGGTCTCCTGCCAGTATGATGTTATTCCCAGAAGAGTAAGTGTCTAGGTAACTGTACAGAGACGATAAAACCGCTGATTTACCAGCATTTCCCCCTCTAACATATAAGTTATAGATGTCAATGGGAGTAGAGGAGTCCCTCTCAAGTCTAATGAGCTGGATGTCTTTGTGATTTAGCTCTATATTTTTTACTGAGATCTTCAGGGACTGGCGGACCCATATGGTGAGACCTCCCATTGGTCTCCCTTTGGGACCTTTGATTGCCGGTACATAATAATTCAAATACCCCAAAGCATAAACAGGATCACAGGCCCATGTTTCTTGGAAAATGCAGACGTCATACTTGCTAACGAATTCAAACCACTCTCCACAGTCCATTTTGGAACATAGCCCTGCTATATTCCAAGATAGAAGGTTCCCAAAGTCATGCTCCCTGCATATTTCAGGACTGAGATCAGGCCTATTCGTATTTACATCCACATTAACATTGCCTTCAACTGTTAAATTTGTTATTCCCACTAAAGCATCTGGCGTACATAACTCATTTGGAGAGGCCATAGCTCGATTATGCCCCCCTGTTGCACACAAGGATAAGGGAGTTTGCAGCTGGGGCATACAATTAGTTATTTGTCAATCACAAGCATCTAAATTGGAAAGAGCAGATAATCTATTTTCTAAACCTAGTCCCCACTCAGCGGAACCAAAATTCTTACAACCCCTTTTGGTTACGACGTTCCATTTTGTTCTTAAGGTGCTTGGATTGGGGCCTCTGCCCTTTCGGGGGTAAAAGAAGTCAAGGGTCAATGGTACGATAGAAGCGGAGCGTCTCTGTGGTGGAAAAATGTTAGGCAGTATGTTTGGTAATGCATCAGGGTGAGAAAGATTAAGCACAACGCAATCGCCCTTAAACTTTTTTTCACTGTTTCCAATCCACTCCACTCTTCTTGCATTTACCAGTTCCTCGGCCAGTTGCTGTTTCCCCCACGGAGATATGGCCATGTTGTTGGTTAGCCAAGATAAAGATTTATTTAAAAGCGATGCTGTTGATTCAGCTTCACCAGAAGCCAAAGGGGGCACATTTGCTAATACAAGAACTAATGGCGAGGCTTCCACCACCAGCTCACATGACCCTTTCGAGGTAATAGATTCCCCAATAAAATGGGCGGGGGGTGCAACCCCTGAGCTAGTTTCCGGTAGGGTAATCAGAGGAGCCACTGGGGGGTTTGGAGTAACAGTGAGTGGCAATTTACTTGCTAGAATGTCATTAACCAGAGGTTGTACATTGGACGTAATAACTTCAGGGAGTTTCCCCACTTCACCCAGCATTTTACCAAGGAGACCTTCCAGTTTAGTCACTTCAGCAGATAGCTTATCAATTTTGCTTATCAGAGGTTTAACTATTCCTTTGATCTTTATATCCATCAGACTGCAAAATTTCTGAAATTGAATGTTAGAGAAGGTTGCATGTGTTTCCCCCAAGGGATCATCCTCCTCCACACACGAGATTTTCCTTGGTGGTGTAGCAATTTTATTTTTAGCTGACCTTAACCCCGATCGTTTTTGTATAGCTTTTCTTTTAACCCCTGTAACCCTTGGTGCTGGAATTGGAACAATGGGAGGGGTAATAAGCTCACAGATCATAGGACTCAGAGGCACTACATCAATGTCGTTGATATCTTCAGTGCTGGCCACTATGCCACTGGGTTGAATAGTGACAGTATCTTGTGAGGGAGCTTGTGCCACTCCAGAAAAGCTAGAGTTTGTCAGGTCAAAGGGGTCCTCTGTTTCTATGTCAACTAATAAAGATTGTGTGGATGAGTCCAAACCCAATGAGGACCTTCTATCGCTGTTTATTTTCGCCACTACCTGGACTAAATAGTTCTCCATGGTGTTAGTTACAGGTATTAGCTTTTTACCAGGCATACCAGGCATGTATGCAGATAGCTTGGTAGTAACAAGACGTGAAGCGTAAAATGTAAAACAGCGTTTTACCTGGCAGACGATGAATTAGCAGCTCTATGGACGTCTGTAGATGTTTGGGCAGGGTTCGTGGCCCAACCCAACCTTGTCCGACCTCGGACGGCCTCAGACGGCCCGCCCTTTGCCCGGGCTTCGCCCCGGGCGTCCCGCTCGCGTCCCGCGACGCGGGGGTGCTCCTCCTTTTCAGCGCCGCTGTTGGCGCTCTCTGGGCGCTGCCGCGTCACTCAGACGCGCCGCCGCGGTGCCTGCCGGGATTTGGAGTCTCCCGGAGCGGCGGCGCGGAGTCTGCTGTCCCTAGACTCTTGGCGGTGGCGGCGGCGTGGTCAAAGGCTTCAGCCTTCCTTGGGCGTTGAAAGAGCGGTAAGTTAATGTGACTCTCGGCGGTGGTGGCGGATTCTAAATGTTCTCCCCCGCTCTGCCGGGGTGCTCCTCCTTTTCAGCGCCGCTGTTGGCGCTCTCTGGGCGCTGCCGCGTCACTCAGACGCGCCGCCGCGGTGCCTGCCGGGATTTGGAGTCTCCCGGAGCGGCGGCGCGGAGTCTGCTGTCCCTAGACTCTTGGCGGTGGCGGCGGCGTGGTCAAAGGCTTCAGCCTTCCTTGGGCGTTGAAAGAGCGGTAAGTTAATGTGACTCTCGGCGGTGGTGGCGGATTCTAAATGTTCTCCCATTACCAAAGTACATGTTGAAGCAATAACTCATGCTGAACTGAAGGCACATAAACTGCATTACTTAATTGAAAGACAAAAAACTGTGGAAAAACTATATTTCTTAATTGAAAACACAACTACAAGTGAAAAACCTAATTTCATAACTGAAAGACACAACTATGATTTAAGCTCTGCGGGGAATAGTATCAAGCACGGTGTTAACATTATTGCCGCTTTAGCTGCAGAAAACTGCTGCTAAAGCGGTGATAATGGGCTTGATAATACGCTGTATAGAATTCCCATAGAAGCCCATGTTCACACCAGAACATGGGCTTCTATGCGAATTCACAAGGGCAGATTATCAAGCCCATTATCGCCGCTTCAGCTGCAGTTTTCTGCCGCTAAAGCGGCGATAATGTTAACGCTGGTTCTTGATAATATGCAAAACACAACTCCAAAACACTGAAATCATAAAAGCATGTAATAATCTTCCAAAGCATGTAGAAATAACTCAAGTATATCTAGATATTCAGCAAGAATAACATTAGATAAATGATGCAAGCATATGAATTCATTAATGCTCCTAATGTCTCAAATGGCTAATACTGGAACATCTACAGTTGAAGCAGCCAAACTCATATATATTTTGTGCTAAAAATAAAGGCAACTCTTTAACTCAAAAAACATTTTTTTCCACATGCAGAACATTTTTGTCATCCTTTTTCTTTTTAAACAAACAGTCCTTTTGTGTAAAAGATACACAGCCCTCTTGCACTTTCTTTTAACTTTATGTTTATAAAACAGTTTCAATTGCAGCACATTTGTGTTCTGTTTTCTCTTAAAACACACAGGGCCTCATTTATGAAAAGTGACGCATCGCTGCGTGAAAACAGCGATGCGTCACTTTTCACTGCACTCTCCCTGCGACATGATTGATGCGTCATATTTATAATATGACGCATCTTGTCGCAAGGAGTTACAGATACGTCAGTATTTCTGACGTATCTGTAGGCGCAAAAGTGACGCATTGCTGGAGTGTGTCACAAAAGTGACGCAACTCCAGCAATGCTTCCTTTCACATGGGGAAAGCCCCATGTGAAATGGCTTGTGTCAGTCTTACACCTGCTGTGAGGCAGGCGCAAGATTTTGACGCAACAGCATCCTAAAAGTGACGCAGTGAAATCTCATAGATTTCACTGCGTCACTATTACAAAGCTTTTTGCGGGTGAACGCCCCCTCTGCATACATTATACCTGACGCAGGTATAATGTAGCGCAGGGGTTTACAAAGTGACGCATCTGCTTAGATGCGTCACTTTGTGAATAGTGCGCATCAGGAGGCATGTTTTACGCCGCCGATGCGTCACAAAAAGTGACGCATCGGAAGCGCAAAACTCACGCAAGGCCTCATAAATGAGGCCCACAGTCCTTCTGTGTGAAAGATAAACAGCCTTCTAGCATTTAACTTCATCACCACTGAATCAGTTTATCGGTTTTGGCAAAGTAGATCCCCATCTGGTCCGTTTAGCCACAGGACGTCAGCTTCCACCATCCGGTGATCACTCCAGGCTTGAGGGGAGGGGAGGGGAAGGGAAGGGTCCCATTCATATGGGGACACAGGCAGAGACATCAGGCACACCAACACGTCGCAGTATGATGACCTGGAAAAGAAACAAGCATTCCTCTTCTTGCAAGAAATATTTTTCAAAAAGCGCACATTTTCTCATGTCCCCGTTTTGCATTTCTAAAGGCACAATCTTTTCATTTCTGTCTGCACAGTTCACTGCCAGCTCTGGGGAATTGTCTTAGAATTCTACCCATGCTGTAGCCTCTGAACTCTTGGTATTGGAATGAAACTCTCTTTTTCCCTGCACACTATGAAGAGCTGGAGCAATCTCCTTCCTGACTATTTCTCCACTCACTGCTGCATACTTGCTCTCTTTATCAATTGGCAGAAGCCCAATGCCATCTGATAGAACTGGGGGTCTCTAGTGGGCAAGGGTAGGTACCACTGTCCAAATGGGGACCCTTGCTTCTAGTCAGGGTAAGGAGGAAACACTCTTAGAACTACCAAGGGGGTGAGCATGGGTTATCCATGCTCACCCCCTTGGTAGTTTGACACGAGCAGTCAAGGCTTATCAAAGGCAATGTGAAAAGTATTTGTACCAACACTCATAGTAACACATTGAAAACACCACAAACTGACTCCACAACAGTTTAGAAAAATAAAGGTATTTAATCTAAACTACACAAGACCAAAACAACATAAATCCAACATACAAAGTTTAAGGATATGGTTTCAAATGAGTTCTTGAGTTTGCGTTAAAATAATCGACAGTTGCGTCACGTTTTAGCCAACAGTACATTTAGATGCGACAAAAGTTCCAAGGGAATGCTGTAGCATTGAAAAGCAAGTGATGCGTCTCTCCTGAAACCCTGGGGAGGCGATGTGACAAGCCCGCTGGATGCAGCGGGCGTGTTGCGATGACTCTGGTCTGTATGGGGAGGGATGCGTTACCTTGCATGGATTCCGGTGCACGGGTTTCGGTGGAAGCGGCTCGCAAAAGGTATGATGCGACGATCTTTGGGGCAGCGACGATCTCCGCTGCGGCGACGATGTGCGGCTCAGCGTCTATCTTCTACTCTCGGGGCCCCTCAATGCGATGGCTCTGCGACGACTCTCGCAGCGACGTGATGTGGTCCACAAGCAAGTGGTGCGACGATCTCACCCAGTGATGGCCGGCTCTGCGACGATATTCGCAGCGATGGCAATCTTCCTGCACCGGACTTGTAAGTCCCGCAAACCAAGTATACGACGATTCTGGCAGCGGCAACAGGCGCTGCAACGATCTAGGCCTTCGTAGCAGGGGGAATTTCCTCGCACTGACGGGGATGCGCTCCGCAAGCGAGCGATGCGATAAAACTTGCAGAAAATCTTTAAAATCTTGATTTCCAGCTTCCCAACACAGGTACAACTTCCAGAGGCCCCACAACTGGCCCAAGCACTCTAGGAAGGACAGAACTCTCTCAGTAGAGTTCAGGGAAGCTGGGGGTTAAGTCCTTTTGTTCCTCTGACTTCTTAACAGGGAGACAGCTCTTCTCAGGCCCTTGGAGATTCCTTCAAGCAAGGGGACAAAGCACAAAGCAAATTCCTTCCCCTATCCTTGGCAGCAAAGCAGCAGCAGGTCAGTCCGGCAGAGCAACAGTAGGACAGTCTTCCTTCTTCTGTTTCAATGTTCTCCTTGGCAGAGGTTCATTCTTGATTCCAGGATGATCTCATTTTCTGTAGTCATTGCTCCCTTTGTGCAGGAGAGCTCTGAGCCCGGTCTGAACTAAGCCTGGGCGTAGTTTGTGTAGCAGCACTACGCGTAGCCTCACATAGTATGCTTTAAACTTTGCGTTGTACACTTAGTCTGCATAGCAAAGCTGAAGACACTGTGTACTTGTCTGTACTGTGCTCAAATTACAAAAAGCTTCTTGTACATGACCAGATATGATAAAATAAGCTTTTCTATCTTTATATGCTAAAGTGCATATAGTACTTTCACAATAGTGAAACTAAAAAATTGGCAAGCAGTGGGAGATGTGATGATTTTGGGATCCTCCCTAACCTAGGGAGAGTAACAAACAGATGCCTTGAAAACAAAAAATCACATCTTATTGAACGATTTAGTTGTGGTCCCATCCTGTTAGGACAAACCCAAACACAGTTATTGGCAAAAAAAACATTCCCAACCAAAGGCCCTGCAAAGCATTATGGGATGAAATTAGCAGTGGGCAGTGAATATTATATAGTACACAATATCAAAAGAATTCTACAAAGAGCTGCAGTTCCACTGGTCGTCCCTAGATGTCCCTCACGAGTCAAATGCAAATGCTTGATGAAAGGGTTTCAATGGTTTTGCATTTGACTCGTGAGGGACATCTAGGGACGACCAGTGGAATAATTTCAGTGCTTTGCATTTGACTTGTGAGGGACATCTAGGGACGACCAGTGGAACTGCAGCTCTTTGTAGAATTATTTTGATATTGGATACTATACTATTCACTGCCACTGCTAATCTTGTCCCATAATGCTTTGCAGGGCCTTTGGTTGGGATTGTTTTTTGCCAATAACTGTGCTTGGGGTGGTCCTAAAATGATGGAATCACCACTGAAGTTCAACAAAATGTGCTTTTTGTTTATGCTCTTTGTGTTCAAGGCATCTGCCTGGTGCTCCCCCTAGGTTAGGGGGGACCCCAAAATCATCAGCTCTCTCATTACCTAATGTTTTCATTGTAAAAGTTCATTTTTGTGAATTGGTTATATGCTGTTAAGCATGTAAAATTGATTTTTCAAAAAATCTGAGGATATTGTTCATTTAGATGATATGTTACGTGATATTAGTACAAACTTTGCATGCTCCGTCAGCGTAGTGAAGTTTTAAGCCCAGGGTTAGTCTGAACCAGTTCTGGGTGTTCCTTGAGCACTTTGTTTTTCTGGCTTCTTCTTTCCTTTCAGAGAGAGGGACATGGCAGTCAGCCGCCCAGCATTGTGGAGGGAAAGCACAGCCCTGGAGCACTTTGTTGACATGATTCCTTATCTCCTTTCACAGTGCAGGGCAGAGACATCAGACGCACCACAGGGGGTGGACCCAGCACTGTGGGGGGCAGGCACAGTCCTATTCAGGTCCCAGGTGCAACCCCTCCCACCACACTAGATGTAGATGGAGCTATTCAGCCCAGGGATGGCCCACTCAGCATCTGGGAGCCACCCAGCCCCTGTCACTCACAAACCAGACAGTCAATTTACAAACAGGCCAAGGCACACCGAAAGGTCAGACAAGAGAACAGCCACTTTCTAAAAGTGCTGTTCTCAAACACAGGATTTAAACAACGCCTTTCCTAAAAGATGTGTTATTAAATTCTGAGTTCAGGGGTACCAGACTTTTATGTCCTATCTTGCTCCTATGGGAAGATATGCTGGTAGCCACTGTAGCCAGCATTCCCCATGATCGCCTATGGGCAAGGTAGCCTTACAATAGTGAAAAACTGTGTTCCTTGGACGGGCTGCATAGCGGACGAACTTTGCCCTACCTGCTGCAGTCTTCCTTTCCCTCTTCTGAGACCGGACCCGGACCCGAACCTACGCCTCGCGGCACCCGCTTCGCGGGCGGCGCTCGTCTTCCTGTGTCCCTCCAACTACGGTGCACAGAGGTTTGGAGCTACATTCCAGCAAGGCTCGCCGTGGGACTGCGAGGACCAGCGGGCAGTGCGCTAACCTGCCACAGCTGGTCCTCTTCCCGCCGCCTCCCTGTGCATTGAAATTGGGGGCTGGACCTGGGTTCTGTGTGTTCCTTGGACGGGCTGCATAGCGGACGAACTTTGCCCTACCTGCTGCAGTCTTCCTTTCCCTCTTCTGAGACCGGACCCGGACCCGAACCTACGCCTCGCGGCACCCGCTTCGCGGGCGCCGCTCGTCTTCCTGTGTCCCTCCAACTACGGTGCACAGAGGTTTGGAGCTACATTCTAGCAAGGCTCGCCGTGGGACTGCGAGGACCAGCGGGCAGTGCGCTAACCTGCCGCAGCTGGTCCTCTTCCCGCCGCCTCCCTGTGCATTGAAATTGGGGGCTGGACCTGGGTTCTGTGTGTTCCTAGGACGGGCTGCATAGCGGACAAACTTTGCCCTACCTGCTGAAGTCTTCCTTTCCCTCTTCTGAGACCGGACCCGGACCCGAACCTACGCCTCGCGGCACCCGCTTCGCGGGCTCCGCTCGTCTTCCTGTGTCCCTCCAACTACGGTGCACAGAGGTTTGGAGCTACATTCCAGCAAGGCTCGCCGTGGGACTGCGAGGATCAGCGGGCAGTGCGCTAACCTGCCACAGCTGGTCCTCTTCCCGCCGCCTCCCTGTGCATTGAAATTGGGGGCTGGACCTGGGTTCTGTGTGTTCCTTGGACGGGCTGCATAGCGGACGAACTTTGCCCTACCTGCTGCAGTCTTCCTTTTACTCTTCTGAGACCGGACCCGGACCCGAACCTACGCCTCGAAGCACCCGCTTCGCGGGCGGCGCTCGTCTTCCTGTGTCCCTCCAACTACGGTGCACAGAGGTTTGGAGCTACATTCCAGCAAGGCTCGCCTTGGGACTGCGAGGACCAGCGGGCAGTGCGCTAACCTGCCACAGCTGGTCCTCTTCCCGCCGCCTCCCTGTGCATTGAAATTGGGGGCTGGACCTGGGTTCTGTGTGTTCCTTGGATGGGCTGCATAGCGGACGAACTTTGCCCTACCTGCTGCAGTCTTCCTTTCCCTCTTCTGAGACCGGACCCGGACCCGAACCTACGCCTCGCGGCACCCGCTTCGCGGGCGGCGCTCGTCTTCCTGTGTCCCTCCAACTACGGTGCACAGAGGTTTGGAGCTACATTCCAGCAAGGCTCGCCGTGGGACTGCGAGGACCAGCGGGCAGTGCGCTAACCTGCCACAGATGGTCCTCTTCCCGCCGCCTCCCTGTGCATTGAAATTGGGGGCTGGACCTGGGTTCTGTGTGTTCCTTGGACGGGCTGCATAGCGGACGAACTTTGCCCTACCTGCTGCAGTCTTCCTTTCCCTCTTCTGAGACCGGACCCGGACCCGAACCTACGCCTCGCGGCACCCGCTTCGCGGGCGCCGCTCGTCTTCCTGTGTCCCTCCAACTACGGTGCACAGAGGTTTGGAGCTACATTCTAGCAAGGCTCGCCGTGGGACTGCGAGGACCAGCGGGCAGTGCGCTAACCTGCCACAGCTGGTCCTCTTCCCGCCGCCTCCCTGTGCATTGAAATTGGGGGCTGGACCTGGGTTCTGTGTGTTCCTAGGACGGGCTGCATAGCGGACAAACTTTGCCCTACCTGCTGAAGTCTTCCTTTCCCTCTTCTGAGACCGGACCCGGACCCGAACCTAAGCCTCGCGGCACCCGCTTCGCGGGCGCCGCTCGTCTTCCTGTGTCCCTCCAACTACGGTGCACAGAGGTTTGGAGCTACATTCCAGCAAGGCTCGCCGTGGGACTGCGAGGACCAGCGGGCAGTGCGCTAACCTGCCACAGCTGGTCCTCTTCCCGCCGCCTCCCTGTGCATTGAAATTGGGGGCTGGACCTGGGTTCTGTGTGTTCCTTGGACGGGCTGCATAGCGGACGAACTTTGCCCTACCTGCTGCAGTCTTCCTTTTACTCTTCTGAGACCGGACCCGGACCCGAACAGCTGGTCCTCTTCCCGCCGCCTCCCTGTGCATTGGAATTGGGGGGAGTGGTCTTTCCAAAAGGACCAATATAGCTGAACTATCAATTCCGGCCCGCGGGATGCGCGCGGATGCGCGCGGACGCGCACGGGCGAAGACCGGGCCAAGAGCGGGCCCGTTTAAGCCCGTTCAAGACCGGGTAAGACAGGACTGGGCTACCCCATTGACATTTGTACCTCTGTATTTATAATTCTACTACATTGCCTTAGCTCCTATTATCGTGTATATTACCTCTTTGCGTGACTCACGACCCTGAACCATGTCACCGAGAGGTACCAGGAGCAACAAGGCGCTCCGCATCGCCCAAACTACCGGCCCTATTGACCAGTTTATCGCTAGCACCACCACTGGGTCTGGGCACCCAACAGCACAGCTTGCCACAAGCTACTTATAAACAGAACAGAGTGCACGTGCTGCTACCGTTTTTCTTTTGACTGAATACTTTTGGCTAAAACATCTGACTTGGAACCAATGTTTTATGTGCAAATAGTCACTTTTTATTTTAGTTTTCTTGAGTCAATTATTTACTTTTTGACTTTTTTTGGAAAATTATTTAAACCAACATTTCCGTTTTTTCGACCTTATGTACAACACAACAAAATATTTACAACATTAAGTGACGACTTTTCATCATTCAGACAACAAGCATACCTCTTCCATACAATGCACTATATACAACACTTTAAATTCCAAACAAACAAAGAAGAAAATATATCAATTATTTTCAATTGAAACAATGAATTATTGCAACAAAGCCATATACAATTTATACAAAAAGATGAGGATTTTTTTGTACAATTTTTTATGTCACTCTAGATTTTTTTGGCTTTTCCAGTCTACGCGTTTCGAACTCGTGTATCTATGGAGTTCTCATCAGGACCGTAGTCTGTTGAAGAGAAAGAATAATATTGGTTTTAGATCTATTCTTACTGTTTAGCTGCCCTCACCTCCACTACAAGCCTCCTACTCTTACCTCTCAGTTCTCAAGAGACCATACTGGATTCAATTGTTCCCGTCGAAAGAAAAGGACCTGTGAAATATATTTACGGACACTTAGCCTTTCATACATTTGTGCTTCTCTCTCATAATGCTCATTCAAGTGCCATTCAGTTTTGACTTACTTATTTGGCGGACCTCTCTTGTGTGCTGTGCTGTTTTTTCATTTAGTTAGCATCAACTGAAACGTAAGGATTAAATGGGGGCGAATTAGTATCCTGTCTTGTTTGGGTACAAGTGCTTAATGAATGCGTGCTCTGTCACTGGGCTTACCATGTGGAGAAATCAAGCTCCGTGGACCGTGGGGTTCTGTGCCTTCGTCCGATCTTAATAGGATGTCATTGTAATTCCTAGATCTAAAACCAATATTATTCTTTCTCTTCAACAGACTACGGTCCTGATGAGAACTCCATAGATACACGAGTTCGAAACGCGTAGACTGGAAAAGCAAAAAAAATCTAGAGTGACATAAAAAATTGTACAAAAAAATCATCATCTTTTTGTATAAATTGTATATGGCTTTGTTGCAATAATTCATTGTTTCAATTGAAAATAATTGATATATTTTCTTCTTTGTTTGTTTGGAATTTAAAGTGTTGTATTTAGTGCATTGTATGGAAGAGGTATGCTTGTTGTCTGAATGATGAAAAGTCGTCACTTAATGTTGTAAATATTTTGTTGTGTTGTACATAAGGTCGAAAAAACAGAAATGTTGGTTTAAATAATTTTCCAAAAAAAGTCAAAAAGTAAATAATTGACTCAAGAAAACTAAAATAAAAAGTGACTATTTGCACATAAAACATTGGTTCCAAGTCAGATGTTTTAGCCAAAAGTATTCAGGCAAAAGAAAAACGGTAGCAGCACGTGCACTCTGTTCTGTTTATAAGCAGTTTATCGCTAGAGCAAATGACGCCATTAATCAAGGCGTACTCCTACTAGAACGGAGGGTCTCACAGGACTTAAATGCCGCCAAGCGCTCCTCGTTGGGCTTATTGGCGGCAGCCAAATCCCCTCCCCACTTAGTTCCAGCCACTGTGGGTTTGTCAGTCTCACTCGAGCTATCAGTCCTCCAAGCATCACAGCTATCTATGTCCTTGGAGCAGACACCGGCTCTTTTCATCAGCCCGAGTCGGGACGACTCCACCTCAACCACAATTCGGGGTATAAGGGAGGGAGCGATACCCAAGAATAAAAAGTCTAAAAAAAAAACCCAGCATAACAGGAGTCCTCAGCAAAATAAAAATTCCCACAAAAAACCTCAAAAAACGACGCACTTTAAGCACCAATCCCTTCCTACCAATCAAATCCCCAATCAAGCTGCCCCTCTGTTCCGCTCGCGGATTTTTCGGATTTTCGGTAAATCCGCAATCCGCGAACTCTCGCGGATGTGGCGAAAATCCGCAAATCCGCGCGCGGCGGATTTTTTGCTTGTGTTCGCACTGCTCGCGGGCCGCGGCGCGGTCAGCAACAATCTCGCACTCGCGAAATTACAAAAATTACAATTGGGGAGGGGTGAAGGAAGTGACCCAGTCTCCAACTTCCTCTTCCTGTCCAGAAAGCTCCTCCCATTGCTTAGTCCATTTCCTGGCCACTTTGAATTCGATCTTGACTGGGAAGGATTACTTTTTGTGGATGCTGCTGGAGATTTGGCTTTGAGGCCTTTTGGATTACTTTTTGATTCGAAATTTGGTTTACAAGTAAGTTGATAAGTTGATGTTGTTTGTTTGTGGTGATTTTTGTGTGTGTTTTTCGACTTTTTGGGGTGGGTTTGGGGGCTGGCTATGTGTGGGAGGCCATTTTGAGGCATGGTCCTGCAGGTCCTGGCCATGTGGATGGGGTCAAGCGGCCATTTTGAAGTCAGGCAGTGTGCTTTGTGCCCTATGCCCACCCAGTCTGCTCTGATTGCTTTCATTATGCCCAGGGGGCCTCGAACTCCCGCAGATTACCCGAAAATCGGATTTTATAAAAAAAAAATTGCCTGTGTTCGCACTGCTCGCGTCCCGCGCAGCAACAATCTCGCACTCGCGAAATTGTAAAAAAATTACAATTCTGCACATGAATTGAAAACTACCAGGCTTAGTTATGGGTGCATGCATGATACAACTGTTTTTTTAAATTTTAACATTATTCTGGCCAGGGCATGGATGGCATTGGATTGTTGTGATTTTTGTGTGTTTTACGACTTTTTGGGGTGGTGTTGGGGGCTTGCTATGTGGGTGGGGGCCATTTTATTGCCTGGTCCCGTGTGGGTGGGGGTCTAGGGGCCATTTTTAAGCCAGTTTGTGTGCTTTGTGCCATAGGCCTGCACCCAGTGTGCTGTGATTTTATCATGCCCAGGGGGCCCAGGCCAGAATACGTCTGCTCGCGGATTTTGCTGGTTTTTCGCCACGTTCGCGTCGTGAAGCAACAATCTCGCACTCGCGAAATTGCAAACATTGCAATTCTGCACCAGAAAACCACCAGCAGGCAGCCTAAACCTTCTGAAACTTGATGGATGGCATTGGATTGTGGTGATTTGATTGGTGTTGTGTTTTTTGACTTTTTGGAGTAGGGGTTGGGGGCTGGCTATGTTGGTGGGGGCCATTTTGAGGCATGGTCCTGGCCATGTGGATGGGGGTCAAGTGGCCATTTTGAAGGCAGGCAGTGAGCTTTGTGCCATAGGCCTGCACCCATTTTGCCTTGTTTTCACCCATTTAGCCGAGGGGGAGTCAGTGGTACATGAAACTATAACCCTCTCTGTGTGTGCTCTCTTGGATCAATGTTAAATTCCTGTTTCCCAAAAATTTAGCAAATCCTAATTTTGAAATTTCCATATTGTGTGGTGTGCATGTGTGTATTCATAAATGCCTACTTGCAAACTATTTATTGAATCGCTACATATGCAACATATATTTACTGATGTTCCTCTGTCTTCGTTTGCTTTTA
Source organism: Lissotriton helveticus (assembly GCF_964261635.1). Lineage (NCBI taxonomy): Eukaryota > Metazoa > Chordata > Amphibia > Caudata > Salamandridae > Lissotriton > Lissotriton helveticus. The sequence goes on along the minus strand of NC_136071.1, from coordinate 1,082,023,667 downwards.
GGTGCACAAAGTCAATAACTCCGCATCATCGTTGAGCATCAGTGCCAGGAAGAAGTCCTGCTGCGGCCTGTTGTTCCGACATCTGAAGAAGATGGCTCCAAAAAGAGGTGCCCGTAGCTCCTCTTGCAAGAAAAATGTCTCTACTAAGGAGAAGAAGAAGCAAGTGGCACCACTTACCAAGGAGACTGGTGGCTCGACCACTACATTTTGGGGGGAAAAAACAAAGGCCCACCATGAGTGCTGCACAGGTAGCCTGTTTAGTAGTTCAATCACCAACGACCAGTGATGTTGGCTCATCGCAAGAAAGTAGCAGCACACCATCAACACAGGTTGTAACTCATCTCACAAGTACTATTCAACAACCAAAGCCGCAACAACAACTGCATGGGCTACTAGTACAAGCACAAGTACATGCGCAAGGAGCTGTCCGATAAGGAGAAGGCCGAGAAGGAGAAGGCCGAGAAGGAGAAGGCCGAGAAGGAGAAGGCCGAGAAGGAGAGGTCCATGGAGAGTTGCAAGTAGAGGTCAGTGAAGAGGCCCATGTAGCGGCGCATGGAGCGGTGCAAGTGCCCACAATGGTTGTTCTTCCAGAAGTAGGGGCACAGGAGGAAATTGACTTTGGAGTCGGGGTATCATGTCAGGAAGACGAAGGCATTCCTCCTGATGATTCATTTTCTCCCAGCTCCCCACCAAGGAAAAGATCAAGGAGTGTGTGTAGAAGTTCCTCTTCAAGCCCCGCTCCATCAGATGATGATCTGGATCTAGATTGGCAACCATCTCCGACGTCTGAGAGGGAGGCACACCATGAGCTGCGAAAGGTATCAAATGTTAAAAGGAAGGGCCCCGGAAAGCTCATACTTATGGATCCGAACGTCGTACTTGATGAAGTGGTGCATTCTGATGTTGTTGAACAGGATGACAGCAATGACCTAGTCATCACACACGTCATTCCAGCCACACTGGCCATGCAGCAGACAGACATTTATACCCTATCCCGACGTCATGCTGAGCGTGACCCTGGCGACGTGGTACTGGTAGCACCACCAACGCAGTCAAGTAGTACAACAAGTTCAACAAAACCTACAGCTCCCATATTTTCTCCCCAGAGGGGGACTCCATCCAGCTCGACTCCCTCAAGTAGGGTTGCTGCAATAATTGCACAACCCAGTAGATGTCTGCAAGGCTCATCCACCACTGCTTCATCTGGCATTGGCAGTATCATCTTGTGCGGCAAAACCAGAAGTTTCCAGTCCCCAGTTTGGAATTTTTTTTGTGTCCATGCAAAGTATGATAACATAGCCGTTTGTTGCATTTGTAAGATTAGAGTTAGCCGTGGTAAGACTGGTACCAACTATGGAACCGGAGGCCAGATAGGTCATCTTCAAAGAAGGCACGCTATCGAATGGTTTGCGCACCTAGCAAACATCAAGGGAAAGCAATCCCAAAGGGCAAGTGGCCAAAATATACCCATACTAGGTGTTTCATCTGAAGATGACGGGGAGGTAGAAGAAGCGTCAGACATTTGTCCGGTTGCACCCAGTACCCCTGGCAGCACCACACCCTCCGGAACACATAGGAGGCACACTGAGAGTCTGGGAGACACACCAATGCGGAAAATGTCAACACTGAGCAGAAGTGGGTCGAAGAAGGCATCAGCATCATCCAGTAAATTTGTCCAGCGCACCATTTCAGCCATGTTCTCCTCAGATGCGCAATTTCAACGCAACCACCCAACTGTACGCCTGTATAACACTAAGCTGGCTAAAATGCTAGCGGTGGACCTTCTCCCTTTTTCGTTTGTCGAAAATGTGGGTTTTCTTGAACTCGTGGCAACACTGGCCCCTAAATGGAAGGTTCCTAGCCGGTTCTATTTTGCCAGGGTTGCTGTTCCAGCACTACATAAAGAGGTGCTTGAGTTGGTTGGGGCAGCTTTGCAGAAGAGTGCAGTTCACACTATACACCTGACAACAGACATGTGGACCAGTTGCCAAGCCCTTGATTACATGTGCATCACTGCACACTGGGTCTCCTTTTCAGGGGTTGCACAACAGATAAATGCAGGTGGTGACTTGGTCGAGATTTTTAAGGGTGCTCGTAAACATGCAACATTAGCCATGTTTGGCATGGAGAAAAGTCATACTGCAGTCAACATTTTGGATGACTTTAACAAAAAGGTCTCACAATGGCTGCCCCCAAGAAATTGCAAGGTTGGTTATGTTTCTACTGATAATGGCAGCAATGTAGTTAAGGCCATGGAGAACGGTTACTATTTCAGAGTGCCGTGTTTGGCGCACTGTATGAACCTTGTCGTGCAAAAGTTCTTGAAAAAAGAACTTGCAGTCGACCAAATACTGACCATCTGCAAAAGAATATGCACACACTTCAACCATTCTTTTAAGGCCCGGAAGGAGCTGAGGCGCCAGCAAAATGTACGTAGAATGCCAGTGAAAGCACTTATCCAGGAGGTGGCAACACGTTGGAACTCAACCTTCTACATGCTTGAGCGTCTGCATGAGCTGTTTCCAGTAGTCAATGAGTATTTCTACAACCTGGGTGGTGATACGACAGAAATGATGCTAGCGGTGGAGCAATGGCAGCTAGTTAAAAGCCTGACAGACATGCTTCGTCCTTTTGAGGTCTTCACGCGTGACGTCAGCAGGGAGGACTGTTCTTTGAGCAAAGCTATCCCATTGTTGCTGAAGCTCGAGCACCAAGTCAAGGTGGTGTCTTCAGAATTAAAAGATGCTGGAAAGAATGAAGCATATGAGTTGACGCAGAGATTATTACATCGCCTAGTTAGCAATAAACGGCTTGTAAATATCAAGAAACAACAGCACTACAATTGTGCTACTATTCTGGATCCACGTTACAAAAAGCCATTGTTTGGCAAAGTAATAATTCCTTTTGAAACATCAAATGTTACAGAGTACAAAGGTTGGCTAGCTCAGTCAGCCATTCGTTTTGAAAGAGAGCGGAAGGAAACTGTAGGAGAACTTGAAGACAGTACTACTAGTGATTCAGCAGGCCATCAGGCGTCCCAAAAAAACACTTCTGCATCTGTGCCTGTGGCAGAAGTGAGTGACTTTTCCTCTGAGCCGTTAACCATACCAGCAACCGTATCATCTGCACCAGGCCCAGGCGATATGTCTGAAGCGGATTGGCTAAGTGAGCTAGGGTTTCCTTGTCCCAGAAAGGACACAGAAGTGCAAAGTACAGGAATCCGGGAGAACATTGTTTCTATGGTGCAGGCCTATCTGGATGACTCAACAGCGGTCAATATTACTGAGGACCCATTGGCGTATTGGCATGGGAAAAGAAACATATGGCGAGAGCTCACCAACCTGGCTATCAATTACTTGTCTTGCCCACTCGCAAGCGTATCTTCAGAACGTGTTTTTAGTTCTGCTGGTGGCATTGTGACTTGCAAAAGGTCCCGCCTCTTGCCCGCAAATGTGGAGCGGCTCGCCATGATAAAGATGAACCAGCACTTCATACCACCAGATTACAAAGTACGAGAATGCACGCAGGAAGAAGACGAGGACACCGACCTACCTGAGGAAAGTTCTCCTCAGTTACCAGAAGTACTACCGACTCAATTTGCAGAGTTTGAGGACGAGCTCTGCTTCCCTGACAGCGAGTTTTGAAAATGAGTCAATAATTAATTAACTTTAACATTAGTCCTTATTCATTTTTATTCCTGTGTGTCTGTCTTTCTTTTTTTAGCAAGTGCTTGATCACATTCACAACAAAACTGTAATCACCCCATCACAAGCAACAACAAGCCCATCAGCAGAACTGTCTTGATTTTGATGCCGCAGCATTCCTCAGGTTCACAACAGTTAGTTGACAAGAACTGAGTCCTGGTCGTCTATCCTCCTCCTCCAGACTCACCCTATCCATTTCCCATAATGCTGATGCCTGGAATCTGCACAATGAAGAAACTTACGTTGACGAGTCCCCTAAAGAGGGACTGTCTGGAAGTAGTGAATCCTCATTTAAATACATTTTGCTAAGTGTGACTTTTTTGCGTTTGGGTTTACGGGTCTTGGCTGGGCCATTGCTGGCAAGGTCTATTAAGGGATGAAATTGGTTAGGCATTTACTTTGGAAAACATTTGGCCTATTACACGTGAACGTTTAGGCGTTATTATTGCTCGCTTGCCTGTCTTAGGGGTGCTGTCTGTGGGGCTTCTAGGATTTTGGGGTCTGTGAGCACCGCTGCCATATTTCTAATGTTGATTGCTTTTGTTTTGCAGAAAATCCACGCCGGGAAACTCCAGTTGGGGCCCTGCTGCAGAATGCTTTAGGACACTGTGAATTCCAGGTGGAGCCAGCCCTCAAACACAAATTACAGGTAAGATAGGCGTTTGGATGGGAGGTAGTATAATGGAGTATTCGGAGAGGCAAGAGAGTGACAGTGGTACTAGTAGTAAAGTCCTAGGGCTCTTGAATTAACAAACTCTGTGACAGGCATTTACTTTGGAAAACATTTGGCCTATTACACGTGAACGTTTAGGCATTATTATTGCTCGCTTGCCTGTCTTAGGGGTGCTGTCTGTGGGGCTTCTAGGATTTTGGGGTCTGTGAGCACCGCTGCCATATTTCTAATGTTGATTGCTATTGTTTTGCAGAAAATCCACGCCGGGAAACTCCAGTTGGGGCCCTGCTGCAGAACGCTTTAGGACACTGTGAATTCCAGGTGGAGCCAGCCCTCAAACACAAATTACAGGTAAGATAAGCGTTTGGATGGGAGGTAGTATAATGGAGTATTCGGAGAGGCGAGAGAGTGACAGTGGTACTAGTAGTAAAGTCCTAGGGCTCTTGAATTAACAAACTCTGTGACAGGCATTTACTTTGGAAAACATTTGGCCTATTACACGTCAACCAACACGATGACAGTGTTCAGTTAAATGAACTTACTGCAAAACCACCACCCACCAAGCTCAAAAGTAGTAAAAAAACAGGTATGCTCAGATAAAGTTTGAAAAAGTATATTTTTATATCCCTAACAAAATAATCTCCCGCAAGACCCTCCCTAACCCCAACAAATAAATAGTCATTCAAAAGTCCCCAAAAAACCCAACTCCCAATTCCCACCCCCCAAAAGTCTCTACAAAAGGGGCAAGGGACACTCTAGGGATGCACAGTGTTGAGTTTGGCCTCCAGGGCATCATGCCTTAGGGCCAGGGCATCGTACTTCTCCTGGAGGGTGGCGTGATCTAAGCGGAGGCCCTCCACCACATTCTGATAGTCTTTCCATTTCTGGACCTCCGCCTCTAGGTCGGACACTCTGCGGAGTGCTCGGCGCAAGCGAGCCTTTACACTGCTGTGAGGTGCAGCCTTTGCTGCTTGGCGGTGGCGTCTGCCAGCACGGCTCCGTTTGGCTGGAGCACTGCGCTTACCGGCAGAACGTGGGGTCACGGAGGAGGATGCAGATGTTACATTTGATGCACTGGACTGCGTGTCGTCCCCCTCCAGTTCCACCAGCCGCCGATATTCGGCAACAGTTGCTTCCAGCCCCCATTGCCGGGCCAGTACAGCCAGCATACTCCTCGTCGGTTTTGAGGTTTTAGTATTACCAACTATATGAAGAAAGAAAGACATAATATGTAACCAATGCTCTTTAAGAATATGATTAACACAAAATAATTCAGCAGGAAGTTGTGTCACAGTACAACTAGCAACTAGCCAGCGCAGTACAAAACTATTCAGGCCAGTATCATGGGCGTCCGCAGGGAGGGGCAAGGGGGGGCGCTTAAATCACCATTTCCCTTCCCACAACTCACTTGTATCCTTGGTTTGATGCTCTTTCATATGAAAGAGATCTGGCAGAAGCCCAGGCGATATGTCTGTTTCCCTCTCTCTCTCTCTGTCTCCCTCTTTATGTCTCCCTGTGTCTCCCTCTACCTCGCTGTCTCTCTCTCTCTGTCTCCCTCCCTTACCCTCCCTCTGGCTCCCTCCCTCTCTCTCTCTCCTTCTGTCTTCCTCTCTCTCTGTCTCTGCCTCTATCTGTCTGTCGGTCCCAGCCTGCTGTAATTACCATATTGTAATTTGTCACTGGGCCAGCACTGGATGCACATCATATCCTATCTAAGAGTCAGATAGTACCATGATCCAGCTTACCTGTACTCGCCACCGCCACTGTCTGCTTCCTCACAGTCTGTTCATTGGCCACTTGCGCCTCATTCTTCCCAGAGCTGTCCTCGGACTCAGAGTCAATGATCACCACCACATCCGAGCTGGCCCCGCCACCAGATGTTCCACCTACAAAGTAGATTTAAGAATGTTAGATTACACCACTCACTAGTATTTGGTCTATGAATGAAGAAATGTGAAAACAACAGAAAAATTAATTGACTGTCTACTCTAGTCTAAAGTAAAAATGTCCCTCCTTCCAGGGAAGGTTGTTGTCTTGCTGCATTTTTTTGTCATAATTGATGAATGCTTGATTAATTTTAACACACATCATTTTTCTCTGAACAGACAGAAACTGGACTTCTAAGGACAAGAGCAACATCAACTTCAAACCAGGTGAAAGCTCGGCTCGACCACAAGAAATGTGTTCCATTACTCATCAACTCAGCACCAAGCACTTTTCCATTTCCAACTAACTTTATTTTAATATATGTGTTTACTTAAACTTTTAATACAGCTTTTAAACTTGAATAGACTCTGTCGTTTTTGGTCCTCCAGACTAGAGTGACTGAGCGAAAGGTTTTGCAATTTTTGCAAGGAGGAGTCCGTGCCGCTGACACTACCAGGTTTATACAGTGTGCCAAACACGCCACTCTGAAATATTATTACTCTGGTCTTTGGTGTCCATAGTTCGGTTTGTGGAGAATTGTCCCTGCAACAGTAGTATTATTGATTTTGCTCCTATCTAAACACTATTTCGAAAAAATTAAATTAGGAACGCTTGGACAACAATAGGTCCTCTATATTTAAATGAAAACTTACTGAGGCCAGCAAAGGAGCACTCGCCGCCCTGGCCTGAATCCTCCTCCTTTGGAGCCACTGCATCCGTTTTTTCTGTCCGCTTGCCCCTGGGCGGACCTGACGTACAACATGAAAGAATGAACAGAAAACATTGATGATTGCTGCTTGCCGATGTCCTTGTCAACCAAATCAAACATTTAGAAAGAACAAGAACCAACTATTTCAGCCAAAATGAGGGCTACAAAGGAAGGACTGCACCTGAGCCTCTACTCTAGGGGCAGATTTACAAGCCCCTTGCAGCTCTTTTGCTCCGTTCTTGCGTCACTTTTGTGACGCAGCGCAACAACAAGAGAGGCGCCATGATGTGGCGTATATTAACAACGTGACGCATATGGGAGATGCATCCCATTCTAAAGCCCTGCGCCATAAGGGAGCGTTCCAGCGCAAGGGAGGGCGTTCCTGCGCAGGAACGCATGCTAAAAGTGGCTATGGGGAATATATAAAATTTCAATCAGTCATTTAGGACAATGATGCGTCACTGAAACCCTGCGCCTGCATGAAGCAGACTTACGGCTTGACGCAGCATTGCTGGAGCTGCGCCATCGTTGCAACGCAACTCCATCAATGAGCCGCCTTTACGGCACCGATGCGTAACGCTTCGGTGACGTTTTGGGACCATGGTGTGCCGCATTGTAAAAAACGGTGTTGGATCTAGCCCTGATCTCTTGACTGGGTGAGAGTACTCTGCTTAATTCAGAGACTCTGTCCATCACCACCCCTTGTTGTAAATATTAGCATTGTAAATACGGCGCACCATGGGTGGTGCTGGCGTGCCGCACACTTTGCAGGGATGCGCAGGTAATTGTTGCTAATCTGACACTTAGGGGCATACTTACGAGTTCTGAGCTGGACACCTCCAGATGTGCACCAGAACAAATGCGTAACGCAAAACTAACCTTGCGTCACGGCAGATGCGCCGCAATTACAATGCGGCAAACCCTGGCGCAAGGTTAGGCAGATGCGTGACGCATCTCGTGACGAAAGAGAGGCGCATCTCTAGAGTCGCGTCGCAGGCGCGATGCAACTATAGCAATGCTCAGGGCTGCCCAATACTCAACATACCGCATCAGTCCTTACGCCTGCTTCAAGCAAGCAGGCATAAAGAATTAACGTAGCAGCGTCGCGGAAGTGCCTGCGTTAAATCTTGTAGATTTCACGCAGGCACTTTTGCGAGGCGCACAGCTGCCTGACCGCCACCCCCCACCCCCCACCCCTCCCCCCTGCGTGGGAACGCACCCATTGTGGCGCAGGCCCAGGCCTTAACGTGGCGCATCTCCTTAGATGCATCACGTTGTACATGACTCGCAGGGATGCGCCACGTTTACGTCGCTGTGCGTCAGGTAAGGCAGCGTAAACGTGGCACAAGGGGCTTGTAAAGCTGCCCCTTTGTGTCTAGCATTACGCAGTTCTGTAAAATACACTCATACATTACTCAGCCCAATTAAATGAACACAAAATAGAAAACAAATAAGCAGTGGCACCGCCACAGAGAAGGAGAACAGTGCACCTGAAATGCACAGAAGATTTTGAAATATTAATTTACCTCTCTTATCAATGTAATCAGCAGCAGTATTGCTCTTTGTAAAAAAGTTAAAGCAAACATTTGCAATACAACACAGTCACACAGAGCAGGAGAAAAAACAGAGTAGTGAGTGATGAAAAAATTGCTACTACTACTCACCAAGCCCGGGGACCTCCACTCCCAGCACGTCTAGCAGGTCGCGCTCTCGGTCCAGGATATCGGTCCAGCGGTGGGTCACTTGATTGTAGGTGCGCTGGACCCCCGTGATGTTAAAAAGGGCCCGGCACACCTGCCCCCACCGCTTCCGTCGCTCCTGGTTGTTGGTATAACCAGCAGCGATCCTGCCGCCTGCCGCGATGGTCCTGGGGAGACAGCGCTGCACATAAAAAACGAGTGCGCCCACCTCCTCAGGGCTGAAGATCTCCCGGGGCACCACCATTTCCGCCCTCAAGCGGCCACACGGGAGCCGGGCACGGGCTGCGGTGCCCGTCTTGGGCAGCTTGACAGCTGTCTTCACCATGTTCTGGGCAGGTGTTAGCAGTAAGGAGACAAAATGAAAAAGAATAAGAGTAGGGAAGAAGGAAATAAAAGTTTAAAAAAGTAGTTGAAAAGTAACCAAAAGTAGCCTAAAACACAAAAATATAGACCTAGAAAAATAGAGGGATAGAAAAAAAGTTAAATAGATCAAAAAAATATTAAAACAAGCAAAGGATGGCAGAGATATACAGAGGATAGAAACACCATGCCCAGACACATAGGAATGAATGAAAAACAAGATGGCGGCCCGAACACGTGCGTGTAAGTAAGTTCGAACGCGATTTCTCTCGCGAACTCGTGCGAACTTGCATTCGCAAGGCGCTCATTGCGCGAGATTACACATAGCGGGCGGAAACGGAAATACGTCACGCAAACAAAATGGCGGCGCCCATACTCAACCTTGGGGTAACTCGCACGAGTTCGCGGCTTCCACGGTCGATTTCGCACGACGCCGCGCCTCGCGAATAGGGCGAAATTACCGAAAAACGAGTTTTGCAAAAGCAAAACCAACGAGCAGGTGCAAAAGTTTGCGCTCATCATTTGTAACCATTTACCTGTAGTGCTTCCTGAAGGGGCCCTCCAGAATCCGGTTGCCTACTTGCAACTATTGTGTGACCCTGCTCTGACAGTCACAGAATAGTTACAAGTATGCCATTGCATCCTGTTATTGCAACAAAAAGGAAAGGGAGCAGACAAGCAGGTGCCAACCTTCATTAATGTCAGTTGGGGCAGGGCAGGTGTTGTTGTTTGCAAAACTTAGTGCAGGTGTGCTTGGCTTTGCCACAATAATGTACACTCACTAGTCAATCAGAGGGTGCTGTGATGACACCGAGGGTGGCATAGGTGTGCCAGCCAGAGGGTGGCATGGGTGAACCAGAGTGCCAGTGTTGACAGAGGATGGCAGTGCTTTGCTTTGCCCCAATAATGTACACTGGTGAACCAGAGGGTGCTGTGATGACACAGAGGGTGACATGGGTGAGCCAGAGGGTGGCATGGGTGACCAAAGAGAGTGCCAGTGGTGACAGAGGGTGGCAGTGATGAAGAAAGCCTTGCAAACAGGCTGGGCACGTAGAAACAACAAGTTCGCAAAACTGGCGACCCGACAAGTAAGTTCGCAATTTGCGAAATTGTACAAAACCCTCGCGAACTTGCAGAAACCCGTGCGAACACACACCCCCCAAAAAAAGACGCAAATCCGCGGATTTGGCGGATTTTCGCAATCCGCAAATACGCAAATCCGCAAATTCGCGGATTGCGAATCCGCAAAATCCGCCCATGCTTACTTCTGATACAACAAACCTTCCCACCACCACATCACCCAATCTTAGTGTCAGCTCTAATGTGGGTAGTAATAGCGTTCTTAGCGGTCTAAATAACGATCTTCTAGACAGGATAGGGGCACTAATTAAATCCTACGTCCTTCCACTTGAACTGACCCTTACAAAAATAGAAAAGCAGTTAGAAGAGTTATCTTCAACACTAAAAACAAGTAAAGGGTCCGTTCCTGGCCTCACACTAGCCCAAACCACGGCTCACAAACCAAAATCCAAAAATTCCAATGATGGGGCGACGGTAACAAAATCTTCCGCCACAGTAGTGGCAATCCATCCTAAACCGCCACTTCCAAGGGCGACTAATACCCCTATCTTAACAAACACCCCGGTCCCCCCACCCGTTCAGCCCACCATCCCGCCCCCCAAGCAATCAAATATTTCAGGCCTACAAAATACCACCTATAAGAACAGGAGGAAGGGTGCTCCTTCTATTCATCTCCCCCCCGGAAGCCGCCCCTTATGTTGTCATCATGACGGGGGTTCCCGAGTTGAACCCAAACTCGGAGGAACCAGGCTGGTCCCTTAGGAATAAGGTACTCCATTGGCTATCCGTCAATAGGCCCCTTCCCCCTTACTCTAACAATAGAGTTACAACAGTTCGCAGAGTCCCCTGGTTAGGAAAAGAGCCAAAATCTCTCCCGGGTGACTGCGTTATTGTTAACTTTGAGGACCCCCACACCGTAGAGCATATTTGCTCTTGGGGTACCCAATATACTTCTGATGGAATTGGAACTAAAAGACTCTCCTTCTTCTATCCTCTAGCCCAACACTATAACACCGGGCCAGAATGGAACTGGACCCAAGTTGGTAACTGGAACAGAAGACGTGATTGGTCTAGTTGGCCTAGTATTGGGGGTCGAGATGTAGTTCCAACCTTCGGATGGAGTGGTGTGCCATTGACCAACAGATATGACTGTCTGGAAATGGTGGATTGACCACTATCCGTCAGTCTTCTGGAAAATTCCCCTCTATCCCCCCAATGATTAACATTCCAGAACAATCTGATCACTCCCTGTCCCCTCCCCTTCCAACCAGTACTCCACTTATTTCTGAAGTACCAACCTCAGAAGCACCAATCCAAGAAGCACCAATCTTATTGCCTATATCCCATCAACTTTCCGCCTCTAATAAAGTCGCTCACATTACAACCCACTCGGCTGCTCCACTAGTACATATTTCTCTCAGCCCACGTATTTCAACAACTGACCTCAAGTCGAACACCAGAAAGCCCTCTCCCTCTACTCTTCAGCTCTCCGTTCTATTCTGGAACGTCGCGGGTCTCCGCTCAAAATTAAAACTTAAATCTTGGTTGGACACAGTAACCTCCCATCAAATAGTTTGTTTACAGGAAACGTGGGCTATAGACCCTATCCACATTCAGGGCTATAAAACGTTCCACTCCCCAGCCAGCACTACTATTCATGGCAGATCCAAGGGAGGCTTAGTGGTGTATATTTCAAATAATTTATCTTTAATGAAATCCTTTGTTCTATTTACTACTGCGAACTTTCAAATTATCACGGTTGTATTTATTAATTGTACGTTATATTTCTTTATTAATTTCTATAACAACCTTTGCCCAGTCGAATGTGTTAAGTCTGTCAAAGAAATTTCTTCTGTTGTAAATGAACAACGTAACAAGCACCCAACATCTGTATGTTACGTAATTTGGGGGGGGATTTTAACGTTCCACTGTGTGCCAATCATACGAAAGGTATTTGCGGCCTGTTAGACGAATACGACTGTCCACTCATTCATTTTACGCACAACTTTCTAGGCAATGCTTTGAATAATAGCATCTTTGCACTGGAACTTGATTTTGCCAATGACTTAGTGGACCCTCCAGTCGAATTTAGACCCACTTTCCATGGTAGGGGCACGTTCAGCACAATTGATTTTATTTTATGCTCATTAGCGTTAAAAGGCAAACTCCAACGGTTTATCACTGGTACGGATATTTCAAGTGACCATTATCCCAATAGTATCACTTTATCTATAGAAAATGGCGTTTGTCATCCCTCTAAGATTAGCCAATTATCTCAGCAGTCATTGGCCATGGATAAGGTGAACGGATTTTCTGTAAAATGGTCCAAAATAGACCCCGTAGTTATCAGCGGTAAAGTTATATCAAAAACTCTTCCGTGGATAAATAATTGCCTGGCAGAGGATTCCCCACCTCAGCTGAACTTGACTAGTTTTTTAGAGATTTTATCTGTAATGCGATCTGAGTTATTCCGTAATCACAAACCTGGTACTCACGGATCTTTAAGATGGTTTGATACAGCTTGTCGTAAAGCCCTATCTGCCTTAAAAAAGGCACTACACAACACAACTAGAAATTCAACTGAGATAGTAAAATTAAGAAAGGATTATAAGGTGGCTCAACAAAATCGTAAAAAGGAATTAAAGAAAAATGTATGGGCCCAACTGCACGAAAGCTGTCTAAGCAAAGACAGCTCTCAGTTTTGGCGCGTCGTTAAGTCACCCTTTCTAACTGACGCTAAAAGCCCTCAGCATCTAGACGTGGCTGTGCCCGCTGACGTTTGGGTGACCCATTTCTTAAGAATATTCGGGGGGTCTCCTGTCGACACCTTAAAAACGGTCAAGCCAGCAGATGACCCTGCTAGGGCACTAATTTATCCTATCGATCTTTATTTTGGCCTTAGTGAGGTCATTCACGCACTAACATCTTCCAAAACTGGAAAAGCGTCTGGCCCCGACGGAGTCCCTCTAGATATTTTTGTAAACAATATAGAATTGTGGTCCCCTGTCGTCACCCAGGTGATGGCGGCAGTTTCGAAAATCGGCCTACTAGATTCTTGGTCTTCTTCCATTTTACTTCCCATCTTCAAAAAGGGGGATCGCAACAACCCTGCCTGTTATAGACCCATCTCCCTCCTGGACTCCCTGGGGAAAGTTGCCGGGCGTTTAATCCTGGAACGCCTCCAGGACTGGGCGTCGGAGAATAACATCTTGACCGACCTCCAGTATGGGTTCCAGGAGGGACTTGGTACAGTTGAACAGGCATTAAATTTAACCCTCTTAATAGGTAAATATGCTGGGGCTAAGTGTGGAAATCTATACATAGTTTATGTCGACCATAGCTCTGCTTTCGACTGCGTGATCCATTCTAAACTGTGGTCCATCCTTAGTGAACTTGGGGTGGACCCTCCTCTTATTAAATTCCTCCGCGAGCTCTATTCTGACGCAACAGCGTGCGTGAGATATAGGTTAGCCGGTGAATTAACATCCCTGTTTACAATTAATAGAGGAGTAAGGCAAGGGTGTGTCCTGGCCCCCTTCCTGTTCAACCTTTATACCAACGGGGTTGAGATGGCCATGTTGGAGGGAAGCCAGGACTTACCATCTATTTATCACCGCCCAATCCCCGCTTTACTATATGCGGATGATTCCGTCATTTTAGCAAGGACACTAATACAGCTGCAAAAGCAATTAGACAAATATTGCCAGTTCATGCTCTCCCTGGGGCTAAAAGTTAATAAGAGTAAGACCTACGTTATGCACTTTGGTCCCAAGGCGAAGAATCCTAAACCCATCTATATAGAACAGGTTAGATTGGAGCGAGCTAGGGAATATCCTTATTTAGGCATTCTAATGGACGACCAGTTAGCTTGGAAGCAGGCAGTGGCAAGTAAAAAAATGCTCTTTCAAAGAGCAACCTCAGCTCTTGTTTCCTTTTCTAGAAAACTGGGTAAACCAGCCCCAAAAGAGTTGTTAAAAATGTACCATGCAAAATGCCACAGTGTAGCCACCTACGGCGCTGGCGTTTGGGCCTACGCTCATGTAGACGGCTTACAACTGGTCCAAAATGGGTTTTTAAAATATATTTTGGCACTTCCTCAAAGTGCTCCAATATACGGTTCCCATATCGAGCTGGGTATGGATTATATAATTGATATCATCAGATACCAACCGATCCTTCTATGGCACCGTATTTGGACCAAACCCCAATGCCACCTAACCCGCTCCCTATTACAAGACTGTCTTTCCTTGGTAAATTGGAAAAGAATTCCATGGCTTCTTTATGTTTCCAATTTCCTAATGGATTTGAATTGCGCATCTTACTTCACAGAACCATCGTCATTGTCCGACATCAGTAGAAAGGCGTTGAAAGCTCTCTGCGTAAATCATTTGAGAGACCTGCGCCTTTCAAACGAAGTTTCTAAGCCAACTAATGTGCATATTCTTATGATACAAACCTCCCCTGGTATTCAGCCTTATTTAACATTCTTTTTATCTAATCACGAAAAATTTGTTCTAACTAGGTTCCGTTTTAACTCCTTCTTTCGCCTTGTTACCTTCCCCAAGGTGTTAAATTGGTCTCATGCACTGGCACATTGTCCGTGTGATGGTGTATCACCACAATCGACCATTCACCTCACTTTGTTTTGTCGCTACTACGAACATCCTCGTAAACGATGGATTATCCCACTTTTACGTAGTATGGGGATGACAACATGTCGGCCTGCTTACCTGGCACTTCAGATGTTAGACACACCTTATGTAGCTAAATGTGTAGCTCTTTTCCTAAAATCATGTCTAAGAATGCGTTGTATTATAGGGCTTCCCTCTCCTTGACTTGTTGTAATCCGCTGTCATACTGATTAACTTGTAATCGTCGCTTTTTTAGTTACAATTTAAAAGCTAATTTGTTCTTGCTTGTAATATAATTTTGTGTTTTTAATCATTTATTCGATTTGTATGATGTACTTTTTATGATTTAACTCAATGTTAATCGAATAAAAGTTTTTGAAATGAAATGAAAAACGAAAATGGCTGTCATTCACTACCAGAGCATGTCACCTGCACTAGTACATGCTCTACCTTTCACATACACTGCACCCTGCCCAAGGGGGTACCTTGGGCCTTCTATAGGGGTGACTAATGTGCACAGAAAGGGAAGGGCTAGGCCTGGTCAGTGGGGACACTGACCAGAAGGACATGGCAGTTCACAGGCTGCACACAGGCACTGCGGTGGCAGGCCTGAGACACCATTTTAGGGCTACTCATGTGGGTGGCACAACCAGTGCTGCAGGCCCACTAGTAGAATTTGAATCACCTGCCCTGGCACACTCAGTACACTTTACTAGGGACTTCCTGGTAATACAAATATGCCAAGCATGGATAACCAATCACAATTACAATTTATACAGAGAGCATATGCACTTTAGCAATGATCAGCAGTGGTAAAGTGCCCGGAGTCCTATTGTCTACAACCACAGGTCAGGAAAAACAAGGGAGGAAGAAGCAAAACGTTTGGGGATAACCCTGCAACAAGAGTCATTTCCAACACCCTCCATCTGCTCTGGTAATTTTCCTCTACCTAGCTGACCTCTCACTATCTGTGGGACTGATCTATGTCGGCATGCTGACAAACAGGACACTGCAACATCACAGTTTTATTCAAATCTACGGGAACTGTACCTTGTGACAACATGGTCCAAATCTCTTTCCACATTTCCTTGCCCCACACTTCCTTTGCATTTTTCATCCAATTATGATCATGCCTCATGGGAAGCCAAGTTGCTAACCCATTGGCAGTGGACCATGAATCAGTGTAAATATGACATGTTCCTGGCAATTCTGGCATTCTTGTTTCAAAGCTTGATACACAGCATATCATTCTGCAAACTGACAACTCTTACCTTCTCCATTAGTGGTCAACAATTTCTGGGTCACGGGATTTTATGAGACCGCCTTCCAGTGACTCTTAGCTCCTACATACCTGGCTGCACCATCAGTAAGCCACACATGCTTCTTGTCCTCCATGGACAATTCGCCAAATGGCTTACCCCACTTTACCAGAGATTCCTGTATCTCATGTACATCAGACAACACCTCTGTCTCTTCCATTGGTGCCTGCGCCACCTGCTCATGCAACACTGTGGTGCCTTTGGGACCTACTCGGGCCCTATTCTGTATATACCACTTCCATTTAATTATGCTGGCTTCCTGCGCATGTCCTATTCTATGAGTTTTGGGGAAACTCATCTCCCACTGCATTATCGGAATTTCACGTCTCAAAATGACATCGTGCCCTAGGGTCAATTGCTCAGTATCCACTAGAGCCCAATAGCATGCAAGTAACTCTTTTTCAAAGGGAGAGTACCGGTCTCCAGCATCTGGCAGTTTCTTTGTCCAGAACCCTAAAGGTACTTTCATTCTTCCCTGCTTCTGCCAGAAACTCCAACTAGCGGTACGATCCTTGCACTGTCGCATTTAGATCAACATCTCCCTCTCGTACTGGCCATAAATCCAAAGAGTGCTTTATAGCCTCTTTTGCTAGTTCAAATGCATTTTGCTGCTGCTCTCCGCATTCAAATGCATTTTTCTTTCGCGTAACTTTGTACAGGGGGCCAAAATCCAACTCAAGTGAGGGATATGCAGTCTCCAAAAACCAAACAAACCAATGAACCTCTGAGCTTTCTTTCTGTTTCGTGGCACTGCAAATTCTCTAATTTTTTGTTTCACTTGGGGCACCACCTCTATGTGTCCCTGATGCCACTGAATACCCAAACACTTCACACTCTGAGAGGGTCCTTGTAATTTGGCGGGATTTATTTCCCAGCACTTGCTCTGCGAATGCTCCACAATCTTGTCTAACCAAGTTTGCATTTGTTCTTGTTTCTCTCCTTGTATCATCACATCATCAATGCAATGACAAAGCTGTACTCCCGGAAAAACTGACACCTCATCTAAATGCTCTGCGACCAGCCTGTGACAGATCGTTGAACTATGCAAGTACCCTTGAGGCTAAATTGTAAATGTAATTTGTCTACCATTCCATGAGAAACTGAACTGCTCTTGAAATTCAGGGGAAATTGATATAGAAAAGGAGGCATTGCAATATCAACAGTCACATACCAAGTCCCAGGGAGTTTCTGTATTTTCTCAATTAAAGTAACAGTGTCTGGGATAGCAGCAGTCAAAGGAGGTGTGTGCTTATTCAATTCACGATAATCAATTGTCATGCGCCAAGAATTATCACTTTTGCGCATGGACCACACTGGATTATTCCAAGCAGTAGTGATTGGGATCACCACCCCTGCCTCTAAAAAGTCCTGTATGGTTGCATTGATCTCTTCATGCCCACCTGGAAATCTGTACTCAAATGAATTACCTTTGTAGCCTGGGGCACCTTCACTGGGGGAATCTTCAAGTGACCCACCCTTATAGCGCCAACTGAAAATACTTCTTTGATCCAAATTGATAGTACCCATCCTTCAAATACAGAGTCATTCCCTTAAAAATGTCAATTCCAATAATACATTCAGAAAGGGGCACAATCAATACAGTGTATTTTCTTTTTGGTATTCTCCCTATTTTCATGTGGACCTTAGTCTGCACTACTGGTGTCTCTTTACCACCTACGCCTGTAATTGTGAAATACTGTCCTTTATTTTTTCTGGGATTTCTGTATATCAAAGTGGCCTTCGCTCCGGTATCTACTAGGGCTCGGGCCCTCTGAACATTACGATGTACCAATAAATTTCTATATCAACATAAGGTCTATTGTCTTTGCGAGTCCATCTCTGCACCTGAGCTTGACCTATTTCCTAATCTTCCTTGTATCTGTCAGTCTTTGCCCAAGTCAAATCTGGGTACAATCCTTCATATCTTTTAGGGAAGAATTCCTCCTCCTTTCCGTTCTTAGTCAGCTCTTTGCCTTCTAAGTCTCTCTCCCCCTTTCTGCTTGAGTGGGCAGGTCTCTCCCCTCCTTTTCCTGCTCTTCGCTCTCACACTCGTCTGACTGTTTTTGCACTTTATTTTGTTTATTCACTCTCCTGCTTCCTTCCTTCTTATCCAGCCCTCTTTTTCTGTATATTTCCCACAGACTTTTAGTAGTTATTCCATCTATCTTTTCTTTTTACACACCATCTATTAACAGAGCCATAAACATATCTATTCTAGTCAGCCTGTTATTGTCTGTACGAGTCTCAGACATAGAAGATCTCTCAGTTTTCATCCATTCCTCCAATTCTCCTATCTCACGAACTGCCTCAACCACCTGCGCCAAACTATTACCAGTCTGATTGATCAGCAAAGTCATCATCACTTGTTTGTATGCAGGAGGAGCTGTATGAATTATCCTATTTCGCACAGATGCATTCAACAGCTCATGCATCAACCTATGTGCGTTGTCCAGAAAAATAGAAGTTTTCATCACCTCCTTCTTAAGCCTCTGTATAGCATCTCTCAATGTATACCAAGGTTTATCATTCACTGGCCACTCTGGCTCTGTCTGGTATTTATGACTACATCCAATCACAGTCAACTGCAACAAACTGATTTGATCATTGTCACTGTAATTTCTAGACTGCTCCTGCACTGTAGAATCCGAACTGAGCGTACATAATTTCACTGCATGTCCATGGTCTAACATCACACCAGTAGCACCCAGATCAAACAACCTAACCATCCACGTAAGCAGAGATTCTCCAGGTCTCTGTCGGAATCCATCTGAAATGTCCTTAGTCTCCTGCTGAGTAAAATCCTCCATACTGTCAAAATCCCCTGTGGGTAATTTGGACCACCCTGTATTTTTCAACGATAAATTGGTTGAGCTTAAATCACTTTGTGTCCCATTGACTCACCCTGCCTTTCAGCCTGGTTACGCTCGTCAACTTTATCACATTCTCCACTAGAGCCTGAAAACTCAGAGGAATCCCAAACATTTCCATTCCACATTTCAGGGTCATAGTCAATTCCAACCTTTGCAATAGCTTAACACTCTTTCCTCTCCTGTTCCTATACTTGTATTGTGCAAATCTATGACATAATACCGACAGACAGAATATAGACATACAAGAATATCAAAGCAAAAATATCGACATAAAAAATAGCGAAGTTCTATCTACATAAAGGTAAGTACAAAAATATCGGGGGGAAAAATCGTAGTACAAAAATATCGAAGTAAAAAATATTGTTTTTTTTTAAAATGTATTAATAATAATGTAAAAATAATGAAAAAAATACATATAATTTAACAAATTATAGATATAAACATTAAAACATATTTTAAAAAGTAATAACTAATACATATACATTTAAAACAAATAAAAATGTCTACACATAAATTAATATATATACTTACTCTACATATTGCATCAGTAGTGAAAGCGTTGGATAGCGTAGGGGAAAAAATTACTATTCCCACTCCAGAGGGTGCAACAGTAGGAAAAGCGCTGGATAGCGTAGGGGTAAAAATTACTATTCTCACTCCAGAGGGTGTAACATTAGGGAAAGCGTTGGATAGCATAGGGGTAAAAATTACTATTCCCACTCCCAAGGGTGCAACAGTAGGGAAAGCGTTGGATAGCGTAGGGGTAAAAATTACTATTCCCACTCCAGAGGGTGCAACCGTAGGGAAAGCGTTGGATAGCGTAGGGCTAAAAATTACTATTCCCACTCCAAATGGTGCAACTGTAGGGAAAGCGTTGGATAGCGTAGGGGTAAAAATTGCTATTCGCACTCCAGAGGGTGCAATAGTAACAAAAGCGCAGGATAGCGTAAGCGTTATATTAACATACTTATCAATTAGATATTTTTTTGAACAAAAAGAAGATATAATATTTTATTTACAAAAATATATCACTAAATACCAAATATTTATAATTAATATTTACTTAAATAACAAAAAATTACTTCCCGCGCTACTCCCCCTTTAACACACAACCCACTACACATACAAAAAACACAATTAATATAAATATCAATTAATCAATTAATAACAATTAATATTATCAAATTGATGTAATTATAAATTAACTAATTGACAAATATTATTTACCAATTAATAATTAATTACCATTTAATAATTAATTAATATATTTACAAGAATAAACAAAATTTATTACTAAATTATTTATAATTAATATTATAAATAATTTTAAAAAACTAATTACCAAATAATTAATTACCAATTAATTAATAATGAATACCAATAAATAAATACAATCTCTTTAATTAATTTTATTTAATAATTTCACACCCTATTCCCCTATAAACACACAACCCACTACACATAAATAAATCACATAAAAAATGTATTATCATTTAATCACTTAATAATAATTAATTACCTATTAATTATTAATTTACAATAACAAAAAATAAAAAAAATTACTACATTAACTCTAATGAATTTAATTAATAATAATTAATAACCAATTAATTATTAATTAACAATTATTATTAATCAAAAATATTACAAAAACATAATATTTAATAATTATAATTAAATTACTTCCCACCCTATTCCCCTATAAACCCACAACCCGCTCTGATACTAAAATGCAAAATGTAAACAAAATTACTAATTTCTAAACATACATTAAAAACATGTTTAACAAACATATAAAATACATAATAAAATGCATAACACTAAATAAAATTTCGATATTAGTAACATAGATACCTTAAAATCGATATTCTGTCCATCGATAATATTGCACATCGATATTCTATACCATCGAAATTAAAACATCGGTATTATTGTATATCGATATTTTAATTTCGATATTTTGTCTCCCTACCGTATTGTGCAATACGAACTGCTGCTTTTTCTGCTACAGCCTGGTTGGTTTCCAACTTATTTTGCAATTATTTATTCTGACAGGTTAACATTGTAGAGGTATTTTTGGATTCAACAGACTGCTTCTCTAATTTTTCAAATTCACTTTGCAACTGAACATATTTCTGATACATGATTCTATAAGCATTTAAGAGAATCCAACGTCTTCTTCCTAATGTAGACAATTCCTCTCCTTTTTTGACAGGCAAGTTTTGCAAACACGCAACCACTTGTGCCGGCACAGCGTCAGCTAGACACGCATTCCAATTTTCACTCAATCCAGCACAATTAACCCACTCATGGTCAAGCGCACCATATGGGACTATCTCCCATCCTGGAACCTCAATTGGCATCTGGGAGTCTGCTTTTGATTTTCTAGAAAACATATTTCTTCCCATTTAATCCAACCTTTTGAATCCCTTGAAAGTGACGGCAAAATGCAATGAATGTGCTTTTCACTAAAAGAACACACCCTAACCCAAGACCCCCAAAAGGCAATGCAAGACTCAGCACTTCCTTAAGGCGAGGTAAGAAAACAGACCCAAATGTAGGTAAAATAACATATACAAGTTTATTAATGCAATATTTTAAAAAAGCAGGCCGAATATATCAGTCATGGCAGACTTGATACTCCCACATATCAAGTAAGTACATAAAATAAACAATTGAAATAGAATGCAATATGTACACAAGTAGCAAAGAATAGAAAATATATACAAGAGAGAGAAAAAGAAAGTGTGGTTAGGAACACCTCTCAGACTGATTCTGCAACATCCTTGCCAACTCTAGCTGGGGGAAGTCATTTTCAGCAGCCCAGGAAGGAGTTCAGTCGGGACCCAAGTTCCATCACCAATCCACAGCAATACGTCTATTCTAGGGTGAACTTCCACCTGGCCCACAAAAGCTCCCAGCTTTAATACCATTATTCAACGTGGGACGAAGCTTCTAGAAAACCCCGCTCCTTTCTCATTGGAAAGAACCGAGCAGGCTGGTACCAGTCTGCGTCAAGTCCAAGACAGTGGCTGGCCAAGCCTCTGTATTTTGACTCCGAGACAGAGTTGTACATGCCACAGATAATATCCAGTTCACTCTGGTCAGTGAGGAGTGACAAACAAGTGAGTAGCAGAAAGACCTTGAATATGAATCGCAAGCACTGCTGTGCATGCAACAGTAAGGAAAAGTCAGAAAGCAAGATGGCATGAGGCCATGTCAAAGCCAATAGGTAAAGTCAGAAAACCAGATGACATAAGGCCATGTCAAAGCCAATAGTTAAAGTCAGAATACCAGATGACATGAGGCCATCTCAAAGCCAAATGTAAGCACTTATAATATAAATGTACTGTTCTCCGTGACAGTTCTCCCTAAAAGACAACATGATTACAAGACAGAAGAAAGGCAGGCATATGCAGGACCATCCTACATTAAGGCTAGGGTAAAATAACATATTAAAGTCCGTTAAAATGGTAGTAGTTGAAGGTCGTCATAGGGTGCCAAACCACAAGAGTGTCTCTTTTACTACATTGGGCCACTCTGGCGGTCCACATCTACCGCAGCCCCAACAGAAGCAAAGGAATCTTTTCCATTGTGAAAGATATCACCTCACCATTATCCGCCTCCAACTCAATCACTCCCTTGCAAGAATGCTGCAACAATCTCTCTCAGTTCTTCAGCAACACAATCACTTCCATTTACAGGAACTTCGGCCTGCAACCAGACTTAATATACATCGCCAAATACCTCCAATCTTGTCCAAAAAAACAATGTTAAGCATGTGACCTTTCATCGTTCCAGAAGAAACACCCCACAACCATGAAGTTCATCCACTTAGGGGCCTCATCGGACCCATGCTCCCACCCCGCCTAATCCAGCAGACTGCAACCCATCATTGCCAGACTCACATTCTGAATGCCTCCACCTCTTTTGCATTCTTCCGAGATGCTTGATGACAGGCCACTGCTGAAGAAACCCTTTATTGCTAGCTACAAGGTGTTCTCCTTGCTGCCTTACCCGGCCAAGGTCTTAAATAAATGCATCAACAGACACCTCACCTAATACCTCAATGAGTACCAACTCCTCAACACCATTCAGACCCAACCACAATCTGTAAACTACCCTCATCACTGCCACGGATGACATCTGCATGACCCTGGATAGAGGAGATACTCAGCCCTACCTTCCTGTACCCCTCCGCAGTATTTGACACAGTCTCTTGCCCCATCCTCATCCAATACCTTCACAACATTGCAAACCAAGGGCATGCACTCTGATGGGTCTACACATTCCTGACTGGAAGGACCCGATCAGTCAGCCTAGTGCCACACACCTCGGATGCCCGCAATCTCATCTGCATTCTTCCACACGGATTCTCCCAGAGTCAAACCCTCTTCAATACATACATGATCCCTCTGGCCACCATCATCCACCCTCCTGATATCAACGTTATCTCCCATGCTGACAACAGGCAACTCATTCTCTCCCTCACGGACAAGACCCACAGTAACCAGATCAAGTTCAATGCCTGCATGACCAAAATCACCCACTGCATGAAGACCAACTGTATAAAGCTGAACATTAACAAACCACGACCGTCACTGCACTTCTTGGGTAACGTTGTTCTATTTATCTATGACCAGCGCAGGTAATACAAATTACCGATTTTTGTACTCGCAAACCACCCTGCCCATTCGCTGTAAATCCGCGATCATCGTTCCTAAGGCAATTTCCCTTTCGGTTCACTCCTGTTGCTGCAGCGCTTGATTCTCCCTCAATCCCTGTGCCCACCCAGGAGCTCACTCACACTTGGGTGCTTCCCCTCTTTTGTGTCTGCAGCTATCAGTTTTGACACCGAGAGGCAAGGAAGAGTTGGGGCTCTCAGATGAGCCAGTATCAGCTGATCAGGAGTTTCAGCGTCTCTCCTCCTGGAGTGCTTTTTCTCATCTCTTGTGTAACTGTGCATCATTTTGGATTAATTCTTTGTTGACGAGTGGCCATGGATTGGACATCCTACATCTGTTTGTTACATAGTTTTCATAGCAATTTTAACTCATTGACACTCTTGGTGTTTTTTCTTCCCTTTTGGCTCTGGGCATGCTGTGCCCCTTCCATTGAGCCTTTGGGTAAGATTCTCATGTGCTCTATAGCTCACATTGAAGGCTTCAGAGCTTGCAGTGACAACATTTTGGGTTTCAGTTACTTGCATTTTTTTCCTCACTGTGTCTAGAGCAGCAACTGTAGCCTTCTTGTTCACTTTTGTTCTCCATTTGCATTTGTATAGTCCTCGGCAGAGGTAGCAGCAATGGGTCAATGGTTAACTATCAATCAATCAATCATGCCATTTGTATAGCGCACTACTCACCCGGGAGGGTCTCAAGGCGCTTGGGGGGAGGGGTATGCTACTGCTCGAACAGCCAGGTCTTGAGTTGTTTCCTGAAGGGGAGATGGTCCTGGGTCAGCCGAAGGTGGATGGGGAGGAGTTCCAAGTCTTGGCAGCCAGGTAAGAGAAGGATCTTCCTCCGGCGGTGGCTCTTCGGATGCGTAGTACGGCTGCGAGGGCGAGGCTGGTGGACCGTAGCTGGCGGGTGGGCGTGTAGAAGGTCAGGCGGTCGTTGAGGTACTTGGGGCCCAGGTCGTGGAGAGACTTGTGTGCGTGGGTGAGGAGCCGGAACGTGATCCTCTTGTCGACGGGGAGCCAGTGCAGGTTCCTCAGGTGGCTGGAGATGTGGCTGCGTCGGGGGACATCCAGGATGAGTCGGGCGGAGGCGTTCTGGATGCGCTGGAGTCTTTTCTGTAGCTTGGCTGTGGTTCCGGCATAGAGGGCGTTTCCGTAGTTCAGTCGGCTGGTGACGAGTGCCTGGGTGACAGTCTTCCTGGTCTCAGTCGGGATCCAGCGGAAGATCTTGCAAAGCATACGCAGGGTGTTGAAGCACGATGAGGAGACGGCGTTGACTTGTCTGGTCATCGAGAGGGAGGGGTCCAGGATGAAGCCCAGGTTGCGTGCATGGTCGGTTGGCTTGGGTGCGGTGCCCAGGGCTGGGGGCCACCAGGAGTCGTCCCAGGTGGAGGGCGAAGATCCCAGGATGAGGACTTCCGTCTTGTCCGAGTTCAGTTTCAGGGGGCTGTCTTTCATCCCTTCGTGTAGGCAGGTTCTGGCGGTGTCGGGGTCTCTGGTGAGGGAGAGGATCAGCTGGGTGTCGTCGGCGTAAGAGATGATGTTGAGGTTGTGCTGGCGTGCAATGGCTGCGAGAGGTTTCATGTAGATGTTGAAGAGGGTGGGGCTGAGTGAAGATCCTTGCGGGACGCCGCATATGACTTCGGTGGCCTCGGAGCGAAACGGGGGGAGGCGGACTCGTTGTGTTCTTCCGGCGAGGAACAAGATGATCCACTCCAGTGCCTTCTCTTGGATACCGATGTTGCTGAGGCGCTGGACTAGGGTGCGGTGGCAGACCGTGTCGAACGCAGCGGAGAGGTCCAGGAGGATGAGGGCCACTGTTTCCCCCTTGTCGAGCAGGGTCCGGATGTCGTCGGTGGCTGCGATGAGGGCGGTCTCGGTGCTGTGGTTGGCTCTGAAGCCGGACTGCGAGGGGTCGAGGGATCCGTTCGTCTCGAGGAAGGCGGTCAGCTGTCTGTTGACGATTTTCTCTATGACTTTAGCAGGAAAAGGGAGGAGCGAGATGGGGCGGAAGTTTTTGAGATCGGTGGGGTCCGCTGTAGGTTTCTTCAGGAGGGCGCTGATCTCGGCGTGCTTCCAGCTCTCCGGGAAGGTGGCGGTGTTGAAGGAGGTGTTAATGATGTTCCGGAGTTGGGGTGCGATGGTGGAGTCGGCCTTGTTGAAGACGTGGTGTGGGCAGGGGTCGCTCGGTGATCCGGAGTGGATGGTGTTCATCGTGCGGGCTGTGTCTTCGGTGGTCACCGTGGTCCCGGTGCGAAGGGTGGCGGTGGGGGGTGTTGGTTCGACGGTTGGGTGTGTGGGTGGGGCGCCGAAGCTGTTGTGGATGTCGGCGATCTTGCGGTGGAAGAACGAGGCGAGGGAGTCGCAGAGGTCTTGTGACGGAGTGATGTCGTTGGTGCCGGTGCTGGGGTTGGAGAACTCCTTGACGATAGTGAAGAGCTCTTTGCTGTCGTGGGCGTTGTTGTCCAGTCGTTCCTTCAGGGATTTCTTCTTGGTGGTGCGGATGAGCTGGTGGTGCTTGCGGGTAGCGTGTTTGAGGGCGGTCATGTTGTCGGTGGTCCGGTCGAGGAGCCAGGCTTTCTCGAGGGTGCGGCAGGTCTTCTTGGAGTCTTTGAGGTCGTCGGTGAACCAGGATGCCTTCTTGCATCTGGGTCTGCTGGGAGGGTTCTTTAGTGGCGCGAGGTCGTCGGCGCAGGCGGTCAGCCACTGTGTGAAGTTGCGGGTTGCTTCGTTGGGGTCCGTTGTGTTGGCGGGTGGGCTCTGGCTGAGGGAGGTGGTGAGCTGGTGAGCTGGACTCCTGGACATGATAGGATAGGTTCTTTTATCTACAGTGCAGGTTATGTGTTTCATGCAGTGATGGACAGTTGGTTTGTCTTTATAGTGTTTATGCCTCAACTACATTTTCTTCTTGGGTGTATCAGCAATGATATCAAAAATTTAATAAGGACTAAGAAAATGCAATGGCAATTTTTGAATTACACAAGATAATTCTCATTGCGACTAGTCTTTGTCCCTCAATATATACATGCAAACCTTCCTGTCAAACTGAGGCCATAGTGGCATGTCCTATTTGCTCTGCAGGACGTGTTCAGGGCCCCACTCCCATCTAAAGGCCGAATGAGGGGATTGAGCCAAGATAAGAGGAAGATGAGGAGCACAGACACAGAACGAACTTCTGCATTGAAGCCAGTGGCTGCACACAGTCTGTGAAGAGGCAGATAGCCTCATGATGTAATTACAATAAGGAGGATCAACAGACTAGGTGGAATGAATATTACTCTATGTAATCAAATGGTTAGCCAGGGCTGGACTGGGAAGCAAAGCAGCCTTAGCAAATTTAGTCTGACCATGCCTGATTCGTGTTTAGAATCAGGGTTTTCACCTAATATAGGTTTGGTCAAATCTAGGGACAAAGGTAATTCCACTCTATTCAGGTTAGACCACCTACGGTTGATTCTTGGAATGCATTCAATCCCAGTGGAAAAAATGGTCTATCCAGGGCATAGGACAGTGACTTCTTACAATGATTTTGTGGTCAGTGATAAAAACTGGATCAATGATGTGTCCCTTGATGTGTGTATGGCCTTTAACTCTTTGGTTGTTACTGTGTGCGCTACCCGCCTGCGTCTCTCTGTCAGCAACCAACAGCATTGTTTCCCATAAACAACTTGAAACAGTAAGCGATTTGCTGACTCCGATCCATCTCTTCATTTAAACTCCTTGAGAATGTGCTGAGGCCCCTGCATGTCTTACTTTCTATGGCAGAGGACAGAAGTTGACCCGACATCCTCCACCATGTCTCATACCATGCTGAACCATGCTAAGAAGTACCCAATCGTGAGTGAGCTCCCAGGTGGGCACAGTGGTTGAGGGATAATCAACCTCTGCAGCAATAGGAGTGAACAGAAAGGGAAACTGCCTTAGGAAAGATGGTCGCTGTTTTACACCGAATGGGCCGGGTGGTTTGAGAGTACAATAATCGTTAATTTGTATTAACTGCGCTGGTCAAGATAAATTGAAAAACGTGACCCAAGAAGTGCAATTTGGTTTCCATAAAGCCCTTCACTTATGTATTTGTAATCTATTCTCCAGACATACATCTGCGAGCTACTGGTACCATTTCTGATGTTAGCTGTAGTACACTTTCTCATAATTTCCCTAGCGTGCTGCAAAACAGCAGTTTTTCTTTGGGATCATATAAGCAGTATCACCCTGTATGCTCTATTACGCGAGACCTATCACTGCAAGACCGCTCTTTGTGCTGCTAATACCACTTGTATGAATTTGCCATATTTCTGCTGTAGAAATGTAACTGTGTAAACGCCTAAGAAAACTTTTATTAGCACTGCTCCTGCTGTGACGTGCTCTCTGTTATGCTCTCCTCGTTCCATTTCCGTTTCTGCTCAGGGAATCCTTATCGCACTGTTCCATTACCACACTGTTCCATTTCCTAACGGCTAGGGCGGTCGACCTCGGACCTGGGGATCCGGGTTCGAGTCTCGGTAACGACGCCCAAACCTCCTGTGATTCTGGGCAAATCACTTATCCCCAGATGCATCAAGCATCCATTTTGGGATTCCTTATTAGCGAAAAATAAGGATTCGCTAATAAGGAATTGCAAAATGCTATGCATGAAGAAATCGCTAAAAAAATTGCGATTTCTTAATATTCCTTAATTGCCTAGAGGCCCTTAGGAATGAATGGGAAGACATTCTCAATTTGCGATTCGCAATTAGCGAATCGCAAATTGAGAATGCAATTTCAAGGGTGCAGGGGTGTCCAAAGGACACCCTGTTGCCCCCCTGAAATTAATCTGTGCACATATGTTGCGCACACACATGCCCTAAAGGCATGTGTGTGTGCGCAACATGAAACTTTGAAAAAGGCACAAAAGTGCATTTTTCAAAGTTTTTGCAAATTACCATGAAGTTCAACTTCATGGTAATTAGCTCCCCCTATTAACGAAATCGCTAATTTTTTTACTTTGTTGAATTGCATTTAAGGAATCTCAATTTGGGATTCCTTAAATGCAATCGCAATTTAAGCAATCTCAATTTAGAGATTCATTAAATTGCGATTTTTGCATTTGGGATGATGCATCCCAAATGCAAAAATACCGGTCGCAAAGGGGCAGATTCTGAGAATCTGCCCCTTTGCGACCAGACTTTCCTTTCATGCATCTGGGCCTTAATCTCCCCGTGCCTAAAATGAATGTGTGTCCTCATGTAACGTAACTGGTGCTATGTAAAGCGCTCTCTGATACCCGATTCGGTTCGGGTCTACTTCGCGCTATATAAAACTCTGCAAAAAAAACAGCATTTTGCAAGGACTCTCTGCCTGTCGCTGTAATGCAATTCATGGTTATAAACCAGTGTTGTAATACCATTCGTAGTTATAAACCAGCGTTGTAAAGCCTCCATTGGGATTCATACTTCTTGTTAAGGCTTCTCATTCCAAAGCCTTCTTTGTAAATGACGTTTCCTGGGACAGGCTTATGTCATGGTGCATGCGCATGATATGTGTTTAACTATGACAAACAAATTTGCATTAGAGGTCCAGGTAACAGTACAGATGGGCACTTAGGACAGTGGTACATGTCCTCAACAATGCAGAGGGCTTTTCCATCCCAACAGATCTCTCTTAATTGCTGCCGATTCGTTTAGTGAGACTAGTTGCTTATTGAGAATTATTTGTATGGATGAGTGGATTCCAAATAACTGTTCAGAACCTGTATCCCTGATGAAACTGAACTTTGAACACATTTTGAATTAAGGTAACATATTGATGTAGAGGTGCTATGGAACTTAGTGTATTGGACACAGTAACACAGTCGACTCCAGTTCACTGCGTAGTATTTGGAACACATGGTAAAATGTTGCAATAGATGCTATTTTAAAGGCAACTTTAATGGTGTGAAGTTTTTTTCCCCTTTTAATACTAGACATTGTTAAGGGTGTCCTACAAACACAGGTATACGATACTGATGATCCACACATTCTGATGAGTTGTGACATGTCATTTAAAGAAACAATAAAAGAAGGGGTCATATCATAGTATGGTTACACTTTTCAATATAGGAGCACACCAGTTACAAGATGGTGCAGAGTTTGGGGCTGCCCTGTATATATAAGAGAGGAACATCACTGATGGGCATCCTGCAATCTCTACAAGGATTCCTTCAGGGCACATACAAGTAGGTAATTTACCCGATGGAGTAATAGGAAGTTAGGGAAGATGGGTGCTACTGAGAATATTCTCTTGTGATGTTTTGACGCTTTCCAATTGAATTTGCCGTAATCGGGATGCCTGAATTGAATATGGGTCCGGTCTAAGATGTGGTTGACAGTTCCACATCACTTGCGCCGGTTGTGCTTTACTTTTGCCAAACAGCTCTTCATTGGAGGAACACAATTCCTATACATCTTTTGTCAATATTGAATAACGTGTAAGACACTCATCATACACAGTTCTTGGTTCTCCCTTATTATAATTTATACTGAAACTGAACACTTATGCCAAGGAGTTCTTCAAGAATGCCCCGAAGAAGCCCGCCATGGGCGAAACATGTTGGCTGTAGTGGCTTTCCATTATAAAATAAAGGATCAAACACATAAAGGCCCACATGCATCATTGACACATTTTGCACTTCTTAATTTGCGAAAAATAAGGAATCGCAAATTAAGAATTGCAAAATGCTATGCATCATTATTTTCGGTATTCATTTGTGATTCGGTAAAAATCGCAATTTTTACCGAATCCCAAATAAATACCGAATTCTTAAGTTAATTTTCGCAATTCCCATTGATTCCTATGGGCCAAAAGGCCCATAGGAGTCAATGGGAAGGCATTAGCAAATTGCGAGTGGCACTTTGAAAATTTCATGGGTGCAGGGGGGGGTCCAAAGGACCCCCCCATGCACCCCTGAAATGTATTTTTCGCATCATGTTTCACACACACATGTCCTAAGGATATGTGTGTGTGAAACATGAATGTTGAAAAAAAAACATTATCAGCATTTTAAACACTTTTTCCAAATTTACCGAGTGGTTCAACCACTCGGTAAATTTGACACCCTAATTGCGATTTTGCACTTTTAAAAGTAATGATGCATTGCTTTTAAGAAATCGCACATCTGCGACTTCTTAAAAGCAATCGCAATTTTAGAACTCGCAAAAATGTTACGAATTCTAAAATTGCTTCATGCATCCCAAAAAGCACTTTTGGAATCGCAAACGGCCAATTTTAAGGAATCGCACCGTTTGCGACTCCAAAAATGCTTGATGCATGTGGGCCAAAGATCCTCTCGTCTCATGTGTGCATGTTTTGCATTTGTGCTCTCAGTACTCTAAAGTTTGTTCATGTTGCCTCTCAGAGTTTTTTTGTCTAATGTTTATTTATTTGTGGTTCTATGGTGGTGAACCATAATTTGAGGTGGGCAATTGCAAACTGTTTATGTGCATCCTAAATATTCCCAACTACATGAGATTGTGCGACAATTGGTTCCCCTGGCCATCATTGTTTGTTTCATTTTCCTAAGACATCCAGGAGTGCCTGCGAAGCAGTGGTCTAGTTCATTTCTCAGTAAAACAGGAAGTGCACCTTACCATAAGCTTCCAGGCATAAAGCTATATAAATATACTTTTCAAAATAGTTTTAACATGGTTGGGACAGCATAGAGCATTTGGAACACTCACCAGGACTGAACTTTAATATCTACTATTCGTTTTGGAGGGGGGAAAGGTGTACCTAAATTAATGTTCTCTTTGACTTCTGAGCTTATTTGCTATTGAATACGCTGGAGAATGGAAAATGTTTGAAATGTAGGGCAATACTTTTACAATGCTTCAAGATCAGAAGAGGCATTGCAGTTAAAGCTACATATCATGAATGTATTGGCTTTGTGTTATATTAATCACAAGGACAGCCCAACGCACCCACGGGACATGTGTAACCATATATATATATCAAATAGTACAAGATGTTTTGTGGCTCTCATTCAAATCTAGAACCCTCATATGAAGTTTTAAGGGTTCTGTAATTCACTTAATTATATTTGATGTTTGACTTAATTAACAGCTTAAGTGCTGACCATGAACTGTTGGAAGAACAATCATGATAAATCATAAACAAATCAATAAATATAGTGCTGGACGAGGGAAGTTACTGTCATATGTCACATGGAGATATTAGGCCTGGGTGAGAAACGTCATCTTTACATGCTCGCGTTCTTAAGTTGCATTCTCGCCCCTTAAACACGTTGACATTTGACACGCATTCATTTGCACGTACACACAGGATAACGTTCCTCAACCTGCGGGGCATATTTACAAAGAAGTGAAGAAGTGCGGCATAAGCCTTCCTGGCTTAACACCGCACTCTGCCACTTCCGAAATGCAGGACTGCAACGAATGTACAACAATATGGTGCAGCCATGTGTTTCCCCCTGCACTGGCGCTAAATTTAACAGCCTAGCACCAACGCAGACACCCTTGCACCCTAGTGCAAGGGTGTCTGCGTTGAGGGGAAGATTGTTTATTTGCAAGAAGGTGTTCCTTCCTGCACATAAAACATCTTTAAATTGTGTTTTGTAACTTCTATGTGTGCTGCTTAATGCAGCACACATAGAAATTGCAAAACATAATTTCTTTTAAATTACTGTTTATGTGCAGGTAGGGCCACCTTCCTGCACATAAACAATCATTGGTGTTTTGCTGTTTCTATGTGTGCTGCACTATGCTTGTTCATTAATGCTGCCTTGTAACTGAGACGAAGTCCCTATCGTCACTACAACATCCTGAAAAGTGATGTTGTGGTGGCAATTGGGACTTGTAAATATGCTCCTCAGTTTTTTACAATATGACTTCATAGGCACTATATCAGAACACCTTGAACACTAAGTACAAGGGCTAAGTTCAGCATGTAGATGTTGCCATTTGTTTTTGGCCACTCGGTGACTGAGCTATCACAATAGAAAAAACAATAGCGGCCTGACCGGGGCTTTGACATTGTAACATGGAAGATATATATATCGATGACCCTGTCATAGGCTCTGGCCGAAACGCGTAGGTCTTTATATGCACTGTCGGTGGCATAATATAAATTAAATAAAAGGACATACACTGATCCTGCAAGGACCTGGCTGTGCTGTTTCCTTCCGAGCCCTGGGAGTGGGGGCCTGCCCTGGTGAAGAAAAATCTGAAAAAAAAAATATATATATATATATTATTCACTGAAAAAACCATAGGTTATAGACCATATATAGTTAGGAATTAGCATTTAAAAAACCTTATTTTACTCACACAAAACCATTGAAATTCCATATATAGTTAGTTGCACTAACTATATATCGCGCACCCGCAATCCACTGCTGATGATGTCACATATTACATCATTCATGACATGGTCAGTGACATCACTGATGACATCACTGATGACATCTCAAATGACATCACTGATGACATCATCCAGTGACTGTGTGTTTCTGAAAAGTTTAAATATGTTTTACATATTGAAGAATGAGTAGATGTAGAAGTGTCTGGATGAAGGATTTAGTAGGTGCGTGACTGACTGTATGAGTGAGTGATTAAATGTGTCTCACTGAGTGCATGGGTTAGTGACTAAACTGTCTTAATTTGTGCATCATTATGTCTGTTGTTCTGTAAACTGCTGCATGTGTTGGTCAGTAGCTATGTGAGTAACTATATGGGTTATTGATTGATTGCCCAAGTATTTGTATGGGAGACTGAGTGTGTGTGTGGCTGGCTGGGAGGTGTGTGACTCTGTGCAGATCAATGTGTACTTGTATCAATGATTGTATAAGAGAGTAAGTATATGTTTCAAAATGTAAGGTGCTCTATGTTTAACTGTATAGATTAGAAAATGGAAGTGTGATTGATTATTTACAGGACTGACTAGGTGTGTGAGTAACTCCATGGATGAGTGACAGAGTGTGAGAGTCTGTATAGGTGTATGAGTGCATATGATAGTGTTGTAAAGATGAGTGATTGTATGTATGAATGACTGTATGGGTAAATGAGTGAATGTGTGTGTAAACATAGGAATCACTGAGTGCGTATGTAGTAACTAGTATTGGTGTGTCAATGGTTTCAAAAATTATACTCTGTATTTAACACTGGGTGTAACAGAGGTTATATTAAAGTGTGAGGAGATGCATTGTATTGTCACATGAATGATATCATCAGTGATGTGGTCATTGATGTCAAATGAGATGTCATCAGTGATGTCATCAGTGATGTCATTTGAGATGTCATCAGTGATGTCATTTGAGATGTTATCAGTGATGTCATTTGAGATGTCATCAGTGATGTCATCAGTGATGTCATTTGAGATGTCATCAGTGATGTCATCAGTGATGTCACTGACCATGTCATGAATGATGTAATATGTGACATCATCAGCAGTGGATTGCGGGTGCGCGATATATAGTTAGTGCAACTAACTATATATGGAATTTCAATGGTTTTGTGTGAGTAAAATAAGGTTTTTTAAATGCTAATTCCTAACTATATATGGTCTATAACCTATGGTTTTTTCAGTGAATTTTCAAGGTTTTTTAATAGCAAATATCATAAGCTGTCGAATGTCAAGTACGTGGTAAGTGAAAACATTTTCGTGTTTATGCACACTGATCTGCTTTGAATGGTGCCCCCCCCCCTCATTTCTATTAGGAGTACTCTCTCTTTGCACATAGTGAAGGGTAGTTAACGCAGGCCTTTGCCCCCGTTGTAATACGTCGTGCCTGCTTCTCTCTCCATTTGATTGATTGTTATCCAAGTATTTACTGTTTTAGAATTGGTTCTCTTTGGTTCATTCTCTATTTACAAACAAACACAGAGTCGCAATACTCTGTTTAGTCTTTGCAGATAACGAAAAATCGTGTAAAAAAAAAAGAAAAGGAATCGAGCAAAATCAGTAGGCCACTAATGGGATCTCTTTTTGACCTCGCTAAAATAGAAACATTAGGAACAACCCCTCATGACAAATACAAAACTAGTGAGATGAACTGAACTCCACACAATGATGGCTGCAAAACAGCTCGGCTCCGCCACCCACCCCGCCCAAAATAACGATAAAGAGCGGCTGCCATGATTGGTTGCGGAATGGCCACGACGGAGCTACGAAATGGTGCTGCTCTCATGCTAACCCCAGCTTCAGTCTGAAACATCCAGAAACACTGTAGACTACCAATTCGATCAGTTCCGGTAGCGCCCCAAAGTAACCCGGTAGAGAAGAACTAGCCCTCCCCTCTTTGACTGATGGTTCTTGTTGCCTGTCCCTTCTGTTGTCATTTAACAGAACTATTTAGCCTGCTGAAAGGGGTTGTGTTCCGACCGCTGGTTGGTGGAGACATTTTGACTATATTCTGGACCTGCGTTGTCGCGTAATGCGTCATATGACGCGCCGCGTTAGTGCATCCGGAAGTCATCCGGGGCGCGCAGCGCGTAACGTAAGCATAACAAGTCATGTGACTTGTTAATAAAACATTTCATTGGTTCATTTTACTTTTCTTATTCTAATGATGAAAGGCTTGGTCATATGACCTAAAAATTACGCTTTTTATTACTTCCGAACATTATTTTTTCTTAAATATATGTTATAATGTTCCAGGCTAATGTACTTTCCCGGAAAATTTACAACTGTCCTGCAAGTAAAATATATTCTTTTTTCGAGAAAAAGAGCGTTTCTTCGTCCCATGACGGAGCCGTTGAGCAAAAGAGGGTCGACCTGCTGTCTTAGTCGCCGATACGCCTGAATATGAGATTCTTATCGATCACTTATGTTGCAGGAGTAGAAAACTCAACAGCCCTTGACCATTTATCTTTACTGCGTTCCTTCGTATTATACCTTTTACCCTTCATGTAATTGGTCTGCTTTATTTCACTTGCCTTTTAATGATTCTAAAACAGTGACTATTATTAAAAACTTTACCAATGTATATACTACTACCATGTTTTCTTTTAAAAACCTTTATTGTAAAAATTTCATTATACAAATACGAGCCTATAACCACGTGGGCCGGCCACGGAGCAAACTGTAATCGTATATGATGAGTAGACATTTACACTGTAGAGGAACGTAACGGGCGGGCCATTAGGTTGCAAGAACTAAGGTGTCTAACAATTACGGAATCGGTGGACGTACATTTTATAATTAAAATACGACAGGGCCAGTTACAATAAAATTATCTAGATATACATTTGCGGGCAAGTACCATGGGTGACGTTAATTCGAACTTTCAATAGTACAGTAATCAATAACACATCAGAACTTAATATCAATAGGGATGTCGAAATATTCAATCAATTCTCGTCCCCGCCCGCCGTGTGCTTCAAAACTGCATACGTATCTCGTGATTTCAAGGTTCTGCAACCAGTACACAACAAGGAGTTACGAGTCCCATTTATTCCGGCGCCATTTTTGGCGAGGACGGGCAGGTCCAGGATATAGTCAAAATGTCTCTACCAACCATCGACTATGATGATGTTCATATGCTGTATTTATTAGAGTAACACTCATCTGTCCACATGAAATTAATTTGCCACAATCTAAACATGTCATTTTAATCTTTCCAAAGTTCTTCTAAATATTTGGGACCGTTTCCCTTGCCTCTGATGCTGTCAGTGCCACTTCTTTGATGAATGTACTAGCAGGTCAGGGGTTCTCCTCCAAATCTCTCTTTTATGCAGCACTATAATTAATTGGTGCCACCTCTCCATATGACGATGCATGGTATAGTTACCATAACTATTTTTTTTCGGTTCCTCTGGAGAGTTCATCGTGGCAGATGAAGCGTGTAACGTACCGGGCATTTACCTTTTTTTGCATGTACAGGAAAGGAAAAAAAAATCGAGCGTCCGAGTTCTAAGGTGTCCCAGGGCCATTTTAGTGGACCAGGCCCAAATCCAAAGAACAGGCCGCCATTTTGAGAGTCCTGTTGCAGCCGCCTGTCGCTGTAGCATCAAGAGCAGCCGAAACTCAGCTGAATGGCCCCACTACAGCAGACGAGCCTCCACCTAGGAAGGCCCGTTCACGCCGCCTCCCCCCCCCTTCGGGCACCCCACGCCGTTATTCGGAGCAGTATTGTAGGATGGCCACACCAGTGCGGCAACTTGCTAGACATCACCTCGGTGGTAACCGAATCTCAGCGCCTTGTGGTGTCTTCTATTCAGAAAACATTGTTGTGCTGCCTTCGACCTATTCGCCGCAAGTGCGCACGCAACTCAGCTGCATAGCTTGCTAGACACCACCTCGGTGCTAACCGAATCTCAGCGCCTTGTGGTCTCTTCTATTCCAAAAATATTGTTGCGCTGCCTTTGGCCCCATTTGCACATCGGTCCGCTACTGCCGCCATCTCACAGGCCAACGGGGCGCCCCACGCCGACTTTCAGCATTGTAGGATGGCCACACCAGTGCACCTTACTAGACACCACCTCGGTGCCATCCGGATCTTGGCATCTCAGCGCCTTGTGGTGTCTTCTATTCAGAAAATATTCTTGCGCTACCTTTGCCCCATTCACACATCGGTCCGCTACTGACGCCATCTCACAGGCTAATGGGGCGCCCCACGCCAAGTTTCAGCATTGTAGGATGACCACACCAGTACAGCAACTTGCTAGACATCACCTCGGTGCCATCCGGATCTCGGCGCCCCACTGCAGATGAAGTGCCTCTCAACTATGAAACCACCACGGTGACATCCGGATCTTGGCGCCTTGTGCTGGTTCCGGCCTATTCACACATCGGTCCGCTACTGACGCCATCTCACAGGCTAATGGGGCGCCCCACGCCGAGTTTCAGCATTGTAGGATGACCACACCAGTACAGCAACTTGCTAGACATCACCTCGGTGCCATCCGGATCTTGGCATCTCAACGCCTAGTGGTATCTTCCATACAGAAAATATTGTTGCGCTGCCTTTGGCCCCATTCGCACATCGGTCCGCTACTGACGCCATCTCACAGGCCAACGGGGCGCCCCACGCCGACTTTTACCATTGTAGGATGGCCACACCAGTACCACAACTTGCTAGACACCACCTCGGTGCCATCCGAATCTTGGCATCTCAGCGCCTTGTGGTGTCTTCTAGTCAGAAAATATTGTTGCGCTGCCTTTGGCCCCATTCGCACATCGGTCCGCTACTGACGCCATCTCACAGGCCAACGGGGCGCCCCACGCCGACTTTCAACATTGTAGGATGGCCACACCAGTGCGGCAACTTACTAGACACCACCTCGGTGCCATCCGGATCTTGGCGCGTTGTGCTGCCTTCGGCCTATTCGCACATCGGTCCGCTACTGACGCAAACTCACAGGCCAACGGGGCGCCCCACGCCGACTTTCAGCATTGTAGGATGGCCACACCAGTGCTGCAACTTGCTGGACACAACCTCGGTGCCATCCGGATCTTGGCGCGTTGTGTTGCCTTCGGCCTATTCGCACATCGGTCCGCTACTGACGCCGCCTCACGTGCCAACGAATTTTCTCCGCATTTTATACCCTATGCCGCATAACAGGTCATGTGACTTGTTTATAAAACTTTTCATTGGTTCATTTTACTTTTGGTTTCCTAATGATGGAAGGCTTGATCATATGACCTAAAAACAACACTTTTCATTGGATGAAAACTTTTTTTTTTTCCCAAACGATGAAAGCCCCACCTTGTTTCTGGATGTTTCAGACTGAAGCTGGCGTCAGCATGAGAGCACCACCATCTCGTGGCTCCGTCGTGGTCATTCCGCGAGCAATCATGGCAGCCGCTCCCCACCAGAAGCCTACAGGAGTCGGGGGCCCCCAAAACTTTTGATGAATCCTCAAGGCGGAGGGGACGCTTTCGAGAATGGGGTCCAAGACCTAGCAGACAAGCGTCCGATTTCCAAGGTGTCCCAGGGCCATTTCAGTGGACCAGGCCCAAAAAGGAAACAGCCTGCCGCCATTTTGAGAGTCCTGTGACAGCCGCCTATCGCTGCACCGCAAGAGTGGGCGCAACTCAGCTGAATTGCGGCTTTTGACACAGTGGACCAAAAGCGGACGGAATGGCAACTGAAACGGTAAAGGGGCGCCCCACTACAACAGACGAGACTCCACCTGGAGAGGCCCGTTCACGCCGCCTCCCCCGGGGCGCCCCACGCCGTTATTCGGAGCAGCATTGTAGGATACCAAAACCAGTGCGGCAACTTACTGGACATCACCTTGGTGCCATCGTTCTGCTGCCTTGGAACTATTCGCACAACAGTTTGCTACTGATGACCCACCCCCCGCGACGCCCCACGCCAGAAATCTGGACGTTGTGCTGCGTTGGGACTATTCGCACAGCCGACCGCTACTTCGTTGTTTTTCCCTAAAAATGTTTATATGTTATTACTGTTTTTGTTTTCTTGTATATATTTATAAGTTATTAAAGTTTTATAATCTTACTACTTTGTTGGAGTGCTATATATTTTTAATGTGACACATAATTGTAAAAACTTTGATGTACAAAGAGTCATCCCTGGAATCTTCCGCTTCAGGCTCGGTCCCCTCCCCAATCACAATACAGGATGGTTTTCAGATAATAGGAACGCGTCTGCTGTGACGGATCTCATCGAGTGTGGGCCTTGATCTACTATAACTCCTTTGAAGAGGGGTGATTCTTTACAGCTGGGGCCATAAACTACATCTGCAGGGCTAGCTGATACCCTAGGACCGGCCTGGACAATCGGACACAGAGGAAAAGGAGTGTCAGAGGGTGCGGTAGTGAATAGGGCGAAAGGGAGGTGTCGGGCGGGCACAGGGTGTGATTCTCAGGGAAGAGCAGCGCAGATGGGGGGTGGTTTATTACCCATGCATAAGACAGAGAGCGGGGGTGACCACTGCCTGGGGGAGATGCTTGCGAAGGTGGGGAGCCATGCTAAGCATCGACAGCGTGCACAGAGTGGGTCTGGTCAAGGCATCTAAAATGACTGCCGTGCACGACAAAAGTGTGGCATTTGAAAAAAGGCAAGATGGCGCAGACAATGTTTTTCAACACTTCCTGATTTCCTTCGAATCGAACGTTAACAGATGTTGGGGCATATTACCAAAGTTAAGCGATATTTATCCCTAACGATGCTTAGCAACGATTTTTTTACCGCTAAGCATCGTCAGAAATTATCGCAGATAAACCTTGCTATTATCAAGGTTTATCGCAAATACGATAAAAAACGACCGCAATGCATTAATATCGCTGAAAACTCAGCGATATTCATGCATTACCGAGCTAATGCTCTTAGCCATGTTATCCACCTCCCATTGGATAACATGGCTAAGAACTGCTCAGGGCAGGTGCTAGCTTTTGGAGATATTCGCGCTTATCGCGAATATTTCCAAAAGTTGATAATAGGAGATAGCGATGTTAGCGACTGTTTCCAGTCGCTAACATCTTGGCATGCCCACTTTGCATGTCATTAGTGATAAATATCACTCACATGCAAAGTGGGGCCCAAGATGGTCGCTATCTCCTACTAGCCGTCGCTAACTGGTGTTAGCAACAGCTAGGTAATACAGATATAATTTTATCTCCGCGAAGCGGAGCGCTGTTACAGATATATATCTTGTTTTTGAACGTTAATTTCTCAAAATCCACTGAAGCACATATATTGAGACCTAGCAAAGGCACATCGAGCTACCAGTCCCTAAAATTTTGCCAAGTTTCGTGCAAATCCATTCAGCCGTTCGATTATTATTATTATTTTTTTTGCCCGCGGGGCCCTTTTAAAACCTCCACATCAAACCTAAGAGGTCAAGGAGGATCTACTATGCCCCCTTATGGTCATTTGCCCCTTCGCTTTGGCCTCCTCTTGTCTCTCGATCCTACCGAGAGACAAGATGGCGGCCGCTACGGACTGTTTGCAATGTTTACAGACGCCGGAGAACCAATCAGCTTCGCAAACCTCCGTTACGCGAAGTGGAGCGCTGTTACAGATATATATCTTTTTTTGAATGTTAATTTCTCAAAATCCACTGGAGCACATATATTGAGACCTAGCAAAGGCACATCGGGCTACCAGTCCCTAATATTTTACCAA
Source organism: Lissotriton helveticus (assembly GCF_964261635.1). Taxonomy (NCBI): domain Eukaryota; kingdom Metazoa; phylum Chordata; class Amphibia; order Caudata; family Salamandridae; genus Lissotriton; species Lissotriton helveticus. Next base: position 1,081,982,955 of record NC_136071.1, on the reverse strand, counting down.
GTTTCGTGCAAATCCATTCAGCCGTTCGATTATTATTATTATTATTATTTTTTGCCCCGCGGGGCCCTTTTAAAACCTCCACATCAAACCTAGGGGGTCAGCGAGGATCTACTATGCCCCCTTATGGTCATTTGCCCCTTCGCTTTGGCCTCCTCTTGTCTCTCGATCCTACCGAGAGACAAGATGGCGGCCGCTACGGACTGTTTGGAATGTTCACAGACGCCGGAGAACCAATCAGCTTCGCTTCACAAAGCTCCGTACCGCGAAAAGTCCGCGAACCGGAGCGCTGCCCGGTCCACTGTTACAGATATATATCTTTTTTTGAACGTTAATTTCTCAAAATCCACTGGAGCACATATATTGAGACCTAGCAAAGGCACATCGGGCTACCAGTCCCTACAATTTTGCCAAGTTTCGTGCAAATCCAGTCGGTCGCACTTTTAGCTCGAACGGCTGAATGGATTTTCACCAAACTTGGCAAAATTGTAGGGACTGGTAGCCCGATGTGCCTTTGCTATGTCTCAAGATATGTGCTCCAGAGGATTTTGAGTAATTTAGGTTCAAAAAAATTTATATATCTATAGGAGCGCCCCGGTACGCGCACCGGGGAACGCTCCGGGCGCGCCACGCGACTTGCGCACGGAAAGCTGATTGGCTCTCGGGTGTCTGTAAACATTCGAAACAGTCCGGAGCGGCCGCCATCTTGTGTCTCGGTAGGATCGAGACACAAGAGGTGGTAAAAACAAAGGGGGAAATAACCAAAAAGGGGCAGGGTAGACCCCCCCTGACCCCCTAGGTTTGATGTGGGGGCCATAAAAGGGTTCTTAATTTTTTTTCGGTTTTCGCGGGGGGAGCGCCCGGTACGCGCACCGGGGAGCGTACCGGGGAGTGTACTTTGGTGAAAAATAGTGAAAATAATAGTGTAAACTAATCATTTTGAGTGATTAGAGGTAGGGTAGCTCTGAAAAGCGCTTTTGGGTTCTGTGGCTGATTTAGGTACCTACAAGTACGTCCCACACACACCGTTCATTCACTGCGCCACCTCTACGACCCTTTCTTGCGTCAATATACCCATTTTGCATACATTACACCTGACGTAGGTATAATGTGGCGCAGGGGTTTACAAAGTGACGCATCTACCTAGATGTGTCACTTTGTAAATATGGCGCAACAAGGCACATTTTTTATGCCACTGGTGCGTCACAAAAAGTGACGCACCCGTGGCGTAAAAGTGTCGCATGGCCTCATAAATGAGGTCTTCAGTCTTCTACTCATGCGTCATATAAAATATATGACGTATTATGTCGCAAGTACTTTTCGATACGTCAGTACTTCAGACGTATCTGTAAGCGCAAAAGTGTTGCATTGCTGGAGTCTGTCACAAAAATGATGCAACTCCAGGAATGCATCCTTTCACATGGGGCCAGGCCCCATGTGAAAGGGCCTGCATCAGTCTTACGCCTGCTGTAAAACACGCGCAAGATTTGGACGCAACAGCGTCATAAAAGTGACGTAGTGATATCTCATAGATTTTACTGCGTCACCTCTACGACCCTTTCTTGCGTCAATACATCCCTTTTGCATACATTACACCTGACGTAGGAATAATGTGGTGCAGGGGTTTACAAAGTGATGCATCTACCTAGATGCGTCACTTTGTAAATATGACTGAATAAGGTGCATTTTTAACAGCACTGGTGCGTCACAAAAAGTGACGCACCAGTGGCGTAAAAGTGACGCATGGCCTCATAAATGAGGCCTCCAGTCTTCTACTCATGCGTCATATTAAATATATGACGTATTATGTCGCAAGTACTTTTAGATACGTCAGTATTTCAGACGTATCTGTAAGCGCAAAAGTGATGCATTGCTGGAGAGTGTCACAAAAATGATGCAACTCCAGCAATGCATCTTTTCTTACTCTTCCACACCCCCGTTCCTTTTCTACATTTTGTTTGAATAACCACATTCCCCATGTTCACTCTCCTTCTCATTACTTTTGTTCCCATCACTCACCTTCTTTCAGGCCCCCTACTTCACTTCCTTTCTCCTCTCATACTTTTCTGTTCTTTCTTACTCATTTTCCTTTCATTTATCAATGCACTCCACCTCACTTACTCTTTTTCATTTTTTTAAGAATATAGCTCTTTGATGAGAATTGGAGGTAGTTCTGAAAAGAACTTTTTTCTTCTTCTTTTTTCTTTTTTTAGAACTACAACAAAAACAGGGAATGGAAACTGCTCAACAGGAGCAAAAAAAACAAAAAAAAAATTAGGGCTGGTAACGGCAGTGATGGTTCTCCAATGCTCGAACCATGAGCAGAACACTTTACTCCCCACAGGAAAGTAGCTGATCACAGTATCTGCATTTAAAGGCGCCTTTGTTAAATGCAGGCTGAATGTTCGGAACCTGCTCTTGTGATCTCCCCCTCACCGATGGTGTTCGTCCTCCGGTTGATGTAGAGGCCCCATCACTGGGAACCTTTTGTGCCAGAGCCCTGACACTTTCCCGGGCAAAATTCTGGGGGTGTCTTCTCTCCACATGGCGAATCATTGTGGAGTTCCCAAAAGAATATTTTTTATTGGGGTTACCCCATGACAGGACTGTGTGACAGATCCTGCACTCCACTTTTGGAGCATTTACCTTCTTCTGGTGATCAGGTATGGAAAACAAATTCCAGATGAAATGTTCTTTGTATTTTGGCTGAGGAGGCTCTTCATCGATGAATTCATTGGAGTCATCTTCACTGCTGGATGGTCTGGCAGCCATGATAATCCAAGATATCCAACAAAGAACCGACAGCAAAACAGGCAGGTCTTTCAGTCACAAAAGTGAAAGAAGAAGTGAAGGAAATGGGTGGGGATTTAATTCTTTATAAAAAAAATGTTAGCATCCAATGAAAAGTGTTATTTTCAGGTCACATGACCCGACGTGCTTATGCTACGCGCCCCGGGGGGGGCCCGTAGTCGCGCTCCAGGGCACGCCCCAGGGCGTGCGGCGTAAGCGCGTCAGGACGTTGCGCGATCGTATGCGCTCGCGTGCTTACGGGTGCGCTTACGCAGTGCGTCATATGACGCATCACGCGGTTACGCGAAACGTCACGATGTTGTTTTCGTTTGCGAGAATAGCGCTAATGGGACGCTCCCCGGTACGCACCCCGGGGCGCGCCGTAACATTGCGCTTACCCGTGCGTTCACCGGTACGCGCCCCGGGAGCGCCCCATGGTTAAAAAAATAAATAATAAAAAATAATTGACATAATTATACAATATAAAATTCGTTTTAAAATTTATTATTTTTTATACCTATAAAGATTTGCTATTAAAAAACCATTGAAGTTCACTGAAAAAACCATAGGTTTCACACCAGTTATAGTTAGGAATTAGCATTAAAAAAACCTATTAAATTCACTGAAAAAACCATAGGTTTTACACCAGTTATAGTTAGCTGGAAGTTTTACTCGCATAAAACCATTGAAATTCCCACGTTATAGTTAGTTGGACTCACTATAACTTGCGCGTGCAATGCACTGCTGATGACGTCACATATTACATGTTAATATGTACTGTGACAACACATTTGGAATATTTCAAAATTTGCCCTAGTGGGCATCCCCCGCCCTCCAACTATTGTGCTCACCAAATGAACTACCCATGGGTAGAAAGTGCAAAGAATACAAAAAATTAAAACAAACTTCTGCTAGAACAGGGTTACGCCGCCCCTCAATATTTTCCAAACACTTCATTCACTGTATTTAATTTTTTTACCATCACTTGGACCCTAATACTACTCTACAACTGGGTGCTCAGATCTTCTTCGTTCAGGCCTCCCGGAACGTTTGAATTAAGCTCCAGGATGTATCTCGATTCGAGGCGCCTCAGCTTGCTTAGTCTGTCTCCCCCACGAATGCTCTTAGGAACGCAGTCAATTACAAAATAGCTGAGCCCAGTTTCATCTTTGTTGTGCTTGTAGGCAATCAGCATATGCAGGGCACACCTGAGCTCCCTCTGTGTGCCATCTAGATTGAATTCACAAACAGCCCAACTGTCAGTCTAAACCAGCCATGGTTGTACAGGCAGGCAGAGGCACCGGATGATAAAGCAGGAAAATGCCCACTTTCTGAAAGTGGCATTTTCAAACACACAATATAAAAAATACCTTCAGTGAAGATGTTTTTTTACATTCCGAGTTCGGGGAACCAAAAAGCCAAATCCCCATCTCTTCCCAATTAAAAGTTACACTTGTAAGGGGTTACAAGGTAGCTCCAATGATAACCTATGAGAGACATACAGCCTGATTCATCATTCTCCCGTTTTGCGAGCCCCTAATAGCGATTCATAAGGAATCGCTATTAAGGACTTGCAAAACGGGATTCATGTAGAAATTGCATAAAGAATTGCGATTCCTACACATTCCTTATTTGCGATTAGCAAATTGCTAATCGTAAATAAGGAATAACTCCCCATTCATTCCTACGGGCCAAAAGGCCCATAGGAATGAATGGGGAGTATTCCTTATTTGTGATTAGCAATTAGCTAATCGCAAATAAGATAGCGATTTAAAGGGTGCCAGGGGTATCCAAAGGACACCCTGTAGCACCCCTTAAATGCAAATTGAAACAGGTGTTGCACATACACATGTCCAAAGGACATGTGTGTGTGTAACATGCATCTTAGAAAAATGCTTTTAAAAGCATTTTTCTAAATTTTCGCTATTTACCACGAGGTTTGACCTCGCGGTAAATAGCGGGCCGAAATTGCGAATTCGCAATTTTTAAATGGATGATGAATTGCATTTAAGGAATCTCAAATACAGATTCCTTAAATGTAATTGCTCGCAAAATAGCGAAATCGCTATTACCGATTTTTGCATTTGGGATGATGAATCCCAAATGCAAAAATAGCGCTCGCAAAGGGCCAGATTCTCAGAATCTGGCCCTTTGCGAGCCGATTTCGGCTTGATGAATCAGGCTGATAGTTCCTGCAATAGTGAAAAATGAAATTAACCGGATTTCACTATCAGGACATGTAAAACACACCAGTACATGCCCTACCTTTCACACACACTGCACCTTCCCCAGTGGGCTACCTTAGTCCTACCTTAAGGGTGCCTTACATGTAATAAAAGGGAAGGTTTGGTCCTGACAATTGGGTGTAGTTGCCAGGTTGACATGGAAGTAAAACCTGCCCGTGCTGACACTGCAGTGGCAGGCCTGAGACATGTTTACAGGACTACTCTGGAGGGTAACATAATCAATGCTGCAGGCCAACTAGTAGCATTTGATTTACATGCCCGGGGCATGGATCACTGAAATATTATCGACGGTCACATTATCGACTTGCTAAAATATCATTGAAAAATTATCGACGACAAAAATATCGACTTTGTATACTTATTACACCAACTACAAAAATATCGAGTCAGAAATATCGACTCTTTAGAATATCGAGTACATAAATATCGCCTTAATAAATATCGACTACAAATATATCGTTTTTCATGAAATTACCCCTAACACTACAAAAATATCGACTACTAAAATATAGAGTACAAAAATATCGTTTCTAATAAAATATCGAGTTCTTTTTTGTACCCTTTCATGTCTAAAATACCATATTAATCGTCAATAAAAGTCATTGCTCTATACAAAATACATTTTACATATAATACCTATTACTTTTATAACATTCCTATTTATCTACATTTGCTATAACTTCTATTAAATTCGTTTTATCATTTGAAAAATATTCTTTACATGTAACTAACATTTTCATTATTTTTTTTCACTTACACATCTATTTTATTTAACAACTAACCTGCTTTAATGCGGAAATCACCACATACCACCATTCTCACATCAACAAACTAACCAATTAACATTAAAAAAATTCAAACTAGCCTATACAATGCTTCATTTCATCCTACAACCAATCAAATCAAAGCACACAAAATACACATACTATAAAAGGGATAGATGCATTCTACCATTTGTTGCTGCTAACTCTATACAAAGAAGATGCCAACACTCTGAAGATTTTGTTCCTGAACAAACATCTTTAAAGATCCAGCTCTCTAGCTAATTATTCAAGTAAGTTACAGTGCATTATTTAGAAATCTAAATTAGTAGTCTACTATTTTACTTATATCTCCTAACTCTTGCACTTATTTAATTTTTATCTCCTCCTACATTTCTGATAGAAACTACTCCAAATAAATTCCTAATACATGCTCCTATTTCTACACCTGGAAAATCAGATAGTAAGTATAAAATTAATGCTCTGTTATACACCAAATGCTGTTTTAAAACACTATTTCACAAGATTCATTCTTTATTTTAAACATTTTATTCACAGATATTCTGAGAGTTTCCTATTTCAACACTACAAATGTATAAAACTACACTAATTAAACATGTAAGTATATATGTTTTTGTTAGTAAAAACCCAATATTAAAAATGCTATTTTCTAAACAACATATCTTGCATATTACATCTTCCCTACAGATCCAATTAAAACATCCAACATCAACTATAACAAAAGACAAGACTACCCTTGTAAAAATGTAAGTATACTTGTAATTTGTCTAAAACTTCCAAAAAAACGAAAACTATGTTCTTAACACCATGTTATTTATTTTATATTTCCTCTACAGATATTCTGAATACATCATACATCTATTCTACCTACAGCAAACAAAACTACTTATTTAGAAGTATGTATACTTTTAAATATTTCTAAATTCCCAACGGTTCCAAATAATATTTATAATATTTTACATTAATTTATTCTATCTTCTCTACAGATCTGAACTTTACTACCTTGATGTACTCCACCAAATACTACAACTCAACTATTTAAACAAGTAAGTATATGTAATGTTTACATCAAATGTACTACTAAGCAAAATAGAAAACTGCTTTTTTCTAGGAAAAACGTTTGTTATCTGTAAACATTAACTTAGCATTTCTATATTTTCATACCAACAGTAAATAAAGAAATACATACAAGAAAATCCTTCAAAATACAGTTCGGCATTTGTGATTACTACTTTTAGTAACTGTAAGTATAAATACATCATTAATTATGTTTGCACCACAAAGTGAAATATATGTTTTTTGATTTTGTTTCTTTCTACTCTTTCCTAGAACAAGTAAAACAAAATGACAGAAGGTGCAGAATTTGTTATGTCACAGAAAAATAAATTACTGTTATGTTATATGGGTTATGTTTATAATCAGGAAAGACAAAGTGGTAGAAAAGTTTTCTGGAAATGTACCAAATATTACTCAAACAAATGTTATGGAAGGGCTACTACTGAGGAAACTAATGTGTTATTTACCAGGGAACACAATCATCCCCCCAATGTCACAGAAATTGAAATAAGAGATGCTTTAGAAAGTATAAAAACTGCTAGCACACAAAGTGATAAACCAACAACACAAATCCTTAAAGAAGAACTGTTAAAAGTCCCAGCCCATGCTTCAGGTCAACTACCCTCTATTGACTCCCTTAAACGGACAATTGCATACACTAAAAGACGCACTACCACAACCCAACCCAACCCTACTACTTTTGAGGAAATTATTATTTCACCAGAAATGTGCATCACACACAATAAAGACAAATGTATCCTTTTTGACAATGAAAGCAGTACAAACAGAATCATAATGTTTGCAACTGCAAGTAATTTAAGAAAAATCCAACAGTGTCCCCAATGGATGATGGATGGAACATTTAAACCATGCCCAAAACCTTTTTATCAACTATATTCCATCCACGGTTTATACCATAACTATAACATCCCTTTCATTTACTGTTTGCTACCTAACAAACAGCAAAACACTTATACAGAAATATTAAATGTTCTCAAAAATGAAATGAATAATTATTTCCCACAAAAAATAATTATTGATTTCGAATTAGCTATGATTAATAGCATTTTGAAAACAATTCCCCACACAGCAATACAGGGTTGCTACTATCATTTCAATCAGAGCATATGGAGACATCTCCAGAAATCAACTTTCAGTATTCTATACTCAACAGATAGCACCTTTGCCTATCAAATTAAAAAATTGATAGCACTGGCCTACGTTCCTGTTACCGATGTAGCGGAACACTATAATTTATTAATTGACAGCACATATTACAAGAGGAATGAAGATAAACTAACCCCATTACTGGACTATTTCGAAGATACTTGGGTGGGAAGGTTGCACAGATCTGGACATCGACGCCAACCCAAATTCCAAATCCCTTGATGGAATGTCTATCTTAGTACTTTAAACCAAGAGGCTAAAACAAACAACGGTGTAGAAGGGTGGCATAATACTTTCCAAGCTACCACAAGCAGAGCCAAACCCACATTCCATAACCTACTAGAAGCTTTGAAAAAAGAACAAAGCTATCAAGAACTAAGAATGGAACAATCTGTGACCCAAATTGGTCCTAAACTAACTAAACAAACTAAACAAATGTTCCGACTACTGCAAAGTCAAGTCACACTATATCCTACAACTAGAGGATTAGAATACCTGTCAATAATAGCTAAAAGCCTACTATAAAAATGTCTACAAAATATACTAATGTCTTCTTACAATAATGGTACATATAAAAATCATAAACATTTCTAAAAAATTATAAATAATACATATTTGTTTAAGAAACTTATCAAAATTTGGGACATTATTTCTGAACAAATATGCAATATTTATAATTACATCACACATACACATTACATAAAGATCGACATTTCCCACCCAATAAAAAAAGAACTTTAAATACTTACAATTTTTGTAGATGAAAAAGACGTAATGAAGCAAAATACAATCCATACAATCCATTGCAATGTAGGACAATTCCAGTAGGGGAAACCCTCCAAAACCCGAAAAATATGTAAAAATGAAATAAACGCTCCAGGAAATCCCGAAAACAGTAGTGTGGACACTTTAGTATTTAAAGTGATATACACACAGTTTTAAAAAAAACGGTCACGCGTATCAATGTATCAATCCAATACGAAACCCTCCAAAAACCCGAAAAATGTTAAAAAAATCTAAAATCCGCTCCTGGCAAACACGAAAAATAGGAGATACATGTCAAAATAAAACCATAATAAGTCATACATTAGTTTCTCCTGAAAAAAACACGCTTCCTTCCATGTAGTTTTCATGCGAGGAACCGGACCCTGTAAAAAAACATACATAACGAAACCCACCCACAAATAGCCCATAACATTTGTAAATACACTCACAATTAACATTAACCATGTAAGAAGACATTTCCTAACACTTAAAATAACACTAGAACTAAAACATACACGACGCATCTATAAGGACGACATTTCACCTAAACGCTACATAAACAATTCATACATACACACAAAAACACTACACAGTTCGAATATACCCTCAAACATTACCACTCTGTTATAAATTGTATGTAAAATTAACCTTACCTCTCTCCACGCGAAGCAACTCCCAACCGCGAGCTTCTCCAGTCCTGAATGAAGCGCAATAACCTTACGCGGTAAAAAAGTAGTCCCCTTAAACCATTTATGAAAAGGTATCATAGAAAATACAATGTTTTTGTTAAAAAATATAATACATACACATTGTTATTTTAACAAATGAATACACTAGACTCATTATAATTTACACTGTTTAAAAAATATAAATATATTTAATATTAATTAATATATAGTAATTATTATATATTAATAATATTAAAAAATTTAGTAACACTTGAAATAATATATGTAAATAATTTCTTATTGTGTACATTTATTAGAATAACTTTGTGTTTGTTTATAACTAAACATTATAATTGTTTATGGTAATAATTAATAATAATAAATATTATAACTTATTTATTGTTATTAATAAAAAAATTATAACCATTTAATATATAACTAATACCCTGAAATAATGTATTTGTATTTCTCTGAATGTATGTTTTTCAGAATATAAGAGATAAATGATTATGTTTAGTAATTAATAATAACAAATATATTTGTTATTATTTTTATTAATTATTCCAAAATGTTTTATAATAATTTCTAAGTATTATAAAAGTATATAATTGCATAAATAATCTTTTGCCAATACCAGATATTATTATTAAACATATTCTTCCCCTATACAGTTATAAAGTTTACAACATAATATATTTATATGTTTCATTTAAAAACAACATTGTCTGAAATATGTACCAAAAAATGTCTTAATTTGTATTTCCATATCTTGAGCAAATATAATAATAGTCATGTTACTTTATAAAAATGTAAATTTAAAAAATAAATATTTAATAATATTAATATATAATATTAACATTATTAAATATAAATGGAAGAAGCTGAAAAAAACTGGTTTTTATGTATTTCAATATAAATACTTGTTACTCAAAGTTAATGATGATAAATATGTTTATTTACAGAAAAAATGTTGTTAAATAATTGTGTGTGATAATTTACAACATGTACATAAATGATAATGTGTTATTCTGCAAATACTACATTTCAAAAAAATGTTATGTTCTTTTTGATGTGATTGTATTGTAGTACAAATAAAAAAATTAAAAAATTTTAATAAAGTTTTTTGAAAACATCCATGTTGCATTATTTTATAATATAATAACACGGTAATGTGCAATTATATGCAAATGTGCTGGACACTGACCAATTAATATTTACTATTGCTACTCCAGTCAAGCTAATATCATGGAAGGTGCTGGACACTGACCAATAACCCAAAACATACCCCTTTACCCAAAAACACAAAACTGACCCTGAACCCTAAAAATACCCCTTTACCCAAAAATTGAAAACTTACCCTGAACCCAAAAAATACCCCTTTACCCAATAACTAAAAACTGACCCTGAACCCTAAAAATACCCCTTTACCCAAAAACTGAAAACTGACCCTGAAGCCAAAAATATACCCCTTTACCCAAGAACTGAAAACTGACCCTGAACCCTAAAAATACCCCTTTACCCAAGAACTTAAAACTGACCCTGAACCCAAAAAAATAACCCTTTACCCAAAAACCCAAAACTGACCCTGAACCCAAAAAGTACCCCTTTACCCAAAAACTGAAAACTGACCCTGAACACTAAAATATACCCCTTTACCCAAAAACTGAAAACTGACCCTGAACACTAAAATATACCCCTTTACCCAAAAACTGAAAACTGACCCTGAACCCAAAAATATACCCCTTTACCCAAGAACTGAAAACTGACCCTGAACCCTAAAAATATCCCTTTACCCAAAAATTGAAAACTGACCCTGAACCCTAAAAATACCCCTTTACCCAAAAACTGAAAACTGACCCTGACCCAAAAATATACCCCTTTACCCAAGAACAGAAAACTGACCCTGAACCCTAAAAATACCCCTTTACCCAAGAACTTAAAACTGACCCTGAACCCCAAAAAACACCCCTTTACCCAAAAACCCAAAAATGACCCTGAACCCAAAAAGTACCCCTTTACCCAAAAACTGAAAACTGACCCTGAACCCTAAAAATACCCCTTTACCCAAAAACTGAAAACTGACCCTGAACACTAAAATATACCCGTTTACCCAAAAACTGACAACTGACCCTGAACCCAAAAATATACCCCTTTACCCAAGAACTGAAAACTGACCCTGAACCCTAAAAATACCCCTTTACCCAAAAAATGAAAACTGACCCTGAACCCTAAAAATACCCCTTTACCCAAAAACTGAAAACTGACCCTGACCCAAAAATATACCCCTTTACCCAAGAACAGAAAACTGACCCTGAACCCTAAAAATACCCCTTTACCCAAGAACTTCAAACTGACCCTGAACCCTAAAAAATACCCCTTTACCCAAAAACCCAAAACTGACCCTGAACAATAAAAATACCCCTTTACCTAAAGACTGAAAACTGACCCTGAACACTAAAAATACCCCTTTAACCAAAAACCCAAAACTGACCCTGAACCCTAAAAATACCCCTTTACCCAAAAACCCAAAACTGACCCTGAACCCTAAAAATACTCCTTTACCCAAAATTAATTATTATTATTTAATTGCCAATTAATTATTAATTAACAATAACAAAGAAGTTAATATATTAGCACATTAGCTCTAATTAATGTTATGTAATAATTAATTATTTTTTCCCAATTAATTAATTTACAATAACAAAATATTATATATAAAAAAATTACTCTAAATAATGTAATTAACTAATTAATATTAATTAATTACCAAATAATTACTAATAAAAAATAAGTACAACATTATATTAATTAATTAACTAATTAATATTAATTATTCACAAATTAATTAATACTTAACAATATTTACAAACATATATTAATTAATCATTTATTTTAAATTACTCCCCACCCTTATCCCCTATTAACCCAACATCCCGCTCATAAACATTAACTACAATTTAAAAAAATAACAAAGAAGTTAATATATTAGCACATTACCTGTAATTAATTTAATGTATTAATTAATACAATTTTCCCCAATTATTTAATTAACAATAACAAAATATTATATATATAATAATTACTCTATTTAATGTAATTAACTAATTAATATTAATTAATTACCAATTAATTACTAATAAAAAATATGTACAAAATTATATTAATTAATTAACTAATTAATATTAATTACAAATGAATTACTAATAAAAAATATGTACAAAATTATATTAATTAATTAACTAATTAATATTAATTATTTACCAATTAATTAATAATAACAATTATTTACAAACATATATTAATTAATTAATTATTTTAAATTACTCCCCACCCTTATCCCCTATTAACCCAACATCCCGCTCCTAAACATTAACTACAATTCATATTAATATTAATACATTTTATTTTATTTTTAACATTTTTCTACATATTATCGATATTTTTTACTTTCACTATTTTTCGATATTTTGTCCTGTCGATTTTTTTGAGTCGATATTTTTGTACTCGATATTTTTTTAACATTATTTTATTCGATATTTTTCCCAACGATATTTTTGTTGTCGATATTTTATTATTGTCGATATTTTTAACTCGATATTTTTTCCATTCGATATCATGGAGTCTATATTATGTCTAGTTACCCCGGGGCATGCACAGTGCACCACTTTATTAGGGGCTTACAAGTAAATCAAATATGCCAGTCATGGATAACCAAACATAATCACAATGTGCACTGGGGGCAATTGTACTTTAACACTGAACAGCAGTGGTAGAGTGCTGAGTTAAAAAAACAGCAAAAAGTAGTCCAGCATACAGTCAAAAATACAGGAAGCAGAAGCAAAAAGACAGGTGCGACCCACGCCAAGGATTCCAGGTCTAACATATGCGGAAATGAAAAAGAAATAAAATGGCAAACAGATTTGTTCTCATATTCCAGTTAAAGTGTTGAAATCTAAACCATTTTAAGTTACTGGAGCAATTTATTGTCTGTCCACACTCAGGACAAATAAGCAGGGTAAAATATAACACACTAAAATTAATTCTATAGTACATTTGAGAGCAATATAGATTGAATAGTTGATAAGCAACAACTTATCACAAACTGAAGAATTGAAAGGGTAACAAAGTTGGCAATGGTTAGAATGGTTGATACGCCACAGCTTATCACACATCGAAGCATTGAGAGGCTAACAAAGTTGGAGATACATACATTTATGTAATAAGTGATATTCGATATAAACCCATTATTTAAGCAATATATTTAGGCAAATATTTATAGTGGGCAACTAGGGGGCATATTACCAACCAATAGTGATAATTTTTGTCTCTAACTTGTTTAGAGACAAAAATTATCGCCGCAAATCGGCGATTTTTATCGCAGATAAACCTTGCTATTAGCAAGGTTTATCGCAAATGCGATAAAAAACGGCCGCAATGCATGAATATCGCTGAAAAGTCAGCGATATTCATGCATTATCGAGCAAATGCTCTTAGCCATGTTATCCACCTCCCATTGGATAACATGGCTAAGAACTGCTCAGGGCAGGTGTTAGCTTTTGGAGATATTCGCGCTTAGCGCAAATATCTCCAAAAGTTGGTAATAGGAGATAGCGATGTTAGCGACTGTTTCCAGTCGCTAACATCTTGGCACGCCCACTTTGCATGTCATTAGTGATAAATATCACTGACCTGCAAAGCGGGGCCCAAGATGGTCGCTATCTCCTATTAGCTGTCGCTAACTGGTGTTAGCGACAGCTTGGTAATAGGGAGATAATTTTATCTCCGCTTTCTTGGCTTTTAAAGCCAAAAAAGCGGAGATAAACCCCCTTCATAATATGCCCCGTAGTTCGTTAAATATATCTAGGAGCACGGTGTAGTGCAAATATAAAAGTATTGCCCTTTGATGTTCCCCTGTTTTGACACCAGATGCTCACATAGTGATAGGTGTGGTTAAATATATATGCTCACAATTAACATAAATATGTGGGGTATTACAATGTTCACTAACGGACACTTTAAATCACTAATTATTGCAATATAGATGGAGGTTTTGACAAGCTAATAAGGTATAATAATATAGGAATTATGTCATGTGATTACTATATTATAGGGAATATTTCATACATGCCACATCTAAATAAAATGGGTAAGATTTTAGCATGCTATATTAAAATACAGGTAAAAGAACTATGCCTTCAAAATGTTACTGAACATCGTGTATCACAGTCTAAAGATATGTTTTTAAGTGTTTCTTTCAAGTACTTTACCTTGAAAATGTAACATGAATAATTATTTAGACAGAAAAAACGGCAATCTCATATTTATTACACATACCAATCTGCTGACTGATGACCGCGACAATTGAATTGGTATGTAGCATGATAAGATAGACATGCGTCTGAATCTATAACATTGAGATGTTTTCTAGTACAGTAGACTCCATGATGATAACGAAAATTGAAACGCACTGGTTCTTGTTATATTAGACATTCACTAGATTATAATATTGTTTTAATATACATTGTTCTTATTTCCTTTTGACTACTATCTTTGGACTATGCAGGATATAGGAAGCTTGTGTGTTTATACAAAAACACAAAGGGCCTGATTCACAAAAGTAAACTTAGACCAAAAGTCCGAGCTTAGACCTAAAGTCTAAGTTGAGACCTAAAGTCTAACTTTACTACTACTAGTTAGACTTTTGGTCCAAGTTTGGACCAATAGTCTAACTTAGACCAAACGGCTAATTTTAGTAGTAGTAAAGTTAGACTGTAGGTCTAAACTTAGACTTCAGTTCTAAACATTTTTTTAAACTTTATTTTCCAATTTTTCATATATCAGCAATACACAATTGGTGGGACACTGTCATATAACGTATCCTAGAAATAGGTATCATAATTGCACAGTTAAGTATAGTAAATGCAACACTTCGATAGGCATGTAAATATCAACATCTGTACATTCTTAATATTACATTACCCTCCGCCTGACCCGGCCTCTTTACAAACCACAGCAGGTAATCGCCTCTGTGTCTGGGTCTACGTGATCTTATATATAAATACACTCAATCTAAGGATGAGATAATAGGCATGAGTTTATGTCCTGTATGCCATCAAACCTGCGGGACATGCTCCGTCACCCCACACTCTCTGGGACTATGCCATTCTCAAGTTGTGAATTGGAGGTCTGACGCAATGTTGCAACATATGGCATAATGCTGGCATAAATCTCACTATTTACATTACAGTATGCCAAACTGCATAACCATCCCTACAGAGTGGGGGCAGTCCTTCGGCACACAATAAAGCTATCTCCCTTTTGGCCAGTTGTAATCCAAGGGATGCAAATCTAATTTTTTTAGGAAAATTAACCATGTATCCCAGTAGTGCCACTTCTGGAGTGGGAATAAGAGTCAGATTAGTCATGACACCCAGTGTGCCAAGTATCTGCTCCCAGTATGACTTCAATTTGGGGCAGGTCCAAAGTCCGCATATGGTGTGGAGCACTTCTGGCAATTATGGGGTCTGGACACATCTATTCTGTGGGCTTTGGCGGAAGTGCAATAAATACGTCACCGGAATTTGAAATTAGCTTATGCCTACTGTTAATGGAGACTTCCCTTGTCACCGAGCAGCACTTCGCCCATTGTTTGTGTGTAATGGTACGACCTAGATCTTGTTCCCATGCATTGCGAACCTCGATGTCCCTCACCTGTCTCGCACTAGCGCATGTTTTGTATAGCTTGGAGATGAGTACCCATCTCACTTTCAATGATCAATGTGAGTGGAGCAAAAGAGGCGGGTTCAATTGGGTCAGTATTCAGTGTAGCACATAGAGCAGAGCGGATTCGCCCCAATACGAAGTTATCCATAAATGTGATAGTTTGAAACCGGGTGTTCTGCCGGGTAAAAATCCCTCATTTTTGTGATATTGAATTTGGCTAACTTTTCCCTGGTTATTGGCATCCAGGTGGGGTTGGGGATTGGTACGGCTGAAGAGTATAAAGTGGTGGTGCTGACTAGCCTCCGTAGTTTATCCCATGCCCAACTGGTGGTGGAAACAGTCTGTATGTCATGTGGGTCTCTAGGACCGCCCTTCGGTAGTACAGTGGCCAGTTTTTTGGGTAAGACAAAATCTGGTTCTGGCAGTAAAAATGGTATTCTTGCATCAGGATGAAACCAGGCATATGCATAGTTGCACTGGGCTACTAAATAATACAGATGGAGATCTGGGACACCGTATCCCCCCCATCGCAAGGAAGTGTAAGCACCTGCCAGCGGATGTGCGCCCTTTTCCCCTCCCATACCAGTCTGATGAGGCGTGTGTGTAATGTCAAGAAGAAACCATTGGTGAAGGGTACGGGGATATTATAAAAATATACAAAAATTTAGGGAACACCATTTTAAGTATCGCAACTCCACCTGATCTATTGATAGCGGCAGACGCAACCAGCGTTCCACTTGTGCTTCTAAGGCGCAGACTGCACGCCCATAGTTCAAACTGAGGATTTGCACAGTGTCCAGGTGGATATGTATGCCTAGATATTTTACCAAATTGTGGCACCATTTGAGGGAGGAATCCTGAAGGTCGCGAACATAGAGTATAGTGTCATCTGCATATAGCGAGACTATTAAGGGGACAGTATTGAATTACAAGACTCTATGTAAATGTTGTTCTAGAAAATGGCAAATAAAAGAATCCATGGCTAAAATAAACAAAAGGGGGGACAGAGGGCAGCCCTGCTGGGTGCCATGAGACAACGAAAATGGTTGGGATAGAGTGCCATTCAATGGGAGTCTCGCCAAGTGCTGACAGTATAGTAGTGCTGTGGTGGCTATAAAGCTCACAGGCATGGCCATGCGACGCATAACCGAAAGAAAGAAAGGTAATTCCAAGGAATCTAAAGCTTTTTCCGCATCCAAAAGGATAGTAGAAGCTGCTACTTTCGGGTCAATTCTATGTATTACAGCAAATAACGTTCTGAGATTTAAGGAAGTGGATCGATGGGGGACAAAGCCCAATTGGGCTGGGCATATGATGAATTCCATTAATTGGGATAGACGGTTAGTGATAATCTTAGCAAGTATTTTATAATCTAAGTTTAATAGCAAAAGGGGTCAGTATGAGCGACAAAGGGACGTATCTTTGCCAGGTTTGGGCAGGAGAATAATGACTGCTTGTCGTAGTGTGGGGGGCAGTACCTGTCTCTCAAGCGCTTTGGCAAAGACCTCTATCAACTGCGCACAAGTATGTTTTTGTAGGCCTTATAGAAGTCTCCATTGAAACCGTCCAATCCGGGGATGGAGGAGCCTCGGAGGGCATCAATCGCACCAAGTACATCAGCCTCGGACATGGGCTCTGCTAAGAAATCCTGCATGTTTTTCTCCAAATACACCAGTGAAATCTCTGACAAATAATCTTCTTAGGCTGAAAGATCGCTTCCTATTTTAGAAGAGTATAAGCCCGTGAAGTAGTCTAGGAATTTATCACAAAGTACTGGGGTGGAAGAGAGCATTTGATTGATGGATGAGCGTAGCTCGGTGATGTAAGACCTGCTGTACGGGGGACGGAGTATTTGTGCCAGCACCCTGCCAGGTCGCTCAGCTTCTCCATACCGTATGGCAGAGCGGTATTTACCCAAGTATAATAGCTCCCAGTCCGGAGTCTCACAAAATTCAACAAGTAGAGACAACCGTTTACCCTCGGAAGTGTGTAGATTCGCAGCATCTAAGAACGCAAGTTCGCATTTGATGTGCGCAAGTGTGTTATGCAGGTCTTTTAGAACTCCGGCATGTTTGGCAATGCAAACGCCCCTTATGTATGTCTTTATGCCCTCCATAGGACCGTCCATGTATCTACTGAACCGGTGTTAATTGAGAAGTAGTCTTCAATGGCTTTGCGCACCTCTACATTAAAAATATCATCATGGAGGGCGCGGCTCGGAAATCGCCACTGTCGTTTGAAACCTTCCGGGCGGGGAGCATTTAGGTGAAGCTTCACCAAGGCGTGATCAGAGTACGTTTGTGGCAGTGTCACCAGTGATCGGAACTAGCCGGCAATACGCGGGGAGAATAGCCAAAAATCGATCCTGGTGCGAGTGTTATGCTGGCCCGAGTAGTGGGTATATTCCGTGAATGCAGGATTGTGTTTGCGTCAAATGTCTAGCAAGGATAGTTGCTCACAGAGATGTAGCAGAACACGGCGTGCGCGTGGCTTGGTGTCCGGGGAAGTAGAAGTACTGTCTAGGCTTGGGTTCCGTAGTAAGTTGAAGTCCCCACAACCAAGATAAAGCTATGTTCCAACCTCTCTAACTGTGCGTGTAAGGAGTGTAAAAAATCGGGGGAGTCAGTATTCGGGTTATAAAACACATACCATAGCTGTGTAATGTCCCATGAGTGGGCCTGTGATGATGATGAATTGACCCTCACTATCCACTACCACTGAGCTGAGGCTGAAAGGAACCCTTTTTTGGATAATGATGGGCACGCCCCTGGCGTAATTACTGTAATTCGCAAAATATCCATGTGCTCCCCAACTGACAGCAAAGCAGGCCGTGTCCGCTTTAGGCAAATGTGTTTTCTGCAAATAAGTGATGTCCATCTTCTGTCGCATCAAATAGTTAATAACCTGCCGTCGTTTGTGATTGTTGTTCAGTCCCCTGACATTCCAGGAGATTAAGGACAAGCTAGAGGGACCTTCAGTGTTACCTAACTGTGCCATAGGCAGTACATATCAAACATAGCATTGTGAAGTAGCAGAAACAAATGAAAAACAGTGACAGTGACCTTCGCCGTACACAACTGGAAACATTTAAGCAACGCCCAGCCTCACCTCCACCCAAGCAAGGCCGTACCAGAACATAACGCATAACTTGAAGTACCAATTAGCTTTACATTTAAATGAAGAACCCAAGAATGGCACTTTTGCAAAGACATGACCAAACCCAAGGTGTACACCTGAGGGGTGGCGACTCCATGTCAGTCAGCCAACTAATTGAAATAGTAAAGAAGTATAATGTACATTATCCCAGGTCCATTTAGCAATCAGGATGGATTACCACTATGCTAACCAGTAACAGAACTGGAGAATAGTTCAACACTTGCATCACAGCCACTGTGTGGAGGGGAGGGCCCCCCACTCCTCGACCCTGTCCTATTGTTGTTTTGCTTGTAGGTATGACAGAATTCCCGTGCCTCCGTAGGAGTGTCAAAGATGCAAGCACAGCCACCTATATCTATCTTCAGTCTGGCAGGATACAACATACCATATTTTAAACCTACATTTCTAAGGGTGGCCTTCACCCCATTAAACATCCGGCGAGCATCATGCACCATTACAGTGAAGTCAGGGTAGAAGGATAGTTTAGAGCTCTGCCATATGGTGTCTTCCCATCCCTGGCAAGGCGTAATATCGAATCCCAGTCTCGGAAGTTCATGACTCACACAATGATGGGTCTTGGGGGGCAGCCAGGATTAGGCCGGGGCCCGAGGAACCGATGTGCTCGCTCTAGCACAAACCCCTCGGTGAAGGACTCCATGCCAAAAATGTCAGACAACAAGGTCTCGACAAATAAATCCATTCGCCTGTAGTTGCCACCTCAGGGATACCCAAAATGCGAATGTTATTGCGCCTGCTGCTCACCTCGAGGTCTTCGTTCTTTATAGCCACTTCCTTAAGAACGCTTCAGAGACTGAGATGTGCCATCCTTGATGTCCAAAATGCGGGCTTCAGCAACATCCAGGCGTCGGTCATGTGTTTGGATTTTGGCCCCCATGTCCGCCAAACTCTTGTGTAATGTGTCAAACCGCCTGTCTAGGGCTTTGAAACCTACCCTCATTTCCTGAAGCATCGACGCCAATAGCACAGGGAGGTCTTCCACACACTCCACACCCTGCGTACTCTCCCCATTTGCAGGGGCCTCCTCAGCAGTCCTGCCTGTGAGCTTTTCAAAGGGCAGGTCTCCTGTTTGGGATATTTGCGGCCCATGCCGCGGTGCTGCGTCGTTGTCATCAGCCCAGATTAGCCAAGCAACACTCTGCCTTATTAGCAGCCCAAGACAGTTCCCTAAAGTTAGGCCAGCTGCATGCAGCATATCTTAAGAAATAAAGGTGTCAACGGCATGAGCCACAGCTGGTCCAGTGTAATGGCAAGGGAATGATACCAGGAGTGAGGGTAACCTTAGTGCAGCTGGTGACTGAGGTAGGTCCCGCTGGAAGGTCCTGAAGACCCCCCTGTGCCCATGCGCCCCCGTCCCAGGTCCAAGGGCAGCTTACTGTTGATAGGGCCTCAATCCGAGGAGCAAACAGATGGGCCATGCACCACAGCGCGTGCCAGAGAGCCAGCCCTGGCCCAACACCATGGTTCCGGTAATCGTCTGCCTGATGAGCGCAGGTAGCCAGCTGCAATAGGAGGAGCAGGCTTGTCCGTTGCAGCTGGTGCCTGGAGCAGAGATGCAGTGCCCTCGCACATCTGTGTGGCAGGGAATAGCATTGAGGCACACAGTGGGCCATGTCCCCCGCGCAGCCTTAAGAGTATGACTGGTCCGTGCGCTTCTGAATGAGCGCGGCCAGTTTTCTCTGCATCTTAGCCCAGTTATTGGCATATCAGGGAGGAATCACCACTACCACCTCACAACCAGCACCATCACTGCAGCAACGGGTCTCAACTCACCTCCAGCAACACCGGGTGCCTTCTCTCCTCTTCGTCCGCTCACAGCAGCAGGGCCCGGGACGACCCGCCCCGCCTCTCTGTGCCCCGAGCCTCCAATCGCCGAAACTCAATGACGGAGGCACCCTCAGGCATCGGAGTTGGTTCACCAGGATCAGGACAGCTCCATGAATGCAGTACCGTTCTGTGTAGGGCAAGTGCCGAAGGTAATGACAGGGATAATGCAGGATACGTTGGACCAGCCGACTGAGCTTTACAAGGATCTTGGACGCTTGCGTGGTGCCCCCCGACTTCAGTTCTAAACTTAGTCTTTTGGTCTGAGTTTACGTTTGTGAATCAGGCCCGAAGTAACATTGGTCTTCAGTTAATTAATGCTATTTGTGATAACATAATACAATAGTTTTAAATAGTAATATTTTTTTCTGCATACTAGCATTTGAATTGCAGGGCATTTCTGATATTTATGTTCTGGTATTTAAAACTCAATATTTGTCTGAATATCAGTCTAAGTCTAACGTCCATCTGAACTATTTGTCTGCCCTGCATTTCCACTGCTACTGTAATCTTGATCTTGGCTAAGCACAGTGGTGAAAACTTAATTTGACTTTAACTACTTGGTTGAACAATTCCCAGTTCATGAAAAACATAAACACACGATTAATCAGGGTCAGTTTAAACTGCTAAATGGTAAGGGACCATTTTGGTATACAGCCAAGCTCAGGTTGGATACAAGGCCCAAGTAGGTCTCATTCAAAAAGTTACCTTCAGACTTAACATTTTTCAGAGAACATAGAATCCTCAGTAGGGCAAGACAGGAGGCTGGATCAAAAGACTGATTTAGTTTCCAGCAGGCTGGTTACTCTGTCACAATGGTGACAGATGTATTTTGCTCCAAAATATAAATTCCATAGGATATTATGGGATTTATATTTTGGTGGATGGGATGTCCATCACTGCTGTGATGGAGTAAACTGAGGTCTGCTGAGATCTAAATCAGCCCCCACGTCTTTGACGGTCAGTGAAGCCATAAATTAAGGTAGGAAAAGCACTGAGCAAGATAATTCCTGTATTTGCACCCCAGAAGCCATTGACGATGACCGTATGCTACTCGGCATTGAGTCTGGTGAAGATTTCTACTATCTAATCCAGTCTCGTTTATGGAACTTCAGTTACTCCAGCGGGGCTAGGCTGCAGGTTCAACGTCGGATGCCTATTGGTGTCAAGCTCACTGAATCAGATTTTATGCTGAGGTGAAGCATGTATCTGGAGGCCCAGGGGAGATGCACACTCTGTGGATTTGCTTGCTGGTAGGTCCCAGTCTTCTGTCAGTTCTCAAGGCAGAAATATTTGAAAATGTCTCTAAGTCCCAGTTTTTAGGGTAGTAAGCATGAGTACACTCTGACATTTGTCTAAGGGCCACATGATTTTGGGGACCCCACTTAGAGGTCCAGATTAATTCCTGGAGCAGCACCTTCGGGTCTGAGATAGGCCCAGTGGGCCCTTCAGGAAAGCGTGCTTCTTGCAGTTTTTGTGTTCCTGTAACTTAACAGGAGGTCAGACAACTCACCTTTGGAGTGCACTTCTAAGTCAAGAGGGGGCAGGTCCAACTCTTGGGGATTTCCTCACAGATCACAACAGCAGGTGCAGTCCTTCTTTTGTCTTCTACAGGTCAAGAGGTGATCTGAAGAGGCTACTGGTGGTGCCACATTACTACCCAGTGCCAGACTATGGGTGGGAGAAACTCTTGGCCAATCACTAACCAATGGGATTAAAGTTCCCATAGGTGACTCTGTCCGCTTTTGCAGAACTTGTGTGCTTTACTGTAAACTATCCCCACAGTGCCCTTCTCTTCCTAGAACCAACATAGCAACTTTTTTTTCGCTATGCAGAGCTGTCTATGCCGACCTAGAGGTGTAGCTAGGATAATGGCAAACCCTCCTTTGTGGGCCCTTCTCTCACTGGGATTGTGGCATAAATGGCTAACAGGACAATAGAGGGGGCCAGTGCAGGTGCAAACTACATCTGCTTGTGACAGGGTAGGCACCCTTGGAAGTTCAATGTTACAGACTAGAAGGCTCTCCTGTCTGGCAGAAAAACATGTCCCCATACCCAAGCACCTTGCCCGCTTCTAGAAGAAATACACATTTCAGCACAAAGGAACCATCAGCTGTCAGGTGACACTGAACACTGGCAGAAATGCACATTTGGCTCAGGCAAGAAAACTACATTTTTCTAGAAAGATAATTTTCAAAATAGTAATCGAAAATCTGACTTGACCCTTAAGATGGATTTTAAATAACCAGTAAAATGTGCCCTTGAAACATTTTTCTAGCTATTCGCAAACTGTAGTTAAGCATTATAAGTTACTCAGGGCCCAATTCATGAAGTAAAGCTTAGACCTAAAGTCTAAATTCAGACCTTACGTCTAAGGCCCAATTCGCAAAGGTAACTTTTTCCTGAAGTCTAAGGACCCGATTCACAAAGTAAACTTAGAATTCAGGTCTAAACTTAAACTCCATGTCTAAGTTTACATTTGTGAAGTGGGCTCCCAGTATTTTCCTATACAAAAGGCAGCCTTACCACCCTTTCCTATAGGCAGGTAGTGCCTAGTTAGTGGTGACCTAAAGGTATTTAAAAAGGGAAATCTAGGTCTGACAAACTTTTTTATTTTGCCGGGGCAAAATGGCAGTTTTTGAAACTGCCGACCCAGGCCTTAAGACATGCTTTGCACTGTCACTTCAGTGGTGGCACAATATGTGCTGCAGTCTACTAGGAACATTGAACTTACAGTTCCTGGGTACACTTTTGTACCACATACAATGACTTATAGGTAAGTTAAATATGCCAATCAGGAGTGTAGCCAATTTTGATATGTTTTAGGGTTCGGATCACATGTGCTGGTACCTGGTTAGAAGTGTCCGAGTGCATAGAGTAAAAAAACCTCAGTATCAAACCAAAACAATGGTAATGTCCACTAAACACAAGCATTTGCAATTCAATTGGTCTCACCTTTGGGACCTAATAAGTATTTAGCCAAGCAGCACATCATTATTATAATGCCTCAAAGAAAAATACAGCAACCAAATACGTGATTAAAAAAAACTTGATTTTAAAGTGCCTACAAATATTCCACGCTGCATGCTCTTCCAGGAACAATGTTTGATAATGGTCTTTATAGGTATTTAAAGGTGACTCACAAGTGAGCCTCATTTAAAATGCAAAACCTTATTTTAATCCCTTTATGTGCAAATGAATCACTAGCCATGTATCACCCATGGACAAATGATAATGATAAATATATGAAAACACTTCCAAAATTGAACAACTGGAACCTAGTGCATAAGTTTGCAGATAATCACTTTCCTGTTTTCAATTCTTTAAACACGTGATATCTGATCGCTTAGCAGCAGGCAGCATTGTGACTCAGCCCAGAGGACGCCTTAATCTCTCAATACAGGCAGCCCCACAGATTCCTCACTTTAACAAGATCCTTTCAGAAAACAGCCACACGAACAGTACATCAGCTCGGTGGACTTTATCAACTGTTTTTTTTCGCAGCCACCCGATTTCTCCACTCAGCAGAGCCCCATTTGTTCCTCAGGCCACTTACTTTGCCAACATCCAGGACTGTGGTGCAATAGGCGATACAAGGAAACAGAATACCAGGGACAAAGTTTGTGACACAGAGGGACATCAGGACAGAATACACATGAACTAAGAACAGAGAAGAATGGCAACAGAACCGCGGTAAGGCAGATCTGTCCCAAGTATAGAGTGACAAGTCTTGGCACTATGAACCTCTAAGAAAATAGTGAAGGAACTAATGTAAGCACACTCCAAGTACAAGACATCTTCTTCATTCAACTAGTACTGGTTACATGCTTTGCCTTCTAGGTAGAAAGGGAACACCCCAAGAGCAAGCAGGTCTGCAAGCTGTTCTACCAGCGGATGCCATAGGGACACAGCCTCAGCACAGATTCCAAGCATTCATCAGTGAAAGAAGCACACAGGCACACATACATACACACAGGCACACACATGCACACAGGTGCACGCACAACAGGCAAACACAGGCATGCACACAGACATAGGCATGCACATAGACATAATCGCGCACACACAGAGGCATCCACACACACAGGCGCGCACACACAGGTGTACTCTCACACAGGTACACACAAACAGACACACACAGGCACACATACAGGAACACAAGCACAGGCACACACACCGCACTTAGTCCAGCAGGAAAAGAAACTCATGAATCCAATACCACGTACTACAATGCGTTCAATACATATCAATCTACGATGCCTGGACGGGCGTGAGATATTTTGGCAGATAGACAACACAGCAGCAGACACCAGGGCTTAGCACGAGCTCCACCCCTACAATGGATCACTCGGGGGTACCTTTTGATAACATTTTCTTTTACCCAAGTTGGGATGGAGTGTCGCCTACTTCCCACTAATCCCGAATCTTTCATCAACTTCAAACATTGGACAAACCGCTCAAGCCACGGGAATATCGACTCCCCCGCCTCTCGACCGAGAGGGTCTGTCAGCTAAATACACAATCACAGACCACTTCTCCTATCCTTAAAACCAACCTTTGCATTACTCTAATTGCTCTGTCCCTTCTAGGATCTGCTTGAGCTCTGAAGGTGCCTCCCGGATGAGGACAATAGCCCAATAGAGTCACACATTAGCAGCCACAACTGATTAAGGGAAGAACTGTTTCACCACCGCTCTCCGCCCCGCGCTTTCACTTTCACCTCGTCCTGGCAAGCATTACCTCCTCGTCAGCCCTCCCCGTCCCAGTCCTTACCCATGAGCATAGCTCCTCCCACCAGAAACTCCCAAGCAACTAAAACCCATCCCTTCCCTCCAGGCCACACCCACACCCTAAGGCATATAATCATGTGACCCGCCCATCCACATCCTGTTTGTTTTTTCTGCGGAATTCATTTCCTGGCAACTTCGTTGTGGGGAGGTACTGGACCGATGGTGCCTCCTTTCGGGTGAGTGTGAAACGGCCTGCTGGGCGGCCGTTTGTTCCCCTAATGTACTTGTTTTCTTTCCATGTACTTTCGAGTCCCTGCTTTAGCGGGACCGTGGGGTTGGGGGGCCTTGACTGCCTGGTGTGGGGTGGTGTCTCCCTGCTGCGGCCTCCCCTCTTCCGGGTATGTTCCCTGCCCTAGCGGGTTCACCCGGGGAGGGAGGGGGGGTGTGTTGGGCGCGGCTGGCCTCTCTGCTCGCCTGTGGCGTGGCGGTTTGGCTCCTCCTTGGTGGTGTGTTTGGTGGCTGGGTGCTCGTAACGGGCCCGTGTTTCCCACTGTTTGCTGCCATTGGTTTGTCCGGGATTTCGGGGGCTAGGATGTGGTGTCCCATGCACTGCTTCCGGCTTTGGACTTGGTTGCCCGGTTTCGGGTGTTGGCGTTGCTTCAACCTCGTGTGGTTCGGAGCGTTTCGCATTTCCTCCCCCGCCTACTGAACGTAATCCTGTGTCCTTCTGTGATGCTACTGGTGCTCGTAAAAAGCGCGCCGTTACGTTTTCCGATGTTCCCGTGTCTGTTTGGATCTGGGGGTGCCCTGGTGTTCTGATTGTGTTGGGCTGTGCCTCGGCTATATCTGTTTATCGTAGTGACATGACCCTCTATGTACTGTGGAGCGTGTTGGGTGTTTGAGCCTGCCCTTAACGGAGAACATGTGCTTTATTATCTTTACAATACGCATGCCTGGGGCTGGTTCCTTGGGGGGTCGGGACTCTGTGTGCTGTGGGTCCTTGGTTTCTCCCCTGGCCTCTTTCTCCTGCCGTGGGTTGCTCTCTGCCCCTTTTGAGGGCATTGCTTCTGTTTCTGACAGGGACCCGTGGTGGGGGCACGACTTGTCTTCCTGCTGGGGCCTCCCCTCTTCCAGGTTGTTTCCCTGCCCTAGCGGGTTCGCCCGGGCTGGGAGGGGGGGTGTGTTGTGCATGGCTGGCTTCTCTGCACGTCTGTCCTCCTTTCAGGTAGGTGTGTGGCGGTCTGCTTGGCGGCTGTGTTTTGTTCCCCTTGGATTCCTGTTGTTTCATGTACGTTTGAGTCCCTGCTTTAGTGGGACCATGGTGTTTGGGGGGGTCCGGGACTCCCTCTTTATGTCTTGTTTGGGCTGGCCTGCTGTCCTGTTGGGGTGTGGCTTTCCCTGATTGGCCCTTGTGGATCTTGCGTTGCTTGGTCTGGGCTCTACTTTCTCTGTTCTGTTCCCCTACTGGAGATGTGTGGTTTGGGCTACGCTGTAACTGGGGGGTGGTGGTCGCTGGGTCTTCCGCTGCTCCTTCACTGTTGTCATGTGCTGGATGCTTTGCTGTCGTGGCTCCGGACGTGGTTTCGGGTGAGTCCTGTGGGCAGGCTTCACGGTGTTCTGCTACGTGTTTGGGACGGTTTGGGGTGCCCTTGGCCCTTGGGAGGTGGGAAGTCTGTAGACTTTTTCCCCTTTTTCCTGTTGTTGGGGCTTGTAGGCCTCCGTCTTTCTGTACTCTGTGAGCGGTGTGCTTGATGGGGGGTGGCAGGATGTTGTCACACTTGTTTTTCCCCTGGCTCTGGCGGTGGGGTGTCCTTTACAGTGGTTCGCTGTGGTGTCCTGGCTGTGGTGATGGTCGATCCCTGCTGGCTGGTGTGCCTTCTCGGTGCCTGTTGGTATTTGTGGGTGCCGTTCCTTCTTATTCTGTGGTCCTGCTTGTTGCGAGGCCTTGGATCCATCTTTTTCTGCCTCTGGTCCTACTGTTCTGTCTGTGCCTTGCCCCTGCTTTTGGGTTCGGTTGCTTCTGTGTGGCTGTCGTGGTTTCCCTGCGGCCTACGGCCTTGCCTCCCTGGTTTCGCCTGCTCCGGTCTGCTCTCGGGAGTTGGGCTTGGTCGGGCCTGGTTGGTGCCTGGTTGGTAGGCCACCTTGGACTACCGGGTGCTGTGGGCTAAGTTCCCTCTGATTCTTTTTCCATGTTGGGACTGCTGTTGCGTTTCCTGACGGATTTGTCCTTCGGTTCCCTTGGTACGGCAGCGGCTTGGTCCTCTATGGCTGTTTGATGGCTATTGTGCTTCTGGCCTGGGGAGGCGGTGCTGATTGTGGGCTGCTGTGATGGGGCTTTCCTTCGGGGGCTCTGTCCAGTTTGGGGTTCCGTTGGTGCCCTTGTTCGGTTTGGCGGCTGCGGTCGTTCTTGTTGGCTCCAGTCCGATTACTCGGTGTGGGTAGTTTACGGGTTGTGTGCGGGCTTTTGGTCTGCCTTTCGTTAACTTTGATTGCCCGTCCCTTTTATGGTGTGGTGCGCGGCCGGTGGGTCCCTTCCTTCCACAAGTCCCAGGGTTTTCTGAGTGCTTCCTCTTCTTCTGGTCCCTCCTTGTTGGGCTGGGCTACTGGATGGGTTCTGCGCTGCCCCTGTTCCGGGTTCTTTGGCGATGTGTCGGGCTTTCTTTCTCGGTTTTCGGGGCTTCGTTTCTGTTGGGCCTGTGTGGTACCCTCTTCATTCCTTCATGATGGTGTCTCTTCGGTTGTTTCTTCCCTTCCTGTTGGTGGGGTTTTTCCTGGATTCTCTGGTTCTTTGGGACGCCTGCTTTCATATGTCAGTTCACGCGGCTTCATGGTGGTTCCTACGTTCTGTGGGGGTGTTGTTCATTTCCGCTTTTTGGGGCTGCCTTTTGGATGGTCTGCGCCTCCTGGTGTGTTTGCTGACCTTTGGCTCCCTGGGTGGTTTTGTTGAGCTACTCTGTTTGGCCTGCTCTGGGGTTCCGGGTGTTCCCATCCTTGGACGGTTGGTTGATTCTTCCTCTTCTTTCCTTCCGGCTCCGGCCCTTTCACTGGGTGTTTGCTGGCTCCTGAGTCGGTTTGGGTGGATTCTTGTCTTGGTGTCTTCCATTCTTTGCGCCGCTCAGGTGCTCCTGTTCATTGGGTGATTTTGGCGCCTCGGTTGGTAGGGTCTTCCTGCCGGTGCCCTGCGGGCTGGCTCTTTTGCGAGGACTGCGGTGGTTGTTGGGGGCTCAGTCTTCCGCTTCTCCCCGGTGGCTCCATGTTCCGCGGCTGTTGTCTGCTGCTGTGGGATTTGTTCCTTGGGCCCGTTGGCGCTTGTTCCCCCCAGGTGTGTCTTGCTCTGGGGCTTTGGGTTCCGGCTTCTTTGGGCTGTCTGCTGTTGTTTCCGGGGGGTGTGGCCTTTGGCCGCGGGTGGTCCTGTTGGCTGGTGGTTCGCTCCTCTTGCGTGGCTGCCCTTTTATGTCCCGTGAGCGGTTGCCTCTGTGCCTGTCTTGGGCTTGTTGGGCGTTGATTGTCCTTGGACCTGTTTCTCTATGGTATGTCTTGTGCCTCTGCTGCCGCGGGCTCACACTGGCGTTGGGTTCATATCCTGCCTCTGCTTTCGTGGTGTCCCTTGGTGGTTTTGGTTCTTGTGGTGCTTTCGTTTTGACCGGAGAGCTTTAGCTCGATGGTTTGTCTTGTGCCTCTGGTGGCGCAGGCTCGCACTGGTGTGAGTTTGGGTCCTTCTTCTGCTTTCTTTGTCTCCTATGGTCGGTTCGGTTGGCCTGGCCTCTTTCTGCCTTGGCTCCTCTTGAGGTTCCTATCGGTCTGGTCGGACTGGGTGGTGGTGCCATGGGGCTTTGGCTGGTGGGTGTTTCTTGTACCTTATTGGGGTGCCCGCCCTCGGAGGCCTGGGTTCGAATCCTGCCAATGCTGTGATTGTGTCCCCTGGTGGTACTTTTTGTAGTTCCCTTTGGGCTTTCTGTCTGCCGGGGGTTTTGTTCTTGTGGCGACTCGCCTGAGTGGGGTGTCTCCCTCCCTGTCCGTGTTGGGCCTCTTGCTGACCTGGTTCGGGGTTCCGTTGTTGGTCCTGTTTTGCATCTCCGAGGATCGCCTTGGGTTGAGGTTGTTCTCTGGTTTGGCCCGGCACTGTCTGGGGGGTGGTTGCCCTGTCCTTCGTTGGACGGGGGCCTGCTGTGTGCCTTTCCTCAATTCGGAAGCCCTTCGCCTCTCCTGTCCTGGGCCGGTCGTGGGGTTTTCCTTCCTGGATTACTGTCCGGCACGGGGTGTGTCTGCATTGGATTCCGGTGCGGGTCTTGGGTTTCTGGGCGGTTGGCTTCGACTGGGTCGGCCTGTGTCCTCCCTGCGTGCTCTGTGGGCGGTTGTGTTGGCCTTTCAGGGTTCGGGCATTGGGCCGATGCGCCCCTTGGTGTCCGGGTGGTTTTGGATGGTTCCTCCTGGCGCCGTTCTTTCGTTCCTTTGCTCCTTGTTGGGGTTTCTGGTTCTGCCTGTTTTCTGTCCTGTTCCTCTTTCTGGGGTTTCGGTGCAGCTACTCTGTTTGACCGTTGTGCGGGCTCTGGAGGTGTTCCTCCTTCCTGCGGTGTCTTTTTTATGGGGTGGTTTTCCCTTTTTGTTGCCTTTGTGCTGGCTGGTCCTGTTTTGGGGCCTGTTGTGGCTGCTCTCCGTCGGTGGCTGTGTTGGCTGTGCGGCCTGCTGTTGGGCTTGTGGTGTGTTGGCGCCTGGGTCGGTTCGAGGTACCTTGCCTCGGGGGTGGCTGCTTCTTGTGCTTGCTTCCGGGGGGCCTCCCTGGCTGTGTTCTGCGTGTATGCTGCTGGGTGTTCTCCTCGAGCTTTTATGTCCTCTAGTCGTTGGTTGATGTGTGGGACTGTGTCTCCTGGGTTTGGGGACGCTGGGTTGCGTTCTGCTCGGGTTGTGTGCCTTCCTGCCTGTGAGGCTTGAGTCTGTTTTGCTGCTGTGTGAAGCCGATTCTTGCTTTGGTATCTGCTCATGGGTAAGGACTGGGACGGGGAGGGCTGACGAGGAGGTAATGACCGGTTACTCACCGGTAATATTCATTACTCCGAGTCGTAGCCCTCCCCGTCCCAGTCCTGGTTCCCATCCCTCCCTCCCTGTTCGGCTTCTTGTGCTTGGTGGTACAGGATGTGGATGGGCGGGTCACATGATTATATGCCTTAGGGTGTGGGTGTGGCCTGGAGGGAAGGGATGGGTTTTAGTTGCTTGGGAGTTTCTGGTGGGAGGAGCTATGCTCATGGGTAAGGACTGGGACGGGGAGGGCTACGACTCGGAGTAATGAATATTACCGGTGAGTAACCGGTCATTACCGCTTCCCTGTGTCCCTGTCTTCTCCCAATCAGGAGCTGCCCTGGACTGAGTTGCCAAGACCGTTAACTAAGCACAAAGTGTGTCAATAACGCTGAAGCTCCGCCAAAACATGCCCCAAACAAGCTCCGCCCACCTGTTGAGGTAGATGTCAGAGACAAGAAAACATTACCTCTACTTAACCATATTCCAAACAGTAGCAAATTCGAAAGTTTGCATAATTTCCGTCCTCTTATCCCTAGTGCGTGGCACGTTAATATCAGAGCTAGTAGTTAGTCAGTCAAAATACGCTTTATTCGATTTTTGTAAAAATCATAAAAGGCAATACATACAGCACAGTATAAAAATCACAATGCAATTTACATACAAAATTCAATTCATAGTCAATTTATGTTAAAATTTAATTTACTTAAGACCCTCAAGGCCAACATTTAAAATAAGACGTTGTGGTAAATAAATAAATAATACCTCTATTTTTGACTGGATATACAATAACAGATAGCTCAATAAATAAGAGTCAAGATTCGAGGTAGTAGGAGTATGCAGGTTTAATACAGCATAAAGGACAGGAACAGGACAACCTGCACGGAAATAGGATGGCAGCGCTGCACGGGGCAGGGACAAAAGAATGGCTAGCCACTTTTTAATAACAGTGCACAAGCATATATAGTTAAACAAAATACATGAGGTTCAATACAATAGGCGTAGCAGTGGGCAGGGCCTGTAGCAGTCGCGAAAGATAAGGCAGAAAGTAGGTGTAACAAGAGGCATGAACAGGGCGTATACATAGACATGTGATGTAAACGTAACGGAATATGTCACAAATGGGGCGGAAACATGGAGGGGGCTACCGAAGGAGCCGGGACCTCTAACCTAGTGGTGCGCGCAAGCTGGCAATGACGTGTTACTAGGGAGAAGCTGGGGGCTATGACTTCTGAGCTAGAAGGAGAGACGAAAGTCTGGAGAGTCAGAGCGACATGTACCTAAACACTATCTAGTGTCTGATGTTTAGAGAACATGTTGATAGAATCCAAAAGTTATCAGGGTAAAGGCTAACAGACACTAAGACTGGTGCATGCATTATTCTACATGTAGTGCGTGTTGAGGAATATTAAATGACCATAAATACAGTATTTCTCTTACATGGAGACGTAAAGGCTAGACGATGACTGAAACTATTGATGCGATTCAGTAGCTTAGGAATGCAGAGAAGGAGGGCTGGACTGATAACTAGAATCATAACATACTCTTGACAGACTGGGAGGCAGAGTCAGGCCGAGCCGGGCACTGTGAGGCAGGAAGTAAGTGAAGGGTCAGGGATACAGGTGGGGGCTGTATCGCTCCTTGGAGAGGGTTCAGGAGACAGGAGCTGAATCTGAGTCCGGGCCCTTTTGAGGCCTAGAAACGGGGACTTTCAATGAAATAACGTGCACACTGAGAAACGTGGCAATGTAGCTTTACATAGGCCTAATACTCGTAGCTTTCACGAGAACTGAAAACTGGCATACTAGAGATGGACACAACTGTAATTGCGTCTTTAATCGATCATGGGGAATACATATGCATATTAATCATGCACATATAGCATAAGATGGGGAACACGTAGGGACACAGAACATGGCAAAATTTACTTTTCCACATTCCCTCCTTGTCACTACGTTTCCATCAGGAAACATCAATATTCATGATACCATCTATCATTTCATACAGTATCATTTGCTCGTCTCGAAATTTCTTGGAACGGGACTTGGGACTAGGAATACAAGAGGTAGCACAAATGCCGCAAATAGCAGGGCCACATTATATACAGAGGCAGCAACTGAATATGATCGCTACTGCAATACCTAGAAAGGACAATACTTTCCATCCCCAGGCAGAAATTATACTCCAGAACCAACCGGACCATGTCCAGGTGCCTGGATTCTGGTGTAACTGATGGGCAATTTTATGAAGTCTGGTTATAGCTGAATAAACAGACGGCGCGTTATTAGGAATGAAAATGCAGCAACTAGATCCGATGACTCTACATGCTCCTCCTCTATCGGCCAGTATGACGTCAAGAACGAGACGATTTTGGAGCACGACAAATCTCATAGCAGATTGCTCTTCGGTTAAGTTACCTAGAGCAGAGGCAGTCTCATTCACTACTGCCTCAAGGGTTCTGGTTAATCTACGGATTAACTTACTATTCTGGATAGGTCCTATAAAGAAAAAGAATCCTCTATTGAAATCTGTATACTGTTCTAGAGCAGTTTCAGTTTGGTCGACAATCGGGGACTCGATCTCCCTTCTATGTCTAATATGTACTAGATGTGTGTTTCTGTGATAATCAGATGGGGCTAGGAAAACTGGTGGCAGTAGGAAGGCAATGTAACAGGTTCCATCCCAATCGAGGGGCAGACGAACATATGCGGTCTGACCACAAACAAAATAAGAATGACGTGAAGCTTTGAAAATAGATTTCCCACTGTCACTATACTCGACAATAGTAGTACAATCACTATGTCCTACATGTACGGAACCATTATTTCGGACACATAATTCGCCTTTGACTGGTAATACTGAAATAGCAGGTAAGTCTGGAGTAGGATCAGACTGAACATTCAGAACCATGAAATTCGAAGAATAATTACCCAAATTATAAACTTCATTTTCTAGATCTAACCCTGTTCTGTGGGGAAGACCTTGCTTGTCTGGAAAACATGTACTGTTCAGAAGGGACATATCAGTTGAGGATGACGTTAACGTGGACCATGCTCCACATGAACCATTATGTGAAAACGGATAAGGAAAGAGTGGCAGAACTCCCTTCGGTGTCTGGAAAGGGGGGAGTCGACCACACACCCAACAATTAGTGGCATTGCTGGTCTGGTGTGAATAGTGTAACATACGGATAAATGAATTATTGCGCATAGCAAGACGATAAGATAGTTCGTGAGGAGGCAGATCACTAAATGTGTGCTCTACTGTAGCATTAGAAAACATATTTACATGAGAAATTGGAAAACATAAATGAAAGACATAACTCGTGCAGGTAACCATTAAGCTTAAAAACAATATAAAACTTAGAAAAACGATACATCGGATAGAGTTTTGACTAACTCTCTCACTATGGGGGTCTATCTCATACATGTCAGATACCTGTCTAACCGTTTCACCTAGGGGAGGACTTAGACAATTAAACTGGCTGACTTATTTTACTAGACCGTAGCTTACTTTTATACTCCTGCTGCGGAGTTTTCTCTAACAGGGAGGGCTTGATATCAATGTCATTTGCGGGACAGTCCTTAAGAATAGTATCTTGGCAGTCTTTAAAATCTTGACAATCCTTGGAAATGTTCTTGGAAACAGTTTTTAGTCCGTGAAATTTCTTGACGTGTGACAGGTGCACCCACCCCTTCCTGCCTTCCAACTTGACGGCAGTACGGGTGGTTAGAAGGACTAACTTCGGTTCCTTCCAGCGAGGCTCCAGCGGACTTGAACGATCAAAATTGCGGACGAGGACCAGGGTGCCGGGAAGGATCTCGTGTGGCTTGACTTCAGTATTGTCGGGAAATGCGGCGGCAACCTGTGAACGACAAGAGTGTAGGGCAGACATCAAGGAAGCTAGGTAATCTGTCAGCATATTACTGGAAACATCTGTAATACTTCGGGGTCTAGGTGTACCCCACATATTCGGGGGGCGGCCGAATACGACCTCATAAGGAGACAGACCTGATCTGGAATGTGCGATCATGCGCATATAAAACAAAGCGACTGGCAGAGCAACTAACCAGTCTACACCTTTTTCTTGACAGACTTTGGCAATACGTATTTTCAGGGTTTGATTATGTCTCTCTACGAGACCGGCTGCTTCTGGATGGCGTACACAATGGAACTTCCACTGGTACCCTAACAAAAGGGAAACGTGCTTCATTAGTTCAGATGAGAATGGCTGGCCGTTATCAGAATACACGACCCTAGGGAGTCCATAAGGGGGGAAGAATTCACGAACCAACTGCTTGGCAGTGGTCGCGGCTGTGTAATCTGGGACTGGATATGCTTCTGTCCACCTGGACAAAGCGCATACAACTACAAGGACATACTTGAAACCTCGACATCGCTCCATCTGAATATAATCCATCTGGAGGACTTCAAAAGGGTGGTCAGGAGGTTGGAATCCACCTTGTTCCACCGGGACACTTTTACCTGGATTGAACTGGCAACATATCATACAGGTACGGACTTTCTGCTTGGCTGCAGCTCGTAAATGCTTGTTAAACCAAATGTTCTGGATACTGTCTAACATGGCTTTTTCTCCTAAGTGTGCTGGACTATGTGCGGTATTGATAATGACTTGAACCATTGAGTCGGGGAGAAACCATGTGGCTTTTCCCTTCGTCACCCATCCCTGATCTGTCTGGACCCCTCCTTGTTCGGACCATTTCTTGATTTCCTCGGGAGTAGCATGTGACTGGATATCTATGACATCTTGAGTAGGGTCCTTAACTGTCATACAAGTAGTCTGTTCTAGAGTGGATGTCGGTGTCTTGTTAACTGGTATGTCTGGTGTCTGTGCTGTAAGCTTGGCTGTTCGATCTGCTAGATCATTACCTTGGGAAATAATGTCAGTAACTTTCGTATGTGCTTTGCATTTCATAATAGCGATGGATGTCGGTAAATGTATTGCATCTAACAGAGCTTGAATAAGGAACCCATGCTGAATCTTGGTTCCATGAGAAGTCATGAAACCTCTCTCCTGCCAGAGCACTCCGAAGTCGTGTACAACTCCGAATGCGTAGCGTGAATCTGTGTAAATATTAACTTTCAGGTTCTTGGCGTGTATGCAGGCTTGAGTCAGAGCAACTAGCTCTGCTGCTTGAGCAGACAGGGTGTCAATACGGTGTGTTTCAATAACTTCAGTGTCAGTAGTCACTGCATACGCGGCTACTAGTTCTCCTGTACTCGTTCTCATACATGAACCATCCACATAAAGTGTCCGGTCGGGGTCTGGTAATGGAATATCTGTCAGGTCTTGTCTCGGCTTAGTCATAGTGTTAACTACTTCCACACAGTCATGTGTGGCAGGATTTGAAGTAACTGACGGTAACAGTGTAGCAGGATTTAGAACGTTGCAGCGTCTGATTTCTATGTGTGGCTGGAACAGTGTCAGTTCATAACCTGTCAAACGTGCAATTGTCAAGTGCTGTGTCTGTGTTCGGTTTAAAAGAACTTCCACGGAGTGTGGAACTTGTACTGTCAAGGAGTGTCCTAATACTATAGAATCACTTTGTCTGATAGCTAGAGCTGTGGCTGCAACTGACTTGAGGCACGCAGGCAAAGCCTGGGCTACTGGATCTAATGTGCTCGAAAAATAAGCACAGGGCTTGTATTGTCCTGCTTGATCTTGTGTGAGAACAGATAATGCTGTACCATCACGTTCTGTGACAAAAAGTGTAAAAGGCTTACTGTAGTTCGGTGTAGCTAGAACAGGTGCTTGGCATAAAGCTTTCTTTAACTCATTGAAACTAAGTGTATGTTCAGATGTCCAAGGGAGGACAGTCGATACGGCTGCCTCCTGTGTCGTTAACTGTATCAGTGGTTTGGCTAGAAATGCATACTGAGGAATCCATTGTCTGCAATAAGAAGTAAGGCCGATAAAAGCACGTACCTCCTTCTGTGTTTTGGGCTGAGGGAGACTCGCTATTAACTGGATACGGTCGGGTGTCAACTGCCTACCCCACTTGGACAGTAAGTGGCCTAAGTAGATCACTTGCTGGACACAGAATTGAAGTTTTGAAGGGGACACCTTGTGCCCCATCTCGGCTAGGAAGTACAGAACTATAAGTGACGCTCGCTCGCAGGCACGTTCAGAACGGGCTGTGATCAGTAGATCATCGACATACTGGAGCAGGGCAGTGTCAGTTGGCATGTGAATATTGTCTAGTTGTCTCTTAAGTGCTTGACTGTAAATACTAGGACTTTCTGTGAAACCTTGAGGAGCTCGTGTGAATTTATAGCTCCTTCCATTTAAACAGAATCCGAAAAGGTACTGGCTGTCTGGATGAATGGGGACACTGAAAAATGCATTCTTGAGGTCGATCACGGTAAAGAATATTGCCTCAGGATCAATAGCTGTCAATAGAGATGAAATATCTGGAATAACTGGGTACTGGGGAATGATACATTTATTGAGTTCTCGAAGGTCAATCACTAATCGATATACTGGGGGTGCATTTGGATCAGTACGTTTCATGACTGGAATGATAGGAGAATTACATACATTGGAGTCAGTTTCTACAACTACTCCTTGAGCAATGAGCTCGTCAATAATTTTGGATAAGGCTGCTACAGCCTCAGGTGGCAATCTGTACTGTCTGATTCGTGGCAAGACTATACCTTGCTTGAGAGTCACACGATGGGGTGTGATTTGCATGAAACCAACATCAGTTGGACCTTGCGCCCATAGATGCTGCGGGACATTAGACAATCTCGGATCAAAATCTCGTAGAACATAGTGACCCTTAAAGTCACGTAAAAACAAACATATCCCCTCTGGGGAACAGCAAATAACTGCACCTAATTCTTTCAGTGTGTTAATACCTAACAAATTTTCTGGACATGACTTCGTAAGCAATAGATCAGTAGTTCGGGACAATGGACCTACTTCTAGAGTAACTGGCTTTGATATCTCGTTTACAATAGGCTTTCCTGAAAATCCAAGGGAAACATTCCTAGAGCCTGAGAGCGGAGCCCCTGGAACCTCGTCGTGACTAATGGTAGTCCTGCTTGCCCCTGTATCAATCAGAAACTTTCTGTCTTTCCCTAATACTTGACTGTGTACGTAGGGGCCTTCTTGATCTACAGGAATCTCGATGAGAGGCAAGCCTACCTCCCTCTCTAGGCTGTTTCATGAATACGCTTGATACTCTGGATACTCGGATTGTGCATACTGGTACATCTGCTGTGTAACATGCTGTGTTGCAGCTATAGGCTGCGGTGCTGGAACTGTCTGTTGTGCATTCTGTGGTGACTGAGAAGTCTGTGAAACTTGTTCTTGTCTAGGCGGACGTGGTCTTTCTTTAGTTTTACCAGTGGCTATATTGTGTTTCAGAACTGCACACTCGTTTATGAAATGACCTGGCTGTTTACAATAATTGCATGTCCCTTTAACGGGAGCTGCAGGATGACTGGCTTGATTCGGACCCCTCTTCTGACTGTCTTGTGGAACAGATTGTGCAACTAGTACTTTCATTTTCGTGTCTTTCATACGTCTTCTCTCGTGTTCTTGCTCTTCTCTGATTCTATTCTGGTGATACTGGAGCATCTGTAACATCTGGGACGGAGTACTAGCTTGCCATGTACTTTCGACTTTCAAAACTCGATTCTTAACTTGTGGACTTGAATTCTCGACTAGTTTAGTAACAAAAAGATGAGGGTATGACTCGCTACTCGTCTTCAAACCACTGTTTATTATAAAACATTTCTCAAATCTAGAATAAAAATCACTAGTATCTTCGTCTGGTTTCTGTTTACAGGCTGAGATTGCATCCCAGTCTTCCTTTTTCGTGGCTAATAACCTAGGCAAAACTTGTACCAATAATTCTGGTAATTCTTTACATTTGTCTCCAAGACCGGTACCTGGTACACGTATCTTATCTTCAGCTTCTAGAGCTGTCCAATCGATCTTTTTCTCTCCCACCTCCCAATCTTTTTCCTTGAGTTTTTCGTATATGCCCGCAGGCAACAGGACTTTTAACATTTTAATAATATCTGGATACGTGTATTCTCCCATACGGAGCATGTCTTTTAATTCTCGGTGGAACCCTGCTGGATCTTTGTCGTGACAGGGAATTAATTTCTTCATCTCTAAGAGTTCCATCTTGGTAACTGGGGTGTAAACAAATACTCGTTGCATTTCACCACCCGCTGTCCTAACTGGGTGTACTTCTCGTAACGGATGCTGTCTATCTATATAAAACGGTTTACTTTCTGGAGGTGAGACATGAACAAAATGCGGATTTAGGAACGTTCTATATTTGTGGCGCTGTTTTAGAATGACACTAATTAAATCAGTACCTAAACCTTTCCATCTATACTGGAGTAACTCGTTCAGGACATCATGTAACGGACCTGGATCAGAATGTTGACCCTCATACAGAGTAATGAGGTGTTGGATCATATACATACCCACCAGTCGCTGCTCGGCTGGGGGCAGTTTCAGAAACATTTGTGCCACTATTTCGTCTGGAAAAGTGGTAGAATCAGTAATCCATCGGACTGCTGATCGGGCTAGTTCTTGTTCATGCATGGTACTTAACTCACTATAACCGATTCGTGATTTCAGAATGTGATCGGTAGCTTGAAATACTTGTTCTAGAGAACCTTGTTCTGGTGCTGGAAGAGGAACAGTTTTCTTGTGTTCTAGGCGTAAATGTCGGTCTGGAAATCTAGATTTACCTACATACGCTATTCTGGCGGTGTTCTCGTCGTCTACCTCTTCAGTAGGAGAGTCATTTTCTTTCTCGCTTCCTAGAGCTTCTTTGCGTTGTTCGTGTAACCTTATTATTTCTTTACGTATTTTCTTGTACATACTCTCTATACTATTGAGTGTCTTGTGCTTACCCTCGGCTATATTATCACTCCACTTTGTCAGAATTTTGATTTCGGTCGGATCTTTAGTCGGGGAATCTTGTTCCCTAATTAAACAATTGATCAGAAACTTTAACAGCATGAACTGGATCTCAGATTTTCTGTGAGACATGACTTCACCAATACTTTCTGGATCTTGTCCTGTACGAATGAAACGATACATTCTGTCTAGATCTTCTTTCATATTCGGTAGGGTGTCCAAATACTCGGTCACCCGCCTTACACGTAATGAATATATAACCATACTATCATCACCTGGGACCGGATCATAACGGCATTCGGTAAGAGCTCATCTGATATCTGCAACAGACTGATGTTTGGGCGTGCGCTGTAACGCACGTTCATGTAACTCGACTGACGTTACACGTTTGTGTGGCGGCGGGGTTCCCGGAGGACCTCCTCCCGCGACCCCTAAACTGGAATCGTCGACTGATACTCTTCGTGCTGGCAGAGTGACCAGTGTAGCGGGTACTTGTAATGTAGGCTGGACCGGGGGTACCGTAACAGGTGCTGTAACAGGTGCCCCGGTGACTGGAGGAGCAGGATTTACATTATTTACAGGAGCTGGCGGAACAGGATTTGCATATTCTGGGACTGTGTCGTCCAAATAGGACGAGAGAAAAATATCAGCTGCGGTCGGTTTGTGACGTAGCTTGGTCGGAACTAAGGGTGGCGGAAAATTACTGGATGCCTCCGGGGTTGCTTTTGGCAAGCCTTCGGCAAGAAGAGGATACATACCCTTAATAAGGGCATTCCTCTGTCTGTCTGACTGTTCGGTTTTAACTCGTTCACCTATTTCGATTAATTCCCTTTCTTGGGCTCTTTCTGAGGATTCTCTACTTAATTCTGACTTTCTGATTTCTTTTTCGGTTCTTTTATGAGATTCTTTGCGCCATAACTCGATGGCATCTTTCTGTGACTGTCTGGCTTTCTTTTTCCATAATGCTTCTTCTACTCGCATGATGCACTCGGCATCCCATGTACCCGATACGGGCCATCTATACTTTTCTTCTAACTGTTTGGTGTACTCCACCCACAAATCTAGATATAATATGGCACTTATGCCATGCTTTTGATACATAAAATGAGCTGGACTGTCCCTAGGCGAGACAGGAACTGCTTCTTCTAACAGACCTTTTCTAGTTCTTAACTGACGTAACTTTGAAAACAATGGCATGACTGGGCTGGAGTCTAGACACAATTACAATACACAATGAACACGATAATTACTGAAGGTACACCACTTTCATACCACGACATTGAAATACATGAATGACATTTAAAATAACAGTTCGGACAAAATACTACCTGGAATACTGGAAACAGAATACATGAATTTCTCGAGAACAGAACGGACTAGAACAGAAACGAGATGCCCTGCTAAAACAGTACGAAACTTACCGGTCTCATAAAGAGACACGTCAGGACCCGCATCCACCTAAGTGGACACTTCGTGTTGGATCTGTGTACCCAAACCCACGGACCAGAGACAATGCAATTGACCCTGTCTAGATACTACCCCAGCAACGGTACTCACCGGGCAGCAAGAACGGAAGGCCTCGGACTGGACTGGACTGCTACGACGACGGACGGACGAACTTCGGACTTCAGTTACAGGTGGGCCTCCGGATACCTCGGACCTTGGACTCTCGGCTTGGGCTCTGGTCGGGACTCGCCGCGTTCCTCCACCGCCTCGTCTGGATGCTGGACCGCAACCTCCGTCTCCTCCGTGGGCCTGAGGGATACTTGAAGCAGAAATATCTGCACGTGGCCGGTATGGTTCCGTCACGGCCGCAGAGGATCAGGGGGCTTGCGTGGCTTCACCGGCGCGTGGGGAAAGGGCAAGTCCCTATTCGGGCGCCATTATGTGGTATATAAATAAATAATACCTCTATTTTTGACTGGATATACAATAACAGATAGCTCAATAAATAAGAGTCAAGATTCGAGGTAGTAGGAGTATGCAGGTTTAATACAGCATAAAGGACAGGAACAGGACAACCTGCACGGAAATAGGATGGCAGCGCTGCACGGGGCAGGGACAAAAGAATGGCTAGCCACTTTTTAATAACAGTGCACAAGCATATATAGTTAAACAAAATACATGAGGTTCAATACAATAGGCGTAGCAGTGGGCAGGGCCTGTAGCAGTCGCGAAAGATAAGGCAGAAAGTAGGTGTAACAAGAGGCGTGAACAGGGCGTATACATAGACATGTGATGTAAACGTAACGGAATATGTCACAAATGGGGCGGAAACATGGAGGGGGCTACCGAAGGAGCCGGGACCTCTAACCTAGTGGTGCGCGCAAGCTGGCAATGACGTGTTACTAGGGAGAAGCTGGGGGCTATGACTTCTGAGCTAGAAGGAGAGACGAAAGTCTGGAGAGTCAGAGCGACATGTACCTAAACACTATCTAGTGTCTGATGTTTAGAGAACATGTTGATAGAATCCAAAAGTTATCAGGGTAAAGGCTAACAGACACTAAGACTGGTGCATGCATTATTCTACATGTAGTGCGTGTTGAGGAATATTAAATGACCATAAATACAGTATTTCTCTTACATGGAGACGTAAAGGCTAGACGATGACTGAAACTATTGATGCGATTCAGTAGCTTAGGAATGCAGAGAAGGAGGGCTGGACTGATAACTAGAATCATAACATACTCTTGACAGACTGGGAGGCAGAGTCAGGCCGAGCCGGGCACTGTGAGGCAGGAAGTAAGTGAAGGGTCAGGGATACAGGTGGGGGCTGTATCGCTCCTTGGAGAGGGTTCAGGAGACAGGAGCTGAATCTGAGTCCGGGCCCTTTTGAGGCCTAGAAACGGGGACTTTCAATGAAATAACGTGCACACTGAGAAACGTGGCAATGTAGCTTTACATAGGCCTAATACTCGTAGCTTTCACGAGAACTGAAAACTGGCATACTAGAGATGGACACAACTGTAATTGCGTCTTTAATCGATCATGGGGAATACATATGCATATTAATCATGCACATATAGCATAAGATGGGGAACACGTAGGGACACAGAACATGGCAAAATTTACTTTTCCACAACGTTCCCTGGGGCTTGTTTCTTTCTTAATCTAAATGCAGCCGTTAGGTAAGATGCCACGCGAAAGATGATATGCGTGTTGCCCAACATTTGAAGAAAAATTAATGCTGGCCTGACCTGAAGAAAGCCTGCTTCCTTCAGAATAGGTATTAGGTATTTTTCCCTAGCGGCGGCATAAAGCCCACAAAAAAACATAAAATGAAGCGTATCTTGGGTAGAAAAATTGTCGCATTTGCAATGTAAAGCGTTCTCGGGTTTTGCCCAAGTAGGAAAACAACCAAGTGTATAGGGGATCAAATTCATCCTAAATTTAATAAGCAAGGCTCTGTGAAGGGGATTAGTGACAATTTTTAAATAGGGTTCCAGAGAGGGAGTGGTACTTAGAATCAGGTGAGCTCTTACTGACGGTTTCATTACTTCCCTCTCTTCTCTCTCTAACCGTACCCTTTCAAGGAAATGTTGTTTGATCCACCCAATGTCCTGTTTTCTGATGCTTGATGGGTCTGAATAGATCTCCGGTCTCCCAAGCGCTGCAAATGAGATTTTAAGAAATCTCAACCATGGTATTCTGAAGGCGCGGTCCCTTGATACCACATCCAGCAGAATGCCATGGTTCAGCGTCAACTCAGAGTTGAGCCATGTTTTAATCCAAAAGAGTAGGGGTGCCAACTTCAATCTGTCAGTAATATATGGTAGACCCAGTTCCTCATGAATGGATAACGTGGGAGTAGAATTTGGGACAGATAGAAATTGACGAATTAGCCCGTTTTCGACTCTCTGAATGCGATCCTGGTTGACGTAACCCCATAGAGCAGACCCATAAGTAGCAATAGGAACACACTTGCTATTATAAACTTTAACCAGGGCTTCCATTGGTTTGGCCCCCAGTCTTTTCGAAAAGCCCATCAGAGCAGCTGTTGAGCGAGCCAGAGAGACACTCTTTGCCTTTATCTGGGGGCCCAAGAGCCCCTCTCATCAAAAAGGACCCCCAAGTAAGGGAAGACAGGGACCCTCGAAACCACATCCCCCCCACAGGTGAAAGTTAACCGTATGGTCTTGCTTCTCTGGTGACCTATGATCATAGTGTGCGATTTTGTTGCATTTAC
Organism: Lissotriton helveticus; assembly: GCF_964261635.1. Classification (NCBI taxonomy): domain Eukaryota; kingdom Metazoa; phylum Chordata; class Amphibia; order Caudata; family Salamandridae; genus Lissotriton; species Lissotriton helveticus. Next base: position 1,081,938,923 of record NC_136071.1, on the reverse strand, counting down.
TTTCAGGTCAAGGCTCTCCATGAATGAACCAAAACGGTCCAAAAGGATTTGTAAACTATTGCCAGTACGCGCAATTAGTACTGCGTCGTCCGCGTATAAGAGGGCCGGTACCTGGGCTCCTCCTACACGCGGAACATCTGCCGCCCCTAGTTCAAGGTGTTTCCCTAAACCATTGATATAGATGGTAAAGAGAAGGGGGGCAAGATGCACCCCTGTCGCACCCCTTTCTCTGACCTGAAGCTATCAGTGCATCTCCCCTCCCTAGTGACCCTTACTTTAGTAAACAGATCCTGGTGTAAGCTGGCCATAAAACCTACCAACGGAGCCTCTATCCCCATCTCTTCTTGCAGGGACCATAACTTGGACCTGTTAACCAGGTCGATGGCCAAAGAGAGGTCCATAAAGGCCAGATAAACTGACCCCTCTCGGGCCACCGTGTATTTAGAGACGAGAAGGTGGAGGTTGGAACATTGATCCAGGGTACCTCGCTTTTCCCTGAAGCCGTACTGTATGTTATCGAGCCCCCCACAAGCCTCCAAATTAGTCCTTAATTTGCCCAATAACACTCTGCCCAGGATTTTAATCGCAAATCTTTCATCAACTTCAAACATTGGACAAACCACTCCTCCCGGTTGCCTTTCTTAAAAATAGGGACTATGATAGCGGTGGCCCATGAATTTGGGAAGATGTTATCATTTGCGGCTCTAAATACTCTGGTTAGGACTTGAGACCAAGTTTTTGGGGGAATATCTAAAAAAGTCAACTGGTACGCCATCCGGCTCTGGCGCCTTATTTGTGGAGGAGTCCATTAAGGCCTTAAAGACCTCGTCTTCCCCAAACACTACTTCAGGGTGGACCTGAACAGTTCTTGTACCAGTCATGGATGTACCACCTTTATTACCATATACCTCTTGAAAGTGGTCAATCCATTTCTCATCCGGGATAACACAGTCAAGGGGAGTATTGTCAGTACCCGAAAAAAACAGGTTATTTATGATGTACCAGAAGTTTTTGCTATCTCGGAGAACATCTATATTAAGGAGATTATTCCAGGCCTCATTTTTAATGACATTTCTCCTTCTTTTTAGGGTAAGTTTGTATTCCCGCCTCAGGCAAGTAATTAAAGCTTCATCTCTCGGCTTGTCCCTTAAGGCATCTTTTAATGATCTATGTATGCGAGAGCACTGGGAATCAAACCATTTGTAGGGCCTTGGAGGGAACCGTGGTTTAGGTACCGTTAGGTCCCTAGTGACTTGGGCACATGAAGAAGGCCAAACAGGTTACAATTGAATCCTCTATTTTGGGCAGGATGGTGGCCATGAATTCTTCCTCGACTACTCTACCCCACTTAAGCCTTCTATCCTGGTCACTGGGCACCGCAGTGGCGCAAACCTTAGTTTGTTCAACTAAGTTGCGCCGTAGGTCACTCCAGTGAATCACTAATAGCAAGTGGTTATTATCGCTGTGGGGTGAGACGGTTGTCTTATATCCTTTTACCTTTGGGATGATCGAGACCGAGATAAAAATATAATCTATGATCGTCCCCTGCACTGTCCCCTTGTATGTGGGTACCCTCTCGCCCGCTCCTGTATACATTGGCTCATATAGATTTATACTGGCAAGCATCATTTCAAGGGCCTCTCCTGATTTGGAATGTTCAAAGTGGGGGATGTCTACGGCGCCCATACCCACTTCAGAATCTGTAAGACATGGTAAATTGCATTTGTGAATATTAAAATCGCCCAATAAAATGAGCTCAAAATTATTTTGCGTGGATTGACTGTAATTAACTAAAAAATTCTCTAAAAAAACTATATGGTCCACTTCATTCGCCCTGACCCATGAGTTGTAGAAATTTATTACTAGGAGGGTGGAGCTTGAAGAGACAGTCCATTCAACGATTAAAAGGTTTTGTGAACCATGCTCTAGTTGCTTAAATGTCCCAGCTAGTTCTAGGGAAAATAGGAGCAACAGTCCCCCTTTTGCTCTCCCAGCACTACTAGCGACCGCAGGGGTTAAAAAACTTGAATATCCGTCTAACCAAAACCCAGGCGAGATATCCCAAGTTTCTTGTAAGGCTATTACATCGTGTGCTATAATAAAATTGACCCATGATGGGTCCACACATTTTCCCTTTAAGCCTGCAATGTTCCAACTTGTGAATTTACAAAGTGGGGGACCCTCCTCCCTTGTACCAAGACCTGTTACTGACTGCGTTGGAACTGATTGTCAATCGTTAAGGTTCAGATCAGTGAGTGGGGTAAACCTATTTGCCAGTATAATGTTTGGGCCTGCATCTAATACAGTTGATCTATTTTGTCGTTGACTATAGTGTACGACTTGCCAATCCTTACCCACACGGCCTGCCGTCCAAGGTGTGTGGGTGGGCAAGGTTCTTAACTGTGGGGGATAAAAAAAAAACCAAGGGGACTGCTCTGAGGAGGCCATTTTCTTGTATATCAGAGCCGACCCAAAAGAGTCTGTCAGGCAAATGGGCCCTATCAAAATTCACAACTACACAGTCGCCTTTCATCCGTTTGGGTCTAGACCCCACCCATCCCACCCTTCTGGCTGTGATGATACTCAATGAGATATTTAACCCCCCACTACAGGACTCATCACACCATTTTTTAGCCTTCGCAATTAATGCGGCGTTAGTTTCAACTTCCCCCTCAATCAACCAGGGAACTCCAATAAAAACCGCCACAAAAGGAGCGGCTTCAGGGGGTAGCTTTAGGTGAGCTGCACATTCCACATGTTTTGGGGGCACTGGAGCAGTGTGCACCTCCGGGGCCTCAATTCTAGGCTGATTAGTAACCAGGGTATTTGGAGTCTTGTCCTTCTGACCCTCCCCCAATGACAATACAGGTCTCCCCTGGCTAGTTGGTATGGGTAGGGGTAACGGTAACAGTGGCTGCGTTAGGGCGGAATTAAAAATGGGGTCCTCTATGGCTGGGCTAGTGGCTGGGTTCGGGTGGGGAATGCCCTCAAGTTTTTTAACCAGATTATCAATAATTACACATTTTTTTAAGAGACCTTCGAGGCATGTACTCATTGTGTCAACTATGTCCTTTGCAATCCCTACGAGCAGTGGTTCAATCCGCTCTGCAAATAAGTCTTCCAGATGGTCCTTCAAAATGTCCATGACCATATGCTTAACAGCGGTGTCTCCCTCGCCTTTTTTCCCCTTTTTGGTTTTGATTTTTGTGGGGGCAAAATGTTCATCTGGCTCACTTGTTGGCACAACAGTGGGGGGGGTCAGTTTGGTTCTGGGTAGTGACTGTAGATGGCTTAAGCACTATAATATCTGGTTCAAGTGGGACACCCTGACCCAGCACAGTATGGGTCATGTTAGGTGGAGCGACTACCAGACCCAATTCCTGTTGTGCTGATTCAATTTCTTTTGATAAAGCCCCGACCGCTGTAGTTAGGTATGATATTATAGAATCTGATTGTCTGGCCACCTTGGGTTTTGTTCCCCCTACATCAACGCTTGGTACATGTTTGCGCTTACACATGTTAGTTGTAGGCGTTAGAGGGGAGCCCAGCCCTGCCTTCTCCTGCCGACGACTGCCGTAGACTGTCCTGCCCTTGTCCCGGGCTTAGCCCGGCGCCTGCCCGCGTGCATCCCGCATGGCGGGAGGGGTACCGCGTTCTTATGGCGCCTCCGGGCGCAGCAGTATTGTCAGAGGTGCTGTGGTGCAGATGGGAGGTGTAGTCCGGTGATGTCTGCAGCGTGGCCGTTCCCCTCACGGCAGGAAGAGCGCCGATGGTCTCTGCAGCGCGGCCGTTTCCCTCACGGCCTCCGGTATGTGCTGGCTCTGCCCTGTGTCCCCCAAAGTGCACTCGGGGCACCGCGTTCTTATGGCACCTCCGGGCGCAGCAGTAGCGGCAGAGGTGCAGTGGTGCAGCTGGGAGGTGTAGTCCGGTGATGTCTGCAGCGTGGCCGTTCCCCTCACGGCAGGAAGAGCGCCGCTGGTGTCTGCAGCGCGGACGTTTCCCTCACGGCCTCCGGTATGTGCTGGCTCTGCCCTGTGTCCCCCAAAGTGCACTCGGGGCACCGCGTTCTTATGGCGCCTCCGGGCGCAGCAGTAGCGTCAGAGGTGCAGTGGTGCAGCTGGGAGGTGTAGTCCGGTGATGTCTGCAGCGTGGCCGTTCCCCTCACGGCAGGAAGAGCGCCGCTGGTGTCTGCAGCGCGGATGTTTTCCTCACGGCCTCCGGTATGTGCTGGCTCTGCCCTGTGTCCCCCAAAGTGCACTCGGGGCACCGCGTTCTTATGGCGCCTCCGGGCGCAGCAGTAGCGTCAGAGGTGCAGTGGTGCAGCTGGGAGGTGTAGTCCGGTGATGTCTGCAGCGTGGCCATTCCCCTCACGGCAGGAAGAGCGCCGCTGGTGTCTGCAGCGCGGCCGTTTCCCTCACGGCCTCCGGTATGTGCTGGCTCTGCCCTGTGTCCCCCAAAGTGCACTCTCAGAGCTAGTAGTAGTGCCACCAAACAAAAAACAAGCATTTGCAATGCAATACGACTCGCATTTACGCGAGACCTATTGCATTGGAAATGGGAGGGCGGCCGTGCGAGAAGGCACAAATGTGAGTGTGGGGGTGGGGAGGCCCAGAGTCATGGACTGCGGGAGAGGGTGGGGGGAGACAGGGAATGTTTAGGGTAAAGGGGCCAGTAGCTGTGGAAGTATACATGGCCCTCATGAGGCGGGACTAAAAAGCCTAAAACCAATTGGAAGGCAGTATTTAGGACCTAAGCCAATGGGAGGAGAGTGGGCGGAGCTTCCATGAAGCTTCCACGCTATAGTGTATACTGCATAACTCGCAAAGCGATGACAGCGCATTCACGGTGCTATGCTAAGCGAGACCTAAAGAGGCATTTTCCTGCAACAATTTATAGTGTATTGTTCTCCAAGCCCTGAATAAGGCAGGGGAGCACAGGGGAGACCTAAAGAGGCATTTTCCTGCAACAATTTATAGTGTATTGTTCTCCAAGCCCTGAATACGGCAGGGGAGCACAGCTTAGGACAAATAGGACATGTGCCAATGTCTGGCATGTGCAGATTTCAGTGTGCCAGGGATCGTTTAGTGGACAGGATCCTGGACATCCATGAATCTCAGAAATGTCCATGTGCAAGCTTGAGTTTTTCTACAAATACAGCAAAAGCAAGAGCTATGTAAATCATAGGTGCAATCTATGACATGTAGGGGCATATTTTCATGCCCCTATCGCCACCACAATGTCACTTTTCTTGAAGTTGTGGTGGCGATAGGGGCTTCGCCCCATTCACAAGGTGGTGTTATGCTATTGTTGTAATAGGCGTTTCTCCACAATACCCATTGATGTTGACGCTGCCCCATATTTACAAGGGAGGCGAAAACATGGGGCAGTGCCAAAATTAAGAACAGGGAAAACCTGATCTTACCCTGGCTCAACGAGAAATGTTTAATGTCTCTGCGTTTTTGCTATTTCCATGTGTGCTGCGCTGTGCAGCATACAAGGAAAAAGCAAAACACCAATGAATGTTTATGTTCAGGAAGGTGTCTCTTACTGCACATAAAAAATCCTTTAAAATAAATGACGTTTTGCAACTTCTATGTGTGCTGCAAAAAGCAGCACACATAGAAGTTGCAAAATGCTATTTCAGATTGTTGATGTGCAGGAAGGGACACCTTCCTGCACTTAAACAATCATTCCTCTCAACGCAGGGAAAATGGTATCCACATTGGCACTAGGCAGCTAAATTAGCACAAGCACTGAGGGTAATGCAAGGCAGCACCGTGTTCTTGTAAAAAAGGTGCAGCCCTACGTTTCAGAAGTGGACGGAGCGTCACGTTTAGCCAAAGAGGCAAACACCACGCTCCGCCACTTCCTTGTAAATAAGCCCATAGATTCGAAACTATATTTAACATTTTTTACTCTTTAGGGTGATTTGATATTACTTTATTGCATAAGAAATGTACTTATAGTGTAACGCCGCATTTGCACATTGCAACGCACAAAGAGGTGCTGGTTACCAGCAGCAAATAACCTTCGCTAAAGGAGAACCTTTCAATAAGAACGTTTTGCCTATTTAAAGATAGATTTACAGTAATGTCATAATTATCCGGTGCAGTATTTTAATTACCGACTTGTTGGAAGTTTTCTGAAAAACTCTAAATTAGGGTGTGACTTTTTGATTGTGCCTACTTTGAGCGCACTGAGCCTGGAATAATACTTTTTACTCCATCCGTTAGCGTTTTACTGTGGAAAGTTGTTTTCAATGAATGTGTCCTTGTCCTTAAGAACTGCACCCATGGCAGTTTTCATTTTTGAGACGCTGCATTTGATTTACAGTATACCGAGAGAGGAAACTACTTCTTGAGCACAGCATATTCTTTTGCTCCTAAAGTACTTCACTAACTATGCAAACAAATTGAGACATGGTAAACGGTGCCATCAGTCTCTGTGTAACACACATTTTGGCAGGTTTCATTCCTGCTACAGTGATATGAGCCATGCATTATTAAAGTTCCAGAACTCACAATAAATATGAAATAGAGTAACACGGAAATGACTATGAAAAGGCAATGGGTACCTCTTATAACTCACTTCTGCAGTAAGCATGAATAAATAAATTGCTATTACCATCGTCTTTCATGTGTGCAACCAACTGCATTTTAATAGTTTTTAACATCCTCAAAATGGAGTGTTTATGCATTTTGCGAAGAGGACTAAAACATGTCTAACATTGCATAATATTTCTTGGATTGATTGCCATCCATTGAGTTGTCCTTGACATTATACCATTTCCAGTATTGAAGTGATTGATTGTCACGAGAAAGAGATGAATGTATGAAATATTCCCACATGCTACTACCGTTGACGTGCTCTAAACAGTAGTCCAGGGTTTTAGAAAGGAATAGTATGTTCTATCAGTAGTGATGGCAAATAGTAAAAAAATGTGGACTATTGTTTATTATTTAGACATGACATATTTACCTGCATTGCAACATCAAAAAAAGGAAGTCTACTTTATTGATGAAAGGACTAGGGGTGGGCATCAGTCATGTAATTTAGTGCAGCGTAATCACGAGAATTACCTAGAAATTCAGCGAGATTATGCAAGAAGAGTAATTCTGCAGTTAGTGCTATTTCTTAATGAAAACAAAAAACATTGCGTCCAAAATGGGTAAAAGAAATGCATGTTGCGCAATGAAATAGTGCTAAATGCAACAGTACATGAATAGCAATCGCAAGCTGCCGCTCATGCTCACTAAGGGCCAGATGTAGGACGGCAAATACCGGTCGGTAACGGCCGATTTTGGCCGTTACCGACTGGTATTTGGATTTCCAGATGTGGGGGGCTAAAAAATTACCGAATCGGTAAATTAACAGAATCAGTATTTACCGATTCTGTAAAGTTACCGAATCGGTAATTTGAAATGTAGGTGGCACTAAAAACAGTGCCACAGGCCCTTACCGATTTGTTATTTACCATGTAATACTATTGCATGGTAAATAACGAATACCTGTGCACATGCACATCTGTGCATATACACCTGTGCCATGTGGCACACATACAGGCCCTTAGGGCATGTATGTGTGCCACATGGCACACAAGCCAGAAACAGGTGTGTAACAGGGTGTCAAAGTGACACCCTGTCCCCCTTGGCAATTCGGTAATTTTACCGATTCTGTAATTACCGAATCGGTATTTGCCATTGAATCCTATGGGCTTCAAGGCCCATAGGAATCAATGACAAATACCGATTCTGTAATTACAGAATCGGTAAAAACCCAATCCTACCGATTCGGTATTTTTTACCGAATAATTAACTACATTAGATTTACCGATTCATGAATACCGAATCGGTAAAATTCGGTATTTATGAATCGGTAAATCTAATTTACCTATATCTAGCCCTAAATGTGCTCTTGGAGTCGGATTTCCTTCAATTTACCCCAGACATTTGGGGCCAGATGTAGGTAGCCCAATACCGGTCGGAAACGGCCGAAAATATCGATTTTCAGCCGTTTCCGACCGGTATTGGGCTATGGAGATGTAGGGGCTCAAAAAACATACAGATTCGGTAATTTTACCGAATCGGTAATTTTACCGAATCGGTAAAATTACAGAATCGGTAAATTTACCGATTCAGAAAATTTTTACCGATTCGGTAAATTTACCAATCGGTAAAATTACCGAATCAGTATTTTCAGATGTAGGTAGCACTTTGAACAGTGCTTCAGGCCTTTCAGGATTCGGTATTTACCATGTAATACAATTGCATGGTAAATACCGATTCCCTGTGTACATGCCCATCTGTGCATGTACACCTGTGCCATGTGGCACACAGACATGCCTAAGGGCATGTCTGTGTGCCACATGGCGCACAAGCCAGTTACAGGGGTGCAACAGGGTGTCAAAGTGACACCCTGTCCCCCTTTGCTATTCGGTATTTTTACCGAATCGGTAAATACCGATTCGGTATTTGCTGTTGAATCCTATGGGATTCAAGGCCCATAGGATTCAATAGCAAATACCGATTCGGTATTTACCGAATCATTAAATACCGAATCTTACCGATTCGGTAAAAAATATCGAATTTTTACCTACATCTTATTTAGCGATTCATAAATACCGAATCGGTAAAATTCGGTATTTATGAATCGGTAAATGAGATTTACCTACATCTGGCCCCTGGTTCTATTTTCCTATTGCAAAATGCCCCCCTTGCTTCTAGAATGGGTGCGATAAGGCATTTTGTGTTATGAAATAGCGCTAAAGGTGCCATTGGCGTAGAATTTTCCCCCAGCTTACTCCCGGCATCTAGTACTATTTTCTTAGCACAAAATCACGAATGCTTCTAAAATGGCCGCGAGGATGCATTTTACATAAAGAAATAGACTAAATGCTGCAGAAGCCAAATAGCCCGCTCATATCGCTAAATGTGCTCTTGCAGTAGGATCCTTTCCCCCACATTGTTCTTGATTATGGGAGCATGCGTAATTGCACTATTATCGGTAATTCCGAGTTAAAGGGTAACATGCAATTACTGAAATTACTCGGATTTTTCCAGCATAATTGAAATTACTCCTGGCCCTAGTCGGATACTATTTTGAACGTTTGCATGGCATTTTTCAATTGTATCTGAAATGAACCTCAAAAGTAAAAAACAGACATAGCATGTGTTTTGGGTTTGGTGGTTCATCTTCATACCTGTGGTTCCCCCACCCCATTTAGAGATGGAAGTTCATCTGGGTTTCCAATGGTGGAGAATTAGCTGGCTCCACCATCAGAAACCTTTGATGTGGTGGCCTGTCTGCCACTTTGGCACTGAATCACAATGGTCAATGCATTATTGAGAGCAAGGAATCCAACACTAATTGTGTCTGCCTTTTACCACCATATGAAGGATTGCCGCGACGGGAAGGAAAATAAAAAAAATATCTGTCCACTTTGGAGTTTGTTTGTGTAAAAAAGAAAGTGGAATGTAAAGCAGGTTATAAAGGCAAGCATTCAGCTTTAGCAAGAGCCTAGGTGTATGTTCTTTCAGGAAAGGAGACTACTGCCAGAAAGGTGGGAACTCCAACTGAGGTGTGCTATCATCTGCTGGTGATGGAGGTGATGGGATCCATGACCGGTCAAGTCACATGCAGGCTTTTGAATGAGATCCATAAAATGCTTTGAAAGGTGAACAATTCCCATGTTTTGACCTCAATATTGGCTTCTCTCTGAAAATAAAGCACGTCAAGAATTTTTACCTGAACTTTTAAATGAGCTCAGATCAAAGGTAGAGTGAAGAAACATACTTGTGATCAAGAAACCCATATAAAAGGCGACCAATTGTGGCTCACAGAGTATTGCTAAATCTCTCATTACCATCCACCTCTAATTCCTTCTGTCAAACACTCGATCTTAGCCCCAGGTAGTCAAGAGGTTAAAGGTGGTGGGGGCAGCAGCTCCTGCACAGATTGTCTCCCACCAAATCTGCTGGGCTTATTATACCCCCATCATCGGCAGTTGCCATCAGCTGGATTCACTTGATGACTGTGGAAATCAAGCAATAAATGCTAAAGAGACTATGGTGGCAAACTGTTGCCCACCTCCCAACAAAGCTCTCTACTGATGATGTGGCCTAACTCAGCTGCTGGCTCTGGGACCTAGCCCTACCTTACCTCTGGATACTGCATTGCACCTCCTCCACTGATATATTGTTTCTCTCAATAATCAGAGATACAGGAGCTAGTTGATGGATGTATGATGTAACAACGCGATCATGTAGATCGTGGTACATTACATCGCTGTTTTACAACGCAAGTCGTTACCACGACTTGCGCTGTCGGGCGCTGGACTTAGGAATAGTGTGATTTACTATTCCAACTCCAGCCTACGTATAGCAGGGAAGGTGTTGGAATAGTAAATCACACTATTCCTTAGTCTAGGGCGCCCTCCAGTGCAAGTCTTGGTAACGACTTGCGTTGTAAAAGCAGCGATCTAAATGTACTGCGGTGTTTTGACCGCGTTGTTATGGTCGTTTCCCCTAGTGGACATGACTTGGCCTATCTCCCCCTGGGATTTCTCCTTGACGAATTCTGTGGTCCTCTTGGAGTGGAGGCAGCTGTAGAAGCTCTAGGCTTTGGATCCAACTGCCTAACTAGGGCAGACTATATGTTTGATTTGCCCAACCACAAACTCATTGTCATTCCCAATGAATTTTTGTTTTTTGACCCCTTGCTCTAAAGGAAAAACAGACAAAGGTTTGGAGTCATTCCATTACGGAACAGCCATCTTGCTGCTTCTGTGGATAATCGAATATACAGGGGCTTAGGGGCATGATTCGGCCAATCTCCTTCAAAGATCACCCCTTCTCAATTTGTGTGGATACTTGGGGAGTCCTGAACAGGCTCCAGGTGATGTGCCCAGTCACATAACAAAGGGCAAAGTTCATGTATTGATGCCTCAAACCCCAGCCTCCAGGAAAAAAAGACCCAGACTCGAGTCATACATAATGTGTGCAGGGAAATACAGGCAACCATCTATCCTTTCATTAATGAACATGTATATTGACAGTACCAGCTCCTTCTTTACTGCTGAAGTCTTACAAATGTTATCCTAGGATCCACGGTGGATAGCTTAGGTGTGGTCCCCTTCACCAATATGATGGCAAAATGTCATGAAAATTATCACGTTGCTCTTGTGATCTGATAAAACATGTTTGTACTGAGATACAGAATGGCCATTAAGCCACAAAGCATTCTTTCTTTGTAAAAAAAAAACCTGAACTTATGTACAAATTATAGCATAATTCTTATCTACAGCACTAAGTCACTGATTCGAGTTTTTTCACACAATATAAAACTGCAAATACATGCATAGATAAACACAATGCTGCCCCTCCTATGACACTAAGGCAACTGTGATGCAAGTCACCAATTACCTGTTCTGACTATTTGAATCAAATGGCCGTGCTGTTTTCACATGTCTGCAGTGCTCAAAAGAGTCTAACCCTGTGTAGCACAAATTACCAACTAGGCACATACTCTCAATTGCAAAAGTTTCTGACTTTGCTCACATCTGGTCCTTACTCATCGATCTTTAAGAACAAATACAGCTTTTTCTGTGCCTTGCATTCATAGGTGTTCAAAACCACACCCTCTAGCCATATGGAACTGTAAAACTAGATTAACTCTAAGTACATAGAACCATGCTGTGGATACAGTTGCAAATAATGTGGGTGACACAAATATAGTATTACACATGAATCAGAGCATCTGTAAGTAAGAAACAGCATTGGAATAGTCTCTATGGACAGTTTCTATTATAAACAAAACCAAAAAAAAGCTTGAACTTTGAGAACAAATCCACAATACCCCCCTACTCCCTTCTGTCTGAAGGATCAGAATAATATGCAGTTTGCCCTTGATCCAAGGATACAGCAATACGAGGTACACGCTCCCTGTAGTACTAAGTGGGAGCTCAATTAAGGTCTCATCGGTGTCGTGTCCCAACCATTCAGTGAAGGTCTGAACCAAAACCCCTTGTAGGTGTGCATATATATGTACATGTCAGGGGTAGGTCACAGTTGATGGTATTCATCCTTGGTGTTATCTTTGAACTTCAGCACAAGCATGTCCCATGGCTGGGAAATAAAATATTTACTCAGGCCCACTTCTTCCTCTCTTTGAAGCACAGTGCTCTCCGCCCTGCCCATGAGGCCCCCCATCGAGCCCAGGTTGCTATGGAGGGGGCAGATGGCTGCTTTCTGAGCATTGTAATAGACCATTTCGCTAAAAGCAGGACCAGATAAAGGAAGTTCATTACAGGTATCTCTAGGCTGGGATGAGGAAAGAGTCTCAAGACTCACATCAGGGAAATTCATAATACGGATACTGGTCTTAGTGGTTAATAATTGTAGAATTCAGGAACTGTAGGTCAGTAGGTAGGGGTAGGACTATACCATGTGAAGAATGTGCACATCAAGACTAGAACGTCGGGACATCCTGGCCTAAGTCTGGAAGATTATTATAGTCCAGGCAGTGTGATGTAGGCTCTATTTAGAAAGTTAAATTGACTGTATTTAAATCAAGTTCTTCTGGATACTTTAGGAAGATATTCCAATATTCTATTCCAGTCTGTGTCATGAATGATGTAGCTAGATCAACCCCCCAAGTGTTTCTGGGGGGTAACCCTGATCTATCAATCTGTTGCAGAAATGCTCTGTAGAACCACCTGTATTTGCTTTCCCAATGTGCCCACTTCGTTAAGTGTCTGATTTACTTTGTGTTTTTGGGGGTATTTAATGACAAGTATGAAAAGGAGTGTAAATAGAATGTAAGATGCACTCCTATGTGAGATTTACTGGGTGGTAGATCATAATTCGCTTCTAGGGTATGGAAGTACATTATCTTACCATTGGGAAATAAATCACCTGTGGTAGAGCGTCCAGCTGCATGCCAGAACCATAGGTGTCCCGGTCTCAAGTACCACATTGTTGTCGGTAGACCCAACATGGGGATGGCGTGAGCAAAGTGTGTGAGTATGCATGCCAGTCTCTTAGTCCTGGCAGTCAGGCAACTGCCACCAGGAGATGACCTGAAGCCTGAGAATCCAGGTGGGTGGAGGGAAATAGGAGGTAGTTCAAGCAACTGCCCCTAAAGTCACCCACCAAGAGCCCTGTTCGGTACAAGGACTGACCAGAAAGCCAGCAAGCTCTCTACTTCAGCTGTGCAGCTACGTGATAGAGTTCAAAGTCCCGGAGGGCCAGAACTCCCACATCCCCCGGAACTTTCAATGTAGCAAGGGATACTCAACGTCTTGCTGATCCCCAGAGCAATGTGATCAAGGATAAGTCCAATTGTTTGAAAAGGTAAAGTGTGATAAGAAGAAGATTAGTAAAATAATGGAGAAAACAGGGTAATAGTAACATTTTTACCAAAGCCACATGTCCAATTACCAACAACAGTAAAGGTGACCAAAAAAGTTATGAGCACAGAGCACTTGCATAGCAATGATAAATGTTGATTTCTAAATAACCAAACATGAGCAGTTTGAACTACAATTTACAGACCAGCAGTAAATGAAGAGGCACAGTTGAGCTGACAAAGGTTCCATGGATTTGGTGAATAAAAATGGTGAAATGGTGCAATCCTGTCAGGTGCCTCTACACACGGGCCATGGTGCAGGGATCCCTTTTCTCGCAATTAGTGCAATTCCCTATATTATGTATAATATAAAAATATTTAGAGAGGTGTAACTGACCACTATGAAGATGGTCTTCATGGAGTATGTCTTTTAGTCTTAATGGCCGGCAGGGTATGGGCCGTGCCCCCATGGGAGAGAGATGTTAAGCAGCACGGTGTCAATCTGGTAGGGGATAACGAGTCATGCCAGCTCCTGCAAAGTCATGGGGTGCCCACCCCATGACGTTACAGTTTGCTATGGCTTGGTGGATGCTTGGTTCCTGCCAAGCCATAGCAAATTCTTCTCCACTTAGTTTAAGCGAGAGCATTTAAAATGCTCTTGATTGAACGAGGCGGAGCAGAATTGCTTTTCGACAGAGGGAGCTGCCTGTTCAGCAGCCCTCTGTCCAAAAGCAATGCTGGCTCCTGTAACACACAGGGAGCTGGCAGGGAACATGGGGGCCTTCAGGCTCCCCCTACTATCCCCAACATGACAAACTGGGTGCCCTGGGTGTACCAGTATTGTGGCCAGGCCCCAGAGGATGGGGTTCCCAAGGGCAAAATCAGACCGACAGGGAGGCCGCACTGCTTCCTTCTCTTTTAAATTAAAAATAAAACAAAGAAAAAGCTACCAGCACAATGCCCCCTTTCTGCATCACTCTGCATTTGTGCCTTCCGGTGCACTACTGGTTGGTTGGGGGTTTAAGTCCCCTTGGTACTTGCAGCTCACATGACTTTAGTAGTATCCTACCCCCAACCAGTAGAGTGCCAGGAGGCACGTTTGCAGAGTGGTGGAGAAAAGGGGCATGGCCACCACAACCATTTAGCAATCTAGCTCAGTAGGGCTTACTGCAGTTAACAGGAGGGGTAGTTGGCCCATAAAGACCCTCAGGAGCAAAGTGAACTTCATCCCCCAACCAATAGTACACCAGGAAGCATGTTTGCAAAGTGGTGGAGAATGGGGGTTAGGCCACTGAAAAACTCTCAGCATTCCCACTGTGTGAGACTTACTAAAGATAACAGGAGGGGTAGTTGGCACCCAAAGACCATCAATAGGTAAAGGGACTACATCCCCCACCTAGTAGTGCACCAGGAGGTGCATTTGCAGAGTGGTGGAGAAGGCGGCGTGGCCTCTGACAAACTCTAAGCAAACCTGCTTGTGGGACTCACTGGAGGTAACAGGAGAGCTAGTTGGCCCTTCAAGGATGTCCTTTGGGGCCAACTACCCCTCATTTTACCTCCAGTTAGTCCCTCACAGCAGGATTGCTAAGAGGTGTAGGAGGCCATGTCCCCTTTCTCCATCAATCTGCCAGCATGCCTCTAGGTGCGCTACCTTTGGGGGATGAAGACTACTTCGCTCCTGAAGGACCTTGTGGGACAAGAATCTCTCCTGGTACCTCCTATAAGTTATACACAGTGGGGTCCCTGAGAGCTGGTCAGAGGCCTCCTTTCTGAACCACTTTACAAGCATGAATACTACTTAAAAAACATAGAAACCCTCTTATAAAACCAAAGGATACAGGGTCATTTTAGTTAGGAATTAGCATTTAAAGAAACCTTAGAAATTCAAAGAAAATACATAGGTTGCAGGGACATTATAGTTAGGAATTACATTTAAGAAACCTTTGAAATTCACAGAAAAACCAAAGGTTATATGAACGTTATAGTTAGGTTTAGGATTAACTCGTACAAAATGGGTGAACTTGAGCTGTTATATTTAGTGAGCTAACTCGTGTCCCAGCAAAGCACTGTTTATGACCTCACATATTACATCACTCATGACATGATCAGTGACTTTACTGATAACATCTCAAATGGCCTCACTGATGACACCATCCACAGAATCACTGATGCACACTCCCATACAACAGTTTATACACTCACTCCAACTTCCACACTGCTAATCTCAGACCCATTCTCGCACCCATACCAGTAGTTACACACCCACTCACTGATTCTTAGGACTCCACACATACATCCACTCACTCACCCATATAGTCTCTCATATACCCACTCACTAAACCAGCCACTGACATATCCAAACATATGCCCGTATACCCACTCACACAAAGAGTCAGTCACCCATAGAGCTACTTACACACCTACTCATCCATACAGTCAATCACACAGCCACTTACTCACCCATACACTTACACACACACACACACACACACACTCATGTTACTCATACAGATACTAACATGTACTCACTCCCCTAAACTGTCCCTCATATACCCCATAAGTCAACTATACTACCATTTGCATACACCGTTGCTCACCTATACACCACTGACACATCAACTCACTCACCGACACAGACATACACACACTCAATCACCAACACAGCCCTAAAACACACACTCACAAAACCATACAGCCACTTACTCACCTACTCACTGATCCAGACAGGCAGTTACACACATCCTCACCCACCTACACAAACACTCAGACACTCATACAGGAACTCAGACAACCAATCACTCACCCATACCACCACTCATGTAACCACACACACACCCATACAACCACATAGATACCAACTGACACACTGATCCAGGCATTCACACAACTAGTCACTCACCCATACATTCTCTAATTCTCCTAATCACTCACTTATACAGTCAGTCACTCACCCACTAAATCATCCATACAGGCAGTCATTCAGTCACTGATTCATCAACACACATGTCATGAGTGATGTCAAATGTGAGGTTAGAAGCAGTGCATTGCAGGAGCGTGAGTTGCAGTTAGGTCACTATCTATAACGGCTAAATTTCACTGGCTTTGTACGAGTAAATCCAGAGCTTAACTATAACATTCTGTAAACTTTGTTTTTTTCAGTGAATATATATATATATTCACTGAAAAAACCATAGGTTATAGACCATATACAGTTAGGAATTAGCATTTAAAAAACCTTATTTTACTCACACAAAACCATTGAAATTCCATATATAGTTAGTTGTACTAACTATATATCGCGCACCCGCAATCCACTGCTGATCATGTCACATATTACATCATTCATGACATGGTCAGTGACATCACTGATGACATCACTGATGACATCTCAAATGACATCACTGATGACATCACTGATGATATCTCAAATGACATCACTGATGACATCACTGATGACATCTCAAATGACATCACTGATGACATCTCAAATGACATCACTGATGACATCACTGATGACATCTCATTTGACATTACTGATCACATCACTGATGACATCATTCATGTGATAATACGATGAACCTCTTCAGACTCTAATATAACCTTAGATACAATCAGTGTAAACAGACACTCATAGACTGTCACTCATCCATGGAGTTACTCAGACACTTAGTCAGTCATACAAAGAATCAATCACACCTCCATTTCCTCAACTATACAGTTATACACACCTTACTTATTCAAACATATACTAAAACATATTTACTCACTTATACAATCCTGGATACAAGTTCACAATGATCCATACAGCCACTCACACATTCACTGGCTCTTATGCAGTTATTTATATATGTCAACTCTCACATGTACTGTATTTTACATATGTACTTACTTTAACATGTAGCACTGAGATATCCATTCACTCACCAATACACTCATGCACACAGTCAACTGCCCATACAGCTGTTTCCACATGCACTTTTGAACCCATACATCTAGTCAATCAACTGCTCACACATCAATGTAGAGAGTCATACACCTCCCAGCCACCCACACACACACTCAGTCTCCCATACAAATGCTTGGGCAACCAATCAATAACCCATATAGTTAATCATATAGCTACTGATCAACACATGCAGCAGTTTACAGAACAACAGACATAATGATGCACAAATTAAGACAGTTTAGTCACTAACCCATGCACTCAGTGAGACACATTTAATCAGTCACTCATACAGTCAGTCATGCCCCTACTAAATCCTTCATCCAGACACTTATACATCCACTCAAGACATATTTTAACTTTACAGAAAAATACAGTCACTGGATGTTGTCATCAGTGATGTCATCAGTGATGTCATTTGAGATGTCATCAGTGATGTCATCAGTGATGTCATTTGAGATGTCATCAGTGATGTCATCAGTGATGTCATTTGAGATGTCATCAGTGATGTCATCAGTGATGTCACTGACCATGTCATGAATGATGTAATATGTGACATGATCAGCAGTGGATTGCGGGTGCGCGATATATAGTTAGTACAACTAACTATATATGGAATTTCAATGGTTTTGTGTGAGTAAAATAAGGTTTTTTAAGTGCTAATTCCTAACTATATATGGTCTATAACCTATGGTTTTTTCAGTGAATTTTCAAGGTTTTGTAAATGCTAATTCCTAACTATATATGGTCTATAACCTATGGTTTTTTCAGTGAATTTCATTGGTTTTTTAAAAGCTAATATCTATAGCTGTAAAATGTATTCTTCTTTAAATCCAAAAATATATTTTATATGTTTATTAATAATTTTTTTTAAAATATTTTTTTGTTTCGCTCCCGGTTCGCGAACCGGGAAGCTTCCCGTTAGCTCATCTTGATGCCGTGACCCAGTCCGCGAACCGGTAAACGTTCCGTTAGCGCAACTGCCGCGTTAGAAATCAACATCGTGACGCGTCGCGGAAGCGCGACGTATCACGTTGTCACGTAATGCGTCTTATGACGCGCTGCGTTAGCGCACCCGGAAGCGCTCCGGTACGCGAACCGAGGCGCGAAGCGCAGCGACCCGGAAGCGAT
This sequence comes from Lissotriton helveticus, assembly GCF_964261635.1. Classification (NCBI taxonomy): domain Eukaryota; kingdom Metazoa; phylum Chordata; class Amphibia; order Caudata; family Salamandridae; genus Lissotriton; species Lissotriton helveticus. Next base: position 1,081,920,505 of record NC_136071.1, on the reverse strand, counting down.
CCGGGGCGCGTTCCGCAGCGCGTAACATAAGCGTGAGAGGTCATGTGACTTGTTAATAAAACTTTTCATTGGTTCATTTAACTTTTGGTTTCATAATCATGTAAGGCTAGGTCAGGTGACCTAAAAATAACACTTTTCATTGGTTTAGAACTATTGTTTTTCCCAAATGATGAAAACCCCTCCTTCTTTCCTCACTCTGACTTTCATCTTTGTGAGAGGAAGACCTTATTTCATACTAGAGCAATGGCTTCAATGGTAGCTTCAGCTGGTGGACCCCCACCACCACCACCACCTCCTCATGGGAAGAGAGGACCACCTCCCCAGGTCATCACCAACACAGAGGAGGAAGAGGAAGAAATAGAGGAAGAGGAGAGAGAAGGACCACAGTTCTTGGAAGAGGTGCCCCGGGTTTCCCATAGGAAAGCCAGTTTCATTTGGCAGTTTTTTTCAATGCCTCCAGGCCAGAAGAAAGTGAATGCGAGGTATGTCACCTGCCTCATTTGCAAAGAAAAATTATCAAGAGGGACTGATAAAAAGTATAGTTATGGGAACTATACTATGCATAGGCACATGAGCAGGTGGCATCCACTCAATTACAGCCGGGCGGAAATACGAGACATGGAACAGAACCCAACAGCAACTCCTGTGGCCAGGTCAACTTCGTTGATTTCTTTGACAGCACCAGAGGCACGGGAAACCGTGCCAAACATCCAGGATAATTTTGGGCATATGAAGTTTACTTGTCTGCACTGCGGTGCATTGATATCATGTGGCAACATGAGTATCAATTCAATAAACCTAGCTTACAACAATCATAATTGCCCTAACCGCCCCACACAGTAATTTTTTTTTGCTCCTGTTGAGCCCTTTTCAATGCCTGTTTTTTGTTGTTTCCCCCCCCAAAAAAACCAAAAAAAATATAAAATTGTTCAAAAAATACAAAAAAAACAAAAAATGTTCAAAAAAAAAAAAAATATATAAAACAACAAAAACATTAAAAAAAAAGTTCTTTTCAGAACTACCTCCCCTTTCAAAAAAAATTGCTAGAATGTTTAGCACTCTAGCAAGCTCTATTTCTTTTAGTTCGCTCCCAGTTCGCTTCCCGGTTCGCGAACCGGGAGCGAACCAAAAAATTTAAAAAAATTTAAAAAAGAAGAGTAAGTATAAGGAAAGTAAACAGAGAGTGATGTTAAAAGAAAGACAGCTATAGGGAGTAAACCAGAGATACTGTTTAATAGATATATTTACCGAAGAAAAGACGGAAGAGGGTATAATTGTGGAAAACAAAATAGATAAGGAAGTGAAAGAAAAAAAAGAGAGTAGAACAATAACAAAGAAGAGTTTCTTGGAGAATGTGAGTGAATGTTCAAAATAAGATTAAAACATGGGGAATAACAGAGAGAAAAAATAGAAAACAGAAAACAAAAAATAACAGAAAAAGATTAATTGAAACAGCAAAGAAATGTAAATAACATAGAGCCATATCATCAACATAGGCAATAAAAGTTTTGCAGCTTTTATCGGCAGAAATATGTCACCAAAGCCGCTTTTGCGGCAGAAAACTCTCGCTAAAACCACTTTTGCACCAGTTTTCTGCCAATAAAAACAGCAATAATTTTATTGGCTGTGTTCATAATATGCCCCTTAGTGTGCTTCAACTACACAGAGAAAGCATTATGAACAAGTAGTGAAAAAGTGATCAGTCAAAGACACTAAGAGTAATAGAGACGGAGTGAGTGAACAAGAGTGAGGAACTATGAGAAGAGAGGGACTGAGAAAAGGAGTGGAAGGAGTTGAGTAAGTAGGTAAAAGAGAAAAGAATGAGGAAAGTAGCAAAGGCAGGAAACTGAGGGTTAAAGAAATAAAGCTGTGGAACTAATAGTAGGTGAATGTGATAGAAATGTAACGAAAAGAATACAAAACATTTACCTTATAATTGTCGTTAAATTACTCACTTTTTGTTTTTATACTTTCAATCTGTGAAAGAGAGAACAGACATTTGAAAAATATTAAAACATGTATTTAAAAATTACAAAAGACAAGGGGAAAGATTGAAGGACAAACAGTTTTTCAACAACTTTGACACTGACAGAAGCTTCTGCTTCTCCAGGCCCCCTACACAGTCCTAAAGATATACATTTTAAACTAACAGTATCTTGATGCAGATGAAGTGAGGCCTATCTTAAAACATGGTGCATCTTTTGCACTGCTGTTGTCTCAGAAAAGTGTCGCAAGACACTAACATTTTAAATGATTGCTTCAGGATGCCAATAAGATGTGTCCTATCCAGAGGTTTGTTTGAGGTGAGACCTACTCAGGGTTCCAAATGAAATTTCGAGTTGTTTGAAGAGAACAGAGGACATAATACATGTGGAGGCCTACCAACGAAGTGATTAATGTCCACTGCACTCTTGAACAAATGTCAGACCTCCTCTGTCTCCAGGAACAGGCCTAAACCTCATCTACACAATGTGGTGTGTAATGTTAGGAAACACAGGTAATATAATTGAAAAACATGGACATTTTTTTGCTCATTCCACAATCATATGACCTGTGTTTCCTTTGCTTAGGTATCTCATTGTGGAAATGTAGTCTATCATATGAAAGACTACGTAGAATATGAGCACTGTATGCAAGAACTTTGACACTTACAGAAGCCTCTCCTTCTCCATCCCTCCTACACAGTTCTAAATGTACATCATAAATGGAAACAGTACAGAATTAATTATACATGTTAAATGGTTTATTTTTGCTGTTCTCAGAATGTATCAAATTTCACTAAAAACAGTGACTTGAAGGTATTCATCATATAACAGCGGGGAAAAAAAAACACAATCAAAATGATTGTGTTTAAAAAACCCATACAACATAACAAATCAGAATTCAGAACACCTTAAAGTTAACTTACTTTCCATGACGTCAAAGGATGTCCTATGAACAGCTTACACTCTGTTGTGCTGTTATTACTTTCAGCCCGCCACTTTCTGAAAGAAAACCTCCATCGTTTTGAAAAACATGTTACATACAATAAATGACTTCTTGCTCTCTACCACAAGTTTCCACAAGGCCAAATCTTGTCAGAGCCATTTATAACTCTTGGATTTCTTTAAGCCAATCCCGTCATTTGGCATTTCCACAACTTTCAGAATTAAAATGTTGAAGATCATTTTCACAATCCTGGACTAGTAATATCTTCCCCTTCTTCCTCAGTCATGTTCTACATTTCCTATGACACTGATACTGCTTACTATGAAGCAGACTTACACTACCTCTATGACTACTACAATTATTTAATTCTCTACATCACTTTTAATCACAAAGCAATGTAAAACAGTAGACAGCATTGCAGACTTACATTCCCTCTACTCTATGTTTTGATTGGCTGCTTCAATTAGCTTATAAAAAGAAATAGTTTTTCTGAACTCATTCAAAGTGCACTTATTTCTCCATGACGTCCAGTCTTATGGTTAGAAGTTATGTCTCTGAACTACACTTATCCTCAAGGCCAAATCGTGTAGGAGCCATTAGAACTTCTTGAAATTCCTCAGAGCACATCCCGAGATTCTTTCCCTAAAATTTTGGTTTTAAAAACACCAGGTAAGAGTTTTTAAGGTCATAGGGCAAATTTTTTTTTAAAATTAAAACAGAATCATTGCAGAATGACCAGCCATTTCTAGACTTTAAATAAGCTGTGTAATGTCCTGATGTTATTGAAGGACCGTCATGATATATAATTGCTGCAGTTACAAAAGTCCTTCCTGATATTGACAACTGCGAAGCCACAACATTTTTAATTAAAGTTGTCAATTTTGTTCCATCAGGCCTACATCGTTGGAACATTAAAATGACATACTGGCCATATGTTTGTATAAATAATGTGGACATCATTTCAGATTTACATTGGCTACACTCCATGTTGTGATCAGCTGCTTTTACTAGCTTATTAAAGGAGACTGATTTACTGTCTGGCAAAGTTAAATATATAAATCTTTCTGAGTCTACACTAGTAGTACTTTATACCATACAGTTCTCGCAGTCATGCTGCCATTGATAAGAAAGCCCAAACAGCTGATCTACATCTACACCTTCAGCATGCAATACATCAAGGATATACATTAAAAACTCCTGACAATATTGCTGAATATTTTGAGAGAATTGTGTTTGGCCTGAACATCTGTCTAACAGATTTCGAATTTCAGACACACTTTCTATGTTTGTTCTATCAGTGCTACATTTTTCTAAGACAGAATTTAACAAACTGCAAAATCTTTGATCAGAATTGACCACAATCTCTTCTTTTACATTTTCTATAGAAAGTAGTGGAGTAGTGTGGCTCACTGGTTAGAGGCGGCAGGCCCGAGAGCAGAAGTCAGCCTGGGACCAGGGTTCAATTCCTGACGCGGCAGGGTCGTGGACCTTGGTCAGCGGACTCGATAATTCTCGCTTCGGTGCTTACTCTAATCAGGGGTTCCACTCGGCAACTCTGGGCATTAGCTTGCCTAATCTCCACAACGGCCCCACCAATTCCGGGGATGCCTGGCTCCACCTTGGGGACTCCCAGCAAGGGACCATCCCACAGGGAAAGCCAGGACGGGTTCCCCAGAGTTATACAGCGCCGGGACGCCCCGTTGCTGGGGCAGCTGTGCGCTTTACAAGTATACTACATTTACTACATTTACATTTACAAACAAAACATTAACCACTACATTAGCATAGCAGTTGACACCAGAACTGTTTTCAAATTGAAAACCAACAACATCTTCAACAGAATCCTTTTTGTTTCTGCTTATAATTTCAGGTTCATCGACTTTTCGTCTTTTTGCTACAACCTCCCTAGTATTGGTCACATTTCTTCGTTTCCGGCCTACCACACGTTTCTCAAACAAAGGATATTGAGGCAAATGTGGCGCATACTCTCTTCTTAACCTATTGTATTCCTTAACACAATCTAGATCCGCACAAATGTTTGTGACATCACACTCAATCAAGTACAATCCCGATAAAGTTCTAACTCGTGACAATGCCACATATGCCATACCCTCCTTGAACACAGAACTGCCAATATTCACCAATGCACTGTCTACCCTTAAACCTTGCGATTTATGGATTGTCACCGCATATGCCAAGCAAACAGGAAACTGCTTACGGCGAACATATACGTCTTTTACAAGCAAAAATCTAGCAGAACAACGACCAATTAGCTGTACTTCCTCAATGCCATCAAATTTAATTTTTAAAAATTCAATTCCATCTCTATTTCTGTATTTCACAAAATCAACAACATTACCCATTGATCCATTTACCAGACCTCTTTCAACATGTAAATTCCTTCTTAAAATTATACGGCAGTTCAAGCACACATTCAGAGTCTTTTCAAAACCTGCAGTTTCAGATATACTCTTCTCTAATGAATCCAATTTTTTTTCAGATTCTCAGACAAAATAATTGTTGATCCCATATGCTCTACTCTGTCAATAGCTTCCAGTTTCACAATCTCTTGCTTTTCTAAATGCAACATTTTGTTGTTGAATTTGGCACATTCTGCAAGAGTTGGCATCAAACATATTCCAGATTTCTTCTCAGTAATTTTCTGAAAAATATTCTCAGGCACAACATCTTGTTCTGGATATAAATTTGACAGTAATCGTGCATGTAAAGCTTCTTTCCCATGCTCGGTCACTTTTCCAATTCTAACATCTTGTAGAATAGTCTTGTAAACTTCATCCTTCGCCTGACGCATATTTTCATGCAGTGCAGCATAATTGAAGTTTAACCATATATTGACGTTGCCAATGCTGCCTAGGCACTTCCTGGTATCTTCATGCGTGAGCATTTTGAACACAGGTTGCCCTTTCACTGGTGTCAGCTGCAGAAGATCTCCGAAAACAATGATGTGTTTGCCACCAAATAACACATCATACTCTGTTTTGAGAACTTCTTGCATTCTCAAATGCACAAAGGCAAGCATGACATTGGAAACCATGCTTACTTCGTCAATGATAAGAAGTTTCATTTTCCTCAAGATTCTTGAAACTTCAAAACAAGCATCTCCAGATAGCTTGTGATATTGTAATTTGTTGTCATGCTCCACTGGCAGCATCAGTAAACGATGTAAAGTAATCCCTTTAATGTTATGTGCTGCCAGTCCAGTTGGAGCGGTGACAACACAAGACAGCGATGACTCTGTCCTTTCCAGCAAATAACATGAAATTACTTTAATAAGGAAAATTTTTCCAGTTCCCGCTTCTCCACTCACGTACAGTCGGACAGGCTTCAACGACGTACATGAGCACTCTTTCTTGTCATGACTTAATCCATGATCAATTTGCATGGTAACTTCGTCATATATTTTCCTCTGCTCAACGTTGAGTTGTCTTTCCAACTCTTCTAAGTTAACCGCATCCTCCTGAGCATGTGCCATGGCTCTTTCCACTTCATTCATAGCAGTGGCAGCTTCATTTTCGATAACAGGTCCTCCTAGTGGATCCTGACTCAATGAAGCAGAACTCTGACTGTCCTGAGAACTGTCTCTGGCAATCTCGACTGCAATCATTGCTTCCTGCTCAATTTCCGCATTCAACATTTCTAGATATTTGGGAAAAGCAGGACATTCTATGGTCTCCTTGGCGGCATTGAAAGAGTCTTCGTAACAGAGAAAATCTCCAAGCAGTTCCTCTTCTGCACGCCAAGGCTTGAAAAGTTGCAAAAGTGCTAAATAGAAAAACTCCTTTTTTTCAGGAGATTCGCCACTCAATTTTCGATGGTTTACCAAGTGGCATTTTCTTTGCTTGACCAGACATCCCTCACTTCCTATTACAGCATACACTCCTTTCTCAGTATCTTCTTTGATGTTCCTCTTGAATATGTAATTTTGAAGAACCTCATATAAACAAACATTCTCGAGGTGAATGCTTCGATTTGGATAATATGTATCCAACATGTTGGTTTTCAAAATGTCGGTACTGTTTGGCTCCTTTTCCGCCAAATACTCAATTTCCCGCACAGGTTTGAGAACTCGATTACGCGTTGCAGCAAGACCAAGACTCGCCCAAATGATACTCCTGGACTTGGCATAGAGACTTGCTGAAGACAACCGGTCAGAACATTCGTACGCTCCAATTTCTCGATGCGACAACATCTTCAGACTGAAACTGTACAACTTCTTGCTGAGGCTCATTTCATGGGAAATGTCCTCCCACATATCCTTCAATTCTGTCTTCTCTTTTTTGGTGATGTAAGACGTCACATACCGAGCCACAGCCATGCAGTTATCAGCCACAAACTGTATATCCATGTTAGCATTGCACATGGACAAAATCACCGGGTTATAGTCGTTGATGTACTTGGACTCTTCGTTCCTCTTCAAATTGTATGTGTTTTTAGGTGATTTCTTCATCACATTATGTCGCAGCGAAGACATCAAACTGTTTACTCTTCCTTTAGAAATCACCGGTCGTGGAAAGCCGAAACGACATTTGGTGTAGAACTTGTCCTTGTTTCGGAATTTACGACGACAGTACTTTCCACATCGATGGCTTTGGAAACGCAGAACTTTTTCTCTTAGGCTTTTCTTCTCCTTTGCGTTTGGAACAGCACACGTAGAATACTCTTGTATAAAACTCATCACTGAGTCTTCTGGATCCGTTCCAAATGTAGGTGCATCCTTGATCCACAGCAACATATGTATGTGATGAGCACCTCTTGCTTGGTACTCCTTTCTCCAGAAGAAATCCAACACCTCTCCAAGAGGTGGATTCTTCTTATTCATGATGAAAGACATCATAGCTTCAAATCTATGATTGAAGTACCTACATACATTGACTGGATCCAAAGAGCACAGTTCTCCGGGTGTCTTGAATTCGATGTTTTCTACGTTAGCATTTGCCTCTCATAGAAATTCAAGTAAGTCTTCCCAGCCATACTCGGCACAGCTCAGAGTGAGGAACCATGTGGGAGTTCCTAAGTTCCTCAGCATACATTTTAAATCACCATGATGACGGTACCAGTACTCATTAGTACCACGCTGACACGCCATGAGATTAATCAGGTGAGAATCCAAAATACTGTCTTGGACATTGACTTTATCCATAAAGTCACTTGCCGAGATGTTTTGCATGTGTATACCACTTTTCAAGATGTGGTTCACTGCATATGACAGTCCAGACAGATCGCTTTCAAACAGGAGATGAAACAAATAGGGAATGCATTGTCGAAACCTAGCATCTCCTGCATACAATCGCAAAGTCCGGTATTCAGAAGCAGGAATTTGATGAGGTCGCTCATCATATCTTCCTCCCTGACCTGTTGGAAAAAGCTGTGGGAAACACCGAGCTTCCAAACTTTCCTCCCAAACACTAATGGGACTCCCTTTGGCTTGTTTCATTTGAAACAACTCAATAGCATTCCCCATGACTTCCTTGGAATGCAAAGGATGAACACTATAATGTTCATATATTTCTTCACTAGTAGAGGGTTCTACTTTCTCAATTTCACCAGCACACAAATCGCTATCCTCTTCCTCACTTACTTCCTCTTCTGCAACATATACATTCTTATAGTATTTATTATTTTTTTTCAAATACAATGTTGCCTTTTTAACTTTCCTAACATCCACTAAATCTTGCCATATTTTCTTATTCTTTGTCGGAACCCCATTAACTAAGACAACCAGAGGTTCCTCTTCCACTTTTTCTACTCCAATTGTGTTAATGTTTTTCTTCAAATCTAGAGGCAAATAAACAACTCTTCCCTTTAATCCTCTCTGTAAATCTGATGGAGGCAATTTCCCTGTCTTTGGCTCCATTCTTACAATAGCCTGAAAGGGATGGATACTTTGAATCAAAATAGATTCATAAGTATTTAAATCCTTCAATTCAGAAGGAATCTCAACCAATTCCAGATTATTATGAACTGCTCTAGCAGGCATCTGGTTTTGATTTAATTTGCAACAACAATAAGTACACACACGTTGATCCAATCCCAAATCAAAACAATTTTCTGCCATCAAGTATGTTGCGAAATCCTTCCATTCACTATTATTTTCCCTTTCACTTTTTGCATATAAATCCACTAACTTAGTCTGATTCTTATAATAAGTGCGTCGACAACACACACAAGTGAAATTTGGCCTCTCACTTGATTTGACCTGAAACGTCGCAATTTCCCTCTGGAAATTATCTGTACTGGAAACCTGTACACTATCTTCCACATTACCCGCTTCTTCTTGGTCAATTTCAACATTCTCCTCTTTACTTCCAAAGTAACAAAACTCAATTTCTTCACATATATTCTTCACATCTATTTCAGAACCATGCAAAAGAGCAGCGCATAATTGTTTAAGCATAATTGCTGGACTCTTAGCATAATACAACATTCTAACTAATTTCCTCACTTTATTATGATGCACTGCTAGCATCCTGAAATGATGAAAAACACTCTGGCATACTCTCCTGGAAAGACAAGCCAGTGAATGACCATGCAAACCTGTCACTTCTCTCACTCTGCAAGGATCTAATTCTTGCAACAACCTCATTTTCTGCTTCAAACTTTTCTTATTAAATGACCGTACAAAATCACAAAGCAAATTGATGGAATCCTGTCGCACACTGCAAATACTACTACACTTCCAGGTGTACACAGGACCCTTAGCACGTCTTCCTAAAACCTCATTACCTAACACCTCTTCTGCCTCTGTTGTCACAAGTTTTTCTTTTTCAACTGGACAACCATCTTTCACTTCATAAGCACGACCACTGGTGTCAACTGCATGCACCAAATCATTATCCTGGAAATAACTCTCCTCATTAAAAAATGCCTCACAGCTTGAACTATGCATCCATTCTCCAGAAGAAACTTCACAAAAATTACTACGATTAACTATTCTCTTCCATCTACTATTTCTTTTGAAATCATAAATTGCCTTGTTTAGCTTCCTAATTCTATTGATTATCAAAATAAATAACTTACGTTTAATTTCAAATGCCTGATCAATAACTTTCTCAACTTTTTTTTTTCTCTTATAAAAAAGCACTTTCTGTTGACCTTTCTTAATATTTTTTAACAAATTGCCAATTATCCTGTTGCGGAACATTCGTTTACGAATGTCCCTAAACTGTTGTTTCCTTCTACTATCATGCACAGAGTTATCTCTTGCTCTAGCAGTAACATTTTTGATTGGCCTTTCCTTTCCGTTTGAATTGCTTCTCTTTTTCTGGACTGAAACATTTTCTGTAGTAATATTTTTTTTACTACAAATATTTCTTATGAATGTTTTTGTACTCTTACCCGGTGCTTTCTTGGTGACTTGACGATTTTTTTTGTAGAGGACTGCTGCTGTAAATGATGGACCTGCTGTCTTTGACGTTTTGTAGCCTTTCTCATTCTCTCCTTAGTTGGCATTCTCAAAATTTGAAATTATCTGCAGTTGAATCTGTAGTAAAATATAATAAAAAATGTTATTAACCACTATTACCAAACAGTAAATCAATAACAGTCAACAAAAACTTAACACACTACTTAACATTTTTACATATAATATTTTTTAGTGCTTTGGCAAATTTAGAATACAGAAATAGCAGAAAAGAAATGGAATTCTTCTTCATTTACCTGTCCTGTTTTATATGTGAATCTGATCTAATTTTATGAGCATATTTTAATATTTTATTGAAGACACTACACATAACCTGTTTTTGAAGGTGTGTTTAATTTAAAATTAAACAGTTTACATTTTTACTTTTCATTTATTGTAAATTTAAAAAATAAATGTTTATAGTTCCATAGGCTCAAGCAGGTCAGCTTCCCACCCTGTGTCATATAATTCGGACAAATCTGCATCCTCATCACGTTCTTCTTCATCCTCAGGATTTAAATCATCCAAGGGATCAACATCCACTGATGTTTCAATTACGAGTTCAATGATGAGGTCGAAATCAACTGATTGCTGATTGTCACTCATGTTGATGTTGTCTTTATCTTTAAAGAAAGATAACAACAATGAGATGTTGCAGAGTAAGAGACAAATCTCAGAGATTATAATAGTAAAATTGTTTAACAAGAGTAACATTTTGCAGCTATTATTTAGCCATGTCCAGCGATGCTGAGCAGGTGAAGCCTATGTCTAATTTTTCAGTGAACAGGACTCATCTCTACTTAACCTTGGATAAGCCTTACCGACTCTGTGTCCCCTGCACATACTTAAATGTAAAGGGGCAGATTTATGTTAAATGGCACATCCCCAGGCATGCACCAGTTAACGTGCACCACTGCTCTGCCACCCATGGTGTGCCGCATTTACAATCAGATAGGAAAAAGCTGCGTCAAAACCCTGCGCCTGCTTTAAGCAGGCATAGGTCTTGACACAACATTGTGGAGATGGGGCACCCCTGAGCCTTGCTGGAGCTGCATCGCACTTGCGATACAACTCCAGCAATGCGCCACCTTTACGGCACAGATGCGTTACGCATCTGTGCCATTTTTGCCCCATGCTGCGCCGCATTGTAAATGCAGCACACCATGGGTGGCGGAACAGTGGCGCAGGATGACTGGCACATCCCTGGTGATGCGCCAGTCATCATAAATCTATCCCTAAGCTTCTTATCTTGTTAGAGATGAACCGCCATATGTATCATCAAACTATTTTGCATTTCCTAAATAGCGAATTTTAAGGGATAAATAGCGATTCTTTACCATTCCTAATTTGCGATGAGCAAATTGCTAATTGCAAATTACCCATTCATTTCCATGGGCCAGGAGGCCCATAGGAATGAAGGTGCAATTTGCGATTAGCAATTAGCTCATCACAAATTAGGAATTTTTCCAAAGGTGCAGGGGTGTCTCAAGAACACCCTGCTGCACCCCTGAAAAAGAAATTTGGGGGCATATGGCGCACATACATGCCCTAAGGGCATGTATGGGCGTCATATGGCACCTTTTGTTTTTTGGAAAAAAAGCTTTTTGAAAAGAATTCGCAAATTACCACCAACTAGAAGTTGGTGGTAGTTTGCAAATCCTTAATGGCATTTTTTGCATATTTTTTGTTTGATACATTGCATTTAAGGAATCGCAAAATTTGCAAATCCTTCAGTGCATTCGCAAAATAAGTAATAACAAATTTTGCTATTCCTTATTTTGCATCAAACTTGTTTGATACATACCATTTGTCTAATTAGCATTCGCAAAGGCCGAAATTCGCAGAATTTTGACCTTTCCGAATGGTAATTAGCTTGATACATATGGCCCCAAGTGAGGCCTGTCTTGCAACATGGTGCATCTTTTGCATCACTGCTGCATCGGTTTCATGTGGCACGTTTTTTTTACACCATGACACATCTGCCTAAATGCATCAATTTGTAATTTTGTCGCCTCATAGCAAATCTTTTGCACCACCGCTGCATCACAAAAGTGACGCACAGTGGCGCAAAAGAGGCATACACCTATCATAAATCTGTCCCTAGCATTTTAAATGATTAATTCAGGATGACGATAAGGTGTGGCCTATCCAGAGGTTTGTTTAAGGTGAGGCCTACTCAGGATTGCAGATTAAAGTTACGCTTGATGAAAAATACACAGGAGATAATACATGTAAAGGCCTACCAATGAAGTAAGTAATGTCCACTTCATTGCGCCAGTCATCATAAATGTATCCCTAAGCTTCTTATCTTGTTACAGATGAACCGCCATATGTATCATCAAACTATTTTGCATTTCCTAAATAGCGAATTTTAAGGAATAAATAGCGATTTTTTACCATTCCTAATTTGCAATGAGCAAATTGCTAATTGCAAATTACCCATTCATTTGCATGGGCCAGGAGGCCCATAGGAATGAAGGTGCAATTTGCGATTAGCAATTAGCTCATCGCAAATTAGGAATTTTTCCAAGGGTGCAGGGGTGTCTCAAGAACACCCTGCTGCACCCCTGAAAAAGAAATTTGGGGGCATATGGCGCACATACATGCCCTAAGGGCATGTATGGGCGTCATATGTCAGCTTTTGTTTTTTTGGAAAAAAAGCTTTTTGAAAAGAATTGACAAATTACCACCAACTAGACGTTGGTGGTAATTTGCAAATCCTTAATGGCATTTTTTGCATATTTTTTGTTTGATACATTGCATTTAAGGAATCGCAAAATTTGCAAATCCTTCAATGCAATCGCAAAATAAGGAATAGCAAATTTTGAATTAATGACATTTTAAGTCATTTCCCCATGTACAGTGTTTTCAAATTATGATTTGAAAATGGTTTTTAGGGAAAAGGAATGGTTTGTAAAATTATGACAAGGACATAATGGTGTATGCTTCTTTATAAGGCATTTCAGTGTCTCTGATGTCATTTTTCCCATATTACATTAAAAGACCTTTCCCCGTAGAGCACATTCCTTGTAAATATGCTCCCACATGTGCATGGTAAATTTAGATTTTGACTGTTTGAGTTACATAGCCATGTTAAAAGTGACCCAAAAAGTTGCAAAGGCTTAAAAAAAACACTTTCATGTGTCTTAAGGACATTTTAAGTCATTTCCCCGTGGGCAGTGTTTTGTAAGTGGCGCAAAAGAGGCATACACCTATCATAAATCTGTCCCTAGCATTTTAAATGATTAATTCAGGATGACGATAAGGTGTGGCCTATCCAGAGGTTTGTTTAAGGTGAGGCCTACTCAGGATTGCAGATTAAAGTTACGCTTGATGAAGAATACAGAGGAGATAATGCATGTAAAGCCAACCAATGAAGTAAGTAATGTCCACTTCATTGCGCCAGTCATCATAAATGTATCCCTAAGCTTCTTATCTTGTTACAGATGAACCGCCATATGTATCATCAAACTATTTTGCATTTCCTAAACAGCGAATTTTAAGGAATATATAGCGATTCTTTACCATTCCTAATTGCAAATTACCCATTCATTTCCATGGGCCAGGAGGCCCATAGGAATGAAGGTGCAATTTGCGATTAGCAATTAGCTCATCGCAAATTAGGAATTTTTCCAAGGGTGCAGGGGTGTCTCAAGAACACCCTGCTACACCCCTCAAAAAGAAATTTGGGGGCATATGGTGCACATACATGCCCTAAGGGCATGTATGGGCGTCATATGGCACCTTTTGTTTTTTGGAAAAAAAGCTTTTTGAAAAGAATTCGCAAATTACCACCAACTAGAAGTTGGTGGTAATTTGCAAATCCTTAATGGCATTTTTTGCATATTTTTTGTTTGATACATTGCATTTAAGAAATCACAAAATTTGCAAATCCTTCAGTGCAATCGCAAAATAAAGAATAGCAAATTTTGCTATTCCTTATTTTGCATCAAACTTGTTTGATACATACCATTTGTCTAATTAGCATTCGCAAAGGCCAAAATTCACAGAACTTCGACCTTTGCAAATGCTAATTAGCACATACATATGGCCCCAAGTGAGGCCTGTCTTGCAACATGGTGCATCTTTTGCATCACTGCTGCATCAGTTTCATGTGGCACGGTGTTTTTTACACCATGACACATCTGCCTAAATGCATCAATTTGTAATTTTGTCGCCTCATAGCAAATCTTTTGCACCGCCGCTGCATCACAAAAGTGACGCACAGTGGCGCAAAAGAGGCATACACCTATCATAAATCTGTCCCTTGCATTTTAAATGATTAATTCAGGATGCCGATAAGGTGTGCCCTATCCAGAGGTTTGTTTAAGGTGAGGGATACTCAGGATTGCAGATGAAAGTTACGCTTGAAGAAGAATACAGAGGAGATAATACATGTAAAGCTCTACCAATGAAGTAAGTGATGTCCACTTCATTGCGCCAGTCATCATAAATGTATCCCTAAGCTTCTTATCTTGTTAGAGATGAACCGCCATATGTATCATCAAACTATTTTGCATTTCCAAAATCGCGAATTTTAAGGAATAAATAGCGATTCTTTACCATTCCTAATTTGCAATGAGCAAATTGCTAATTGCAAATTACCCATTCATTTCCATGGGCCTTCATTCCCTGGGAATGAAGGTGCAATTTGCGATTAGCAATTAGCTCATCGCAAATTAGGAATTTTTCCAAAGGTGCAGGGGTGTCTCAAGAACACCCTGCTGCACCCCTGAAAAAGAAATTTGGGGGCATATGGCGCACATAAATTTTAACAACATTCCTTTACGTCAAAAACGATTTTCAAGTCATAATTTGAAAACACTGCACCCGGGGGGAAATGACTTAAAATGTCCTTAAGACACCTGAAAGTGTTTTTTTAAAGCCTTTGCAAGTTTTTGGGTCACTTTTAACATGGCTATGTAACTCAAACAGTCAAAATCTAAATTTACCATGCACAGGTGGGACCATATTTACAAGGAATGTGCCCCACGGGGAAAGGTCTTTTAATGTAATATGGGAAAAATGACATCAGAGACACTGAAATGCCTTATAAAGAAGCATACACCATTATATCCTTGTCATAAATTTACAAACCATTCCTTTTCCCCAAAAACGATTTTCAAATCATAATTTGAAAACACTGCACATAGGGAAATGACTTAAAATGTCCTTAAGACACATGAAAGCGTTTTTTGATTGCCTTTTCAGCATGGTTGGGTCACTTTTAACATAGCTATGTAACACAAACATTCAAAATCTAAATTTGCCATGCACAGGTGGGAGCATATTTACAAGGAATGTGCCCCACGGGGAAAGGTCTTTTAATGTAATATGGGAAAAATGACATCAGAGACACTGAAATGCCTTATAAAGAAGCATACACCATTATATCCTTGTCAAAAATTTACAAACCATTCCTTTTCCCCAAAAACGATTTTCAAATCATAATTTGAAAACACTGCACATAGGGAAATGACTTAAAATGTCCTTAAGACACATAAAAGCGTTTTTTGATTGCCTTTGCAGCATGGTTGGGTCACTTTTAACATAGCTATGTAACACAATCATTCAAAATCTAAATTTGCCATGCACAGGTGGGAGCATATTTACAAGCAATATGCTCCACAGAGAAAGGTCTTACATTAAAATGGGAAAAATAACATCAGAGACACTCAATTGCCTTATAATGAAGCATACACCATTATGTCCTTGTCATAAATATTATAACCATTCATTTTCCTCAAAAACGATTTTCAAATCATAATTTGAAAAGACTCCACAGCTCCTATGCACAATAACACCCTGTCAGTACTAATACTTCACATTTTCTCCAATTACATTTTCTCAAAGAAACAAAATCTATTTGTAAAACACTTGAGACAAAGCAACATTTGAAGAACACAACTTTCTTCATAATTTTCTCCTTAAAGCACACTATTCTCTATCTAAATTAAAGAAATCTTTTCTCACCTTAGCAAATACTTTGAGTTTCAAAACAGTCTCAGAAACACACCAATTTGTCTTCAGCAGAGCAAAAGGTATGCACTCCAGAGTCTGCAGCTATCAAAAGCACAGAAATGCTGTAATTCTTCACATATATCTCTCATGTCACCCAATCAAAACTCTTCCCTCACTTTTTTTCCAATGAAAACCCTTCCCCCCTCTGCCATTTCATGCCTTTTCTGCATGGCAACCACCTCTTGGAAGACTTCTGGTGTTTGCAAGTTCACACAACAATGTTGCAATTGAACTCTGAACTCTCAGTGCACCTCATATCCAGTGCATTCTTTCATTTAATGATTTTTTCTTGACCACTCAAAATACATCTTTCAAACAACTCATCCATGCACCCTAACTTTCTGTTTTCAGCAATCAAAATCCACCAATCACTGTTACTGCTTCATTAACACAGAAACTCCACAGTTTTTTTCATTTTAAACTCTTATTTTTTCAACTGCCATTTCATTGCCACACTTCATCTGACTGCAGGAGAACCTTCTCTCACCATGTTTTCTGTCTGGATTGTTGGACATAGTTACATCTATTGGGCTCAGATGTATGCTGAGAACAGGAATTTACCTAACCTCAATTTACAAGATGTGGAAATTAAGTGGTTTGGCCACAGAGGATTAAAATGTCACCAATTGATACCATTGGTGAAAACCTTTATGCATTTGCCAAAACCTGACCTGTTAATTGTGCACTGTGGAGGTAATGATTTGGGCACTTTGACTGGGGTAGGTCTGGAAATGCTTTTAAAGGACACCTTTGATCAATTGATGGCACTTTTTCCTCAGACTGCCTTGGTATATTCAAATATATGCCAAAGACAGAAATGGAGGTGGTCAAACCAATTTTGTCCACAAATTGAGAAGTCGAGGAAGCATGTAAACAAATCTGTTTCAGCTTACATGAGAGACCATGGAATGGGCTCCCTGTACAACAATAACTTGCGTTACTACATGCAAGACATCTACAGAGGAGATGGAGTTCACTTCTCAGATGAGGGCAACAGAATTTTCATTCTGAATTTAAGACTGTGCATTGGTACCTACTTATAAGTACCTAAATGTACCATAAACCCAAAAGCTCTTCTCAGAGCTACCCTACATCTGATCACTCACAATTATTATTTTACTCTAACTTTTTTCACTAATTTTCAACAAAGTACGCTCCCTGGGGCGCTTCCCGGTACGCGAACCGGGAGCTAACCACGCTAAATTTAAAAAGAAATGTTTTTTTTTCTCGCACATATGGGCCTCCTCAGCCACCCTCAGAAAACCTAGGGGGTCAAGATAAGTCTACCGTGCCCCCTTCTACCCATTCTGAACATTATTTGCCCTCCATCTTGTATCTTAATTCGACCGAAACACAAAATGGTGGACTCCCGTAACGCTTAAGGTTCGCGAACCGGGGCGCTCACCAGTTCGCGTACCGGGTCGCTCCCTGGGTAGCGCACCATCAAAAAAGGTGGGAAAGTAGTTTACAGAAAAGCGACTGGAGACAATTTCACCAAATATAGATTAGCTCATACTACATACCAATGCCTACCATTTTCACAAATTTGATTGAAATTCCATTTAACCATTTAGCCTGTAGACCTCTCTAAATACCCTGAGGTAAATTACTTCACAAAACACATCTGAAGTGTTGGAATTGACAACCAATTAAAATGTTACTTACATTTTCTACTTTTTTTACCTGACATTTGATTGGCTATGTACCTGAATATATATAAAGGAAGAGAGAGAAACACAGCCATTTTGACTACTACTTCCTGAACTACATTGCAAGATCATTTTCACTCCCAACTTAAACTTCTTTTTAGAAGGTGAGATATTATTTTATAAATTTGAAAACATTTTCAGATAGTTATATACTATCCCTCTGTAAGAGTTAGACATTGAGAAAGGCTTCTTTATTATAATTATTGATTGATTTAGGTTTCTGTGGTATAGTTATGAATTTACTTAGGCTTCTTCACAGGCACTTTTTAATAGTACTACTTCACGCCTGAAACCATACAGTGCCCATAGATTACTTCTCTGTTATAAACTCACAAGTACCTGTCTGAACTTAAACCCAACAGTGCCCTATCTCTACTGATATATTTATTTTTTATGCAAATTACAGCAATAAAATGGAAGGTGAGCAGAATGTTTCCTTCGAAATTGTTCTGGAGAACAACACAGAAAAAGATATTGAGGACAATGATGACTCAGATTTCATGGATGAATCACGGGACCATGAATTAGTTCAATGTGTAGAATCTGTGGATCATTTACTTCATTATGATGACGGTCAAATGTGGGAACTTATGTTCACTCAACAAGAGGACATATCGGACAGTCAAATGCTAGACGTTCTATTAAATTTTGAAAAACAATCCGAAAAATAAAATTGTATGTAATATTAAAAAATTGTTTGAGTCTTTAATCATTTTTATATGTAATTCATAAACTAGTTAAATGTTAGAAATGTTATTAAATTTTGAAACACAATCACAATAATAAATAATTGCTTAAAAAATAAAAAAATTAAAAAATAATCAACAAAACCAACAATCAATTAACATACAGTATTTGAAAAGTCTATCATTCTTTTTTCCTTATAGTACGCTGCCCAGAACACTTCCTGGTTCGCGAACCGGGCGCTACCCACGCAAAAAAAACAACAAATTTTTTTTATTTTTTTTTGCCCCGCGGGGCCCTTTTAAAGCCTCCACATTAAACCTAGGGGGTCAGGGAGGATCTACTATGCCCCCTTATGGTCATTTCCCCCTTTGTTTTGGCCTCCTCTTGTCTCTCGATCCTACCGAGAGACAAGATGGCGGCCTCTCCGGACTGTTTAGAATGTTGACAGACACCGGAGAGCCAATCAGCTTCGCTTCGCGAAGTTCCGTTACGCGTAAAGTCCGCGAACCGGAGCGCTGCCCAGAGCGCGCTTACAGATATATATCTTTTTTTAAACGTTAATTTCTCAAAATCCACTGAAGCACATATATTGAGACCTAGCAAAGGCACATCGGGCTACCAGTCCCTACAATTTTGCCAAGTTTCGTGGAAATCCATTCAGCCGTTCAGGCTAAAAGTGAGGCCAACCGCCCTATGGAAAACTCAATGTTAAAAACACGTTTTGGGACCCCCTTTTTTCTCGGCCCCCCCTTGAAAACCCCCCCCCAAATTTCCAGGGGCTGCTCAGAAACAAAATGTTCCATTTTCCAGAAAATTTCAGCCAATTCCGTCCACAAACGCCAAAGTTATTAGACATAGAATTTTCAAAAATCCCATAGAGAAAAAATCCTAACTATATATACCTACTGGCGACCGCCAGTAGGTAATATATCTATATATATATATATATTCTGCTCCAAATGTTGTCCACCTGGTGAGTAGCACTCGATCAGCAGCTATATTTATGATAGGCAGGGACGAGGATCTGCTTGTAGAAGCCGCTCCATAATGGAATTGCCTGACGCGTTTCGAAGCTCCATATGCTTCTCTTCAGAGGCTTGAACGGAGACGGTGTGTGCACACACTGAACCGACTTCGCCATTTTTATATTGCACATAGGTGGGTGTGTCATATGGAAAATGGTGAAGTGGGTCAGCGGTTGCGCACACCGTTTCCGTTAAAGCCTCTGAAGAGAAGCATATGGAGCTTCGAAACGCGTCAGGCAAATCCACTACCGAGCAGCTCCTATAAGCGGATCCCCGTCCTTACTCAAACATAAACCAAGTTGCTGGTCGAGTGCTACTTACAGGTGGACAACCTTTGGAGCAGTAATTTAACATGCGGCCGTCCAGCCGCAGAGTATGTACCACCATGTAAGTCTTGGTGACCATGAAAGTGGAACAGCTGCCGTATATAGGATCGAGGACGGGCCCTCCTGTAGGGTCCATACAGTACTTGATTGTGTGCTTTCCTCACTACACTTCCCAGAAGGCACAATCTCATTTGATTCTCCCATAGGTGGGTGTGTCACATGGAAAATGGTGAAGTGGGTCAGCACACCGTTTCAGTTAAAGCCTCTGAAGAGAAGCATATGGAGCTATGAAATGTGTCAGGCAAATCCACTACGGAGTGGCTCCTACAAGCGGATCCCCGTCCCTACCTAAACATAAACCAAGCTGCTGGTTGAGTGCTATTTACAGGTGGACAGTCTTTGGAGTTGTAATATATATATATATATATATATATATATATATATATATATATACCAACAAAGTTTGCCCGGAATGAGTCAGCCCACACAGGTAAAAAGGAGTAACCTGCTTTATTGATGAAGGAACGGCTTTCCACTCCCAGCGCGAAAGCCTCGCTTACAATTCAGTCCTGATGTGCCCGACGCGTTTCATGCCCAACTAGCATTTCATCAGGGGCTTCAGGCAAGGCAACTGGAACTCAGCACGTCAATGGGCAGAACACTTTAAAGTACTAAAGTCCCCGCCCAGAAGGGCGTGGCCACCGCCGTGGCCGCTGGATCTTGTAGTGATCGCCTTTCATCTCATGTTCGTTGCTCGTGCAAAGTTCCACAGTAATGCATAATGATCCCAAGTGGGTGGCTGAGAGCAATTCTCGCTGGTGTTGCTGCACGTGGTAAGTTCTTTCAATGAGGTTTACCTGTCCCATAGCCGTGGCGTCGATTGGCGCCACCGCAGGGCTGCCCCACGGTGCAGCGGGGCTTGACTCGCGGCTCAGGCTGTGCCGCTTTTAATACCAACAAAGTTTGCCCGGAATGAGTCAGCCCACACAGGTAAAAAGGAGTAACCTGCTTTATTGATGAAGGAACGGCTTTCCACTCCCAGCACGAAAGCCTCGCTTACAATTCAGTCCTGAGGTGCCCGACGCGTTTCATGCCCAACTAGCATTTCATCAGGGGCTTCAGGCAAGGCAACTGGAACTCAGCACGTCAATGGGCAGAACACTTTAAAGTAATTAAGTCCCCGCCCAGAAGGGCGTGGCCACCGCCGTGGCCGCTGGATCTTGTAGTGATCGCCTTTCATCTCATGTTCGTTGCTCGTGCAAAGTTCCACAGTAATGCATAATGATCCCAAGTGGGTGGCTGAGAGCAATTCTCGCTGGTGTTGCTGCACGTGGTAAGTTCTTTCAATGAGGTATACCTGTCCCATAGCCGTGGCGTCGATTGGCGCCACCGCAGGGCTGCACCACGGTGCAGCGGGGCTTGACTCGCGGCTCAGGCTGTGCCGCTTTTAATACCAACAAAGTTTGCCCGGAATGAGTCAGCCCACACAGGTAAAAAGGAGTAACCTGCTTTATTGATGAAGGAACGGCTTTCCACTCCCAGCGCGAAAGCCTCGCTTACAATTCAGTCCTGAGGTGCCCGAAGCGTTTCATGCCCAACTAGCATTTCATCAGGGGCTTCAGGCAAGGCAACTGGAACTCAGCACGTCAATGGGCAGAACACTTTAAAGTAATTAAGTCCCCGCCCAGAAGGGCGTGGCCACCGCCGTGGCCGCTGGATCTTGTAGTGGGCTGACTCATTCCGGGCAAACTTTGTTGGTATATATATATATATATATATATATATATATATATATATATATATATATATATATATATATATATATATATATATATATATATATATATATATATATTTATATTTATATTACCTACTGGCGGTCGCCAGTAGGTATATATAGTTAGGATTTTTTCCATATGGGATTTTTGAAAATTCTATGTCTAATAACTTTGGCGTTTGTGGACGGAATTGGCTGAATTTTTCTGGAAAATGGAACATTTAGTTTCTGAGCAGCCCCTGGAAATTTGGGGGGAGTTCGTCAAGGGGGGGCCGAGAAAAAAGGTGGTTCCCAAAACGTGTTTTTAACATTGAGTTTTCCATAGGGCGGTTGGCCTCACTTTTAGCCCGAACGGCTGAATGGATTTCCACGAAACTTGGCAAAATTGTAGGGACTGGTAGCCCGATGTGCCTTTGCTAGGTCTCAATATATGTGCTTCAGTGGATTTTGAGAAATTAACGTTTAAAAAAAGATATATATCTGTAAGCGCGCTCTGGGCAGCGCTCCGGTTCGCGGACTTTACGCGTAACGGAACTTCGCGAAGCGAAGCTGATTGGCTCTCCGGTGTCTGTCAACATTCTAAACAGTCCGGAGCGGCCGCCATCTTGTCTCTCGGTAGGATCGAGAGACAAGAGGAGGCCAAAACAAAGGGGGAAATGACCATAAGGGGGCATAGTAGATCCTCCCTGACCCCCTAGGTTTAATGTGGAGGCTTTAAAAGGGCCCCGCGGGGCAAAGAAAATTTTTTTTTTTTTGCGTGGGTAGCGCCCGGTTCGCGAACCGGGAAGCGTTCTGGGCAGCGTACTATAAGGAAAAAAGAATGATAGACTTTTCAAATACTGTATGTTTATTGATTGTTGGTTTTGTTGATTATTTTTTAATTTTTTTATTTTTTAAGCAATTATTTATTATTGTGATTGTGTTTGAAAATTTAATAACATTTCTAACATTTAACTAGTTTATGAATTACATATAAAAATGATTAAAGACTCAAACAATTTTTTAATATTACATACAATTTTATTTTTCGGATTGTTTTTCAAAATTTAATAGAACGTCTAGCATTTGACTGTCCGATATGTCCTCTTGTTGAGTGAACATAAGTTCCCACATTTGACCGTCATCATAATGAAGTAAATGATCCACAGATTCTACACATTGAACTAATTCATGGTCCCGTGATTCATCCATGAAATCTGAGTCATCATTGTCCTCAATATCTTTTTCTGTGTTGTTCTCCAGAACAATTTCGAAGGAAACATTCTGCTCACCTTCCATTTTATTGCTGTAATTTGCATAAAAAATAAATATATCAGTAGAGATAGGGCACTGTTGGGTTTAAGTTCAGACAGGTACTTGTGAGTTTATAACAGAGAAGTAATCTATGGGCACTGTATGGTTTCAGGCGTGAAGTAGTACTATTAAAAAGTGCCTGTGAAGAAGCCTAAGTAAATTCATAATTATACCACAGAAACCTAAATCAATCCATAATTATAATAAAGAAGCCTTTCTCAATGTCTAACTCTTACAGAGGGATAGTATATAACTATCTGAAAATGTTTTCAAATTTATAAAATAATATCTCACCTTCTAAAAAGAAGTTTAAGTTGTGAGTGAAAATGATCTTGCAATGTAGTTCAGGAAGTAGTGTTTCTCTCTCTTCCTTTATATATATTCAGGTACATAGCCAATCAAATGTCAGGTAAAAAAAGTAGAAAATGAAAGTAACATTTTAATTGGTTGTCAATTCCAACACTTCAGATGTGTTTTGTGAAGTAATTTACCTCAGGGTATTTAGAGAGGTCTACAGGCTAAATGGTTAAATGGAATTTCAATCAAATTTGTGAAAATGGTAGGCATTGGTATGTAGTATGAGCTAATCTATATTTGGTGAAATTGTCTCCAGTCGCTTTTCTGTAAAC
Source organism: Lissotriton helveticus (assembly GCF_964261635.1). NCBI lineage: Eukaryota > Metazoa > Chordata > Amphibia > Caudata > Salamandridae > Lissotriton > Lissotriton helveticus. The sequence goes on along the minus strand of NC_136071.1, from coordinate 1,081,896,690 downwards.
TACTTTCCCACCTTTTTTGATGGTGCGCTTCCCAGGGAGCGACCCGGTACGCGAACTGGGGAGCGCCCCGGTTCGCGAACCTTAAGCGTTACGGGAGTCCACCATTTTGTGTTTCGGTCGAATTAAGATACAAGATGGAAGGCAAATAATGTTCAGAATGGGTAGAAGGGGGCACGGTAGACTTATCTTGACCCCCTAGGTTTTCTGAGGGTGGCTGAGGAGGCCAATATGTGCGAAAAAAAAAACATTTTTTTAAAAATTTAGCGAGGTTAGCTCCCGGTTCGCGTACCGGGAAGCGTCCCAGGGAGCGTACTTTGTTGAAAATTAGTGAAAAATGTTAGAGTAAAATAATAATTGTGAGTGATCAGATGTAGGGTAGCTCTGAGAAGAGCTTTTGGGTTTATGGTACATTTAGGTACTTATAAGTAGGTACCAATGCACAGTCTTAAATTCAGAATGAAAATTCTGTTGCCCTCATCTGAGAAGTGAACTCCATCTCCTCTGTAGATATCTTGCATGTAGTAACGCAAGTTATTGTTGTACAGGGAGCCCATTTCATGGTCTCTCATGTAAGCTGAAACAGATTTGTTTACATGCTTCCTCGACTTCTCAATTTGTGGACAAAATTGGTTTGACCACCTCCATTTCTGTCTTTGGCATATATTTGAATATACCAAGGCAGTCTGAGGAAAAAGTGCCATCAATTGCTCAAAGGTGTCCTTTAAAAGCATTTCCAGACCTACCCCAGTCAAAGTGCCCAAATCATTACCTCCACAGTGCACAATTAACAGGTCAGGTTTTGGCAAATGCATAAAGGTTTTCACCAATGGTATCAATTGGTGACATTTTAATCCTCTGTGGCCAAACCACTTAATTTCCACATCTTGTAAATTGAGGTTAGGTAAATTCCTGTTCTCAGCATACCTCTGAGCCCAATAGATGTAACTATGTCCAACAATCCAGACAGAAAACATGGTGAGAGAAGCTTCTCCTGCAGTCAGATGAAGTGTGGCAATGAAATGGCAGTTGAAAAAATAAGAGTTTAAAATGAAAAAAACTGTGGAGTTTCTGTGTTAATGAAGCAGTAACAGTGATTGGTGGATTTTGGTTGCTGAAAACAGAAAGTTTGGGTGCATGGATGAGTTGTTTGAAAGATGTATTTTGAGTGGTCAAGAAAAAATCATTAAATGAAAGAATGCACTGGATATGAGGTGCACTGAGAGTTCAGAGTTCAATTGCAACATTGTTGTGTGAACTTGCAAACACCAGAAGTCTTCCAAGAGGTGGTTGCCATGCAGAAAAGGCATGAAATGGCAGAGGGGGGAAGGGTTTTCATTTGAAAAAAAGTGAGGGAAGAGTTTTGATTGGGTGACATGAGAGATATGTGTGAAGAATTACAGCATTTCTGTGCTTTTGATAGCTGCAGACTCTGGAGTGCATACCTTTTGCTCTGCTGAAGACAAATTGGTGTGTTTCTGAGACTGTTTTGAAACTCAAAGTATTTGCTAAGGTGAGAAAAGATTTCTTTAATTTAGATAGAGAATAGTGTGCTTTAAGGAGAAAATTATGAAGAAAGTTGTGTTCTTCAAATGTTGCTTTGTCTCAAGTGTTTTACAAATAGATTTTGTTTCTTTGAGAAAATGTAATTGGAGAAAATGTGAAGTATTAGTACTGACAGGGTGTTATTGTGCATAGGAGCTGTGGAGTCTTTTCAAATTATGATTTGAAAATCGTTTTTGAGGAAAATGAATGGTTATAATCTTTATGACAAGGACATAATGGTGTATGCTTCATTATAAGGCAATTGAGTGTATCTGATGTTATTTTTCCCATTTTAATGTAAGACCTTTCTCTGTGGAGCATATTGCTTGTAAATATGCTCCCACCTGTGCATGGCAAATTTAGATTTTGAATGATTGGGTTACATAGCTATGTTAAAAGTGACCCAACCATGCTGCAAAGGCAATCAAAAAACGCTTTTATGTGTCTTAAGGACATTTTAAGTCATTTCCCTATGTGCAGTGTTTTCAAATTATGATTTGAAAATCGTTTTTGGGGAAAAAGAATGGTTTGTAAATTTTTGACAAGGATATAATGGTGTATGCTTCTTTATAAGGCATTTCAGTGTCTCTGATGTCATTTTTCCCATATTACATTAAAAGACCTTTCCCCGTGGGGCACATTCCTTGTAAATATGCTCCCACCTGTGCATGGCAAATTTAGATTTTGAATGTTTGTGTTACATAGCTATGTTAAAAGTGACCCAACCATGCTGGAAAGGCAATCAAAAAACGCGTTCATGTGTCTTAAGGACATTTTAAGTCATTTCCCTATGTGCAGTGTTTTCAAATTATGATTTGAAAATCGTTTTTGGGGAAAAGGAATGGTTTGTAAATTTATGACAAGGATATAATGGTGTATGCTTCTTTATAAGGCATTTCAGTGTCTCTGATGTCATTTTTCCCATATTACATTAAAAGACTTTTCCCCGTGGGGCACATTCCTTGTAAATATGGTCCCACCTGTGCATGGTAAATTTAGATTTTGACTGTTTGAGTTACATAGCCATGTTAAAAGTGACCCAAAAACTTGCAAAGGCTTTAAAAAAACACTTTCATGTGTCTTAAGGACATTTTAAGTCATTTCCCCCCGGGTGCAGTGTTTTCAAATTATGACTTGAAAATCGTTTTTGACGTAAAGGAATGTTGTTAAAATTTATGTGCGCCATATGCCCCCAAATTTCTTTTTCAGGGGTGCAGCAGGGTGTTCTTGAGACACCCCTGCACCTTTGGAAAAATTCCTAATTTGCGATGAGCTAATTGCTAATCGCAAATTGCACCTTCATTCCTATGGGCCTCCTGGCCCATGGAAATGAATGGGTAATTTGCAATTAGCAATTTGCTCATTGCAAATTAGGAATGGTAAAGAATCGCTATTTATTCCTTAAAATTCGCTATTTTGGAAATGCAAAATAGTTTGATGATACATATGGCGGTTCATCTCTAACAAGATAAGAAGCTTAGGGATACATTTATGATGACTGGCGCAATGAAGTGGACATCACTTACTTCATTGGTAGAGCTTTACATGTATTATCTCCTCTGTATTCTTCTTCAAGCGTAACTTTCATCTGCAATCCTGAGTAGGCCTCACCTTAAACAAACCTCTGGATAGGGCACACCTTATCGTCATCCTGAATTAATCATTTAAAATGCAAGGGACAGATTTATGATAGGTGTATGCCTCTTTTGCGCCACTGTGCGTCACTTTTGTGATGCAGCGGCGGTGCAAAAGATTTGCTATGAGGCGACAAAATTACAAATTGATGCATTTAGGCAGATGTGTCATGGTGTAAAAAACACCGTGCCACATGAAACTGATGCAGCAGTGATGCAAAAGATGCACCATGTTGCAAGACAGGCCTCACTTGGGGCCATATGTATGAAGCTAATTAGCATTTGCAAAGGTCGAAGTTCTGTGAATTTTGGCCTTTGCGAATGCTAATTAGACAAATGGTATGTATCAAACAAGTTTGATGCAAAATAAGGAATAGCAAAATTTGCTATTCTTTATTTTGCGATTGCACTGAAGGATTTGCAAATTTTGTGATTTCTTAAATGCAATGTATCAAACAAAAAATATGCAAAAAATGCCATTAAGGATTTGCAAATTACCACCAACTTCTAGTTGGTGGTAATTTGCGAATTCTTTTCAAAAAGCTTTTTTTCCAAAAAACAAAAGGTGCCATATGACGCCCATACATGCCCTTAGGGCATGTATGTGCGCCATATGCCCCCAAATTTCTTTTTGAGGGGTGTAGAAGGGTGTTCTTGAGACACCCCTGCACCCTTGGAAAAATTCCTAATTTGCGATGAGCTAATTGCTAATCGCAAATTGCACCTTCATTCCTATGGGCCTCCTGGCCCATGGAAATGAATGGGTAATTTGCAATTAGCAATTTGCTCATTGCAAATTAGGAATGGTAAAGAATCGCTATTTATTCCTTAAAATTCGCTATTTAGGAAATGCAAAATAGTTTGATGATACATATGGCGGTTCATCTGTAACAAGATAAGAAGCTTAGGGATACATTTATGATGACTGGCGCAATGAAGTGGACATTACTTACTTCATTGGTAGGCCTTTACATGTATTATCTCCTCTGTATTCTTCATCAAGCGTAACTTTAATCTGCAATCCTGAGTAGGCCTCACCTTAAACAAACCTCTGGATAGGCCACACCTTATCGTCATCCTGAATTAATCATTTAAAATGCTAGGGACAGATTTATGATAGGTGTATGCCTCTTTTGCGCCACTTACAAAACACTGCCCACGGGGAAATGACTTAAAATGTCCTTATGACACATGAAAGTGTTTTTTTTAAGCCTTTGCAACTTTTTTGGGTCACTTTTAACATGGCTATGTAACTCAAACAGTCAAAATCTAAATTTACCATGCACAGGTGGGAGCATATTTACAAGGAATGTGCTCCATGGGGAAAGGTCTTATAATGTAATATGGGAAAAATGACATCAGAGACACTGAAATGCCTTATAAAGAAGCATACACCATTATGTCCTTGTCATAAATTTACAAACCATTCCTTTTCCCTAAAAACGATTTTCAAATCATAATTTGAAAACACTGCACATGTGGAAATGACTTAAAATGTCCTTAATTCAAAATTTGCTATTCCTTATTTTGCGATTGCACTGAAGGATTTGCAAATTTTGCGATTCCTTAAATGCAATGTATCAAACAAAAAATATGTAAAAAATGACATTAAGGATTTGCAAACTACCACCAACTTCTAGTTTGTGGTAATTTGCGAATTCTTTTCAAAAAGCTTTTTTTCCAAAAAACAAAAGGTGCCATATGACGCCAATACATGCCCTTAGGGCATGTATGTGCGCCATATGCCCCCAAATTTCTTTTTCAGGGGTGCAGCAGGGTGTTCTTGAGACACCCCTGCACCCTTGAAAAAATTCCTAATTTGCGATGAGCTAATTGCTAATCGCAAATTGCACCTTCATTCCTATGAGCCTCCTAGCCCATGGAAATGAATGGGTAATTTGCAATTAGCAATTTGCTCATTGCAAATTAGGAATGGTAAAGAATTGCTATTTATTCCTTAAAATTCGCTATTTAGGAAATGCAAAATAGTTTGATGATACATATGGCGGTTCATCTGTAACAAGATAAGAAGCTTAGGGATAGATTTATGATGACTGGCGCATCACCAGGGATGTGCCAGTCATCCTGCGCCGCTGTTCCGCCACCCATGGTGTGCAGCATTTACAATGCGGCGCAGCATGGGGCAAACATGGCACAGATGCGTGACGTATCTGTGCTGTAAAGGTGGCGCATTGCTGGAGTTGTATCTCAAGTGCGATGCAGCTCCAGCAAGGCTCAGGGGTGCCCCATCTCCACAATGTTGCATCAAGACCTATGCCTGCTTAAAGCAGGCGCAGGGTTTTGACGCAGCTTTCTCCTATCTGATTGTAAATGCGGCACACCATGGGTGGCAGAGCAGCGGTGCACGTTAACTGGTGCATGCCTGGGGATGTGCCATTTAACATAAATCTGCCCCTTTACATTTAAGTATGTGCAGGGGACACAGAGTCGGTGAGGCTTATCCAAGGTTAAGAAGAGATGAGTCCTGTTCACTGAAAAATTAGACATAGGCTTCACCTGCTCAGCATCGCTGGACATGGCTAAATAATAGCTGCAAAATGTTACTCTTGTTAAACAATTTTACTATTATAATCTCTGAGATTTGTCTCTTACTCTGCAACATCTCATTGTTGTTATCTTTCTTTAAAGATAAAGACAACATCAACATGAGCGACAATCAGCAATCAGTTGATTTTGACCTCATCATTGAACTTGTAATTGAAACATCAGTGGATGTTGATCCCTTGGATGATTTAAATCCTGAGGATGAAGAAGAACGTGATGAGGATGCAGATTTGTCCGAATTATATGACATAGGGTGGGAAGCTGACCTGCTTGACCCTATGGAACTATAAACATTTATTTTTAAAATGTATAATAAATAAAAAGTAAAAATGTAAACCGTTTAATTTAAAAATAAAGACACCTTCAAAAACAGGTTATGTGTAGTGTCTTCAATAAAATATTAAAATATGCTCATAAAATTAGATCAGATTCACATATAAGATAGCACAGGTAACATGAATATAAATTCCATTTCTTTTCTGCTATTTCTGTATTCTAAAATTGCCATGCACTAAAAAATCTTATATGTAAAAATGTAAAGTAGTGTTTTAAGTTTTTGATTACTGTTATTGATGTACTGTTGGGTAATAGTGGTTAATAACATTTTTTAATATATTTTACCACAGATTCAACTGCAGATCATTTCAACATTTCACCATGCCAACGAAAGAAAGACTGAGAAAGGCTGCAAAACGTCAAAGACAGCAGGTGATTGAAAAAAAGCAGCAGTCATCTAACAAAAAGATTTGTCAAGTCAACAAGAAAGCACCGGGTAAGAGTACAAAAACATTGATAAGAAATATTTGTAGTAAAAAAAATATTACTACAGAAAATGTTTCAGTCCAGAAAAAGAGAAGCAATTCAAATGGAAAGGAAAGGCCAATCAAAAATGTTACTGCTAGAGCAAGAGATAACTCTGTGCATGATAGTAGAAGGAAACAACAGTTTAGGGACATTCGTAAACGAATGTTCCGCAACAGGATAATTGGCAATTTGTTAAAAAATATTAAGAAAGGTCAACAGAACGTGGTTTTTTATAAGAGAAAAAAAAAAGTTGAGAAAGTTATTGATCAGGCATTTGAAATTAAACGTAAGTTATTTATTTTGATAATCAATAGAATTAGGAAGCTAAACAAGGCAATTTATGATTTCAAAAGAAATAGTAGATGGAAGAGAATAGTTAATCGTAGTAATTTTTGTGAAGTTTTTTCTGGAGAATGGATGCATAGTTCAAGCTGTGAGGCATTTTTTAATGAGGAGAGTTATTTCCAGGATAATGATTTGGTGCATGCAGTTGACACCAGTGGTCGTGCTTATGAAGTGAAAGATGGTTGTCCAGTTGAAAAAGAAAAACTTGTGACAACAGAGGCAGAAGAGGTGTTAGGTAATGAGGTTTTAGGAAGACGTGCTAAGGGTCCTGTGTACACCTGGAAGTGTAGTAGTATTTGCAGTGTGCGACAGGATTCCATCAATTTGCTTTGTGATTTTGTACGGTCATTTAATAAGAAAAGTTTGAAGCAGAAAATAAGGTTGTTGCAAGAATTAGATCCTTGCAGAGTGAGAGAAGTGACAGGTTTGCATGGTCATTCACTGGCTTGTCTTTCCAGGAGAGTATGCCAGAGTGTTTTTCATCATTTCAGGATGCTAGCAGTGCATCATAATAAAGTGAGGAAATTAGTTAGAATGTTGTATTATGCTAAGAGTCCAGCAATTATGCTTAAACAATTATGTGCTGCTCTTTTGCATGGTTCTGAAATAGATGTGAAGAATATATGTGAAGAAATTGAGTTTTGTTACTTTGGAAATAAAGAGGAGAATGTTGAAATTGACCAAGAAGAAGCGGGTAATGTGGAAGATAGTGTACAGGTTTCCAGTACAGATAATTTCCAGAGGGAAATTGCCACGTTTCAGGTCAAATCAAGTGAGAGGCCAAATTTCACTTGTGTGTGTTGTCGACGCACTTATTATAAGAATCAGACTAAGTTAGTGGATTTATATGCAAAAAGTGAAAGGGAAAATAATAGTGAATGGAAGGATTTCGCAACATACTTGATGGTAGAAAATTGTTTTGATTTGGGATTGGATCAACGTGTGTGTACTTATTGTTGTTGCAAATTAAATCAAAACCAGATGCCTGCTAGAGCAGTTCATAATAATCTGGAATTGGTTGAGATTCCTTCTGAATTGAAGGATTTAAATACTTATGAATCTATTTTGATTCAAAGTATCCATCCCTTTCAGGCTATTGTAAGAATGGAGCCAAAGACAGGGAAATTGCCTCCATCAGATTTACAGAGAGGATTAAAGGGAAGAGTTGTTTATTTGCCTCTAGATTTGAAGAAAAACATTAACACAATTGGAGTAGAAAAAGTGGACGAGGAACCTCTGGTTATCTTAGTTAATGGGGTTCCGACAAAGAATAAGAAAATATGGCAAGATTTAGTAGATGTTAGGAAAGTTAAAAAGGCAACATTGTATTTGAAAAAAAATAATAAATACTATAAGAATGTATATGTTGCAGAAGAGGAAGTAAGTGAGGAAGAGGATAGCGATTTGTGTGCTGGTCAAATTGAGAAAGTAGAAACTTCTACTAGTGAAGAAATATATGAACATTATAGTGTTCATCCTTTGCATTCCAAGGAAGTCATGGGGAATGCTATTGAGTTGTTTCAAATGAAACAAGCCAAAGGGAGTCCCATTAGTGTTTGGGAGGAAAGTTTGGAAGCTCGGTGTTTCCCACAGCTTTTTCCAACAGGTCAGGGAGGAAGATATGATGAGCGACCTCATCAAATTCCTGCTTCTGAATACCGGACTTTGCGATTGTATGCAGGAGATGCTAGGTTTCGACAATGCATTCCTTATTTGTTTCATCTCCTGTTTGAAAGCGATCTGTCTGGACTGTCATATGCAGTGAACCACATCTTGAAAAGTGGTATACACATGCAAAACATCTCGGCAAGTGACTTTATGGATAAAGTCAATGTCCAAGACAGTATTTTGGATTCTCACCTGATTAATCTCATGGCGTGTCAGCGTGGTACTAATGAGTACTGGTACCGTCGTCATGGTGATTTAAAATGTATGCTGAGGAACTTAGGTACTCCCACATGGTTCCTCACTCTGAGCTGTGCCGAGTATGGCTGGGAAGACTTACTTGAATTTCTACGAGAGGCAAATGCTAACGTAGAAAACATCGAATTCAAGACACCCGGAGAACTGTGCTCTTTGGATCCAGTCAATGTATGTAGGTACTTCAATCATAGATTTGAAGCTATGATGTCTTTCATCATGAATAAGAAGAATCCACCTCTTGGAGAGGTGTTGGATTTCTTCTGGAGAAAGGAGTACCAAGCAAGAGGTGCTCCTCATATACATATGTTGCTGTGGATCAAGGATGCACCTAAATTTGGAACGGATCCAGAAGACTCAGTGATGAGTTTTATACAACAGTATTCTACGTGTGCTGTTCCAAACGCAAAGGAGAAGAAAAGCCTAAGAGAAAAAGTTCTGCGTTTCCAAAGCCATCGATGTGGAAAGTACTGTCGTCGTAAATTCCGAAACAAGGACAAGTTCTACACCAAATGTCGTTTCGGCTTTCCACGACCGGTGATTTCTAAAGGAAGAGTAAACAGTTTGATGTCTTCGCTGCGACATAATGTGATGAAGAAATCACCTAAAAACACATACAATTTGAAGAGGAACGAAGAGTCCAAGTACATCAACGACTACAACCCGGTGATTTTGTCCATGTGGAATGCTAACATGGATATACAGTTTGTGGCTGATAACTGTATGGCTGTAGCTCGGTATGTGACGTCTTACATCACCAAAAAAGAGAAGACAGAATTGAAGGATATGTGGGAGGACATTTCCCATGAAAAGAGCCTCAGCAAGAAGTTGTACAGTTTCAGTCTGAAGATGTTGTCGCATCGAGAAATCGGAGCGTACGAATGTTCTGACCGGTTGTCTTCAGCAAGTCTCTATGCCAAGTCCAGGAGTATCATTTGGGCGAGTCTTGGTCTTGCTGCAACGCGTAATCGAGTTCTCAAACCTGTGCGGGAAATTGAGTATTTGGCGGAAAAGGAGCCAAACAGTACCGACATTTTGAAGACCAACATGTTGGATACATATTATCCAAATCGAAGCATTCACCTCGAGAATGTTTGTCTGTATGAGGTTCTTCAAAATTACATATTCAAGAGGAACATCAAAGAAGATACTGAGAAAGGAGTGTATGCTGTAATAGGAAGTGAGGGATGTCTGGTCAAGCAAAGAAAATGCCACTTGGTAAACCATCGAAAATTGAGTGGCGAATCTCCTGAAAAAAAGGAGTTTTTCTATTTAGCACTTTTGCAACTTTTCAAGCCTTGGCGTGCAGAAGAGGAACTGCTTGGAGATTTTCTCTGTTACGAAGACTCTTTCAATGCCGCCAAGGAGACCATAGAATGTCCTGCTTTTCCCAAATATGTACAAATGTTGAATGCGGAAATTGAGCAGGAAGCAATGATTGCAGCCGAGATTGCCAGAGACAGTTCTCAGGACAGTCAGAGTTCTGCTTCATTGAGTCAGGATCCACTAGGAGGACCTGTTATCGAAAATGAAGCTGCCACTGCTATGAATGAAGTGGAAAGAGCCATGGCACATGCTCAGGAGGATGCGGTTAACTTAGAAGAGTTGGAAAGACAACTCAACGTTGAGCAGAGGAAAATATATGACGAAGTTACCATGCAAATTGATCATGGATTAAGTCATGACAAGAAAGAGTGCTCATGTATGTCGTTGAAGCCTGTCCGACTGTACGTGAGTGGAGAAGCGGGAACTGGAAAAAGTTTCCTCATTAAAGCAATTTCATGCTATTTGCAGGAAAGGACAGAGTCATCGCTGTCTTGTGTTGTCACCGCTCCAACTGGACTGGCAGCACATAACATTAAAGGGATTACTTTACATCGTTTACTGATGCTGCCAGTGGAGCATGACAACAAATTACAATATCACAAGCTATCTGGAGATGCTTGTTTTGAAGTTTCAAGAATCTTGAGGAAAATGAAACTTCTTATCATTGACGAAGTAAGCATGGTTTCCAATGTCATGCTTGCCTTTGTGCATTTGAGAATGCAAGAAGTTCTCAAAACAGAGTATGATGTGTTATTTGGTGGCAAACACATCATTGTTTTCGGAGATCTTCTGCAGCTGACACCAGTGAAAGGGCAACCTGTGTTCAAAATGCTCACGCATGAAGATACCAGGAAGTGCCTAGGCAGCATTGGCAACGTCAATATATGGTTAAACTTCAATTATGCTGAACTGCATGAAAATATGCGTCAGGCGAAGGATGAAGTTTACAAGACTATTCTACAAGATGTTAGAATTGGAAAAGTGACCGAGCATGGGAAAGAAGCTTTACATGCACGATTACTGTCAAATTTATATCCAGAACAAGATGTTGTGCCTGAGAATATTTTTCAGAAAATTACTGAGAAGAAATCTGGAATATGTTTGATGCCAACTCTTGCAGAATGTGCCAAATTCAACAACAAAATGTTGCATTTAGAAAAGCAAGAGATTGTGAAACTGGAAGCTATTGACAGAGTAGAGCATATGGGATCAACAATTATTTTGTCTGAGAATCTGAAAACAAAATTGGATTCATTAGATAAGAGTATATCTAAAACTGCAGGTTTTGAAAAGACTCTAAATGTGTGCTTGAACTGCCGTATAATTTTAAGAAGGAATTTACATGTTGAAAGAGGTCTGGTAAATGGATCAATGGGTAATGTTGTTGATTTTGTGAAATACAGAAATAGAGATGGAATTGAATTTTTAAAAATTAAATTTGATGGCATTGAGGAAGTACAGCTAATTGGTCGTTGTTCTGCTAGATTTTTGCTTGTAAAAGACTTATATGTTCGCCGTAAGCAGTTTCCTGTTTGCTTGGCATATGCGGTGACAATCCATAAATCGCAAGGTTTAAGTGTAGACAGTGCATTGGTGAATATTGGCAGTTCTGTGTTCAAGGAGGGTATGGCATATGTGGCATTGTCACGAGTTAGAACTTTATCGGGATTGTACTTGATTGAGTGTGATGTCACAAGCATTTGTGCGGATCTAGATTGTGTTAAGGAATACAATAGGTTAAGAAGAGAGTATGCGCCACATTTGCCTCAATATCCTTTGTTTGAGAAACGTGTGGTAGGCCGGAAACGAAGAAATGTGACCAATACTGGGGAGGTTGTAGCAAAAAGACGTAAAGTCGATGAACATGAAATTATAAGCAGAAACAAAAAGGATTCTGTTGAAGATGTTGTTGGTTTTCAATTTGAAAACAGTTCTGGTGTCAACTGCTATGCTAATGTAGTGGTTAATGTTTTGTTTTCTCTAGAAAATGTAAAAGAAGAGATTGTGGTCAATTCTGATCAAAGATTTTGCAGTTTGTTAAATTCTGTGTTAGAGAAATGTAGCACTGATACAACAAACAGAAAGTGTGTCTGAAATTCGAAATCTGTTAGACAGATGTTCAGGCCAAACACAATTCTCTCAAAATATTCAGCAAGATTGTCAGGAGTTTTTAATGTATATGCTTGATGTATTGCATGCTGAAGGTGTAGATGTAGATCAGCTGTTTGGGCTTTCTTATCAATGGCAGCATGACTGCGAGAACTGTATGGTATCAAGTACTACTAGTGTAGACTCAGAAAGATTTATATATTTAACTTTGCCAGACAGTAAATCAGTCTCCTTTAATAAGCTAGTAAAAGCAGCTGATCACAACATGGAGTGTAGCCAATGTAAATCTGAAATGATGTCCACATTATTTATACGAACATATGGCCAGTATGTCATTTTAATGTTCCAACGATGTAGGCCTGATGGAACAAAATGGACAACTTTAATTAAAAATTTTGTGGCTTCGCAGTTGTCAATATCAGGAAGGACTTTTGTAACTGCAGCAATTATATATCATGACGGTCCTTCAATAACATCAGGACATTACACAGCTTATTTAAAGTCTAGAAATGGCTGGTCATTCTGCAATGATTCTGTTTTCATTTTCAAAAAAAAATTGCCGTATGACCTTAAAAACTCTTACCTGGTGTTTTTAAAACCAAAATTTTAGGGAAAGAATCTCAGGATGTGCTCTGTGGAATTTCAAGAAGTTCTAATGGCTCCTACACGATTTGGCCTTGAGGATAAGTGTAGTTCAGAGACATAACTTCTAACCATAAGACTGGACGTCATGGAGAAATAAGTGCACTTTGAATGAGTTCAGAAAAACGATTTCTTTTTATAAGCTAATTGAAGCAGCCAATCAAAACATAGAGTAGAGGGAATGTAAGTCTGCAATGCTGTCTACTGTTTTACATTGCTTTGTGATTAAAAGTGATGTAGAGAATTAAATAATTGTAGTAGTCATAGAGGTAGTGTAAGTCTGCTTCATAGTAAGCAGTATCAGTGTCATAGGAAATGTAGAACATGACTGAGCAAGAAGGGGAAGATATTACTATTCCAGGATTGTGAAAATGATCTTCAACATTTTAATTCTGAAAGTTGCAGAAATGCCAAATGACGGGATTGGCTTACAAGAAATCCAAGAGTTATAAATGGCTCTGACAAGATTTGGCCTTGTGGAAACTTGTGGTAGAGAGCAAGAAGTCATTTATTGCATGTAACATGTTTTTAAAAACGATGGAGGTTTTCTTTCAGAAAGTGGCGGGCTGAAAGTAATAACAGCACAACAGAGTGTAAGCTGTTCATAGGACATCCTTTGACGTCATGGAAAGTAAGTTAACTTTAAGGAGTTCTGAATTCTGATTTGTTATGTTGTATGGGTTTTTTAAACACAATCATTTTGATTGTGTTTTTTTTTCCCCGCTGTTATATGATGAATACCTTCAAGTCACTGTTTTTAGTGAATTTTGATACATTCTGAGAACAGCAAAAATAAACCATTTAACATGTATAATTAATTCTGTACTGTTTGCATTTATGATGTATATGTAGAACTGTGTAGGAGGCATGGAGTAGGTGAGGCTTCTGTAAGTGTCAAAGTTGTTGCATGCAGTGCTGCACTTCTGCGTACTCTTTCATATGCTGGACTACATCTGCACAATGAGATACCTAAGCAAAGGAAACACAAGTGATGTGATTGTGAAATGAGCAAAAGAAATTGCACGTATTTCAATTACATCACCAGTGTTTCCTATCATTACGAATCACATTGTGCAGATCAAGTTTAGGTCTGTCCAGGGAAACAGAGGAGGTTTGGCCTTTGTTCAAGAGTGCAGTGGACATGACTCACTTCATTGGTAGGCCTGCAAATGTATTATCTTCTCTGTACTGTTCAACAACTCTAAATTTCATCTGCAACCCTGAGTAGGCCTCACCTCAAACAAACCTCTGGATAGGACACATCTTATTGGCATCCTGAAGCAATCATTTAAAATTTTAGTGTCTTGCGACACTTTTCTGAGACAACAGCAATGCAAAAGATGCACCATGTTTTAAGATAGGCCTCACTTCATCTGCATCCAGATACTGTTAGTTTAAAATGTATATCTTTAGGACTGTGTAGGGGGCCTGGAGAAGCAGAAGCTTCTGTAAGTGTCAAAGTTGTTGAAAAACTGTTTGTCCTTCAATCTTTTCCCTTGTCTTTTGTAATTTTTAAATACATGTTTTAATATTTTTCAAATGTTTGTTCTCTCTTTCACAGATTGAAAGTATAAAAACAAAAAGTGAGTAATTTAACGACAATTATAAGGTAAATGTTTTGTACTCTTTTCGTTACATTTCTATCACATTTAACTTCTATTAGTTCCACTGCTTCATTTCTTTAACCCTCAGTTTCCTGCCTTTGCTACTTCCCTCATTCCTTTCTCTATTACCTACTTACTCAACTCCTTCCACTCTTTTTCTCAGTCCCTCTCTTCTCATAGTTCCTCACTCTTGTTCACTCACTCCGTCTCTATTACTCTTAGTGTCTTTGACTGATCACTCTATCACTACTTGTTCATAATGCTTTCTCTGTGTAGTTGAAGCACACTAAGGGGCATATTATGAACACAGCCAATAAAATTATTGCTGTTTTTATTGGCAGAAAACTGGTGCAAAAGTGGTTTTAGCGGCAGTTTTCTGCCGCAAAAGCGGCTTTAGCGACACATTTCTGCCGATAAAAGCTGCAAAACTTTTATTGCCTATGTTGATGATATGGCTCTATGTTACTTACATTTCTTTGCTGTTTCAATGAATCTTTTTCTGTTATTTTTTGTTTTCTGTTTTCTATTTTTTCTCTCTGTTATTCCCCATGTTTTAATCTTATTTTGAACATTCACTCACATTCTCCAAGAAACTCTTCTTTGTTATTGTTCTACTCTCTTTTTTTTTCTTTCACTTCCTTATCTATTTTGTTTTTCACAATTATACCCTCTTCCGTCTTTTCTTTGGGAAATAGATCTATTAAACAGTATCTCTTCTTTACTCCCTATAGCTGTCTTTCTTTTAACATCACTCTCTGTTTACTTTCCTTATACTTACTCTTTTTTTTTAAATTTTTTGGTTAGCTCCCGGTCCGCGTACCGGGAAGCTAACCGGGAAGCGAACCAAAAGAAATAGAGCTTGCCAGAGTGCTAAACATTCTAGCAATTTTTTTTGAAAGGGGAGGTAGTTCTGAAAAGAACTTTTTTATTTTATGTTTTTGTTGTTTTTTTGTTGAAAAGGGCTCAACAGGAGCAAAAAAAAAATTACTGGGGGCGGTTAGGGCAATTATGATTTTCATAAGCCAGGTTGATGGCATTTATACTCATATTACCACATGCTATCAACGCACCACAGTGCATACAAGTATGTTTCATGTGGCCAAAATTCTCTTGGATGTTTGGCACAGTTTCCCGTGCCTCTGCTGGTGTCAATGATATTGACGATCTTGACCTGGCCACAGGAGTTGATGTTGGATTTTGTTCCATATCCCGTATTTCCGCCCGGCTGTAATTGAGTGGATGCCTCCTGGTCATGTGCCTATGCATGGTATAGTTCCCATAACTATACTTTTTATCAGTCCCTCTTGATAATTTATCTTTGCAGATGAGGCAGGTGACATACCTCGCATTCACTTTCTTTTGCCCTGGAGGGATTGAATAAAACTGCCAGATGAAACTGGCTTTCCTATGGGAAACCCGGGGCATCTCTTCCAAGAACTGTGGTTCTTCTCTCTCCTCTTCCTCTATTTCTTCTTCTTCCTCCTCTGTATTGGTCATGACCTGGGGAGGTGGTCCTCTCTTCCCATGAGGAGGTGGAGATGGTGGTGGGGGTGCACCAGCTGAAGCAACTACTGAAGCCATTTCTCAAGTATTAATAAAGGTCTTCCTCTTACAATGATGAAAGTCAGAGTGAGGAAAGAAGGAGGGGTTTTCATCATTTGGGAAAAACAATAGTTCTCAACCAATGAAAAGTGTTATTTTTAGGTCACCTGACCTAGCCTTACATGATTATGAAACCAAAAGTGAAATGAACCAATGAAAAGTGTTATTAACAAGTCACATGACCTGTTATGCTTACGTTACGCGCTCCGGTCCGCGCCCCGGATAGCTTCCGGGTCGCTGCGCTTCGCGCCTCGGTCCGCGCCCCGGGGCACTTCCGGGTGCGCTAACGCGGTACGTCATAAGACGCATTACGCGGCAACGCGATACGTCGCGCTTTCGCGACGCGTCACGATGTTGATTTCTAAAGCGGCAGTTGCGCAAACGGAATGTTTACCGGTTCGCGGACCGGCTCGCGGCATCAATTTGAGCTAACGGAAAGCTTTCCGGTTCGCGGACCGGGAGCGAAACAAAAAAAATATTTTAAAAAAAATTATTAATAAACATATAAAATATATTTTTGGATTTAAAGAAGAATACATTTTACAGCTATAGATATTAGCTTTTAAAAAACCAATGAAATTCACTGAAAAAACCATAGGTTATAGACCATATATAGTTAGGAATTAGCATTTACAAAACCTTGAAAATTCACTGAAAAAACCATAGGTTATACACCATATATAGTTAGGAATTAGCATTTAAAAAACCTTATTTTACTCACACAAAACCATTGAAATTCCATATATAGTTAGTTGTACTAACTATATATCGCGCACCCGCAATCCACTGCTGATCATGTCACATATTACATCATTCATGACATGGTCAGTGACATCACTGATGACATCACTGATGACATCTCAAATGACATCACTGATGACATCACTGATGACATCTCAAATGACATCACTGATGACATCACTGATGACATCTCATTTGACATTACTGATCACATCACTGATGACATCATTCATGTGATAATACGATGAAGCTCTTCAGACTCTAATATAACCTTAGATACACTCAGTGTAAACAGACACTCACAGACTGTCACTCATCCATGGAGTTACTCACACACCTAGTCAGTCATGCAAAGAATCAATCACACCTCCATTTCCTCAACTATACAGTTATACACACCTTACTTATTCAAACATATACTAACACATATTTACTCTCTTATACAATCCCTGATACAAGTTCACAATAATCCATACAGCCACTCACACATTCACTGGCTCTTTTGCACAGTTATTTATATATGTCAACTCTCACATGTACTGTGTTTTACATATGTACTTACTTTGACATATAGCACTGAGATATCCATTCACTCACCAATACACTGATGCACACAGTCAACCGCCCATACAGCTGTTTCCACATGCACTTTTGAACCCATGCATCTAGTGAATCAACTGCTCACACATCTATGCACAGAGTCATACACCTCCCAGCCACCCACACACACACTCAGTCTCCCATACAAATACTTGGGCAACCAATCAATAACCCATATAGTTACTCATATAGCTACTGAACAACACATGCAGCAGTTTTCAGAACAACAGACATAATGATGCACAAATTAAGACAGTTTAGTCACTAACCCATGCACTCAGTGAGACACATTTAATCACTCATTCATACAGTCAGTCATGCACCTACTAAATCCTTCATCCAGACACTTATACATCCACTCATTCTTAAATATGTAAGACATATTTTAACTTTACAGAAAAATACAGTCACTGGATGTTGTCATCAGTGATGTCATCAGTGATGTCATTTGAGATGTCATCAGTGATGTCATCAGTGATGTCACTGACCATGTCATGAATGATGTAATATGTGACATGATCAGCAGTGGATTGCGGGTGCGCGATATATAGTTAGTACAACTAACTATATATGGAATTTCAATGGTTTTGTGTGAGTAAAATAAGGTTTTTTAAATGCTAATTCCTAACTATATATGGTGTATAACCTATGGTTTTTTCAGTGAATATATATATATATATATATTTATGCACGCTCCCTTTTCACACCAAAAGAAAACGAGTCACTCTTACAGCGGGTGCTTTCAAACCGCGTTGGTGTCCGCGGTAACACATAACAGCTCCAAAATCCCACAAGATACCCAGCCGGGTTAAACGGGACAAATAGCACTCACAAGCACGACAGTTGCTTTCAGCAGGGGGTAGGTTTATTCAGATAGACGCGTTTCTGGAGAAAAACTCCCTTTGTCAGTATTTACATCTGTAGAACTGAATACTGTGCCCTTATCTATGTTTGTCACGTGTCATGAACACAAACGAGGGACTGCGCAGAGCGCCAAATGAGCGCCATCTTTAAATGTGCAAATACATTATTTACCAAACATTGCTTGCAAAAGTGTTGCACCATCTGTTAAGCCATGTATCGGCGTGATCATCATCTTAGTAATTACCCGCATCATTTACATTCAGAAAACTATTGATTTCCGAATTGCGTGGCTAAGATGACTAAAAAACAACTTCAACCTGTGTGTCAAGTCATACATCGGACATAGAAACATCAGGAAAATCTCGCCGTGGATCGGCAATGGCAGCCCCTATGGACTGCCTACTTAAGGTACAGCTAGATATGCAGCAATGTATTTTGCAAATATTGACAAAAAGTTAATCGAGCTGGCATCTTTAACCCCAAAACCCAAGCTTATTTTCAAACACCACAATACAATTCATCTTAAAGTCAATGTTTCACACATAGTACAGATTCAATTTGCTTTTTGCCCCATCATGCTCAACCCAAATGAGAGGCCAGTTCTTCTCCCATGTTCAATCTTATAGGTGCTCTAGTCTCCAAGTCTATGATATAACGAGACTCGAGTCTCCTTAGTGTGAGCAACCTGTTGCCTCCTCTTGGATTAACTTCAACTCTGTCTAAACAGAAATATCTCAAAAGGTTCCTGTCACTATTGTGTTTGATGGAGAAGTGGCGTGCCACGGGGTAAGTAAAATCCTTATTGGCTATGGCCCGCATATGCTCTAGTATCCTCAGTTTGACAGGATTGATCGTGCTACCCACATATCTCAGCATGCAAGGGCATACAAGACAGTAAACTGCATGGTCGGAATAGCAAGACATGAATTTACTGATCTTTTTCCCTCCAATATGCCCAGGGACCTCATAGCTTAAAGTTCTTTTGCTCGAGAAGCAGGCCTCGCACTTTCCGCAAGGGAAGAAGCCTTTGGCATCCTTTAGTGTACCCTGTCGCTTCTCAATGGGTCGTAGATAGCTATGAACTACTTGGTCGCGAAGTGATCTCGCCTTCCTGTATGTAATTAATGGCATGTTAGGTATGTCAGAGCCAATGATCGGGTCTGCTTTCAGAATATGCCAATGTTTTGACAGAACCGTTCGTAATTTGTGGGAGTCCGCAGAGTAAGAGGTGATCATGCGGAATTTGCCTTCTGTTGTGGGGCCTTGCTTTTTAGTGAAAAGACTAGAGCGAGGACTATATCCTCTTACCACGAACCTCTCCATGCATTCCAAGGCTGCTTTTTCAAAACATTCATCCTGGCTGCAATTGCGTTTTAGCCGCAGAAATTCCCCGTATGGAATGTTGTTAATTAATTTACGGGGGTGACTACTGGACGCGTGTAGAACGCTGTTTCCAGCAGTAGGTTTGCGGTACAAATTGGTGCAGATGTGCCCATCCCTAATACTCACTTCCAGGTCCAAGTAATTAACTTTTTCCCTGTTTATATCTCCAGTGAATCTCAAATGAAATTCATTGTCATTGAGCATTGCAATGTACTGATTTGCTTCCTCAATCGAACCATTCCATACTAGGAACAGGTCATCAATATACCTGCTCCATAGTACCACCTTAGAGTTCCAGGTGGAAAGTCTGGGGGCCCAGGCTACCTGCTCCTCCCACCAGCCGACGAATAAATTCGCGTAGCTGGGGGCGAAGCAGGAGCCCATGGCTGTGCCAGTCAGTTGGCGGTACAAGGTGTCCTGAAAGAGAAAAATGTTATTGCGTAAACAGAATGCAATTAATTCTAATAGCATCCTATTATGCACTGCATATTTATATTTAAGCTCTCTCTTATTGAGGAAGTACTCTATGGCATGGAGGCCCTGGTCATGGTCTATGCAAGTGTATAAACTTGTTATGTCCAGGGTAATCAGTATGTAGGATGGTTGCCAGTTCAAAAGTTCCACCTTCTCTATAAAATCCGTGGTGTCTCGGATGTATGATTTCAAAGACAGCACGGAACTGAAAAGGTGGTAGTCTAAGAATTTGGAGAGGTTCTCCGTCAATCCTCCCATGGAGGAGATTATGGGTCTCCCATGGGGGTCATTGATGTCTTTATGGACCTTGGGAAGATGGTAAAAACAAGGTAACATAGGGTTGGTAGTCTTGAGAAAAAGATATTCCTCCAGATCTAGCATCTGTTTGTCATGCCATTTCTTGAGTAAAACATAGAGATCATTCATGCTGGATAGATAATCTTGTTTCTTTATTATGGCATAGCAGGAAGCATCCTGCAGTTGACGCATAGCCTCAGCCACATATTTAGTCCTGGACATGATGACAATGTTGCCTCCCTTGTCGGAGGGTTTGCACACAATAGTTTCGTCATCCATGATGGTCTTAATGGCTAAATATTGTTCCTTGGTGGTATTGAATTGTATTCTCCGATTCTCTTGTGTGGTTCTCATGGCCATCAGATCCCTGGTGACTATTTCAGAAAAAATATCAATCGAATCCACCGCAGTCTGTGGAACAAATTTAGAAGCCAACTTAAAATTGCTTTTAGGTGCAGTCTGATCGATGTCAACATTAGCCAGTCTTTGAGTGAGGGTATCGCCAGTTGTTTCCATTTCCATATTGCATTCTTGTCTCAAATTGTGTAGTACTTCACACGCGGTGAGGTCATTGACGGTTAATAAATCCGTATCCTTTTTACTCTGTCTTAGATGCTTAGCTTCTTTTGCTGTTGGTTTGGTTTTATGAAACTTGTGCAATTTGATCTTCCGGACGAATTTAAAGAGATCGATACGTGTCTGTGTATACTCCATGCTTTTATTTGGACAGAATGTCAGTCCCAGCTTTGGGACAGACTCTTCTGCTGGAGTTAGGTGTCTGTCTGATAGATTCAAAATGGTGAGTTGTTCTGAAGGGCCTACCACCTTCCCCTTCTCTGACTCCTCGTGATTCTCGCAGTTGGTTTGTTCTGGATGTTGCCTCTGCTTCTTCCCCTTCCCCTTCCAGCCCCCGCGTCGGGTTTGTCTCCTGCTTCTGGGGGTTTGTTCTTGCCATCCCTCAGCCAGCTTTCTCGGATGACCTTGAACTCCTGCTGAAAAGGGGTCTTTTTTGCTGGAGGTTCAGGAGCAGTTGTCGTTCCTGTTGCTTCATCCCCAGATAACTCACTGGCAGTAACATCAGAGTCCGAAGTTTTCACTCTTACTTCTCCGGTCCCATTAGGCATTAGATCTTTCCTGGCAACATCTTTCCGTGGTTGATCATATTTTTTCGAGAATGTCAGCACTCTTCCCATAACGTAATCTTGTTCGTCACGGTCAAATTTTTCTTGTTTCCTCAATTTGATTTTAGTTTCATATTTTTGGAGTCTCTTCTTCATACTTGTTCTGAGGAGATCTTGTTCCTCCTTATTCGTATTCTGTGAGATGAGACCTTCCAATTCCTCAATTTCCTTTATAGTTTTGTCGCGATCACTCCATGCGAATTGGACTAAAATTTCCAACATGCCTTTGCATGAGTTGGCTATATGTGCAGCCCAAGTTTCCAGTAGGAGGGGGTCCGGGTTTTCGTAGGCAGGGACTGTAAAAATTCTCAGTCCTCGAGGGACCCTCTGTACCTCGATATAACCCTGCAACGACGTACCCTCCCACCACTTACGAAGTTCACGTTCGTACAGTTTTTCCAACTTGTGGAATTGAGAAGTTAGAGGATTCGAAATTGTTGTGGTGTTGGTCGGTGGTGGCTTGGATATATCCGGGTGTTTATTTTTAAAGATATCCACAGCTGCGTCCCGTCGTTCAGACATATTAAACATGGTTCAGTAACTTAGTTGGAAAGGTATCTAGTCCCTGTTTATATCTCCAGTGAATCTCAAATGAAATTCATTGTCATTGAGCATTACAATGTACTGATTTGCTTCCTCAATCGAACCATTCCATACTAGGAACAGGTCATCAATATACCTGCTCCATAGTACCACCTTAGAGTTCCAGGTGGAAAGTCTGGGGGCCCAGGATTTTCCTGATGTTTCTATGTCCGATGTATGACTTGACACACAGGTTGAAGTTGTTTTTTAGTCATCTTAGCCACGCAATTCGGAAATCAATAGTTTTCTGATTGTAAATGATGCGGGTAATTACTAAGATGATGATCACGCCGATACACGGCTTAACAGATGGTGCAAAACTTTTGCAAGCAATGTTTGGTAAATAATGTATTTGCACATTTAAAGATGGCGCTCATTTGGCGGTCTGCGCAGTCCCTCGTTTGTGTTCATGACACGTGACAAACATAGATAAGGGCACAGTATTCAGTTCTACAGATGTAAATACTGACGAAGGGAGTTTTTCTCCAGAAACGCGTCTATCTGAATAAACCTACCCCCTGCTGTAAGCAACTGTCGTGCTTGTGAGTGCTATTTGTCCCGTTTAACCCGGCTGGGTATCTTGTGGGATTTTGGAGCTGTTATATATATATTTATATATATATATATATATATATATATATATATATATATATATATATATATATATATATATATATATATATATATATATATTACCTACTGGCAGTCGCCAGTAGGTATACATAGTTAGGATTTTTTCTCTATGGGATTTTTGAAAATTCTATGTCTAATAACTTTGGCGTTTGTGGACGGAATTGGCTGAAATTTTCAGGAAAATGGCACATTTTGTTTCTGAGCAGCCCTTGAAAATTTGGGGGGGGTTCGTCAAGAGGGGGCCGAGAAAAAATGGGGGTCCCAAAACTTGTTTTTAACATTGAGTTTTCCATAGGGCGGTTGGCCTCACTTTTAGCCCGAACGGCTGAATGGATTTGCACGAAACTTGGCAAAATTGTAGGGACTGGTAGCCCGATGTGCCTTTGCTAGGTCTCAATATATGTGCTCCAGTGGATTTTGAGAAATTAACGTTCAAAAAAAGATATATATCTGTAACAGCGGACCGGGCAGCGCTCCGGTTCGCGGACTTTTCGCGGTACAGAGCTTTGTGAAGCGAAGCTGATTGGTTCTCCGGCGTCTGTGAACATTCCAAACAGTCCGTAGCGGCCGCCATCTTGTCTCTCGGTAGGATCGAGAGACAAGAGGAGGCCAAAGCGAAGGGGCAAATGACCATAAGGGGGCATAGTAGATCCTCGCTGACCCCCTAGGTTTGATGTGGAGGTTTTAAAAGGGCCCGCGGGGCAAAAAAAAAAATAATAATAATAATCGAACGGCTGAATGGATTTGCACGAAACTTGGTAAAATATTAGGGACTGGTAGCCCGATGTGCCTTTGCTAGGTCTCAATATATGTGCTCCAGTGGATTTTGAGAAATTAACGTTCAAAAAAAGATATATATCTGTAACAGCGCTCCGCTTCGCGTAACGGAGGTTTGCGAAGCTGATTGGTTCTCCGGCGTCTGTAAACATTGCAAACAGTCCGTAGCGGCCGCCATCTTGTCTCTCGGTAGGATCGAGAGACAAGAGGAGGCCAAAGCGAAGGGGCAAATGACCATAAGGGGGCATAGTAGATCCTCCTTGACCTCTTAGGTTTGATGTGGAGGTTTTAAAAGGGCCCCGCGGGGCAAAAAATAAAATAATAATAATAATCGAACGGCTGAATGGATTTGCACGAAACTTGGCAAAATTGTAGGGACTGGTAGCTCGATGTGCCTTTGCTAGGTCTCAATATATGTGCTTCAGTGGATTTTGAGAAATTAACGTTCAAAAACAAGATATATATCTGTAACAGCGCTCCGCTTCGCGGAGATAAAATTATATCTGTATTACCTAGCTGTTGCTAACACCAGTTAGCGACGGCTAGTAGGAGATAGCGACCATCTTGGGCCCCACTTTGCATGTGAGTGATATTTATCACTAATGACATGCAAAGTGGGCATGCCAAGATGTTAGCGACTGGAAACAGTCGCTAACATCGCTATCTCCTATTATCAACTTTTGGAAATATTCGCAATAAGCGCGAATATCTCCAAAAGCTAGCACCTGCCCTGAGCAGTTCTTAGCCATGTTATCCAATGGGAGGTGGATAACATGGCTAAGAGCATTAGCTCGGTAATGCATGAATATCGCTGAGTTTTCAGCAATATTAATGCATTGCGGTCGTTTTTTATCGTATTTGCGATAAACCTTGATAATAGCAAGGTTTATCTGCGATAATTTCTGACGATGCTTAGCGGTAAAAAAATCGTTGCTAAGCATCGTTAGGGATAAATATCGCTTAACTTTGGTAATATGCCCCAACGTCTGTTAACGTTCGATTCGAAGGAAATCAGGAAGTGTTGAAAAACATTGTCTGCGCCATCTTCCCTTTTTTCAAATGCCACACTTTTGTCGTGCACGGCAGTCATTTTAGATGCCTTGACCAGACCCACTCTGTGCACGCTGTCGATCCTTAGCATGGCTCCCCACCCTCGCAAGCATCTCCCCCAGGCAGTGGTCACCCCCGCTCTCTGTCTTATGCATGGGTAATAAACCACCCCCCATCTGCGCTGCTCTTCCCTGAGAATCACACCCTGTGCCCGCCCGACACCTCCCTTTCGCCCTATTCACTACCGCACCCTCTGACACTCCTTTTCCTCTGTGTCCGATTGTCCAGGCCGGTCCTAGGGTATCAGCTAGCCCTGCAGATGTAGTTTATGGCCCCAGCTGTAAAGAATCACCCATCTTCAAAGGAGTTATAGTAGATCAAGGCCCACACTCGATGAGATCCGTCACAGCAGACGCGTTCCTATTATCTGAAAACCATCCTGTATTGTGATTGGGGAGGGGACCGAGCCTGAAGCGGAAGATTCCAGGGATGACTCTTTGTACATCAAAGTTTTTACAATTATGTGTCACATTAAAAATATATAGCACTCCAACAAAGTAGTAAGATTATAAAACTTTAATAACTTATAAATATATACAAGAAAACAAAAACAGTAATAACATATAAACATTTTTAGGGAAAAACAACGAAGTAGCGGTCGGCTGTGCGAATAGTCCCAACGCAGCACAACGTCCAGATTTCTGGCGTGGGGCGTCGCGGGGGGGTGGGTCATCAGTAGCAAACTGTTGTGCGAATAGTTCCAAGGCAGCAGAACGATGGCACCAAGGTGATGTCCAGTAAGTTGCCGCACTGTTTTTGGTATCCTACAATGCTGCTCCGAATAACGGCGTGGGGCGCCCCGGGGGAGGCGGCGTGAACGGGCGTCTCCAGGTGGAGTCTCGTCTGTTGCAGTGGGGCGCCCCTTTACCGTTTCAGTTGCCATTCCGTCCGCTTTTGGTCCACTGTGTCAAAAGCCGCAATTCAGCTGAGTTGCGCCCACTCTTGCGGTGCAGCGATAGGCGGCTGTCACAGGACTCTCAAAATGGCGGCAGGCTGTTTCCTTTTTGGGCCTGGTCCACTGAAATGGCCCTGGGACACCTTGGAAATCGGACGCTTGTCTGCTAGGTCTTGGAGCCCATTCTCGAAAGCGTCCCCTCCGCCTTGAGGATTCATCAAAAGTTTTGGGGGCCCCCGACTCCTGTAGGCTTCTGGTGGGGAGCGGCTGCCATGATTGCTTGCGGAATGACCACAACGGAGCTACGAGATGGTGGTGCTCTCATGCTGACGCCAGCTTCAGTCTGAAACATCCAGAAACAAGGTGGGGCTTTCATCGTTTGGGAAAAAAAAAAGTTTTCATCCAATGAAAAGTGTTGTTTTTAGGTCATATGATCAAGCCTTCCATCATTAGGAAACCAAAAGTAAAATGAACCAATGAAAAGTTTTATAAACAAGTCACATGACCTGTTATGCGGCATAGGGTATAAAATGCGGAGAAAATACGTTGGCACGTGAGACGGCGTCAGTAGCGGACCGATGTGCGAATAGGCCGAAGGCAACACAACGCGCCAAGATCCGGATGGCACCGAGGTGGTGTCCAGCAAGTTGCAGCACTGGTGTGGCCATCCTACAATGCTGAAAGTCGGCGTGGGGCGCCCCGTTGGCCTGTGAGTTTACGTCAGTAGCGGACCGATGTGCGAATAGGCCGAAGGCAGCACAACGCGCCAAGATCCGGATGGCACCGAGGTGGTGTCTAGTAAGTTGCCGCACTGGTGTGGCCATCCTACAATGTTGAAAGTCGGCGTGGGGCGCCCTGTTGGCCTGTAAGAGGGCGTCAGTAGCGGACCGATGTGCGAATGGGGCCAAAGGCAGCGCAACAATATTTTCTGACTAGAAGACACCACAAGGCGCTGAGATGCCAAGATTCGGATGGCACCGAGGTGGTGTCTAGCAAGTTTTGGTACTGGTGTGGCCATCCTACAATGGTAAAAGTCGGCGTGGGGCGCCCCGTTGGCCTGTGAGATGGCGTCAGTAGCGGACCGATGTGCGAATGGGGCCAAAGGCAGCGCAACAATATTTTCTGTATGGAAGATACCACTAGGCGTTGAGATGCCAAGATCCGGATGGCACCGAGGTGATGTCTAGCAAGTTGCTGTACTGGTGTGGTCATCCTACAATGCTGAAACTCGGCGTGGGGCGCCCCATTAGCCTGTGAGATGGCGTCAGTAGCAGACCGATGTGTGAATAGGCCGGAACCAGCACAAGGCGCCAAGATCCGGATGTCACCGTGGTGGTTTCATAGTTGAGAGGCACTTCATCTGCAGTGGGGCGCCGAGATCCGGATGGCACCGAGGTGATGTCTAGCAAGTTGCTGTACTGGTGTGGTCATCCTACAATGCTGAAACTCGGCGTGGGGCGCCCCATTAGCCTGTGAGATGGCGTCAGTAGCGGACCGATATGTGAATGGGGCAAAGGTAGCGCAAGAATATTTTCTGAATAGAAGACACCACAAGGCGCTGAGATGGCAAGATCCGGATGGCACCGAGGTGGTGTCTAGCAAGTTGTGGCACTGGTGTGGCCATCCTACAATGGTAAAAGTCGGCGTGGGGCGCCCTGTTGGCCTGTGAGATGGTGTCAGCAGCGGACCGATGTGCGAATGGGGCCAAAGGCAGCGCAACAATATTTTCTGACTAGAAGACACCACAAGGCGCTGAGATGCCAAGATCCGGATGGCACCGAGGTGATGTCTAGCAAGTTGCTGTACTGGTGTGGCCATCCTACAATGCTGAAACTCGGCGTGGGGCGCTCCATTAGCCTGTGAGATGGCGTCAGTAGCGGACCGATGTGCGAATGGGGCCAAAGGCAGCGCAACAATATTTTCTGAATAGAAGACACCACAAGGCGCTGAGATGCCAAGATCCGGATGGCACCGAGGTGGTGTCTAGTAAGGTGCACTGGTGTGGCCATCCTACAATGCTGAAAGTCGGCGTGGGGCGCCCCGTTGGCCTGTGAGATGGCATCAGTAGCGGACCGATGTGCGAATGGGGCCAAAGGCAGCGCAACAATATTTTTGGAATAGAAGAGACCACAAGGCGCTGAGATTCGGTTAGCACCGAGGTGGTGTCTAGCAAGCTATGCAGCTGAGTTGCGTGCGCACTTGCGGCGAATAGGTCGAAGGCAGCACAACAATGTTTTCTGAATAGAAGACACCACAAGGCGCTGAGATTCGGTTACCACCGAGGTGATGTCTAGCAAGTTGCCGCACTGGTGTGGCCATCCTACAATACTGCTCCGAATAACGGCGTGGGGTGCCCGAAGGGGGGGGGGAGGCGGCGTGAACGGGCCTTCCTAGGTGGAGGCTCGTCTGCTGTAGTGGGGCGCCCCTTTACCGTTTCAGTTGCCATTCAGCTGAGTTTCGGCTGCTCTTGATGGTACAGCGACAGGCGGCTGCAACAGGACTCTCAAAATGGCGGCCTGTTCTTTGGATTTGGGCCTGGTCCACTAAAATGGCCCTGGGACACCTTAGAACTCGGACGCTCGATTTTTTTTTCCTTTCCTGTACATGCAAAAAAAGGTAAATGCCCGGTACGTTACACGCTTCATCTGCCACGATGAACTCTCCAGAGGAACCGAAAAAAAATATAGTTATGGTAACTATACCATGCATCGTCATATGGAGAGGTGGCACCAATTAATTATAGTGCTGCATAAAAGAGAGATTTGGAGGAGAACCCCTGACCTGCTAGTACATTCATCAAAGAAGTGGCACTGACAGCATCAGAGGCAAGGGAAACGGTCCCAAATATTTAGAAGAACTTTGGAAAGATTAAAATGACATGTT
This sequence comes from Lissotriton helveticus, assembly GCF_964261635.1. NCBI lineage: Eukaryota > Metazoa > Chordata > Amphibia > Caudata > Salamandridae > Lissotriton > Lissotriton helveticus. Next base: position 1,081,868,177 of record NC_136071.1, on the reverse strand, counting down.
TAGATTGTGGCAAATTAATTTCATGTGGACAGATGAGTGTTACTCTAATAAATACAGCATATGAACATCATCATAGTCGAAGGTTGGTAGAGACATTTTGACTATAAGAATATATTTTACATGCAGGACAGTTGTAAATTTTCCGGGAAAGTACATTAGCCTGGAACATTATAACATATATTTAAGAAAAAATAATGTTCGGAAGTAATAAAAAGCGTAATTTTTAGGTCATATGACCAAGCCTTTCATCATTAGAATAAGAAAAGTAAAATGAACCAATGAAAAGTTTTATTAACAAGTCACATGACTTGTTATGCTTACGTTACGCGCTGCGCGCCCCGGATGACTTCCGGATGCGCTAACGCGGCGCGTCATATGACGCATTACGCGACAACGCAGGTCCAGAATATAGTCAAAATGTCTCCACCAACCAGCGGTCGGAACACAACCCCTTTCAGCAGGCTAAATAGTTCTGTTAAATGACAACAGAAGGGACAGGCAACAAGAACCATCAGTCAAAGAGGGGAGGGCTAGTTCTTCTCTACCGGGTTACATTGGGGCGCTACCGGAACTGATCGAATTGGTAGTCTACAGTGTTTCTGGATGTTTCAGACTGAAGCTGGGGTTAGCATGAGAGCAGCACCATTTCGTAGCTCCGTCGTGGCCATTCCGCAACCAACCATGGCAGCCGCTCTTTATCATTATTTTGGGCGGGGTGGGTGGCGGAGCCGAGCTGTTTTGCAGCCATCATTGTGTGGAGTTCAGTTCATCTCACTAGTTTTGTATTTGTCATGAGGGGTTGTTCCTAATGTTTCTATTTTAGCGAGGTCAAAAAGAGATCCCATTAGTGGCCTACTGATTTTGCTCGATTCCTTTTCTTTTCTTTTTTACACGATTTTTCGTTATCTGCAAAGACTAAACAGAGTATTGCGACTCTGTGTTTGTTTGTAAATAGAGAATGAACCAAAGAGAACCAATTCTAAAACAGTAAATACTTGTATAACAATCAATCAAATGGAGAGAGAAGCAGGCACGACGTATTACAACGGGGGCAAAGGCCTGCGTTAACTACCCTTCACTATGTGCAAAGAGAGAGTACTCCTAATAGAAATGAGGGGGGGGTGCACCATTCAAAGCAGATCAGTGTGCATAAACACGAAAATGTTTTCACTTACCACGTACTTGACATTCGACAGCTTATGATATTTGCTATTAAAAAACCATTGAAATTCACTGAAAAAACCATAGGTTATAGACCATATATAGTTAGGAATTAGCATTTACAAAACCTTGAAAATTCACTGAAAAAACCATAGGTTATAGACCATATATAGTTAGGAATTAGCATTTAAAAAACCTTATTTTACTCACACAAAACCATTGAAATTCCATATATAGTTAGTTGCACTAACTATATATCGCGCAACCGCAATCCACTGCTGATGATGTCACATATTACATCATTCATGACATGGTCAGTGACATCACTGATGACATCACTGATGACATCTCAAATGACATCACTGATGACATCACTGATGACATCTCAAATGACATCACTGATAACATCTCAAATGACATCACTGATGACATCTCAAATGACATCACTGATGACATCACTGATGACATCTCATTTGACATCAATGACCACATCACTGATGATATCATTCATGTGACAATACAATGCATCTCCTCACACTTTAATATAACCTCTGTTACACCCAGTGTTAAATACAGAGTATAATTTTTGAAACCATTGACACACCAATACTAGTTACTACATATGCACTCAGTGATTCCTATGTTTACACACACATTCACTCATTTACCCATACAATCATTCATACATACAATCACTCATCTTTACAACACTATCATATGCACTCATACACCTATACAGACTCTCACACTCTGTCACTCATCCATGGAGTTACTCACACACCTAGTCAGTCCTGTAAATAATCAATCACACTTCCATTTTCTAATCTATACAGTTAAACATAGAGCACCTTACATTTTGAAACATATACTAACACATACTTACTCTCTTATACAATCATTGATACAAGTACACATTGATCTGCACAGAGTCACACACCTCCCAGCCAGCCACACACACACTCAGTCTCCCATACAAATACTTGGGCAATCAATCAATAACCCATATAGTTACTCATATAGCTACTGACCAACACATGCAGCAGTTTACAGAACAACAGACATAATGATGCACAAATTAAGACAGTTTAGTCACTAACCCATGCACTCAGTGAGACACATTTAATCACTCACTCATACAGTCAGTCACACACCTACTAAATCCTTCATCCAGACACTTCTACATCTACTCATTCTTCAATATGTAAAACATATTTAAACTTTTCAGAAACACACAGTCACTGGATGATGTCATCAGTGATGTCATTTGAGATGTCATCAGTGATGTCATCAGTGATGTCACTGACCATGTCATGAATGATGTAATATGTGACATCATCAGCAGTGGATTGCGGGTGCGCGATATATAGTTAGTGCAACTAACTATATATGGAATTTCAATGGTTTTGTGTGAGTAAAATAAGGTTTTTTAAATGCTAATTCCTAACTATATATGGTCTATAACCTATGGTTTTTTCAGTGAATATATATATATATATATATATTACCTACTGGGGGTTGCCAGTAGGTAGTTATAGTTAGGACCTAGTTTCCATAGGAAATCCGCAACATTCTATTGGGAATATCTTTGGCGCTGGTGGACGAATCTTCGCGAATTTCTCAAAGAAGATGGCCCGCTCCGCTCCTTCCCTGAAAGTTTTGGGGGGATTCGTCAAGTGGGGGCTGTGAAAAAAGGGGGGTCCCAAAACGTGTTTTCCCCATGCAATTTTCCATAGGACGATTAGACACGGCTACAGCCCAAACGGCTGAACGGAATTACATGAAATTTGGCCAAATGGTAGAGTCTTATTCGCAGATCACCCTTTTGTTTAAATGGTTTAAATCCATCCAGTAGTTGTTGAGAAAATCAAGTTTAAAAAATGTATATATCTAGAGACGCGCACCGTACGCGCACGGTCCTCGCACCGTACACGGACCCTGGCGTGCACAAGCGAAATTGTGATTGGCTGTCAGTCGTCTATCAACATTCCAAACTGTGTAAACCAGGAAGTGTTGGCCGCCATCTTGTCTTTCGGGAGAACTGAGGCACAAGAGAGCCCAAAACAAAAGTGGAAAACACAAAAAGGGGGCATGGTAGAGACCCTCTGACCCCCTTAGGCCTTCTCAGGGGGTCCCTGAAGGACCCCGAAGGCCCCCAAATTTTTTTTCTTTTTTTTTAAATCGCGAGGTGCGCGCACGGTGCACGCACCCGTACGAGGACAGTGCGTGCACGTTGGCAAAAAAAGTGACACAAGGGGATTTTAAAACTGCCGTTAATACATATAAATTCATCCACGCACTTTCATTAATAGTGCAAATTGAAGCATAGAGTTGTAACATATTTATATACATATGTTACATTTAAGTGTTCTGGAAGTACTACAGTATATTATAGGTAAACACTCTATATATTTATGCTGTACCACATCCCTATAGTTTTGCACTTTTATATTCATTCATTCATTTATGAACTAGACATTCACTATGACAAACTAAAACATACAAACATACAAATATAGTTCTTTTTTTTTGACCGGTAGAGGTAGTTCTGAAAAGAACTTTTTTTTTTTGCTTCCAAAAAGGAGAAAAAATTAACTTTGTAAACAAAACAAGTGTTCAACAGGAACAAAGAACTTAAAAAAAAATATTGTGGGCATTTGTGGTTCTTCCTCTTTTCAAGAATTGTTTCTATGTTCTGTTGTCCATATGAAATGAATTGGTTGCAATGTATTCAGCGAACTATTAAGTTTCTAAATTCTGGCTGCACAGAAGGGATCATATTTGATGGTGTTGTTGGTGGTGGTGGTGGTCCCCTTGGAGTGCTTGGAGCTGAGCCCTGCTCCTCCTCTGATCTTCTGACAACTGCTATTACCCAATTGTTTGGATGGAGGTTTTTAACATGGCGTTCCATGCTTGCTGTGCCAAATGAATATTTTTTGTTCGCATTACCCCTTGATAATACAGTGTCACATATTTTGCATGTGACTAGTGGGGCATTAACTTTTTTTTGACCTTCAGGGAAGGTAAAACATTTCCAAACAATTGCTTCTTTCTTTTTTTTGGGCTGTGGGTCTTCTTCCACAAATTCTTCAGATGAAGAATGATCCGAAGGTTCTTCTGGACGTCCAGCCATTTTAATGTCTTTATCTAAAGCACGGGAGCTGTAGAAAAAAGATGGTTCTTCTGTGAAAGTTAAAGAAGAATGATTAAAATTCGAGGGGTCTTTCAACAATTGGAGTAGAAAGTATTATAAACCAATAGAATTTCTTGTTTTAAAGTCACATGGTTGGACGTAAGCTTACGGTGCGCTTACGGAGCGCTTACGGAGCGCTTACGTATTCTTACGATGCGCTTACGCTGCATTTACGTGCGACGTACCCTCGCGAGATTCGTAATTACCTAAAAAAGTAATATACGGTTCTTAAAAGTTTTTAAAAAACTATTTCTTCATTATCCCAGATAATGTCTACCTTTAAAATGGATAATAAATCCGTAGATATAACGTATTTAAGATTATAAAATTTACGGGGGTAAGCGCACAAAGGTTTTACGGTGTGCTTACGGTGCTCTCACAGTGCGTTTATGTGCGACGTACCCTCGCGAGATTTGTAATTACTTTAAAAGGTAATACACTGTTCATAAAAGTTTAAAAAAACATTTTCTTCATTATCCAAGATAATGTCTACCTTTAAAATTTAGAATAAATTACGTAGATATTAAGTTTGTAAGATTATAAAACGTTCAGAGGTAAGCGCACGAAGATCTTACCGTGTGCTTACGGTGCTCTCACGGTGCATTTACGTGCGACATACCCTCGCGAGATTTGTAATTACTTTAAAAGTTAATATACGATTCATAAAAGTTTTTAAAAAAAACAATTTCTTCATTATCCAAGATAATGTCTATCTCTAAAATCTATAATAAATCCGTAGATATAACGTATTTAAGATTATAAAACTTACGGGGTAAGCGCACGAAGCTTTTACGGTGTGCTTACGGTGCTCTAACGATGCGTTTACGTGCGACGTACCCCCGTGAGATTTATAATTACTTTAAAAAGTAATATACGATTCTTTTAAAAGGAGGCAGGGTAGAGTCTCCCTGACTCCCTAGGCCTTCTCAGTGGGACCCTGAAGGACCCCTGAAGGCCCCAAAAAAAAAATATATTTTTTTAAAAATCACGAGGTGCGCGCACGGTGCGCGCACGTCAGAATAAAAAACAAAAAAAATAGATTTAAATAACAAGTTTGTGTGTTTAGATGTTGGGTGGCTCTAAAAAGAGCCGTTGTGTTCATTGAGTGTTTTTTGTACCTACAAGTAAGTACCGATGCAGAGTCTAAAGTTTAAAAGGAAGACTCTGTTCCCCTCATCTGTAAAATGTACACCATCTCTCCTATAGATGCCTTGCAAGTTGTAACGCAAGTTGTTGTGGTATATAGAACCCATGCCATAGTCTCTGAGGAAAGCAGAAACAGACTTATTCACATGTTTCCTTGCTTTCTCAATCTGTGGACAATATTGGTTGGACCAGTTCCATTTTTGCCTTTGGCATATATTAGAATATACAAAGGCAGTTTGTGGAAAAAGCGACATCAATTGGCCAAAGGTGTCCTTTAAAAGCATTTCCAGATCTACCCCAGTCAAAGTGCCTAGGTCATTGCCACCACAGTGCACAATTATGAGGTCAGGGTGTGGGAGATGCATAAAGGATTTTACCAATGCCATCAATTGGTGACATCTCAATCCTCTCTGGCCAATCCTTATAATATCCACAATTGGTAAATCAAGGTTGAGAAACCATCTATTTGCTGCATACCTTTCACTCCAGAAAATATAGCTATGTCCTACAATCCAGACTCTAAGCATCTTGAAGGCAGATCTGGTTGTACTCAGATGGTCTCTGGAAATGAAATGGCAGTTTGAAAACTTGGAGTTTGGAAAAAAATGTTGTTGAGATTCAGTGCATTTGAAAAACAAGAAATGATTGGTGGTTTCTGATAATTTACTATTGAAAACTAGGGTGCATACTACTGTTTTTTAAAAGGAGTAATACTATTGGTTTAGAAAAAGTCATTGAAAAGAACATTGCACAGGATAAGCTGGAATATTGAGAAGTCAAACACACTTGCTGCTTTGGTTTGCAACATTGAGAGATGAGAGTTTGACCTTTTGAGTGCAGTTAGGTGTTCTATGGAGAGTTACCATGGTAACAGGAAGAGAGAGCAGTGGGGGGAGGTTGAACATTATGTGAGTTTGAAAGTGTTGAAATGTACAACCAATTAAAATGTTAGTTTGGTTTTGAATTTGTGTGGGAAGAAATGTAACTGGTTATGTACTGGAATATGTGTGTAAAATGAAAGGGAATCAGGGCCATTTGTGGTTGCAGTGTCTGAGGTAAATTTCAGAGATTCTGCTTAAGAAAATCTGGTGTGTGATTGACACTGTTCTAAATCTTCAAAAGCCTTTTTAAAGGTGAGTTATTAATTTGTGAGGGGATATATGTTGTGCATTTTAAGTTAATAATAAAAATGAGTTGCAATGTGGATGTTACTCATTGTCTTGCTCTTTCACTCTCCCTCACTGTCTTTCTTTCTCTCCAACACAGTTTTTTTCCTTCTTCAGTTTCTCTACAAATCCTTCTGCTTTCCTTACACCTTTTTCCTTTTTTATATGGCTTTTTTTCTCTCACTCTCCTTTTCTTACCCTCATATCTTTTTCCTCACTGTCATTATTCTTTTTCTTCACTCCTGTTTTCTAACTCCCTCTCTCCTTCTGATTTATTTTTTTGTTTCTTTTTTCATTCTCATTTTTTCTCTCTTTATGTTTCCCGTACGCTTGCTCTCTTTATACATCACTACTAGCAAGGTCCCCTCTTCCACCCCTTCCACTGTAGTAATCATTTGACCGAATTGCTAGGATTTCTGTTATGTTTTAGGGTCTCAGTGTGAGTCTCATGTTTGGATGTAATGCTGGGAAAAACTAATGCTGCAAATTGGAAATGTATTTTGAAAATGACTCAGGTTTCTGCATTGTAATGTAGTCTCTTAATCGTTTTAGTGTGGTAAATGTATTTTGGTAAAATGTATGGTTTTAACGTTTTTGTGCAGGTTCACACTGAGTGTCTGTGTACATTAAAGAATTATATTTGCACCTTTTTGTATAATTTCCTCTGTCTCTCTTCACAGTGTACCTCTCTCTGGTTATACGGTGTTCTTTCTTCTGATATTGTGTCTCATGTTTGGATGTAATGTTGGCAAAAAAGTAATGCTGTAAATTGGAATGTATTTTGAAAATGACTCAGGTTTCTGCACTGTATTGTAGTTCTGAAATAGATAGGTTGTGTTCTGTCTCTTAAACTTTTTCGTGTGGCAAATGTGTTTTGGTAAAATGTATGGTTTTAAACTTTTTGTCCAGGATCACACTGAGTGTCTGTGTAAAATAAAGAATTATATTTGCACCTTTTTCTATAATCTGCCCTGTCTCTCCTCACAGTGTACCTCTCTCTACTTATCTCATTTTCTGTCTGCACCAACACTCTCCCACTGCCTGCACCCCTTAATGTGCATCTGCAGAGGCCTATTACGATATGGCTGCTGGTGTGTGTTAGACAGCGCTTACATGTTAAATCTTTTCCTTCTCTGCCTGTAGTCTCGCACCCTCTGTGTGTACCATGTTGTTTCTGTTTGTACTTTGTTTCCCTCTGTGTGCTAAATTACCTAAATCATGAACTGAGTCATGGTTTAGGTGATGTAGTTGTAGAAAGTTCTATGCAGTATGTGTTTCAGGCCTCTTAATTTTCAAAATGTGTTTATGCTGTACAATTTAGATGCTGGGTGTGCTGTTGAAATGGTAAAGCAACTGTGTCTGTAGCATGTAGTAGTCATTTCAGTGAATTTGATTTGTACATTCTCAGTCCCACCTTAACTCACTGCACTTGTTTAAGTTCACTTCATTGTCCTAAACCCTGAAACTCCATTCCTAGAAAAATATTCTAAACTCTTGCAACACAAATGCAGAGTTGTAAATCCTAAAAGAATATTCCCAGTGAGACCCCCTTTCATTGTAGTACTCATTTTACTGAATTGTAAGGGATAGTGTTCTGTCTCTTAAAGTTTTTTCTGTGGTATATGCGTTTTGGTGAAATCCATGTTTTTAACATTTTTTACTAAGATCACACTGAGTGTCAGTGTAAATTAAACAATTATATTTGCACCTTTTTCTATAATCTGCCCTGTCTCTCCTCACAGTCTGCCTCTCTCTGCTTATCTCATTTTCTGTCTGCACCAACCCTCTCCTACTGCCTGCATCCTCTGATGTGCATCTGCAGAGGCCTGTTATGATTTGGCTGCTGGTGTGTGTTAGACACAGTGTATTGATTAAATGCTGGTATAGAAATAGTGCGATGGTTCAAGCAGAGACACAGATAGTGCAAGCACACACAGACATGGTACACACAGAGGATACATGGTGGAGGGCTTCAGGCAGAGGGACAGATGGTGCAGTCACAGAAAAGATGGTGGAGAGAGAGGGTGAGATGGTTCAAGCAGAGACACAGACAGTGCAAGCAGACACAGAAATGGCACACACAGAGGATAGATGGTGGAGGGCTGTAGGCAGAGGGACAGATAGTGCAAGCAGACAGAGACATGGTGCATACAGAGGATAGATGGTGTAGGGCTGCAGGCAGAGGGGCAGATGGTGCAGTCACAGAAAAGATGGTGCAGAGACAAGGTGAGATGGTTCAAGCGGAGACACAGATAGTGTAAGCAGACATAGACATGGTACACACAGAGGAAAGATGGTGGAGGGTTGTAGGCAGAGACACAGATAGTGCAAGCAGACACAGACATGGTACACACAGAGGATAGATGGTATAGGGCTGCAGGCAGAGGGAGAGATGGTGCAGTCACAGAAAAGATGGTGCAGAGTGAGGGTGAGATGGTTCAAGCAGAGACACACACAGTGCAAGCAGCCACAGACATGGTACAAACAGAGGAGAGATGGTTGAGGGCTGTAGGCAGAGGAACAGATAGTGCAAGCAGATATAGACATGGTACACACAGAGGATAGATGGTGTAGGGCTGCAGGCAGAGGGACAGATGGTTCAGTCACAGTAAAGATGGTGGAGAGAGAGGGTGAGATGGTTCAAGCGGTGACACAGATAGTGCAAGCAGACACAGACATGGTACACAGAGAGGATAGATGTTGGAGGGCTGTAGGCAGAGACACAGATAGTGCAAGCAGACAGAGACATGGTACACCCAGAGGATAGATGGTGTAGAGCTGCAGGCAGAGGGACAGATGGTGCAGTCACTGAAAAGATGGTGCAGAGAGAGGGTGAGATGGTTCAAGCAGAGATATAGATAGTGCAAGCAGACACAGACATGGTACATACAGAGGATAGATGGTGTAGGGCTGTAGGCAGAGGGACAGATAGTGCAGTCACAGAAAAGATGGTGGAGAGAGAGGGTGAGATGGTTCAAGCGGAGACACAGATAGTGCAAGCAGACACAGACATGGTACACATAGAGGATAGATGGTGGAGGGCTGTAGGCAGGGGGACAATACACTGCTTTAAGTTCACTTCATTGTACTAAACCCAGAAACTCCATTCCTAGAAATATATTCAAAACTCTTGCAACACAACTGCAGTGTTATCAAGCCTGAAAGAATATTCCCAGCAAGACTCCCTTTGATTGTAGTAATCATTTTACTGAATTGGAAGGGATAGTGTTATGTGTGTAAGATCTCAGTATGAGTCTGTTTTCATTTAAGAGGAAGGTGGCAGAATAATTTGCGTAGTTAGTGTGTTTAAAAATATGGGAATATATGTACTTATAAAATTGTAAAGGTAGTTTTTATTATCTATTAGAGAAAATGATATAATTAAGTGTTTATTTTTTTTTGCAAGGTGCAACAACATTATCATATTGGTGCAATGGTAGAGCATGAGGAGAACTTTGCTTTAAATTTTGACATGTCAGACGAACTAATAGAGTACCTAATTGATGGACCTTTTGCAGAGGAAATTAATAAAGAAAATGCAGATTTCTTTGATGAGACTTTGGACAGTGAATTACTGGAAGCGGTGGAAGATTTTGAATTTGAAGATCAAAATTTTGAATTTGGGGAAAATCAAAATGAAATACCGGACGAAGTGATGTTGGAGGTTTTATTGGAGTACGAAATGTTTGATGAATACATTTATTAAAAATTATTCGAGTGAGTCTTTTTGTAGTATTGTAATAATGTTCTGATGAAGTGTGTTAGGGTTTAGGGTATGTAGTACTAGAAACTGCTATGCAGTATAAATGTCAGGTCTCTTAATTTGGAAATAATCTCCATGCTGTGTACTGAAGATCCTGGCCGTGCTGTAGAAATGCCATAGCAAGTCTCTCTGTAGCATGTAGTATGGGAATACATGTACTTATGGAGTGAGTTAGAGTTTAGGACAAAAAGTGCTTTATACCCCTAGCCCTTGCATGATACTATACACTGCCCTTGCACAACTGTATTGCTCTAAAGTCAGAAATATGAATCTCACCATGACTTCCTACACTGTCTAAACACTACTGCACTGTTCAGAACCTTGAAACACCATTCTAAGAAAATTCCCCAATAATGTTGAAAAACCACTGCACTGCCATAAACTGAGAAACAGCAGTGACTGTATGATTTCCTATTCTGCTCAGACACTGTTGCTGTACCTTCAATGTACTTATGAAGTGAATCAGTGTTTACATCATGTAGTTGTTTTAATTGCTATTTAGTATGTTAGGAGTGGTGTGTAACATGTTTTTTTTCTTCACAATAGATTGTTATTATCTACAGAAAGAAAATCAAGATGCCTACTAAGGATTCTAAAAGAAGAAAATATAAACAGGTTTACTTTTCCAATACAACACAATTACAAGATGTATCTAAACAACATTGTACAGAGAAAAAGAAGAATGTTATGTTATGTTAAATAATATTTATAAAGCGCATGTACGCCTTTGGGCTTCATGGCGCTGAGGTACGGGAACATAACAAAGAAAGGAAAAAATAGACAGCCGGTTAGGAATAAACATTATTTGAAGGCCTGTCTAAAAAGCCAAGTTTTAAAGTGATGTCTAAAAGTGAGAATGTCAGGGCTCTGTCTGAGGGGCAGAGGAAGCGTATTCCAGAGGCTGGCGGCTAAAAAGTCGAAGCAGCAGCCGCCTGAACGTTTTTTGTTAAAAGAAGGAACAATTAAGAGATCCTTCTTTGCAGAACGGAGATTAAGTGAGGGGGTGTACCTGAGTACCATGCCTTCAATAAACTTAGGGCCAGTGTGTTGAAGAGCTTTAAAGACCATGCAGCCCGTCTTAAACATGACCCTCTGCGCCACCGGGAGCCAGTGCAGTTGTTCCAGGCAAGGGGTGATAGATTGCCACTTTGGCTGCTTGAGGATCAGTCTGGCCGCTTGGTTTTGAACTAGTTGTAGTCTCTTAAGTTGGCCAAGCGGAAGTCCCAGGTAGATGCTATTAGAGAAGTCCAATCTGGACATAACCAAAGCAATGACCACCTGGATCAGGGCTGAGTGGGTGAGGAATTGGGAAATCTTTTTTATTTTCCGGAGCTGAAAGAAAGCCCCGGAGACAACAGCACCAATTTGACCCTTAAGAGAGAGGTCGGCGCTGATTATGACTCCCAAGCTTTTCACAGAGGAAGATTTGCACGGGGGTTGGCCCATGATGCTAGGCCAGAAATGAGGACCCCAACTTAGCTCACTTTTCCCAGGCAAGATCAGTTCGATCTTGCCTGGGTTAAGTTTGAGGTGGTTGAGGTTCATCCATCTATGGATGTGATCCATAGCATTGTGGAATTCAGTAACTGAATCTGGGGTATTGAGGGGGAAAATCAGAATGCTTCTGGTAATACAACAAAGGATTTTATAAGAAAATTAACTTTAAGAAAAAAAATGTGGATAATGTGGGGAAGATCCACAATTCACCTCTAACAACAAAAAAAGGAGTTTACAAAAAAATTGGAAAAGTGTGTGGTGATGAAATTACCAATAGTAATAGACAAAAAAATGTTTTTGTTGAAATTCGCAAGAGAATGATTTATAACAGAATTGTATTACATTTGTTGAAAAGTGGAAAGACTTCTAAAAGGAAAACAGCTTTTTATAAGCAAAAAAAAAAAATTGAAGGTATTGTAGATGAAGTATTTGAATTAAAAAATTATTTATTTTAGTAATCAATAGACTTTGTACACTAGACAAGGCAATTCATCTTTTGAAAGCGAAAAGTGGAAAAGACTAATTAATAGAACTAATTTTTGTAATGTTTTTTCTGGAGAATGGAAGCATAGTTCAAGTTCTGAGCCATTTTTTAATGAAGAGACTTACTTTCAGACTAATGATTTGTTGCATGCAGTTGACACCAGTGGTCGAGCATATGAGGTGAAGGCCGGTTGTGCGATTGAAATAGAGAAAATTGTCCCAAGAAATGCAGAAGAGGTATTATCTGATGAAGTTTTAGGGAGATGTTCTAAGGCTCCAGTGTACACTTGGAATTGTAGTAGTATTTGTAGTGTACGGCAGGATTCAATTGTTTTTTTCCGCAATTTCTTACGTAAGTATTCTAAGAAAAGTATTAAACAGAAGATTAAGATGTTGCAAGAATTAGACCCCTGCCAAGTGAGAGAAAAAATGGGGTTGCAAGGTCATTCTCTGGCTTGTCTTTCTAAAAAAGTATGCCAGAGTGTTTTTCACCATTTTAGGATGTTAGCAGTGCATCATACTGAAGTGAGGAAATTAGTGGGAAGGATGTATTATGCAAAAAGTCCAGCACTTAAGCTAAAGCAGTTAAACAGTGCTCTTTTACATGGTTCTGTATTAGATGTAAAGAACATTTGTGAAGAAATTGAGGTTAGTTACTTTTGTGAAAAAGAAGGCAGTGCAGAAACTGATACAGTAATAGAAGGAAATGTGGAAGAAAATATACAATGTTTTAGTACAGAACATTTTGACCAAGAAATTACAAGGTTTAAGGTCATTTCAGGAGAAAGGCCCAATTTTTATTGTATTTGTTGTAGAAGAATTCATTATACAAATCAGACCAGGTTAGTTGATCTATATTTAAAAAGTGAAAAGGAGAATAATAATGAGTGGAAGGAATTTGCAACTTAATTGTTTTGATTTGGGTTCTGATCAACGTATTTGTAAATATTGTAATAATAAATTAAATGAAAACAAAATGCCAGCTAGAGCTGTACATAATAATCTTGAGTTGGTAAATATTCCTTCTGAACTGATGGATTTAAATATTTATGAGTCTATGCTGATTCAATGTGTGCATCCATATCAGGCTATTGTTCGTATGGAGCCTAAGAGAGGGAAATTGCCTCCTTCAGATTTACAGAGAGGATTAATGGGAAGAGTTGTATATTTGCCTCTAGATTTAAAGAAAAATATTGAAACAATTGGTGTTGAACATGTGGAAGAGGAACCTCTAGTTATTCTAGTTAATGGCGTACCTACAAAAAGTAAGAAAATCTGGCAAGAATTAGTGGCTGTTAGGAAAGTCAAAAAGGCAACGTTGTATTTGGTAAAAAACAATCAATACTACAAAAATGTATATGTAGAAGAAGAGGAAACAACTATAGAAGAAGACAGTGATTTGTCAGCTGGACAAATTGAAAAAGTGGATGTGTCCAGAAGTGAACAAATTTATGAACATTATAGTGTTCATCCACTGCATTCAAAAGAAGTAATGGGGAATGCTATTGAGTTATTCCAAATGAAAGAAGCAAAAGGAAGTCCTATTAGTGTCTGGGAAGAAAGCTTGGAAGCTCGTTGTTTTCCTCAGTTATTTCCAACAGGTCGAGGTGGACGATATGATGACCGACGTGTGCAGATACCAGCATCTGAATACCGGACATCAAGATTGTATGCAGGAGATCCAAGATTTCGACAATGTATTCCATATTTGTTTCACGTTCTGTTTGAGAGTGATTTGTCTGGTCTTTCTTATGCAGTGAACCACATACTAAAAAGTGGAGTACATCTGCAGAATGTTTCGGCAAGGGACTTTATAAATAAAGTCCAAGAGAAAGACACTGTTTTGGAATCTCAGCTAATTAATCTCATGGCATGTCAGCGTGGTGCTAACGAGTATTGGTACCGTCGTCATGGGGAATTGAAATGTATGATAAGAACCTTTGGAACTCCTACATGGTTCCTTACTCTAAGCTGTGCTGAGTATGCTTGGGAAGATTTACTTCAATTTCTTCGACAGGCAAATGCAAAGATAGAAAATATAGAATACAAGACACCTGGAGAATTGTGCTCTTTGGATCCAGTTAATGTATGCAGGTATTTCAATCATAGATTTGAAGCTATGATGTCTTTTATAACAAACAAAAAAAAATCATCCTCTTGGAGAGGTTCTGGATTTCTTTTGGAGAAAGGAGTATCAAGCAAGAGGTGCTCCTCACATACATATGCTGCTATGGATCAAGGATGCCCCCAAATATGGAACAGTAGTGTGGCTCACTGGTTAGAGGCGGCAGACCCGAGAGCAGAGGACGGCCCGGGACCAGGGTTCGATTCCCGGCGCGGCAGGTTTCTGGACCAGGGTCAGCGGACTCAATAATTCTCTCGCCTCGGTGCCCACTCTGATCAGCGATCACACTCGGCAACTCTGGGCATTAGCTTGCCTCATCTTCACTAACGGCCCCACCAGACCGCCGGGGATGCCTGGTCTCACCCTGGAGATACCCATTAAGGGACCATCTCTCAGGGAAGCCAGGAAGGGTTTCGCAGCGGTCGAAGCGCCTTGGGACCCTACGGGTAAGTAGTGCGCTATATAAATGCCTATACTATACATTACATACAACAGATTCGGATGACACAGTGAGGAGTTTTATTGAACAGTATTCTACATGTGCTGTTCGAATAAAAAAACAGAACAAAAGAATTTAAAACATCAAGTCTTGCGGGTTCACGACCAGTAACATCAAAAGGAAGAGTGAACAATTTTAAGTCACCTTTGCGACATACTGTGACACGAAAATCACCGAAAAATACCTATAACTTAAGAAGAAATGAAGAGTCAAAGTACATAAATGACTATAACCCAGTCATTTTGTCCATGTGGAATGCAAACATGGATATTCAATATGTTGTAGATAACTCCATTGCTGTGGCTCGATATGTAACTTCTTACATTACAAAATCTGAAAAGACAGAACTAAAGGAAATGTGGGAAGAAATGTCTCATGAAAAGAGCCTAATCAAGAAATTGTACAGCTACAGTTTGAAGATGTTGTCTCATCGAGAAATCGGAGCATATGAATGTTCAGATCGCTTATCATCTGCAAGTCTATATGCCAAATCTAGAACAATCATTTGGGTGAGTTTAGGTCTTGCAAGAACACGAAACCGAGTTTTGAAATCTTTACAAGAAATTGAGTATTTAGCAGAGAGAGAACCAAACAGTACAGATATTTTGAAGACAAATATGTTGGATACATACTATCCAAATAGAAGTAATCATCTTGAGAATGTTTGTCTCTATGAAGTACTGCAAAGCTATACTTTTAAGAAGAACATTACAGAAGATATCAATAAAGGAGTATATGCTGTGATTGGATCTGAAGGTTGTATGGTGAAACAAAGAAAAGGACATTTGATTAATCATTGAAAACTGAGTTGCTAAACTTCTGACAAAAGGGAATTTTACTATTTAGCTCTTTTACAACTCTTTAAACCATGGCGTACAGAAGAGGAACTACTTGGAGATTTTCTCAGTTATGAAGATTCATTCAATGCAACTAAAAATACTATGGAATGTCCTGTTTTCACCGATTATCTAGAAATGTTGAAGGAGGAAAT
Organism: Lissotriton helveticus; assembly: GCF_964261635.1. Lineage (NCBI taxonomy): Eukaryota > Metazoa > Chordata > Amphibia > Caudata > Salamandridae > Lissotriton > Lissotriton helveticus. The sequence continues at coordinate 1,081,852,156 of NC_136071.1, read as the reverse complement.
ACAGCAAGAAGCTACAATTGCAGCAGAGATTGCTAGAGACAGTTCTCAAGACAGTCAACGTTCTGCTTCATTGAGTCAGGATCGATTAGGAGGACCAATTATCCAAAATGAAGCAGCCATTGCCATGGATGAGATGAAAAGAGCAATGGAACAAGCTCAGGAGTATGTGATAAACTTAGAAGAATTGTAAAACAACTAAATGTTCAGCAAAAACAAATATAGGATGAAGTGACAGAGCAGATTGAGCATGGTTTACTTCACGAGAAAAAAGAGTGCTCATGTACGTCATTTCAACCTGTCCGACTGTACGTGAGTGGAGAAGCAGGAACTGGAAAAAGTTTTCTAATTAAAGCAATTGCAACTTATCTACAGAAAAGAACAGAGTTGTCACTCTCTTGTGTTGTTACCGCTCCAACTTGGTTGGCAGCACATAACTTTAAAGGGATTACTTTACATCGTTTGTTGATGCTGCCAGTAGAGCACGAAAATAAATTAGAATACTACAAGCTATCTGGAGAAGCTTGTTGTGAAGTTTCCGGAGTCCTGAAAAAAATGAAACTTCTCATTATTGATGAGGTAAGCATGGTATCAAATTTAGTGCTTGCCTTTGTGCATTTAAGAATGCAACAAATTCTTAAAACAGAGTATGATGTGGTGTTTGGAGGAAAACACATCATCGTTTTTGGAGATCTACTACAGCTAACACCTGTGAAAGGACAACCAGTGTTTAAAACTGTTACACATGAAGATACCAGAAAGTGCTTGGGAAGCATTGGAAATGTAAATATATGGTTATATTTTAAATATACAGAACTCACTCAAAATATGCGAGGGGCAAAGGATGCTGATTATAAAAGTATTCTTCAAGATATAAGAATTGGAAAACTAAGTGAACATGGCAAAGAAGCTCTACAGGCACGATTACTTTCCAGTTTGTTTCCAAAGGAAAATGTTGGTGCAGAGAATATATATAGAAAAATTGCTGAAAATAAATCAGTGATATGCTTAATGCCAACTCTGCAAGAATGTGCAATCTTCAATGGAAAAAATTTTGAAGTTAGAAAATCAAGAAATTATAAAATTGAAAGCTATTGATAGAATAGAGCATGAAGGAGCTACTATTATTTTGTCAGAAAAGTTAAAGTCAAAATCGAATTCTTTAGAGAAATCAATATCTAAAACGGCTGGTTTAGAAAAGAATCTATATGTATGTTTAAATTATCAGATAATTTTACGACGTAATTTACATGTGGAAAGAGGTTTAGTAAATGGAGCAATGGGACATGTTGTTGGTTTTGTGAATTACCCAAATAGAGATGAGATTGAAACTATGAAAATCAAATTTGATGATATTGAAGAAGTACAACAATTGAGTCGTTGTTCGACTCGATTTTTGCTAGTAAAAGATTTATATGTCCGCCGAAAACAGTTTCCTGTTTGTTTGGCATATGCTGTGACTATTCATAAATCACAAGGTTTGAGTGTAGATAGTGCTTTGGTGAATATTGGAAGCACTGTGCTCAAAGAGGGTATGGCATATGTTGCTTTATCTCGGGTCAGAACTTTATCTGGATTATACTTGATTGATTTTGATGAGACAAAGATTAGTGCAGATCTGAATTGTGTGAAAGAGTATAATAGGTTAAGAAGAAAATATGCTCCAAATTTACCTCAATATCCTTTATTTGAAAAGGTTGTGGTACGTCGGAAAAGAAGATTGGAGAAAAATTGTAGTGAGGTTGTAGAAAAAAGAAAAAAACTAGTTGAACCAGTAATTGTAAGGAAAAAGAAAAAGGATAGTATTGAAGAGGTTGTTGGATTTCAGTTTGAAAACAGTACTGGTGTCAACTGCTATGCTAATGTAGTGGTAATGTTGTTTTTTTTCTTCAAACTTTACAGCAACAGATTGTTGATAATCGGGATCAAAGATTTTGTTGTTTGTTGAATTCTGTCTTTGAGAAATGTAGCAGTGATAAAACAAAAATAGAAAGTGTTTCTGATATTTGAAATGTTTTAGACATATGTTCTGGAGTAAATCAATTTTCACAGAATATTCAGCAAGATTGTCAGGAATTTCTTATATATATGCTTGTTGTATTGGAAGATGAAGGTATAGATGTTGAAAATATATTTGGTGTATCTTATAAATGGCAACATGACTGTGATAATTGTTCGTTTTCAAGCAGTACTCAAATAGACACAGAAAGATTTATATATTTGACATTACCAGACTGCAAATTAGTGACTTCTGATAACCTAGTTAGAGAAGCAAATCAAAACATGGTTTGTACCCAATGTAACTCAGAAATGTTATCAACATTATTTATACAAAGATATGGACAGTATGTAATTTTAATGCTCCAACGATGCAGACCTGATGGAACAAAATTGACAACTTTAATTATAAAGTTTGTGGCTTCTCAAATATCAATTTCAGGAAGAACTTTTGTAACTGTAGCAATTATTTTCCATGATGGTTCTTCTACAACATCAGGACATTATACAGCTTATTTAAAATGTGCATAAGGCTGGAATCATTGTAATGAAACTCAATTAACTTTTAAACAACGTTTGCCTTTTGACTTACCTAATTCTTACCTAGTGTTTTTAGAACCCAAATTGTAGGCAAAACAATTGGCCTAGGAAGATTAGTGCTGTAAGAAAAGGTTAATCTGCTGCTGAGAATTACTTTGTTAGTCAGGGTGATTAAGATAAAAACAAACTTAAACTTGTCATAGAGGTAGTGTAAGTGTATCTATAGTAAGTGATATGAGTATTACAGGAAATGTTGATCATGAGTGAGGCAGTGGTGTTTTAAATTTGTTGTAGTTGTTGGAGATGTTGGTGACATTTTTATTCCCTTGTAGAGGTTTCTTTTAATGGTATACAGCTCCTTGGTGAAATAAAGGATGAGTAGAGTGTGATCAGCATACTCTACTATTATGTTCTGATAGCATGCTATTTGTTTAAGGTTCTATGTTCATGATAAATACTATCGGGTGGAGGTATAACCATTGTTAGATGGTCCAAAAGATGTGGGTGCTTTTGTTTCAGAGGGTCGGGAGACGGATGCTTAAGAGTACTATTAAGTAACTTCCAAACTAAGTATTTCACAGATACTATTTGGCCATGAGGAATAGTATCACAACCAAATGACTATTTCGGATTAATGTTATTAGCATATGTTTGGACATTACTTTATTCAGAGTGTATAAGAAAGAAGTAGTATTGTTTTTTTACTTTGTGAATATTTTTCACATTCTTTACTTACATCAGAAATTGCTGTTTGAAAAAGACATTTAAGATATGTTTTTTTTCTAATTGTTACATTGTGAACGAAAATGTTGAATGGTTTTTTTAAACACAATCTTTTTGATTGTGTTTTTTTTGCCCGCTGTCTTATGATAAGTTGTATTGAACTCACTGTTTTAAGTGAAATTCAATATATTCTGAGAACAGCAAAATAAAATATATAATATATTGTACAAATTATTGTATTTTGTATTGTGAAACATGGATTATAACTCAATTGTTTCTTCTCTTCCACAGATTTTATATTTAGGTAAGTACAACAAACAAAAAAATACTTTTTCATTACTTTCTTACTTCTATTTCTCTCTATCCTTTCTTCACTGGCTCTCTTACTTTTTTACTTTCCCTCATCTTACTCCTCTTCCCTCATTCTACTTACTCCCCTTCATTCACCTTTACTCTGCTTCTTTCACCATTAGTACTCTTCCTTCACCCTCTCTCCTCTTGTCCAACTCCCTCTTTCCTCTGTCTGTTCCTTACTTCTCTTTCCTATCTTCCTCCATCACTACCCTGGTCTTGCTGTATCGATTAGTCTCTTGTCACTGCCCCTTACTCTCTTTCCTTCACTCACTCCACTTCTTTCACTTCCTCACTCCCTTTCACTCACTGCTCTTTTCTCTATTTGTTTCTAAGTCTGTTCTTCATTATCGGTCAGTATAACTGATTTACTACTTCACAGTCCATCACTCTCCCTCTGTTTCTCTCTTTTACTGTCTCCCTTTCTCTCCACCAGTCTTCCTTTTGTTTTCTGTCTCTTTACATTAATCCTTCTCTCTCACTTACTTATTTTTCTTTCTTTGAATATGCTTCTTTTTCCATCAATCCCCTTCCCACAGTCTTATATCCCTTCCCTCACTATCCCTGCCCTTCACTCAATCTGAGTCTTCTTCCTCCACTTCATGTTCTCTTCTCTCTGCATTACTCTCATTCCATTTCTCTTGCACCTATTCCGTCAATTCCCTTCCATTAATCTCGTTTCCTCAATCCGTTTTAGTAACTCTCATTCCTTTAGTCTTTTACTCCTTTCAGTCCATTACTCAGTTTCTCTCTTTCTCTGTGTTTCTCCCTCACCCTTCCTTTCTTTCCCTCTCTGTTTTTTTCACTTCTACTTTCTTATGTATTATGAAAAATATATTGTAACTCATTTCTTTCTTGTCTTCCACAGATACTATATTTATAACAAAAGAATTCTATTAAGTTGTCATTATTTATAAGGAAAGTATGACAAACAGAAAATACTTTTTCTTCACTCTCTTACTTGTGTTTCTTTCTTTCCTATTCTTTAATCTCTCCTTACTCTTCTTCCTCTAATCATTTTACTCTCCTTTTCTCATTCTCATTATTGCCCTTCATTCACTTGTATAGTCTTTCTGTGACTATCAGTACTCTCTCTTTTCCGTCACTCACCTTGTCCAACTCCCTCTTTCCCATGTCTGTCTCACTTCTCTTTCCTATGTTCCTACATCACTACCTTTGTGTTACTGTATCATTTAGTCTCTTCTCAGTCCCTCTTTACTCTCTTTCCATAACATTAACCCTCACTGATCTTCACTCACTCCATTTTTCTCACTCCCTCGCTCCCTTTTGCTCAATCCTCTTCCTTAATTTGTTCCCTTTCCTTACTGATTTTTCTTCATATCATCCCTCAGTCTCTTTCATTCACTCCACTTTTCGCACTCCCCTCACTTTCTTTGGCTCACTCTGTCTGTCAGTCCTTTTCCCTTACTCCTCTTTCCTCATTCACTTTTTCTTACTCCCATTCCTTTAGTCCCACTTTTCCTTTCACTCCTTTTCTCTCTCCCTCTCTCCCTGTATCTCGCTCAGTCTAACCGCCTAACTCCCTCACAGTTACTTGCTCTCCCTCTCTCTCTTACTCTCTCTCTCTCTTTCTCTCTCTCATCCTTCCTGTCTTTCTGTTTCTGATTCCTTCACTCCTACTTTAGCCCTCAGTCCTCTTTCCTCTCTCTTAATCTTGTTCCTTCTTTCTCATTCTCTTTCATCACCCTCATACCCCTTTCCTCAGTGTTACTGCCTTTCACTCACCCTCAGTACTTCTTCCTCAGTCACCTTGCCTCACTCCCCTTTCCTCACCCCCTCACTCCATCTTACTTACTTCCCTTCACTTATTCCTTCCCTTACTTTTTTTCATCCATTTTTCTCTCCCTGTTTGTCTCTGTGTCATTCAGTCTCACTGGGTCATTCCTTCTCAGTTCTTTGCTCTCCCTTTCCCTGTCTCTCACTCTGTCCTTCTCTCTCCTTTACCCTTAAACTCTTATCCTCTCTCTTGCTATCACTGTTCTTCTATTCTTCACTCACTTTCCCTGTCTCTCAATTTTGTTCCTTCTCCCTCACTAATTTTTTCTCTTCCTAATACTACTTACCTATCTATCACTGTTGTTCACTCACTATCATTCACTTTCTCTCTCTGAACTTTATCCTATCTGTATTTTTCACCACTTTACTTCCCCGCTTCTTTTTTGTCACTTCCCCTCACTCTGCTTCTCTCACTCTCCTTCCCTCACTTTTCTTCCTTTACTCCTCTTTCATTACACCCTCACTCTATCTCACTAACTCACATTCATTTACTCCCTCACTCACTTTTTTTTATTTACTTTTTCTCTGTCTTACTTACTGTAACTGCTTTACTGCTTCTTAGTTGATAGATAACGAAGAATATCATCGCAGAAGTTGCATTGGAGGTGGACATTGGTGAAAAGTGGCCCGATATTTAGAGCAGTCGATGAAGGAGATGCTCCTGCAGATGAAGTGCTGGGAACAGCAACTGGAGGGTTCACTGCAAGGGTTTGGGTAGATTCCCTTGTATAATCGTTAGAATGTACAATTTAACATTTTAACGAGTGTAATCAATGTGTCTATACTAAAAGACTAGTGTGTCTTTTGGTGTGCTCTAGATAGCACACTACCACAGACTTTGTAGGTGAACTTTGTTGCATATACTTTCTTGTGTCCCTCCGGAAAGGAAAAATACTTCCAGATAAAGGACACCTTGGTCTTCTTTCTACGTGTCTGCTCTTCAACAAACTCCACATCTGAGTCAGATGATGAAGTTTCTTTATTCCCCCACTCTCCTTAAGTCCATTTCTCTCTCCATCTCTTTTTCTGTCTCACTGAGTGTAACCACTTTACTCCATCTCACTCACTTACTCTCCCTCTCTTTTTCTCTCACTCTATCTCTCTCTCTCTCTCTCTCTCTCTCGCTCTTTCTGTTTCCTTGACTTCTACTTTATCCCTCAGTCCTCTTTCCTCTCTCTTAATCTCCTTTGTTCTTTCTCATTCCCTTTCGTATTCCTAATACCACTTTTCTCATTCTTAATGCCTTTCACTCACCCTCAGTACTTTTCTCTCAGTCACTTTCCCTCCCTCCCCTTTCCTCACTCCCTCTCTCCACCTTACTAACTCCCCTTCACTTATTCCTTCCCTTTCTTTTTTTTTATCCATTTTTCTCTCCCTGTTTCCATTTGTGTCACTCAGTCTCAATGGCTCATTGCTTCTCAGTTCTTTGCTCTCCCTCTCCCTGTTTCTCACTCTATCCTTCTCTTTCCTTTACTATTAAACTCCTATTCTCTCTCTTTCTATCACTCCTCTTCTATTCCTCACTCACTTTCCCTGTGTCTTAATTTTGTTCCTTCTCTCACCATCACTCCACTTCCCTTTCCTTTACTCCCTTTACTCTGATCTACTTCTCCCTATCCATCTCTTACTCCCCTTCTCTGTGAACGTACCATGCTCCCCTTTTCTCACTTCCCCTACCTCACTTGCCTTTCCTTACTGCCATTCCCTTACTCTTTCACTCACCTTATTTCACTCCCGTACCCTTAGTTCCTTTGTTTCAGTCACTCTTTGGCTGCACAATTTTAATTTCGATTAAGTTGAGGCTCTGCTCCCCATAGCAGAGTATCTCTTTGCACATATTGCACCTCATGTTCACTCTGCTCAGGAACGGGCGTATTTCCAATGCTAATGTAGATGGTAAGGCATAAGGTGCTCTTGTTGATGTGCTGGGCACAGCAGATGGTAGTTGAGACGCGAGGGCTCTGGTTGAAACCTGTGCGTACTGTGCAGGGTGCACATTCCTCACGTGCCTTATCATAGTATAAAATGCAAAGGAATACTTCTTTTGAGGGTTTCCCCTTGAGAGGACAGATCCACAAATGGTGCATGTTATGTTATGTTATGTTAATGGTTTTTATACCGCGCACAGCTGCCCCAGCAAAGGGGTATAAAACTTAGGGCATATCAACTTAGGGACATTTACTTTTTTCTCCCTCTGTGGATATATAAAAAATTGCCAAATGAATGATTGTTTAGTCTTCTTTGCAGATGTCTGATGTTCCTGGACATCTGATTCTATTGTGTTTTTATCTAGGAACCTAAATCGATATTTCTATTTTATGCCCTTGTACGGTTATAATAAATAATATCCCTATAAAGGCATAAGGAGCCATATCCATATTTAGTCGTAGTCCATGCAGTCACATTAAGCAAGGCTACTTCCCCGGACTCCTAGAAAGCACAACGAGTTCTCTAAACAAACCAAAACCTCCAGCAACCTGGGAAATCCCCATTGCTTTTGTTTTGATTTTGTCCTAGAACTCCTGTGAAGCACTGTAAGAACGGCCAGTTCTTAGTGACATCTTTATTGACGTCTTATGTCCAACCTTACGTCAAACCCGGCACCTTTCAGGTATAAATATACCAACGCTGCCTTAAGCAAACACACAGTGGTAGTTTTGGAGCAGAGCAGCTATCTACTTGCCCGAGAGCCCAGCTGATGTGAGAGCCCAGGGACGCTGCCCCTCCCTTTTGACGCACTGAGAGAGACGCTGTCTTTTCTCCTGCCGAGAAATCCAGCTCCGGTGTTTCCAGATACCTTCGCGGGTTACTGGGATATCGAATCCTGAGAGAGAGATACAAGACCTCCTGCTTTCTAATACCCAGGTACGGAGCTGACTAAACCCTTAAAGAGAATTCTTGATTCAGATTCCTTGGAAAAACCAACTTAACTTAAACTGCTACTTACTTACTCCTTCCCACGTATTATGCTTAGGTCAGGTACACCGGGGTAGGCGTATTTAGAAGCACCAGTTGAGTACGTTAGTCAATGTATATATGTATGTATATATTTTATCTATTTTAAAGTATGTTACGGCTAAGAAACCATATCAATGCCTTTACAGTATTATTTCTTAATCCTCCTTTTACTGTACGCACTTAACTTTATTATGAGTATTGCAATTGTGGCAATTCATTTCACTTGTATGAGAAAGAAGACTGCTCAATAAATAACACCTTTTATTGAAAACCCCCGTCTCTCTTTTCTCTGCCCTCTGGTGAAACTAAGTATGCACACTTGACTGAGTGAAATAGCTGTCTATTGTTTTCACACGACTCTAGAGATACACTCTTATTCTGAGGGAGCAAAGTTGTCATGTTATATGGTTGTCAGAAGCTAATCCCTTCTTGTCTATCCAGGGAGGTTAAACTCCTCCTCGTTTATTCAAGAAAGTTTCTAGTGACCCCTGAGCTAGCTGGAAAAACTTAAGTCTAATATAGTCAGTAGAGACCTAGTCGACCTCAGTCCTACGTCTACACTGCTGAATATATTATTCCAATGCGCATAGCCTATTGGGAATATAGGAACTACACTACATGGCGCCCAACGTTTGGTAAGGTGATAAATCTAGCGCAAGACGTTAGAGTAACTCAGTCGTGCTTTATCACACAGACCCTTTTTCCCGTAAATACTCCAAAAGACGTCTGGAGTGGGTAAAAGGTTAAAATCCGTCGGAACTTAGTAGGAAGAGATTCATGTGTATCGTTTTTGGTTTAGTCAACGTTGAAGGATACAGTGTTCCAAAATATTGTGCACCTAATCTTTGTTTCCTTGAAACTTGATCTGCATATTAAAAAGACTTTCTGTCAGTAAAATGCCTGACGGGAACGAAGAAAGAGATGCTACAGCGTCTCAACTGTTGTTGGAAGACACAACTCTCCAACAGAATGACCCGAATGCTATACTCATTCCGGTCAACATAAGAAGAACTATAACTATTAAACTTATAGAAAACGGACTGACATCACAAGGTGGTATAGTCATATTCGTGATAGAGGCCCATGAATATCGGCAGACAGAGGTATTCTATGCATGGATAAACTTTCCAGCAGCAAAAGCTGTCACACACGACTTCCACCATTACAAAATAGAGGAACCTCCGGAAGAGTACACCCTTTTCGAGGAGGTGGAAATCCCACTAAATTACCAAGAGCACCTGCTCTGGTTTAAAGGCGCCCTAAAACATAACAATCACATCACCAGGCTCGGTCCACTAGGTAGACCAGGAGCAACGTGGCCGGTTCTAGCCAGCTACACACCACATCCAGACATCGAAAAAATGTCAGTACCAGAACTTTTAGCCCAGCTAAAACAACTGATTAAAATACATAGACAATTAGTCCAATATGTAATGCGGACTACAACGGTCCAACCAGCAATTAACATTCCAAAGCTGACCCCTCATCAGGAGAACACAAACAAAATAACACCACAGAACATACAATCATGTCTTGGTAAAACACCCGCAAAACGGGAACAAATTCCATTCTGGTTAGCACAAAAAATAACTCAAATAGAGGCAGTATTTCCGGATACTACCCCTACTGAGAAACACAGAATTCTGACTATCTGTCTTCCAATGGGGATCGCACCACATGTGGAGGACTGTGACACTTGGGGCACAGTCTTTGCTTCCATTTACACAAAAACACATGGCGGTAATACCAGATGTGCTAAGACAGATTCAAAATGAATACGGTCCAGAACCTGCTTTAACTCTGGGTATGAAACTACTGAAAGACTTTGAGCAGGTTTCGGCTATATTATTAGCCAACATAAAAGGAGAATCAGCATCTGTGGTGAAAGAAACAGATATAGCAGAACAACCATTTGAACTTGCCAGAATCATAGAAAAATCCTATGAAGAACTAGGAAGAGATAGTTTGGGTGGGAAACCCGTGAAACCCCAACTAACTGAAAATCCTGAAAAGATATTTATTAAAAATCTAGGAAGAGATAGTTTGGGTGGGAAACCCGTGAAACCCCAACTAACTGAAAATCCTGAAAAGATATTTATTAAAAACAATCTAAACACTCCAAAAAAGAGCTGGGATGGAAATAAACAATCCACTCCCAAAGAAAAAAGATTCCAGTCCAGAGGAAGGTCTCCTTGGCAGAGAGAAAGATCTCCGGACCAAGGACACAACTCTCCCCAGAGGGAGCCCTCTGAGAAAAGATACAACCTTAGAAATAGGGATAATTTGAAAAAACCTGATAGATATCAAGATATTGATACACGTCCCTCTCGATCTTTTCAGACTTCCTCGCAGAAATCGGAAAGAAGAGGACGGTCGAACACAGGGAAGAGCACGTCAAGTCAAAAGACAAGGAACCTGCTCATCTAAATAAAAAATTACAATTTCCAAGAAAGAAGTTAGCCAGTATTAAAATAATTAAACATGCCGAGGATACTGAGGACACAACTGAAAAACGGAGAGTGGGTCCAGACAATGCTAGACAGCGCAGCAGAAGTGACCATAGCTCGCAAGATCCTATTGAATCATCTGGAGACAGTGGACACGAATGAATACATTCAGGTGGAAACTGCAGATACCAGGGTTAGCAAACCTCATAAAATATACGAAATAACATTACGTATAGAGGGAGATTAGACTAGGAAAGTGAGGGGTCTATTTTGGGATAACCTTTCAAAAGGCTATGACATCCTTTTAGCTGAGAAAGACTGGCCATCAGAGTTTGTCAGGGAGTGCCCTAATGGTGAAGAAATGATTATGCCTGCCTTCTCAAATCATATTCCAATGCATAGAAAATATACATATGCAAGAAAATGGGCAGTAGCCCAAGCTCCTGCATTATATAAAAATCATGTAGGATGGGATGAGGACTCTCCTCCTCACAAAATCCAGTTACAATGTCAACCAACTGCACAGAGGCAGTACCCAATTAAGCAAGAAGCTAAAAAACAAGTCAGGGAGATCTTAGATCAACTTGAATACCAGGGGGTGATTGAAACATGCAACTCACAAATGAGCAATCCTTTGTTTCCTGTCTCCAAGCCAGACGATTCATATTGTCTAGTTTTGGACTACAGACACCTAAACTCATGTTGAAAGACATTTTCAGTACAAAACTCACACAGTGCAGCACTAATGAATAACATCGTGCGCAAAAAATACAAAACGACAATAGACATCTCTAATGGATTCTTTTGTCAAAACATTGCACCTGAAAGCAGGTATTTGACCGCTTTCTCAATAATGGGGTCACAGAAGAATTTCTGTCGACTCCCACAGGGATTCAAGAATAGCCCAGGATTATTCTCAGCAAGAGTAACAGAGTTACTACAAATATATGATGATGAGGCATTATCATATGTCGATGACATCTATCTAACAGATGATGACTTGGATACTCACTTGAAAAGGGTAAACACCATAATACTTGGGTTTGCTGCAGAGGGTTACAAATTCAACTTTAAAAAGTCACGAATTGCCCATCTAACAGTCCTGTTTTTAAGATATGAATTATCAAGTGAAGGCAAAAGCCTAGCGGACAATTTCTTAGAGAAATGCGCTGTCCTACAAGCACCAAAAACGCTGAAGAACTTACAATCAATACTAGGTTTCCTGAATTTCGGAAGAACTTACATTCTAAATTATGCAGAGAGAGTTAAACCTCTCTATGAATTAAAAAAAACTGATTTCAAACCAATCAATTGGACTTAAAAACACACAGAAATTTTGAGATCATTGCAAACAGACATGTTAGCTAAAACAAAATTACAAACACGCGAAAACATACGCAACCTTGTAATCCGGGTCATCCCAGGAAGATGCGGATTCACGTAGCTGACCTCTAATGAGGGAGAAACGGTACCAATAGCTTACAAATCACACTTGTACACACGAGCTGAAAAAACATTCAGTCTTACGGAAAACATTGTAAATGCGGTTCAAACTGCTGTAGCAAAAGAAAGAGCCCAAGCACAAGGCAAAAGGATAGCTGTTTTAACAGCAGAATCAGCCTTTGAGGCATTAACAAGCCCACGCAATATGACTAAGGTGGCATTAGATCCAAAATGGATCGAAATGGAAAATTCTCTTGCTGCAGAAGATGTGAAATACTATTTTGACCCGAACATGAAAAAACTAAAAAATTTAACATATGAAAAAGAATATCCTCTGCCAATCGAAATGCTGCCCCTACAACTTTACGCCTGTGTAATATATACAGACGGATCAGCACAACCCGCAGCTTGGGGTAAGCAAGCTTACAGTGCTGCATGTACGGTTGTTAAATGCCGGTGGCACGGAGGTAAATTGAGACCACTGGTAACTATGTCTCAATCTGTAAAAGACAGTTCAGCTCAATGAACTGAACTACTAGATTTAAAAATGGCGCTCGATATTACCGATCGCGAATTCCCGACACTAATAGTGTGCAATTCACATTACTGTGTCAAATCTTACAATAATGACTTGCAGAACTGGGTTCAAAACGGTTTCAAAGATGCGAAAGGTGGCACAATCAAGCATAAAACGCTTTGGGAACAAGTAGTTCTTTTGCAGAAGGAACTACAAAAGACTCACGTGATACATACACTGAGTCATCAGCGTGATGGCGTTCACGCTGCAGGGAATTCATTGGCTGATACAGCCAGAGCGGAAGCAACTAATCCGGCTTCCGTAGCCACAAAAAAGCGTTCAGAAAAATACATAGACGGGGAAACCATGCTGGCGGTAAAAACGTCTTCAAAAGGCGACTGTACAGCATTACCTGTGAACTATCCACTCAACTATACATACATAATCGATGCAAACTGCGTTCCTTTTGCTCGAATCCCTGGAGTGGGGGATTCCAAACACGAACAGGAGAATCTTCTTGATTCAAGAAGCACATATGGGATTAGGTCTAAGGCACCTGGAGATCAAGGAATCTCTGAAAGAATTACAATCAGAATACTGGTGGCCGGGGATGAGCCTGCATAACTACAAATTTGCAATGGGCTGTCCAAACTGCAACAGAGATCGCAGTGGTGAACCGACCGGAGTAATGCCAGGACCCTTCTTTTAGAAAGCATAACGCTATCTATACGCAGAAATGCATCCCATTAACATTCAAGACTAGATTCACTTAAAGTTGCAGACACCAGCGCTCGGCTGACGCCAGAACTGTTATAAAAGATTTGCGAGTCCATATCGGCACATATGCAATTGGCATGCTACATTCTGACCAGGGTTCTGCTTTTTGCTCTCGAGCTTATAAGGAGGCCATGACCAGCATGGGCATTGCATTGCGGTACTCTTGTCCCTTCCATCCTGAGGGAAATGGGATTGTAGAAATAAAAAATCGGGACATAAAGCAATCTATAACGGCGAGGGTATTAGGTTCGGGTGATGGGTGGGTCCAACAGTTAACAAGTGTCCAACGTAGTCTTAATAATCTGCCAAGAAATTCTCTAAAAGGTTTCAGTCCGTACGAACTATTGTTCGGGACTAGAATGCATATTCAGGACTTAGATAGTCAGACTTCAGTGGTAGAAGAAAAATGCTTTGATATCAAAGATCGTTTGGCTATTTTACAGGACTTAAATGAAACAAGAAAAGACCTGAGCAACGTAAAGTTAAAACAGCTGCCAACAGCCACTGAAGATAAACCACCTGTCCCAGCAAGGCCTGTCTGGATTCCAAAGATTGGGGATCTAGTCAGAGAAAAGATCGCTGTGAAGAAGGAATTTGGGCCTTCTTACAGAAAAACAGTACCTGTCTTAGCTGTCAGAGGAACAAGATCAGTTTTACTACCGCCCCTTGCTGGTAAAAAGGAGAACCGAGTTGTATCCATCGACCGGATAAAACCACAATCATGTGGCCAATAATAAGTAGAAGGCCCAGTGGACTCCCAAGAAATAGCAGAGTACCAAAACTTGCTACAATACAAGAGGTTCAAACTGAGAGACTAATCACATTTGATAAACCTGCAGTGAATAAAAAAGGACTATGCAACAATGCCATGGAATTTGTGCCTCTTGAAACCCAAATTGCAACAGTTCGTCAAGAAACACCAGTCTACCACGATGTAGCCTCAGACTATGCTAGTGAAACAAAGAAAAATCCAAAAGCAAATGAAAATTCGGAAGCAATTCCAACAATTGACAGAACTGCATCTGGCTACTTCATCAATTCCGATAACTTTTCTGAAGATCCAGCGAACCAGAAGAAACGCCAGCAACAAAAACTTTTAAAGACAAAGTAACTGAACTTCTACATCAACTCAAAGAAACCTTTCTGATTTCTCCATGGATAGCATTTTGGATTGTGTTAGGTGTACTTTTCCTCCTGCTTTGGCTCATCATGGTTCTTTGTTTGGGAAAATTAATTGAGGGAAAATACAGTACAATGGACACAGCAAGTCAGATCATCAACTTGGTCCTAAAGCCACACAAGTCATCTCACATCGAGAAAAGAGAACTATCATCAGTGAATATCACAGCCAATCCAATACCCCGGTGGGGTAGCATGGTACAAAACGGATTATGAAATCTATGGCCCGGTCGAGCTCTTGAAATATCCACACCAGTTATTAAGTGACTTTGTAAAACCGAGTACATTCTCTGATGATTGGGACTTTGAAAGTATTAATGATATGATGTCAGATTTAGTAATGTCAGCAACATTTACAGAACATGATTATTTACAGGGTTCATCAAATTATGAAGAAATGTATTGTTATAATCATTTTGCACATCACTATTTGCATAAATCGGCTCAGCCTAGAAATGTTTTTAATTATAATCAATGGGAACATTGTGCAACTCCACCAAAAGGTAGTTCAAAAACATTTTACGGGAAATTCCCATACTTCTTAGGATTTAACACAAGTGATGCAGAAACGTTTTATTTCAAAATGTTAAATAAGACAGAATGAAAACAATGCTGACAAATACTAAATTGATCTATTCGGAAACATTTTATGAAAAAATGATCACATTTGGTTTTGATTTCTGGAAACATAACATTGAAACAAAAACCATCTGGGGTACCAAAGATTGGCAGGTCCAAGGTTTAGAAGCATTATTTAGAGCCTGCATGATCCCAGAACAAATTATATTCTTGAATGATACCATTCAACAGACAATCTGTCTTGGCCTAGCCAAAATTAAAGACTTAAACAAACCGTCTATTCCAAAGCCCATACCTGATGATAATAGCACTAAAGACATGGAGATAGATGTATCCCATATTTTTAACCAAAACAGAACACATCCTGATTGGAAAAAATAGTTGATAAGGCCCACAGACACAAACAACTGTCAAGATAGATTCCTGAACAAAATACAGGGGTTAAAAATGACCAGGCCAGACCCAAGATACTCCCAGAGACAACATCCAGGGATAGTTACAACATACAGTGTAGGGAAACTCTGCCTCGAATGGCTACAGAAATCCACACTGGCTGAAATTAAGCAACACTTAACTTTACTTAAAGATGGTGCTGACTTGCGTGATTTCATAATGGGACCACGCAAACAGCGTCAAAAATGTTTTATAATGGCCGGTATATACGCTGCGTACAACGAAGCTTGGAAAGAAATGCAAATTGAAACAGCAGAAAAAATACGAGAAATTGATTGTATTAATTTGGAAAAATCATTTTCTGTTATGGACAATGGGTTAATGAATCTGTCCTCCAGGATATATTCACTGGACAGTATTGTATCACCTGCTATTGATATAATAGAGCAGGACTTACTAATGTTACAACACGGTCAGTCCCAATTACGTTCTATTGTACAACTTGGCTGGACGTTGCAAAATCTGCGTTCAGGCTACGTGCCCTGGCGTTTAATCAACACAACGTCATTATTCTCTATCTTTAACCTTACTGATACACAAATCAGTTTGGCACAAAAAGGAGCAGACTATACGATTCTGAGCATTGAAAAACTTGAGAGATTACCATTGACAATGTCAGAAAGACCTGTCATTGAATGGATAATACACGGAATAATTACAATTCCGATAACAACTTTCCAATTTAAATACTGCCAAGAGTATATACCAGCGGGCCTGTATGAAAGGTTGGGTAAAGGGTACATAAAGTCATCATGGAAATTGCCTTACACACACATATGTTATAAAATAACCAGAATGTATTTCTTAGTGGTGACAATTGTAAACAATCACTAAGCGGTATACTTCTGTGTCAAGGTATTATTCTGCATGGGGCCTGTGAAGGAAATTCAAATAACCTTTCATGTCACCAGCACGGCACACCTGCAACACAAATAGAGTCATTCTTTAGCTGGCTTTCTAACGGGAGCTATATTCTAATAGTGGACCACAGCTGTTGTGGCATGGTGCCAGTTAAACCCTAGCTCATCAGCGTGAGTTCCATGGTCCCTTGCTGTATGCAAGTATTGTATCCAAACAGCACTCCAGATACGGAGGCAACAATTTGGCCTTCTTTGAATATCTCTTCTATTCGAATTCATACTTTAAGCAGAATAAAGTCTGTTCTTTTACAGACAACTGTGCCCTTAACGTCATCAAAAGAAACGTATGATCTGCAAGTTGCAAGGACAACGGCAGAGATACATAGCCTTTTATCAACAAATTGCCCCATGCATTTCGTAGAAATGCTAAGCCAAATTCTAAATATGTTAGATACCAGTGGTATCCCACATATATTTAAAACTATTTTTTCGGGACTGGTAACACCCTTCGAAACAGTTCTGGGCATTTTTCCTAACTTTGTCCATTCTGTCTTTGGCGGCCTACCACTTCTTTTGGGACTCGTAGCAGGAATTTTATTTTTGATCCTTCTGCTCCGATATGGCAAGCCAAGTTGCAGACAAAACTCCAGCAACGATGGAAGAAACAATCCTGTCTATACGCTATCGGGACCGCATAACTAAAGTCCTTGGATTAGCCCGGCTAAGAGATTTGAATATGACCTGGTTTCTTTCATTCAGACCCATCTGGCAGAATTGCATATTACCTGTGCTTCGATGTATGCTATGCGGAGAAGAATGCGTGTTGGACGTCTGTCTTACACTACCATCAGCAGTACCATTGGATACAGATACTTTGCTAAGTCCTGTAACGGCTCATGCATCGTGTTGTCCCCAGCGGCTACCCATTCTGATGACGGCATTCGTTGAAACTTCGCCACTATGATTAGGTGGTAGTGTAGTACGAGATGAAAGCAGCATCACCCAGGTACGACCTTCTGTGAGCATTGCTGATCCTAACATCGATGATAGCAATCATTCTCACGACTGTACTGTTGCGGCATTTTCAAACTTGGTCGAACTTTCACCTGAAGCCGTAGACCACTTTTTTGAGAGTCTGTCTGAAATGATGTTCTCCCCTGAACAGAAAGAATAACTTTTAAGCAACGAGCACACTACGTTCCCTGAACTCTGAATTCGGCCTTCAGCGTTGATAAACAAAAGCTACTGAAAACATTTGGAACTAATTTTTTCCCCTGAAAGCAAATTTTTTTTTTTCCACTTCCAAAATATTTACCTTTTTCTGGCACATGTACTCTGCTTAAAGTAGAACTATTCTTAAAGAACAGAGCTTCTATTTTTAGGAACTCTAGAGACAATATATTACCTCAGCCTCTAGCACATTTACAAACAACTGTATTTATATGTGATGGAATGGTCTCGACCTTCTTTTCCGTATTAAGAGCCATTTCATGTGTAAATTTCACAAATCATTCAGCTGATATATATATGCATCCTTTTAACTGAATGATTACACTGCTTGAATAGCGTACAGTACCAATAATCATTTTCGTGTATTTCGTATACACCATTTCAAATGCAATAAATGTATTTTGGGGTGGGTTGGAATACACATGCACCTTTATATGTTTACTATTGCTTAGTTTTAGTAATGATGGACATTAGATCGTGGAGTGGGTATTGTGTTTTTATCTAGGAACCTAAATCGATATTTCTATTTTATGCCCTTGTACGGTTATAATAAATAATATCCCTATAAAGGCATAAGGAATCATATCCATATTTAGTCATAGCCCATGCAGTCACATTAAGCAAGGCTACTTCCCCGGACTCCTAGAAAGCACAACGAGTTCTCTAAACAAACCAAACCTCCAGCAACCTGGGAAATCCCCATTGCTTTTTTTTTATTTCGTCCTAGAACTCCTGTGAAGCACTGTAAGAACGGCCAGTTCTTAGTGACATCTTTATTGAGGTCTTATGTCCAACCTTACGTCAAACCCGGCACCTTTCAGGTATAAATATACCAATGCTGGCCTTAAGCAAACACACAGTGGTGGTTTTGGAGCAGAGCAGCTATCTTCTTGCCCGAGAGCCCAGCTGATGAGAGAGCCCACGGACGCTGCCCCTCCCTTTTGACGCACTGAGAGAGACGCTGTCTTTTCTCCTGCCGAGAAAGCCAGCTCCGGTGTTTCCAGATACCTTTGCGGGTTACTGGGATATCGAGTCCTGAGAGAGAGATACAAGACCTCCTGCTTTCTAATACCCAGGTACGGAGCTGACTAAACCCTTAAAGAGAATTCTTGATTCAGATTCCTTGGCAAAACCAACTTAACTTAAACTGCTACTTACTTACTCCTTCCCACGTATTAGGCTTAGGTCAGGTACCCCGGGGTAGGCGTATTTAGAAGCACCAGTTGAGTACGTTAGTCAATGTATATATGTATGTATATATTTTATCTATTTTAAAGTATCTTATGGCTAAGGAACCATATCAATGCTTTTACAGTATTATTTATTAATCCTCCTTTTACTGTACGCACTTTACTTTACTATGAGTATTGCAATTGTGGCACTTCATTTCTCTTGTATGAGAAAGAAGACTGCTCAATAAATAACACCTTTTATTGAAAACGCCTGTCTCTCTTTTCTCCGCACTCTGGTGAAACTAAGTATGCACACTTAACTGAGTGAAATAGCTGTCTATTGTTTTCACACGACTCTAGAGATACACTCTTATTCTGAGGGTGCAAAGTTGTCATGTTATATGGTTGTCAGAAGCTAATCCCTTCTTGTCTATCCAGGGAGGTTAAACTCCTCCTCGTTTATTCGAGAAAGTTTCTAGTGACCTCCGAGCTAGCTGGCAAAACTTAAGTCTAATATAGTCAGTAGAGACCTAGTCGACGTCAGTCCTACGTCTACACTGCTGAATATATTATTCCAATGTGCAGAGCCTATTGGAAATATAAGAACTACACTACAATTCAGAAGAGGAATCCATTCTTTCTGCCATCATTTGAAATCTCTGGAACAATCCTTGAAGAAAGCTGGAAAGGTCCTTCCCCCAAGAGAGTGAAACAGATAGTGAGGCAAGTGGGTGGGGTTTTTGAAGATTCTGGAACAGTAACTACTATAAACCAATCAAAAGTGCTGTTTTCAAATCACATGACTTGACGTGCGCACACGGTGCGCGAACGTCGCTGCAAAATGGCGTTTTGCCCGATTTTCGAAAAAGTTTCAAAATGTAAAAAGAAGGCAGGGAAGACACTCCCTGACCCCCTAGGCTTTCTCTGGGGATCCCTGAAGGACCCCAAAGAGCAAAAAAAACTTACATTTTTTTTAAAATTGCAGGTGCGCGCACAGTGCGCGCATGGTAAAAAGAATCACAAAAAAAAAGTAAATACAAATTTGAGTGGTTATTCTTGATTGAAGATGTAGACTATACTGTTCAACTTTAACCAAAACATAAAAATTAGCTATGTCATTGCATATTACTGGATACAATCAATCCATTATAATATACAAAGGCAGTTTGTGAAAAATTAATATTTAAAAAATATAAAAATTGATACAATAATGAGCATGTTAAAAACTTTTGAAATTCATTGAAAAACCATATGTTTCAGACCAGATATAGTTAGAAATTAGCATTTAAAAAACCTTGCAAATTCACTGAAAAAACCATAGGTTGCACACACGTTATAGTTAGGAATTAGCATTTAAAAAACCTTGCAAATTCACAAAAAAAAACATAGGTTTCACACACGTTATAGTTAGGAATTTGCATTTAAAAAACCTTAGAAATTCACTGAAAAAACCATAGGTTCTACACACGTTATAGTTAGCTGGACATTTCACTCATACAAAACCTTTGAAATTCCACCGTTATAGTTAGTTCAGCTAACTATAACTCGCGCGACCGCAATGCGCTGCTGATGACGTCACATATTACATCACTCATGACATGGTCAGTGACAACACTCATGACATCACTGATGACATCTCAAATGACATCACTGATAACATCATCTTTGTGAAAGAGTGGCAGACCTCCTCTCACCCTAATATAATCTTAGATACACACATTCAAAAATGGAAACTACAATTTTCAGAAAAATAGAGATACCAATACCAGTTACAACAACCTATTAGGTAATTCTAACGTCTACATACAGATCCACTCATTCACCAACAGTTCTATATAGTTGCTCATACATGTACTCACTGATTATATGTACTCATACACCTATTCATCCTGTTACACACCAATACTCATCCTCGGGGGCGAAACTCTGTGGGGGCATTGCCGGCACTATAACTTACCTGTGCGGACCCTGGACATCCCGGCTCCCTGCTTCGCTCTCCCCCGCCGCCGCACTGGACCCTGCGGCCGCCGAGAGGGGGGAGCGTCCTTGCCGCCTTGCCGCCTACAATTCCCAGCGTGCCCTGCTTCACCTCAGGGACGCCGGCTGCAGCGTCAGTGTCAGTTTCCCGCGCCCAGAGGCGCAGAAGAACAAGACGCTCCTGCTGGGGAGCGGGGGCGAAACTCTCTAGGGGCATTGTCGGCACTATAACTTACCTGTGCGGACCCTGGACATCGTGGCTCCCTGCTTCGCTCTCCCCCGCCGCCGCACTTGACCCTGCGGCCGCCGAGAGGGGGGAGCAACCTTGCCGCCTACAATTCCCAGCGTGCCCTGCTTCACCTCGGGGACGCCGGCTGCAGTGTCAGCGTCAGTTTCCCGTGCCCGGAGGCGCATAAAAACAAGACGCTCCTGCTGGGGAGTGGGGGCGAAACTCTGTGGGGGCATTGCTGGCACTATAACTTACCTGTGCGGACCCTGGACATCGCGGCTCCCTGCTTCGCTCTCCCCCGCCGCCGCACTTGACCCTGCGGCCGCCGAGAGGGGGGAGCGTCCTTGCCGCCTTGCCGCCTACAATTCCCAGCGTGCCCTGCTTCACCTCGGGGACGCCGGCTGCAGCGTCAGCGTCAGTTTCCCGCGCCCGAAGGCGCATAAGAACAAGACGCTCCTGCTGGGGAGCGGGGGCGAAACTCTGTGGGGGCATTGCCGGCACTATAACTTACCTGTGTGGACCCTGGACATTGCGGCTCCCTGCTTCGCTCTCCCCCACCGCCGCAATTGACCCTGCGGCTGCTGAGAGGGGGGAGCGTCCTTGCCGCCTTGCCGCCTACAATTCCCAGCATGCCCTGCTTCACCTCGGGGACGCCGGGTGCAGCGTCAGCATCAGTTTCCCGCGCCCGGAGGCGCATAAGAACAAGATGCTCCTCCCGTGTCGCGGGACGCGTGCGGGCAATGCCGGGCTGAGCCCGGGCAGATGATCGGCCGTCTGTGGCCGTCAGAGGCCGAACGAGGCTGGGCTGGGCCACGGACCTTGGTTGTTACGCCCCACAAACCCCATGAACCTGTAAGACTATTTTGCTTCATATTGCGTGTCATTCAGTAAGTCTTTATAGATGTTGTGGCCTATAATTGAACCTGTGTAAGCAATAGTGCTTGGTTTTGTTTTAGATTGCATTGTATTTCATTTGTTGGATCCCTATATTGTCCAAACTTAGGTTGGCAAAGACCCCTCATATGATGAGCACTATGGACAACTACTTGGTAAAAGTAGTAAATAAAATTAACAAAGAAAGGCGCCTTTCTTTAAACCGAATAAGTCCTCCGGCTTCACCTACAAGTCAGGGCGCCCCCCCAGTTACTCCCTCACTAGAACGCAGTTGCATAGAAGATCCGCAAACAATTATTGAACATGAATCATCTGCACTTACAGTACAAACTCAGGTGGAGTTGGATAATCCTCTGGATATTTCATAACAATCCTCCCCGATATGTACACCGGCACCCTCCCCGGTACGGAGAGTAGTTAGAGCCTGTAGGAAGCAAGTTGCTAAGCGGGGGAATAGGAAACCTAAAAAAGCTGGGTCTACACCCATTAGCACGGGGGGGGGGGTAATTGATACTTCAACCCGAGTTGTTTAATTTGAACTCGGATCAAATTGATTGGCTGGCTAGTATTATTGAATCTAAACTAGAAATTATGATTAAACCTCTTGTGGCAAAACTAGATGAGGTAACAAAGGAAGTAACCAGATTAGGTGGCCTTTTGAACTCTCATCTAACCCAGATTAAAGTAAAACAGAATGTAAAGGCCGGCAAAAACATAAATAAGGAAGCTGTAGTATCTCGTAATGGGGGGGACAGGCTGACTCACACTGCACACACTGTTCAAACTGCTTCAGTCAGCCAATCGCCCCCTTTACCGGCCACTATTTGCCAACCATCTGTACAAGTTACTCAACCACCACTCATGACCCCTAGTAACCAACCCACTATAATAGGGAGAAACGATGTAGGGAGGACTACAGTAAAGAAAAGATGCTCAGTTAACCTGCCACCAGATTGCGCACCCTACATAGTAGTACTCACAAATGTACCAGAGGGAGATTCCTATCTTACTGAGTCGAGGCCGGAGAACCATGACTCCCTGAAAAATAAATGTCTATCCTGGTTGAACAGGAATTGTGGGTTTCCCCTTGCCTTTTCCAACGATATTATATCGACTCGTAGAGTCAGCTGGATAGGAAACTCTAGGAAAAATGGTAGGGGGGACTGCATCATTGTTAACTTTAAGTATCCGTAGCATGTTGCTACAGTACTGCTTAGAGCGGCCTCCCTATTAACTGCTGATAACATTGTATGTGCACGCCCTCTTGGTTTCTTTTATAATCATCTTAATACTACCATACATCTAAAAACTGACCAGCCTAAACCATTCCAACATCTCCCTAGGCGCTGCTTTGTTACCCCTCCTTCCTAATTTGGAATTCAACTACCAAATAGTCAGGACCCATACTGCTATAGGCTGGCCAGGAACTACAACCAATTTGATCAACCCCTCCCATTGGCCAACCGATATCCCCCTCTAGCTTCTTTGGAGGAAAATGATTGACAGCCAATTGATCCAAGGATTAATATAAAGCCTCCTCATCCTATAGCTAGAATAATGACTTGGAACATTGCTGGCATTAAGGCTAAAGTAGGGAATGATACCTGGACTAATTCACTAAAAACTTATGACATTATAGCTTTCCAAGAGACTTTGGACCAGACTACTAGCTTTTCTTTGGATGGGTACAGACACTTTTCTATTCCAGCAACATGTAGTGTGGCTGGTAGAGCCAAGGGAGGCTTATTTAGTCTATTTAAACTTGATCTAAATGGCACACTAACCCAGTGTAATTCAGGTTCTCAGAACTGTTTAATTGTTGAGTTATCATATTCCGATACTCCTAAGATTTTATTTATTAATTTTTATATTTCTTGTGCCAATGAATGTACCGGGACTAACCTAGACTCATTGGAGAAATTTCTATCAGTCTATAGTACAAATGTGAATACTTTTGAAATAATATTTTTAGGGGACTTTAATATCCATCCCTGTGACCAACCGTGTGCCAGTAATGAAATAGAAGGTCCACCGTTTTCCTCTTCCATGCATTTTGAACATTCTAAGAGGGGGGAAGCACTTGAAAATTTTCTGGCAAGATGGAATCTTTAAGAATCTGGTTGCGGGGAAAGTGACCCTAGGCCCCCTACTTTTAAAGGAACAGACAAAGGCACTATAATTGATTATATTTTTATGACTTCTTTTATGTTATGTAAGGTACTAAGATATAAGACTGAGGTATCGGTCTTTAGTGACCACAACCCAGTGTTAATAGAGATAAAGTCTGTGGATCTATTAACCCTGAAATCGGTAACTCGTAAGGGTGGTCAATGTGTGGCTATAAAAAATCAAGGTCGCAGACTAAAATGGTCAAACATAGTCCCTGAAACTTTTCTGCAGGATGTTTTGGAAAAGGTTGAGGACGATGTGGCCATATGCCTTGAGAAACAGGCCCAAAATACAGAGGTGGTCATTGCCTTTGATAATATCTGTAGACAAATTAACTTAACCTTACATGTTGGCCCTAGACAGAGGACAAACCATGGCAAAAGATGGTTTGACAAAAAATGTTCTAGGGCACACGGGGTTTTATTGATGGCCCTAAAAGTGACCCTAAGGACAGAGCCCAAATAGCTATTCTAAGATCTGCCTATAAGAAAGCAATCTTAGAGAGGAAAAAGGAGTTGAAAATGAGGCCTGGTCACAATTACTTGCCCCTGAGACCCTAAGAGACAGTGGGCTGTTCTGGAAAATTGTAAATCAACCGCTATTCTCTGGAGAGGAGAACACTCCCCTTGAATCCAACATTCCAGACGAGGGCTGGATAACTAATTTTGAGTAAATATACTCTACTCCAGGCCGTGAAAGTCGAATGGACAATACCCACGTTAGATCTGAAGGGTGCCAGGTGATTTTTGAGGCCGAAGAGATTGAAAGACCTATTGAGCTGACATTAAAAAATAAGGCTCCAGGCCCCGACAGGGTCCCTGCAGGTGTTTTTAAGTGCGCCCCAAAATTCTGGTCTAAGATCCTGTGTAGTGTTTTTAACGCTTTAAACCAAAATAACATACCGATCTCATGGAAAAAATCCATTATTATACCAGTCTTTAAGAAGGGAGATAGGCAGGACCCCTCTTGTTATCGTCCTATTTCTTTAATAGATTCCTCGGTCAAAAATGTAGGGCGGGTAATCTTGCACAAAATTACAGACTGGGTCAATGATAGAGGGCTCCTGTCCAATTTACAGTATGGGTTTAGAACAAAAAGGAGCACATTAGACCAATACCTTAACTTGCAAATGTTAGTGGACAAATATACCAAGGTCAAAGAGGGGTCAATGTACTTGGGGTTCATGGACCTCTCTTCGGCATTTGACCTTGTAAACAGGGCCAAGCTATGGCAAATCTTAATTAACATGGGTCTTGATCGGGCCTTAGTTGACCTCCTGGCAGACTTACATTCTGGGTTCTGGCCTCCGTCAGGGTTACTACCGAGGGGCGCTGTACTAGTCATTTTAACTCAGAAAGGGGGGTCAGGCAAGGGTGTATCCTGGCCCGCTTCTTTTTACGGTATATATAAATGCCCTTGAACCTGCTCTAAAGGAGGCTACCCTTGACATACCGCGTATAGGGGAACTGGGTATCCCAGTTCTCCTCTACGCGGATGACGCTGTCCTTCTTTCACGGACAGGGGTTGGATTACAGCGGCTGCTGGACACATTTGGGAACTTTATGGGATCCTTGGATCTTAAAATGAATGTAAAAAACTCCCAAATCATGATTATGGGGAAGTGCTCTAGGAAAAAGCAGTCTAAAACTTTTTTCTGTGGCAAAGAAGAACTTAGCAGGGTGCCCACATTCCCCTATCTGGGGATTACATTTGATGAGAGAGGGAATTGGGGACCGCAGCTTAAAAATAGAAACATCTCCTTTGCAAGAACTACCTCTGCACTCCAGGGCTTTACGAAAAAACTTGAGGCTATGCCTGTAGCAGCACTTATGAAGATCTATAAGGCAAAATGCCTCTCAGTAGCCACATATGGCAGCTCAATATGGGGATATAGTTCCCCTGATTGTTTACAGGTGACCGAAAATAAATTTATGAGATCTGTCCTTTCAGTACCACAGTCTACGCCCTCGTATACCATCCATTCTGAATTGGGGGTAGGCTTTATTTCCGACATGATAAGTATGGCTCCTGTATTATGTTGGTTGAAGACCTGGATGAACCAGGAAATCTCCCTGAACCATGCTATTATGAAAGATTGTCTCCTTCTAGAAAACTATAGTAAGAGTGAGTGGTTTAATTACATTAAAAATACCCTGATCAAATTTGGGAGACCGGAGCTTTTCTTCTCTCCGGATTCAATAAGACCAAAGGATGTTTCTCTAATTAAGGGAGCAATGGCAGATTTGCTGTCTCTGGAGAGAGAGGAACGCGAATTAAAAAAATCTACTGTAAGGGCTAATCTCATTATTGCCAGCTCATGTGGTCCTGAAACTTACCTTAAAGTGGTGAATCGTCCCTTCCATAGGTTTCTCCTAACCCGCTTCCGTTTTAACCTGATACACTTGAATTTAGGACTGTTTCCTTCCTGGAGAACCCCCGAAAAAGCACCGCCATGTTCCTGTGACAACTTTTCCACCCAGAACACAATGCACTTTCTGATGTTCTGTAGTCACTACACGGAATTAAGGATGGGGGGCTTTTTGCAGGTCAAGCCTGCCCTCCTTTACTTGCAATTATTACAGTCCTCTAGGATCATCTTTCATGTTGCAAGCTTTTTGGTGGGTGCTGTAAGGATTAGAAATGAGAAAAACTGTCTGACTAATTGTACATAAATGAATTTGGATGTATATATGTATGATGATTCTACTCCAAAAATTGTCAGGGGGCCACTCAAAAGGGTTAATGTTTTTATCCTATTTATTGTCTTTTTAATCGATAATTTTTTTAATCTATGAACATTCCTGGATGATTTTTAATTGGACTATGATTTTGCTTTTATCCTGATTTAATGAGTGTATTTAATTGTATATTTTGTATAGTTCCATTGTCTTTTTATGATATTGATTTATCGAAATAAAAGTATTCTGACTGACTGACTGACATCCATATAGTTACTCACATACATATTCACACATGCAAATAAACTATCAAACATCCATTTGTTTGCATATATAGCTATACACACACCACTACACTTACTTCTACAGAAATGTGCACATACTTACTCTCTTAAACAATGAATTGTAAAAACACATACTAATTTATACAGGTACTCTTCCAATCTCTCACTCTCATATATACTCACTTATATACATCAATACTCACATATACTAGTTTAAAACAAACTTACTAATAAAGACACTATTGAGACAGCCATTCACTCACGAACACACCCATACAAACACTCATTCACTCATACAGTCCTGCACACATGCTGTGTTCAAAACACATACAGTGACTTACTCATACATGCATCTATGCGCTAAGTAATATCCCCCACCGAACCATACAGACACTCATACTGATACTCAAAAAAACAACTAATAACCCATAAACAAACTCATGTACCTACTCACCAACCCATGCAGCCACTTATACACAACGTGAGGCACTGATACAGATATTTAAATATTTACAGATTACTCGCTAATACATCTATTCACTAAGATACACTTAATAAGTCAGTTATACAATCAATTTTACCAAAAGAACATCCATTTAGATACTTATTTATCCATTCATTCTTCGATCGACCTTTAGATATACATATAAAAATATATTTAATTTTCAGAAAGACACACATTCACTGGATGATGTCATCAGTGATGTCATGAGTGATGTCATTTGAGATGTCATCAGTGATGTCATGAGTGATGTCACTGACCATGTCATGAGTGATGTAATATGTGACGTCATCAGTTATAGTTAGCTGAACTAACTATAATGGTGGAATTTCAAAGGTTTTGTATGAGTGAAATGTCCAGCTAACTATAACGTGTGTAAAACCTATGGTTTTTTCTGTGAATTTCTAAGGTTTTTTAAATGCTAATTCCTAACTATAACATGTGTGAAACCTATGGTTTTTTCAGTGAATATATATATATATATATATATATATATATATATATATATATATATATATATATATATATATATAGAGAGAGAGAGAGAGAGAGAGAGAGAGAGAGAGAGAGAGAGAGATAGATAGGTATACACACATATATATATTCACTGAAAAAACCATAGGTTATAGACCATATATAGTTAGGAATTAGCATTTACAAAACCTTGAAAATTCACTGAAAAAACCATAGGTTATAGACCATATATAGTTAGGAATTAGCATTTACAAAACCTTGAAAATTCACTGAAAAAACCATAGGTTAGAGACCATATATAGTTAGCTGGACATTTTATTGACATAAAACCAATGAAATTCCATATATAGTTAGTTGCACTAACTATATATCGCGCACCCGCAATCCACTGCTGATGATGTCACATATTACATCATTCATGACATGGTCAGTGACATCACTGATGACATCACTGATGACATCTCAAATGACATCACTGATGACATGACTGATAACAACATCCAGTGATTTTTTGTTTCTGTAAAGTTTAAATATGTCTTACATATTGAAGAATGAGTGGATGTGTAAGTGTCTGGACGAAGGATTTAGTAGGTGCATGACTGACTGTATGACTGAGTGATTAAATGTGTCTCACTGAGTGCATGGGTTAGTGACTAAACTGTCTTAATTTGTGCATCATTATGTCTGTTGTTCTGTAAACTGCTGCATGTGTTGATCAGTAGCTATATGAGTAACTATATGGGTTATTGATTGATTGCCCAAGTATTTGTATGAGAGACTGAGTGTGTGTGTGGCTGGCTGGGAGGTGTGTGACTCTGTGCAGATCAATGTGTACTTGTATCAATGATTGTATAAGAAGGTAAGTATGTGTTAGTATATGTTTGAAAATGTAAGGTGCTCTATGTTTAACTGTATAGACAAGAAAATGGAAGTGTCATTGATTCTTTACAGGACTGACTAGGTGTGTGAGTAACTCCATGGATGAGTGGCAGACTGTGAGTGTCTGTATAGGTGTATGAGTGCATATGATAGTGTTGTAAAGATGAGTGATTGTATGTATGAATGATTGTATGGGTGAATGAGTGAAGGTGTGTGTAGACGTAGGAATCAGTGAGTGCGTATGTAGTAACTAGTATTGGTGTGTCAATGGTTTCAAAAATTATACTCTGTATTTAACACTGGGTGAAACAGAGGTTATATTAAAATGTGAGGAGATGCATTGTATTGTCACATGAATGATATCATCAGTGATGTGGTCATTGATGTCAAATGAGATGTCATCAGTGATGTCATCAGTGATGTCATTTGAGATGCCATCATGTGATGTCATCAGTGATGTCACTGACCATGTCATGAATGATGTAATATGTGACATCATCAGCAGTGGATTGCGGGTGCGCGATATATAGTTAGTGCAACTAACTATATATGGAATTTCATTGGTTTTATGTCAATAAAATGTCCAGCTAACTATATATGGTCTCTAACCTATGGTTTTTTCAGTGAATTTTCAAGGTTTTGTAAATGCTAATTCCTAACTATATATGGTCTATAACCTATGGTTTTTTCAGTGAATTTTCATGGTTTTGTAAATGCTAATTCCTAACTATATATGGTCTATAACCTATGGTTTTTTCAGTGAATTTCAATGGTTTTTTAATAGCAAATATCATAAGCTGTCGAATGTCAAGTACGTGGTAAGTAAAAACATTTTCGTGTTTATGCACACTGATCTGCTTTGAATGCTGCCCCCCACCCCTCATTTCTATTAGGAGTACTCTCTCTTTGCAGATAGTGAAGGGTAGTTAACGCAGGCCTTTGCCCCCGTTGTAATCCGTCGTGCCTGCTTCTCTCTCCATTTGATTGATTGTTCTCTTTGGTTCATTCTCTATTTACAAACAAGCACAGAGTCGCAATACTCTCTTTAGTCTTTGCAGATAGCGAAAAATCGTGTAAAAAACAAAAGGAATCGAGCAAAATCAGTAGGCCACTAATGGGATCTCTTTTTGACCTCGCTAAAATAGAAACATTAGGAACAACCTGTTGAAAATAGCAATGTGTATGTACATAAGCGGCGTTCATTTGTGTTCACAGTACCCCTTGTTGATTGTTTGAATCGAGCATTGAATTGTTCGAAGTTGGTTCTCTTAAGGATCTTCTCTGCCTGCAAACGAGGAAGAATAGGAATATTCTCTCTCCCTTTGCAGATGGTGAAGGGTAGGTAACGCAAGCCTTTAACACGTCGTACCTATTTCATTCCTCATTGATTGATTGATTGTCCGAACATTGACTGTTTGGGAATTAGTTCTTTTTGGAGGTATTCCCTGTTTGCAAATAAACGTAGGAAAATCTTTGCAAGTAGTGAAAGTGTAAGTAATGCGGACCTTTCTCCCCCGTTGTAATCTGTCATGCCTATCTACTCCCCACTGATTGATGCACCTGTTTCACCCGGACCATTTACTAGAGATAGGTCATCTGGCCCAACAAGAGAGCACCCCTAGTGAAAAGGACATATGCAATAATAACGAAGTGATCACTGTATCCTGTTAACAGAAACTTTAGCATGAAACAACCTGGAAAGAAAAGAAAAGGAAAACGAAAATCAGTAGGCCACTGATGAACGTTTTATTAAATAACAAACAAAGAAACGATAACAATACGTAATGATAAAACCTATTATTGTCCTAGAAACAAGAAACGTTAGAAGTAAGCCCGTAATAAGAAACCTGAAAACATCGCCCCTCACTGCCCCAAAACGTGTCTGTCCCACCGCCTGCCACGGCCAAATAACGGCAAACTGGGAAAGATAGAAGTCAGCAGACATCCGCCCCATTCTAGAAACTTCCAAAGGGCAACAGGTTTTCGGCTACGCCCAGCCGGAAGCAACACATATAAGGCGGGTCCTGCTGCCACGCCTCGGCCAGGAGATCATCACGTAGGGTGTAGCCGGAGGAGAGGCCGAGGCCAGCGGGACCCGGCCAGGGGGATTGACAACGCTGGAGAGTTGCAGGGGGGGGAATGTCCGTGTCCTCGACCCTCCCCTCTCTCTCCCAGTCCGGCCGCGGTGGCCCTTGACAGTTGCAGGTAGTCCCGCCACATTCTCTACCAGTCCGGCCACCAACGGCCGGGGCCGATGGGATCCGGCTGCAGCCGATAAACCAAGGAACCCGTTCATGGGGCCAGAGCAAGGGGCGTCCGGCCGACATCCACCGGAAGCCCGGCCCGAAGACGGACGGGACATTTCTTCTTTCTTCAATAATGGCTTTGACAACACTGGGGGGGATGTCTTGCACATGCCTCCGACCCCCCCCCCCCCCTCGTCCACATCGCCTGGGCCAGCCATAACAAATCTCAAGCGAGACGCCGTGGGGTGCACTGGGAGGGAAAGACGGTGCGAACAGGCCTCTCCCGCCTCCCCAGTGGAGGCTTCCCACCTGCACCCTCAGCGCTCCAGGCGCCCGGAAAAGGGTTCTTCCACTGTGGCGATGCTGCAACGTCTCGCCCGGC
Organism: Lissotriton helveticus; assembly: GCF_964261635.1. Taxonomy (NCBI): domain Eukaryota; kingdom Metazoa; phylum Chordata; class Amphibia; order Caudata; family Salamandridae; genus Lissotriton; species Lissotriton helveticus. The sequence goes on along the minus strand of NC_136071.1, from coordinate 1,081,820,421 downwards.
AGGGTGGAGCCCGTCCGCTCATTTGACCCTGCGATCGCCAGTAGCTACCGAACTCTCAAAATGGCGATCGACCTGGCAAGAGCGGGCCCAGCATAAAGAAATGGCCCGGTCACTGGTTGACTCCACCACCGTAGTCCTCCACGACCTTGAAGATTCTAGAGGAGCCGCTGGAGTCTCCGACCCCCGCAGACACCCCCGATGGGGAATGACTGCCATGATCGCCCGTGGAGTGACGAAACTGTATCCGCGGGACGTCGGCGCTCCCATGCTGGCGCCAGCCTCACTTTGAATTACTAGAATCCTGCAAACCTCAGTTCCGGTGAAAGCACACTGTGACCCGGTAGGAAACATTGTTGCACCCCCTCCCCTTTTTGACTGATAGTTCAAACCACCGATCCTTTCCTTTGCCCTTTTACCAGAACTTTGGACTGCCTCCCCCTCTTTTACATTTTCTAGAGAAAACAAAACATTAACCACTACATTAGCATAGCAGTTGACACCAGAACTGTTTTCAAATTGAAAACCAACAACATCTTCAACAGAATCCTTTTTGTTTCTGCTGTGACCCTGCTACAGCACAATTACAAAAAGGGGGTGGTGATGGACAGAGTATCTGAGTTAATCAGAACACTCCTACCCAGTCAACAGATCAGGGCTTTATCCATCACCGTTTTTTAGCTCACTGCACCATCCCAGTTCAGAACCTGGCTACATGCAAATTAGTCTGTCCCTGGCCCAGTGCATCATGGGAACAGGGCAGACCAAACTACCAAGCCAATTCTTCACTGGAAAGGAAACAAGCTTCCGGGGACCGGTTTCTGGCATTACAGCCGTCTTCGGCCCGGCTTGCTTGAATCCTGATGGTGCAATGAGCAAGGGACTCATGTCTGAGCATACCCTACCACACTCATGGTGGCCAAAATAATTACAAAAAGGGGGTGGTGATGGACAGAGTATCTGAGTTAATCAGAACACTCCTACCCAGTCAACAGATCAGGGCTAGATCCATCACCGTTTTTTAGCTCACTGCACCATCCCAGTTCAGAACCTGGCTACATGCAAATTAGTCTGTCCCTGGCCCAGTGCATCATGGGAACAGGGCAGACCAAACTACCAAGCCAATTCTTCACTGGAAAGGAAACAAGCTTCCGGGGACCGGTTTCTGGCATTACAGCCGTCTTCGGCCCGGCTTGCTTGAATCCTGATGGTGCAATGAGCAAGGGACTCATGTCTGAGCATACCCTACCACACTCATGGTGGCCAAAATAATTACAAAAAGGGGGTGGTGATGGACAGAGTATCTGAGTTAATCAGAACACTCCTACCCAGTCAACAGATCAGGGCTGTATCCATCACCGTTTTTTAGCTCACTGCACCATCCCAGTTCAGAACCTGGCTACATGCAAATTAGTCTGTCCCTGGCCCAGTGCATCATGGGAACAGGGCAGACCAAACTACCAAGCCAATTCTTCACTGGAAAGGAAACAAGCTTCCGGGGACCGGTTTCTGGCATTACAGCCGTCTTCGGCCCGGCTTGCTTGAATCCTGATGGTGCAATGAGCAAGGGACTCATGTCTGAGCATACCCTACCACACTCATGGTGGCCAAAATAATTACAAAAAGGGGGTGGTGATGGACAGAGTATCTGAGTTAATCAGAACACTCCTACCCAGTCAACAGATCAGGGCTTTATCCATCACCGTTTTTTAGCTCACTGCACCATCCCAGTTCAGAACCTGGCTACATGCAAATTAGTCTGTCCCTGGCCCAGTGCATCATGGGAACAGGGCAGACCAAACTACCAAGCCAATTCTTCACTGGAAAGGAAACAAGCTTCCGGGGACCGGTTTCTGGCATTACAGCCGTCTTCGGCCCGGCTTGCTTGAATCCTGATGGTGCAATGAGCAAGGGACTCATGTCTGAGCATACCCTACCACACTCATGGTGGCCAAAATAATTACAAAAAGGGGGTGGTGATGGACAGAGTATCTGAGTTAATCAGAACACTCCTACCCAGTCAACAGATCAGGGCTTGGTTTGGTCTGCCCTGTTCCCATGATGCACTGGGCCAGGGACAGACTAATTTGCATGTAGCCAGGTTCTGAGCTGGGATGGTGCAGTGAGCTAAAAAACGGTGATGGATCAAGCCCTGATCTTTTGACTGGGTATGAGTGTTCTGTTTAATTCAGATGCTCTGTCCATCACCACCCCCTTTTCAGAATCGTTTTGGCCACTATAGGAGTGGCAGGGTATGCTCAGATGTGAGTCCCTTGCTCACTGCACCATCAGGATTCAAGCAAGCCGGGCCGAAGACGGCTGCAATGCCAGAAACCGGTCCCCGGAAGCTTGTTTCCTTTCCAGTAAAGAATTGGCTTGGTAGTTTGGTCTGCCCTGTTCCCATGATGCACTGGGCCAGGGACAGACTAATTTGCATGTAGCCAGGTTCTGAGCTGGGATGGTGCAGTGAGCTAAAAAACGGTGATGGATCAAGCCCTGATCTTTTGACTGGGTATGAGTGTTCTGTTTAATTCAGATGCTCTGTCCATCACCACCCCCTTTTCAGAATCGTTTTGGCCACTATAGGTGTGGCAGGGTATGCTCAGATGTGAGTCCCTTGCTCACTGCACCATCAGGATTCAAGCAAGCCGGGCCGAAGACGGCTGCAATGCCAGAAACCGGTCCCCGGAAGCTTGTTTCCTTTCCAGTAAAGAATTGGCTTGGTAGTTTGGTCTGCCCTGTTCCCATGATGCACTGGGCCAGGGACAGACTAATTTGCATGTAGCCAGGTTCTGAGCTGGGATGGTGCAGTGAGCTAAAAAACGGTGATGGATCAAGCCCTGATCTTTTGACTGGGTATGAGTGTTCTGTTTAATTCAGATGCTCTGTCCATCACCACCCCCTTTTCAGAACCTGCTACAGCACAGGCATTGTCCCCAGCAGTAATTCTGCAATGCCGGTAAGAATAGCTGTGGTGCCTACTGGACTCACTCACCCCCGCGGCGCCCCACGCCGTTATTTGCTGGGCGGCAACTTACTAGACATCACCTTCGTGCCATCTAGATTTCAGCGCGTTCTGCTGCCTTCAAACTATTCGCACAACAGACTGCTACTGACGACCCACCCCCAGGCAACATCTTCTGAATTTTCATAATTTGAAAGAACTAGTAAGATGTCCTCATCAGGAATTTCCTCATGAAAAGTCTGCAATGATGATTCTTGTAACTCTATGGTCTCCAAACATTCGATAAATTCGCCATCAAGAGATTGATCAAAAAAATCATTCAAGTCATCTCCTCCTTGTGAGAATATTTCATTATTGGTGCTGTCAATTTCAATAAATGTATTGGATAATTCAAAAGAAATTGCCACGGTCTCTTCGTTGTTTAAATGTTTTTACTGTTTTTGTTTTGTTGTATACATTTATAAGTTATTAAAGTTTTATAATCCTACTACTTTGTTGGAGTGCTATATATTTTTAATGTGACACATAAATGTAAAAACTTTGATGTACAAAGAGTCATCCCTGGAATCTTCCGCTTCAGGCTCGGTCCCCTCCCCAATCACAATACAGGATGGTTTTCAGATAGTAGGAACACGTGTGGTGTGACGGATCTCATCGGGTGTGGGCCTTGATCTACTATAACTCCTTTGAAGAGGGGTGATTCTTTACAGCTGGGGCCATAAACTACATCTGCTGGGCTAGCTGATAGCCTGGACAATCGGACACAGAGGAAGAGGAGTGTCAGAGGGTGCGGTAGTGAATAGGGCGAAAGGGAGGTGTCGGGTGGGCACAGAGTGTGATTCTCAGGGAAGAGCAGCGCAGATGGGGAGAGGTTTATTGCCCATGCATAACACAGAGAGCGGGGGTGAGCAGTGCCTGGGGAAGATGCTTGCGAGGGGGAGCCATGCTACGAATCGACAGCGTGCAGAGAGTGGGTCTGGTCAAGGCATCTAAAATGGCTGCCGTGCACGACAAAAGTGTGGCATTTCAAAAAAGGCAAGATGGCGCAAACAATGTTTTTCAACACTTCCTCATTTCCTTTGAATCGAACGTTAACAGACGTTGGTGCATATTACCAAAGTTAAGCGATATTTATCGCTAACGATGCTTACCAACGAATTTTTTACCGCTAAGCATCGTCAGAAATTATCGAAGATAAACCTTGCTATTATCAAGGTTTATCGCAAATGCGATAAAAAACGACCGCAATGCATTAATATCGCTGAAAACTCAGCGATATTCATGCATTACCGAGCTAATGCTCTTAGCCATGTTATCCACCTCCCATTGGATAACATGGCTAAGAACTGCTCAGGGCAGGTGTTAGTTTTTGGAGATATTCGCGCTTTGCGCGAATATCTCCAAAAGTTGGTAATAGGAGATATATATCTTGCATGTTGTAATGCAAATTATTGTGGTATATGGAACTCATACCATAATCTCTCAGGAAAGCAGAAACTGATCCTTTTGGGACCGCCTGAGAAGGCCTAGGGGGTGAGGGGTACTCTACTTTGCCCCCTTTTCACGTTCCGAACTATTTTATTTTACTCTCTTCTGTAATTACACAAAATAGCAGCGATAAGATGCATCAGAGACACACAGTGAGAGAAAGGAGGCCGGAGATGAAGAAGAGATGTCAAATACACATTGGAGATAATATAGTGGGAGAAGGGAAGTAAATATGAGTAAATTACATGTAACATAAAAATGTTGCACTCTATACTATAAGTCTCATTTTATACTACAATCACTTCACTACAACCTCATAAATTAAAAATAAAAATGAATAATGTCTCAAACAATTTTTGATTTCTAAATATAAATTTATTCTTCTGAATTTTCAAAATTTGAAAGAACTAGTAACATGTCCTCATCAGGAATTTCCTCTTCAATCATCTCATCTGGAATCTCCTCATGAAAAGTCTGCAATGATGATTCTTGTAACTCTATGGTCTCCAAACATTCGATAAATTCGCCATCAACAGATTGATCAAAAAAATCATTCAAGTCATCTCCTCCTTGTGACAATATTTCATTATTGGTGCTGTCAATTTCAATCAATGTAGTGGAATCATTCAAGTCATCTCCTCCTTGTGACAATATTTCATTATTGCTGCTGTCAATTTCAATCAATGTAGTGGACAATTCAAAAGAAATTGCCACGGTCTCTTCATTGTGAGCCATTTTATTTTGAAATTGCTTGCTGTAAATTGCAGAAAAAAATAATCACTTTCATTTATCGTTTTTAGTAATACATAATATAAAACTAACTTTATCAAGTATTTAGTATAACAGAAGGACTGCAAATAAATAACAGAAAACATTTTTCAAATTATCTTCAAGTGTACAACATAGTTCCCCTTACAAATTAAAAACTCACCTTTTTAAAAGTAGGAGAAGTGTTAGTACTGTGTAAATCAAACAACAGAAATTCACCACCAAAAATTCCTCACAAATGTACCTCAGACAGTAGTATCACAAAATGGCTGTGGTTTCCTCTCATTTGAGATATATACATAACCAATTAACTTTCATCACACACAAATACAAAACCAAAGTAACATTTTAATTGGTTCTAAATTTCAACACTTTCAAATGTGTTTTCCCCATGCAATTTTCCATAGGACATTTACATACGTCTACAGCCTGAATGGCTGAACGGAATTACACCAAACTTGGCAAAATGGTACATCAAACCTAAGAGGTCAGGAAGGATCTACTATGCCCCCTTATGGTCATTTGCCCCTTCGCTTTGGCCTCCTCTTGTCTCTCGATCCTACCGAGAGACAAGATGGCGGCCGCTACGGACTGTTTGGAATGTTTACAGACGCCGGAGAACCAATCAGCTTCGCAAAGCTCCGTAACGCGAAAAGTACGCGAAGCGGAGCGCTGTTACAGATATATATCTTTTTTTGAACGTTAATTTCTCAAAATCCACTGGAGCACATATATTGAGACCTAGCAAAGGCACATCGGGCTACCAGTCCCTAATATTTTGCCAAGTTTCGTGCAAATCCATTCAGCCGTTCGATTATTATTATTATTTTTTTTTTTTGCCCCGCGGGGCCCTTTTAAAACCTCCACATCAAACCTAGGGGGTCAGCGAGGATCTACTATGCCCCCTTATGGTCATTTGCCCCTTCGCTTTGGCCTCCTCTTGTCTCTCGATCCTACCGAGAGACAAGATGGCGGCCGCTACGGACTGTTTGGAATGTTCACAGACGCCGGAGAACCAATCAGCTTCGCTTCACAAAGCTCCGTACCGCGAAAAGTCCGCGAACCGGAGCGCTGCCCGGTCCGCTGTTACAGATATATATCTTTTTTTGAACGTTAATTTCTCAAAATCCACTGAAGCACATATATTGAGACCTAGCAAAGGCACATCGGGCTACCAGTCCCTACAATTTTGCCAAGTTTCGTGCAAATCCATTCAGCCGTTCGGGCTAAAAGTGAGGCCAACCGCCCTATGGGAAACTCAATGTTAAAAACACGTTTTGGGACCCCCCTTTTTTCTCGGCCCCCCCTTGACGAAACCCCCCCAAATTTTCAGGGGCTGCTCAGAAACAAAATGTTCCATTTTCCTGAAAATTTCAGCCAATTCCGTCCACAAACGCCAAAGTTATTAGACATAGAATTTTCAAAAATCCCATAGAGAAAAAATCCTAACTATATATACCTACTGGCGACCGCCAGTAGGTAATATGCATGTATACACTCTAGGCATAGTATTACAGCTTGGGATTGGTAAAATACCATCTAATCTAGCCTCCAATGAATAAGAGCAACCCCTGATATGTTTCGGTATTATTATAGCTCTTCAGAGAGGTTTAGCTTATCCTTCTAGCTCCTCTGAGAGGTGTAACTTAGCTAAACTGAACTTCTCTGAAGAGCAATAATGAAAACGAAACACATGCATGGGGTTGCTTTGATTCATTCCAGGTTGATTTGGATGGTGCAAGTCAGTTTTAAAGAAACCTGCAGTAGCTCTGAATGTGTAGAAACATGCACAAAGATTCTAACTTCTATAATTATCTAAGGAATGCAAAAAATAAACATGTTCTTTTTACTAGTCACTGTAAGCTAGAAAAATAGAGACATAGAAAGAAAAGCATTGCTTTAAACATTAAACAGCAGCTCTGTTACCTGACCTTCCTTTGACTTCGGCTGCTGGCTCTGGCAGCAGGCATCGAGACGTTGGAACTCAACTGTAATATCTTATTACTGTTGCGTTCTGATGTCTTTTCGTTATTATTGGTAACTGTCTGCTACACAAGTTGATTATGCAGAAATTAGCCCAAGCGTTAACTCAGGGATTGCAGAATCCCATGAATTGGATTATGATTATTTTTCTTGGTTTTGAAAAAACCTGAGAATTTTCTTTTTTTTGCTAATGAACACCGGTTCTGGGCACAATACGCTGCTTACTTATCACAATTGGAGCACTGTGGTTTTAATCAATTTCTCATATAGTAAGCAGAAACATTATAATAATACCTTATTAAGTTTTTGCTCATAGTCATAATTGATGGCATCTTGTCTTGGTACTAAAATATACTTTGAAGAATAGGAGGTAAGGAGTATTTCTCCATCTCTCCACCATCAACAACAATTCCGTTACTGAACTAAAAAGAAAGTCAGATGTAAGGGACCCCTTCCTTTGGAGCCTAGATTCTTATTATACCCACAGTAGCAATATAGTCTATTAAGTCAAATACAAGATATATTTGTGTGCATCACGCATCCTGAGCTCACATATTTGAAGGTGCTAGCATATGTGATATTGAAAGAAAACTAGGCACCCGGAATTATATTATTTTCCTAGGATCAAACAATTTGATCAAACGAGGGAGCCAGGATTGATTCCAGGTTTTGTAGTTTTGTATTGTGCAATTCATCCACTAGATGAGTGTCTCTTACTTCTGTTTTACCTCTTGAGATAGTTCCTGGTCTTTCTTGGTGCATGAAATAAGAGAGTCGGTGACAGGAAGAATCCACATAACAGCTCAATTTGTTTTGGGCTCAAGAGTCACTGCTTTTAATGTGTTCCACAATATCTGGGTTGTGGTGTCTGGGATGTCGTTATTGGCAAGAAAGTCAGCAATGCTGCTTTTGTCTATTGCTATAACCTTGCCTTGTTTCTATGGGTTATTATTAAGTCTACAAGGTATCTGCGGATGCCGTCTGTAGTTCAATTGTCATGGGCTAGTGGTCTCAAAGGGCTGTCATTTTGACATTGGTGCATATGGTATTTATGCATGTGTGCCTGGTGCAAAGAAAGTATTCTAGCCTAGTTTAGCTCTTTCGAGAGGCTGAAAAAAAGTGTAGGCAAGTTGTGTGGATATATCGACTAGCTCCAAGTCCCTCATCAACTTGATCCTCCCTTTTGAAAGTTCCCCTGTGGGTGGATCTATCCATGTCTGGGTCCATGACTATGTTTATATCTCCTCAAATCAGTATGTCCCTTTCTGGGGATGCCTGGACCTGTGTGAGGCGAGATTTGTGGAATGATTCCTGGTTCTTGTTTGGGGCATATATGGTGCCCAGCATTAGGGTAGTGGAACGCACCAGTATGCATACCGCTAAAAGTCATCCTGATATGCCAAGGAGTGTGTGTGTGAGATTATTCTTGAGTTTGTTGGCCATTAAGATAACCACTCCCCATGATTTTTTGTGTCCAGAAGTAAAAAGCTGCATGCAGAAACAGGAAGAAAGAAGCCTGGGCCAATCTCTCTTAATAAGGTGTGTTTCCTGTGAGCAACATTTTTCACTTTCCATATCTCTCAGGAAAGAAAGCAAAACCAGGTGGTTAACCGGGCCATTTCACCCTCTTACATCATGGCTTAGGACCGTCACCATTGTGGACTGGAGGGGAATTAAGGTGTTCCACAAGTGGTCTAAGGTGTGATGTATGCCCATGTGTGAGACTGGCTCTGAAAGTCTGGGGGGGATACGCGGAGCAAATTTTCTCTGGTGTGGCGCTGAGCGGGGAGAGAAAGCTCCTCCTCGAGCACTATATTTTACTGATTTTGTACATTTCTCTGAATGCAATTGGAAACTTAGGGGCATATTATCAAGAACGGAGTTAAAAATTATGGCCGGTTTAGCGGCAGAAAACTGCAGCTAAAACGACGTTTAATGGGCTTGATAATGTGCCCTTGAGAATTCCAATAGAAGTCCATGTTCTGGTGTGAACATTTCTGCCGCTAAACTGGCGATAATTTTAACGCCGTCCTTGATAATATGCCCCTAAGACCAGTCATAAAAATGGAGAAACCTAAAGTTGGGCACGATTTCCCGTTTTCAAGCGTTAAGTTGACAGTAATCCACATTAGTTTAGTAAAATATCTCTAAAACCTAAGCATACAGATGTCGTGAAAAAGAAAAGACTTTTAGTAGCAGTGTCAATGTGATGAAATCATCTAAAGTGTGGAACAATTGTACTGCTTTTTACAGTTTGTGATGAATGTTCTGACAAATTAAGGAGACATCTCAGTCCCACTTCTCTGATTTGTATGCCTTTTGAGCCATTTTCTTCCAATTCTTGTTTATTTCCTCTTCTTACCTTTGATGTCAATCTCTCTCTGCATTTTTTCTTCTGTACTTTTATATCTACCTAACCCAGAATCTCTCTATAACTGGGAGGGCTGGCTTTCATGCAGCCAGCGGGTGAGCTAATTTCACTCTCAGCAGGCTGTTCTTTCCAGTCACCATTCTATAAATATCACTGTCTACAGCATGTTCATTTTTTTAATAGCTGCATACAATTAATTATATCGTGTCCATTGTGTGTCAAATTGAGTTTGATCCCGATGATGTGCTTCTGACTCAGTTATCTCAGATAATAGAGGTGGCAAATGTTTAGAAGCCTTTGCATGGCTCCCCATAAGATAAAATGTAATGTAGTTGGGCGCATTTCTTTCTCACGGTATATAGATAGAGAAATTTCCTCCTGACATTGAGTAACAAATGCACTGAATTCAGCGATTATCACATTTTTAACAATTATAAGTAATTATTATTATTAGTTGCACTTGTAGCACGCGACTGTTACCCTTAGGTGTTCTGGTGCTGGAAAACCTTACCACTGCTTCAGACAAGGCAAAGAAAAGAGAGTCCTACATAGTTGATAAACATTGGGAGAGTGCAGCCTAGGAGTAGGGTTTCCACAGTCACTGTTGGTTATTGCAGAAATCAACCACTGCTCTAAGATGTTTTCTTTTAAGTACAGACAGCTATGTGTTTTGCATAACTACTCGTAGTTTGACAAACAGCAAAAGGAGTTGCACGCTGTAAGGCTTCATAATTTTGCACGTCCAAAGAACATTTTCTATAAGCCTGCTTCAAATACATGCAAAAGGTCGTTCTTGGTTTGGCAAAAGATGGTTTGATAAGGTTTTGTTCAGACAAAGTTAATATATTCTTTGCGGTGACCTGATTTTATTCAGGTGTTAGGTTCATTGTGACGAATATTCTTTAATACTAGTAAACCTGCCACTTAATGTAGCAACTAGCAAGAACATTGCAGATTTATTTTTACATTTTTTATGTATTTTTTTATTTCACAGTGACATTGATATTAGACTGCATTTGTAACTGTTGAATTCCATATAAGTTCCATTACTGTGATCACAAAAAACGAGCAGAATGAAAAGGCACTGTGCTTTATTTCCCTCTGCTTCAATTATCGACTTTACCAAAGTATTTTTAAAAATAAAAAAAATTACTACAGATATTTATGTACACAGTGCAGACCTCACTAAAGGAGCTGCAGAGATGTTCACTTTGACCAGCGTTACTAATTACATCGCTAGGCCAAGGACAGTAAATAATAATATGTGATATTGACATGATGAGAACAAAGGTTATAGCAGGGAGGAAGGGATTCCTGGGAAGACGGAGGTACTCATTTAGAGGCGAATGATAAATAAGGGATGATTCACCTATGTGGTAATTATGCTATTGCATTCTAGATCTGCAGATCTATTTCTGGTTTACTTCGGCAGATAGTGCATAGCTATTCGTACCCTGGAAGGACAGATCCACACAAATCTAGTGATTTTAAATCATTATTTTGCATTAAAAATGTTTAAAACTTGCAGATTGGTTTTACGAGGCAATCAGTAGTTCCAGAGTCCAATCTGCCAGGTTAGACTTGCCGAAATTCGATCCAAGATAATGTCTGGAGCACTGGCGGACAGAATAGGTAAGAGTGGTGAGGTGGGGCAGGGCTGGGGAGGGGTGGGGTAGGGCCGAGATGGGGGGAGCCGATAGATGACAGGTTAGGTAAAATGAAATAAAAGAAATTAATAAAACCACGTAATTTGTGCTTGCCGTATTGCCCTGTCGCCGAGCGCATGGAAAGTGGTTTTATTTATCTTTTTATTTCATTTTACTATCCAGTCGTCGACTTCCCCATCCCACCCCACCGCCTTACCGCTCTTACCTCTGCTGGCCGCCACTGATCTGAAGTGAAAAAATAATATGAAGAGATTGGTGCAGTAAATAAGCTCCTCTCCATTCCTTATGGGGCCTACATAGGATAATGTGTAATCCCCTTGTATTACGTCATGATGTCAGTAATAAGAAAGTGAATTAATAATTCGGAATGGATGGTAGTGCACCACAATTAATAAAGTCACTAACTTAATACGACCTAGCAAAAGTTTCAGCAAGTTAAACCTGAGCTCCACCCCTGGTAGGTATGAACATAGTAGAAAGACTTAACTTAGAGACATTATGTAAGGGATTTAGAAGTACTGAAACAGTTGAAAAGTCAAAAGCACAACAGAATACAAATTACACTTCAGTTTATAAAAATAGAGAACATTTTGATACAGGAAATTAAACAAAAACAACAAAATCTATTTGGGGAACCAGATACATGAATATTTTAATAATTTAGGGTTAAAAGTGCCAAGAAAAATTAGAGTTGCAATCAGTAGTCATTTTTACCGGTTGGTTGGGTCCTAGGAGAGATTTCAGGCCAACCACTAAGTAGTGCATTTGCAGTACTCCAAAGGGTTTTGTCCAGGCCAAAGAGTTTAAGTTCTGACTCAGGGGCCAATTTATATCTTGGTGGCGCAAATACTCCATCACAATGGTGACAGAGTATCTATACCGCTAAAATAATGGTCTGCCTGCCAAATTTATATGAGGGTGAGCCTATTGTTTAATCGTGGTGCAGCCAATTCTGTCTCTGCCATGATTAAACCCCTGTGATAGCCCTAAGTGTCTGAAATGGAGGTCAAAGTCATCCAGCATGGCAAGATTGCAGGTTGTGTCTGCCAAAGTTCTCTCAAAGCTAAATAGCCACTGGATGAGGTCCCACCGAAGCCTTTAATGTTGGTGAAGAAAGCTCAGAGTGGGTGGAATTAAAATTTATAGACGACAATGTCCTTGTGTCGGGCGGATACTTTTTCGTCTGTCACCCCTACCAGGATTTCGATCTTTGGACTTTTATGGAGCTCAAAATACTCCAATGAGGCAGCCTGAAGCTGGATCTGCTGCAGGTCCCACTGACACTCTGGAATTCTGGGAGGCCATAATATTTCTAGATCCCAACTTTTCAAAGTTTTTAAAGCAGCTTCTCTTGGTCACTTCTAGGGTTCCTAGGGTCTCCAGAACAGCACGTAGGGATCAATATTTAATCCACCAGAGGCCTCTGCAGTGTCCAGTCAGGTTCCAGTTGCTACTGGTCAGAAGAGCACTTTAGGAGAAAAGGCCTCTCGCAGCTTTTGGTGTCCCCATTGACACACAAGAGGTCAGCCAACTATCCTTTGGAATCAACTTCTTTGTCCTGGATACAAGTGGGCAACGATCTACTCAAGGTTGTCAGACACCAGTTTCAGTCCTCCTATTTTCTTCTGAAAGTCATGAAAATGTTCTGAGGGGCTGTTGGAGAGATCCACATTTGTGCAGTTGGGTAGCCAGTGGGTTGGTGTGACTCCTGGACGCTCCCTAATCAATGAGGAAATAGTTCCCATGGGCAACCTTTTGCAGCTAATTCTTTACGGAAAGCTAGCCCAGAAAACACTATTCTAAGGGAAATCCAAGATTGCACAGACCTTCTGCCTTTGGATGGAGATTCGTCCTGCCGCCATCTGCTGGTCTTGCCATCACCACCATTGTCCAGTAAGTGCCTTATTGAATGTTCGTGTGTGTATATGTATGACTCTATGTATATTTGTGCATATGCACTGTGAATGAGTGAGTGCAAGTATATGCATGTATGTGTTTATTGAACTTGATCGAAGTCCTGTTATATGAAACCAACAAATTGCAGATGGAAGTGAAGCTTTTGTTGCTGGTAGATTAGTTGCAGCAAGGGATGGTGTTAAGTGCCCTCTGGGTGCTTCTGGTGAGGTTGAAGGCTGCACTTCATTTCTGTCACGGCCTTGAATTTGCATTCATTCAAATTCAAAATCACCCGCTTTCCTGATGATCTGATTCTTGTAAATTGAGACATTCAATATTAAGATACGAATGTAAGTGGCAAGTGTTTTTTTGTACCATTGATCTAGAATTGTGGCATTGATGTACTCTTGGGAAGACACAATGGGCCAGATGTAGGTCGCCAATTACCGGTCGGTAACGGCCGAAAATCGGTAAAATCGGCCGCTACCAACCGGTAACCATGAAATGAGATGTAGGAGCCCAATATTTACCGATTCGGAAAACACGAGTCGGAATAATACCGACTCGGTAAATATGAATCGGAATAATACCGACTCGGTAAATATGAGTCGGAATAATACCGACTCGGTAAATATGAATCGGTAAATTACCGAGGAGGGATCTACCGAGTTCTAATATACCGAATTCTTATTTTCCGACTCGGTAAATAAGAAATGGTAAAAACAGGCCATGGAGATGTAGGAAAGCCCAAAAATACCGATTTTGCAGAAAATCGGTATTTATGAGTCGGTATTTACCATGGATTGAATGCAGGTGGTAACCAGGGGAGAGCCATAAAAAGAGACCCAAAATGCACCTCTGGAACCATAATGGCGGCTTTTTACGTCATAGCAAGACGGCAAAGACTACAGGCAGCAGAAGAGAGAGAATGGCAAAGGGAGGAACAAGTGTACAGGCAGAGGATAACACTGTTCCAACTGACAGAGCCTGAAATACTCCAGAGGTACAGGCTACATCCCCAAACCATCAAGGACTTAATCAGGGACCTACACCCACTCCTGGAGCACCCAACACCCAGGGCCCACGCCATCCCACCCCATGTCCAGGTGCTATGTAGCCTACACCTGCTGGCCTCTGGGAGCTACCAGAGTGTGATAGCTGCAGTTGGTGGTGTGTCTCAGGGCTGCCTGTCCCGCTTCTTCAGGTTGTTTCTTGACGCAATGATGCAGAGGATGGGGCATTACATTTCATTCCCTGCAACACCAGCAGAATTAGCCAAAACCAAGACAGACTTCTATCACCTGGCACACTTCCCTCACGTGATAGGCTGCGTCGATGGTACCCACGTCCCACTCTGCCCACCTGCAGCCACAGAGCACATATACAGAAACCGCAAGTCGACGCACTCCATCAAAGTCCAGGTCATATGTAACGCAGGGAATCTCATCACAGACATCGTAGCCAAGTTCCCCGGAAGTACCCATGATTCTTACATATTCCAGAATAGCGGAATATACACACGCCTACTTGCCGGAGAATTCGGAAATGGATACCTGCTAGGTAATTCACATTGACACACCATGAAACTCACAGCAGATCTACGTCTCATGTACATGCAATTAATGTCATTCTTTCTCCCCCCTAGGCGACAGTGCATATGCCCTGCGGTCCTTTGTGCTCACTCCCTACCTCAGCCCATCCACCAGGAGTGAAAGGCGATACAATGTGGCTCACAGATCTACACGAAACGTTGTGGAGCGCACATTTGGACTCCTTAAGAGCAGGTTTCGCTGCCTCCACAAGAGTGGAGGGGCACGGCAGTACACCCCAATCATCTGCTGCAAGATCATAGCGACACGTGCCATGTTACATAATCTCGCAATAAAGGAAGGCACAGAGGTGGAGATCACACATCATGAGGGACATTGATGACGACACAGAGGAGGCAGAGCCCCATGCTACGGTGGCAGCAGCTACAGATGGGAGACTGAGACGGGAAGAGGTTACACAGCAATATTTCTAAGTGAGTAATGAGACACAGGCAGGCAAAGTAATTTGTGTAAGTAGTTTAATTTTCACTACGCTACTGCATTGATAGCACACATTGGGCACATAATATCAAACAGTCCATGACTGTGTTGTCACGGTTAACACCACCGTGAATTCTTCTTCTGGTGGAGGACTAAGTCATTGTTTGTGGCCACGGACCACAGGGCGGGACTGCTGTGGCTGTGAGTCAATGTTCTCAGTGTGGCCTGTCTCACTTCCCTGACACCTGCCGCTCCGACGTAAGTCTTGCACAGGAGTGCTTGCACCACTCCTGCTGGTGGACCCCTCACTTTCCAACACACAAGTGCCGCCTCCAGTGCCAGTCTGTTGAGCGAGCACGAGCTCCATTGCAGAGGTCATCTTGGCCATTCCTTCAGATAAATTGTTGCAGCACTGCACTATGGCATCCTGCATCACCACTGACCGTCTGCACAGCACGGTGGTAGCAGTAGCACATGAGCCTTGTGTCTCTCTAAATGGTCCCTGTCCAACTTGTCACACAAGACAGTCATGCACTGTGTAATGTCAGAAATGCCAGACGCCATTGACTGCATGCTCTCTGCCATTTCCCCTATTCCCTTGCCTACTGCATCGTGCTTCTTGTTTGTTGTGCGTGCCTGCCTCTGAACCCCCATCATCGCTTTTGCCTGCAGGCGCTGAACTTTGACCATGGTGGCCTCCACTCCGCAGAAGACACCCTGAACCGGATGCACATCCTCTGCCTCCCGTGGCCTTCGCCCTCGGACACTGGCCCGCGTAACTCTGGGAGTGGGCAGCTGTTCGGTGTTGCCTGTTTCCTGTGTGTCACCCTCCACCTCCTCCTCCTCAGATGTTTCAAGTATTCTGCGAGGGGGCACATCACAGCACCTTGCCCTTCCCAGCAGTGGGGATGGTGTTGTGGGGGTGGGTGAATGTTCAGCCGCTCCTGTCTCCTGACTCTCGAATAAGAGAGGGGAGTGTGGATGTGGTGATGTAGGCTCCTCTGGTGACAGGGCTGCCTGCTCTGGGTCCTTCCCTCCGTGTGATGTGCTTGGTCCTGCTCCTTCCCTCCTCTTCTCTCTATCCTCTGCTGTGCTGCGCATTGACTCTCCTGTGGACAGACATGGACATTGTGTCAGTGGAGTTGTTCACCTGTGTCTCATGATAAAACACACTTCTATTGCACCTTTGCCTGTCTCTCATTTGCCTATGCTAGTTGTCTGTTGCTCCCCTTGCTGCAATGCATGCTGACTGCTCTGAGGTATCCACACATGACTACATTTCCCAGGATGCATTGCAGGACATTAGTTAAACCTGTTCTGGAGTCTGATTTGGGCACACAGAGTGTGTGAGGGGAATAGGTAAATGGGTAAATGACAATGTACTTGCATCTTACATTGTTTCTTTGCGCCTCTTGCTGAGCTGTCAGCGTCCCCAATGCCGTGGATGCATTCCTGCTCAAGGGTGGATGCCACCATCTCCTCGATGTCGCTGAGTCTTGGGGCTCGGTTTCTTCCTCTCCCTGTCACATCACTTTCCTTGCGGTGGGCAGCAAGTTTCTTCTTTGTGATTATGCGGATGTCATACCACCGTTTTTTCAGATCTTCA